>NW_027131485.1:11372500-11997500 GCF_026122565.2 Emydura macquarii macquarii
ATACAGGGTAGGCGAAGTAACAACTTATTGGACCAACTTTGTGGGTGGAAGGGACAAGCTTTTGAGTTAGAGAGTTCTTCCTCAGTTTTGGAGCAGAGCCAATCTCAGTTACTCTCAGTAGGATTTGGATGCTATCGTGCATTCTAAAGTCAGTTTTGGACATGTCCTACACTGCATCTGAAGCAAAATCAGAGGGGAGCAGGATCTTTGAGGCTCCATTACTGGTCATGGACTCTGCTGAGTGTAGGACAAAGAAGCAGAGCTAAACATATATTTCAGTAACAGCAATGAACTGAGAGGGTCAGGTAAAGTGTACTTTTCTCCCTATACATACTAGCAGCATGGCAGAAAGTACACTGGTGCTCATTAGAAAGTTTGACAAATGGACAGCCAAGATGGGCATTGCTGGTGCAGGACACTATCTTGATAGCCTATAGGATAACAGAAGAGTGGGGATGAACTATGAAGGGCCTTAACAGGAAAGACAAGTAGGTCATATGTGAAATGGCAGAGAAGTGGAGGGATGCGCGGGGTGTGTGAGACCCCCATTCAAAGTGATGACCCAGGAAAGTGATCTTTGCAGCAGCGTTCTGAATGGATACAAGTGGGAGAAGTGGGCATTTGTCAAGGCCAGGGCAGGAGACCCCATTGTCCTGAGCATACAATGATTTAAATCTAGATGTAAAGATTTATCCCATGAGCATGTTGTTGCACAGATGAAACAGGTTCCTGTAGCTTATCACAGTCTTTTTACAACATTCCTGTAACTGGAGACCTTATGTATCATATGGGACGCCCCCCTTGAATACTGCACTAAGGTCCCGACAGCTGTGGTACTAAAATCCAGATCAGTCCCACTAACAATGCTGTCACATAATTTCCAAAATGACGATTACTGAATATTACAGTCAGTACAACAGCCATTGTGTTTTTTATTCTGACACTGAAAACAGGGTTACTTACCAGTAACTGTTGTACTTCGAGATGTGTTGCTCATATCCATTCCAATATAGGTGTGTGCACGCCCACAGTGCACAGTTCCCGGAACTTTTTTCCCCTTAGCAGACCCCGTAGGGCCGGCTCTGGTGCCCCCTGGAGTGCCGCACCCATGCTGCAGCACATGAGGCACTGCTGGCCCTACGCCCCCTCAGTCTCTTCTTTCCGCCCGTGAAGGTCATAGAACTAGCACTTGCTCTCTGCAAGTGCCATTCCCCTTCTCTGATCTCTTTGTTAATCAAAGTACCTAGTTAGTTAAGTAGTTAAGTGTTGTAGCTTAAGAAGAAGTCCCTGACGGACTTAAGGTGGCCGGACTATGTCCCGGCCGCCTGGGTTTAACCCCCCCTTTGTCCCCCCCCCTCCCTCTCGGTACCTTAAGTGCTTGGGGGGAGAGCAGACAAAGTAAGATATGCAAGGCTTTAAACAGTGAGCCAGAGGCAGAGATCAGGTTTAAAGCCTTGCTCCTATTGCAGCGCTCCGCTCTGTGTCCGTGTCATCCTGCTCCCCCTCGGTGCAGAGCGCACCGTCAGCACCGGATTCCACTCAGCACGGAGCAGCATCCCCGGTGCCGACGACGAGGAGAGTGCACGGAGCACGGACACTCCCCTGCGCCGTGGGTACGGGCAGGGTCGAGGACAGAGATGCACTAGCCACGACCCGTCGAGCCCCCTCCGGGTCGGAGGGGGCGTAGGGCCGGCAGTGCCTTATGTGCTGCAGCATGGGTGCGGCACTCCAGGGGGCACCAGAGTCAGCCCTATGGGGTCTGCTAAGGGGAAAAAAGTTCCGGGAACCATGCACTGTGGGCGTGCACACACCTATATTGGAATGGATATGAGCAATCACTCGAAGATAGAACGTCACTTTTTCCACACTGCCTTTCTAAGTCTGCAGTGTCCCACGGATGTTTGTACTGACAAATGCACAATTGGATCAGAGAGGTCAGGGGGAAGCTGGAGGTTGGGCAGCTAGGACTTCAGGAGGGTTATGAGAAGCAGCGTGGGACTGAGCAATAAGCATATTAGCTAGATGTTTCTGCTAAAATGAAATAGTTAATGTTGACATTTAAGTTTCCATCTTTTGGTTTCAGAGTCAACATCCCATTGATACAAAGCAGTGCAGTTCACAGCTCTTAGAGCTTCTGTTTCACACTGTGTGTGGACAATACATGAACTCATGGTTAAAGTTCTTTAACTGAGAGGACTAAAATCCGTTTCTAAAGTGAAAATTTTGGAGCACAAGCAAGGGTTGTATTTTGTGGCAAGTTCTGTGGCACTGAATACACAGTGCTTTGCTCATAAATAATGGCATCTTCAAATTATTACATTACATTTTCTAGAGACAAGGTAATTTAAGGAAGTAACATAACCTGCAGGATGAAGCCAAATGTTAATGGACTCAGATGCGGATTTTACCCTATAAAGGTGGCTAACCATTGCTCCCAGAGAAATAAATTAATAGCTCAATTGCCAGGGCTGGAAGCAGTTTTTGAGAACTGGAATCCTCCAGGGAGCTCTGCTCTGACACAGTGTCTGGTCTGCAGTGTGGTTCCCGCTTTTCACTTAGGCTATAGCTTCACTGCAAGAAAATGTGTTTTTATGTAGAGACAGCAATCCTCATGTAAAATCATAGTAGAGACAAGGTAGTTTTTACATCAATGTCACTTGTCATCAGCAACTCTATACCCCCCACTCGGAAACTGCCTTGACTAGCCACAATGAAGTAAGAACTACAGTGTTTTGGCTGTACTAGGATTTCATATGGAGAGTGGGTCTATGTAAACACACACCTTTTTTTGCAGCAAAGACACAGCTTCTGCTTTACTTCAAGATACCAGCAAAAAGAAAGTTAAATTACGTTCACTGTTTCAGTCCCTCACCTGCTTAACAAGAATGAAGCCAGAGAAGGAATGGTTCACCCACCTGAGGCAGTGGAACTGAAATGCTACTGCAGTCTTTTCTTTGGGAGATGGAAAGATTTTTTCTAGTATTGGGGCCTCTCCCTCTCCCCACAGAACAGATAAAAAATGTTCAGAAGCCCAAGCCATTTTATGGGAATAGTCTGGCATGTCAGTTAAGATTATCTGCATGGTATGTGCCTATCATTTCAGCTATTCAGTTCTTTCGTTTAAAAAAATTGCTGGGTTTTTTGCCTCGTTTATTTTTAAAACAAATTCTTACTCAACCTTGCCACCCCCAACTCCTCCATTCTCTCTAAATTAGTGGCCTGATTTTCAAATATGCTGAGTACCTGGAGCTCCCAGTCCATAGGGCTTCTTTTAATGCCAATTTTAAGGTAAACATCAAACAATTTGAAAAGGTAGTTAGTGAAGGGAGATGCTAAGTGTCAGGCCAGCCAACATATCAGCACTTGATAGAAACTGAAGTCCATGACACACACCACTATTAAAATAGTAGAGAATCAGTGAAAAGTGGCACAGAAAAGCCCAACAGTGCACTCCCATGCATTCAGTCCCATTCCTCAAGAATAAGAGGACAGGTGAAATCAAAGACAACACATTTAAACAGATCAGAAATTATTTTTATGCAGCCTATAATTAACATACATCAGGATATTAAAGGAAGTAACTCAGTAAGTTTCAAAAGAGGATTGAACACATATGAAAAGGAGCAGCATAGCAGTGGCACCAGCTAGACTAATGACTACAAGATCCTTCAAATCCTCAAACTTCAGCAGATTACCACGTGTAACTGCATTGTATTCACAATTAGATTCTTTGAAGGGTTTTACATCTGCCTCCCATATTGCTATTGTCACAGACAGGGCACTTGACTAGAAGAATCATTAGTTCTTTCTTGTTTGGCAGATCCTGTGTGTTCCGAAGGATGACAACCTAACATGTCTCTGAGCCAAGATACCAAAAATGCAAGAGATTAAGCCAATGCAAGCATTGCCATATGTATCCAGTTACATCATTTCATAACATTCAAGGGCAGTCTCCAACGGAAACAAAGAATTTGTATCTTATTACTACACCTTCTAGTTAGTGCTCTACTTGTGTAATTGTTCCCAGTGTAACTTGCCTCTTGGGAACTCATGAAGCTGAGTTTGGTTTGGTCTGTATGTAACCCTCAAGTTCCTACAGCAGCCGAAAAGGTTTCCATGTTCTCCAAGGGCGTGTAACTGGAGAGAATGAGAACAACTGGAAACTCATAGTTAAGTACAGGGCTTGACAAATTTGCATCGTAGCTAGGAGCCAGCCCAAAAATTAAGGAACCAGACAACGTGGGCCCAGCAGCAAGGCGCCCTGGGCGGAGCGCAGCCGCCACTCTTCCTTCCTGGCCCCGCCACATGGAGCGAGGCAGCCACTTTCCCCTCCCAGCCCCGCCCCTCTCCCACTACGTGGGCCCAGTGGCAGGGTGTCCTGGCTGGAGTGCGGCAGCTGCAGCGCTCCCTCCTACCGGCCCTGCTGCCACATGGATGCAATGGCGCCCTGGCCAGAGCGTGATGGCCACTCCCCCTGGGACCCAGTCTTTCACTGGGATAAATACTAGATGCCAGAATTAAATTCCTAGGCGCCACGGCGACCTGGCGCCCGGAGTTTGTCGAGCCCTAGTTAAGTATACTCAGGAAGAGCTACTGCCAATAAGAGGGAGAAACAAACAGATCAATTTACCAAAAGAGGCAAGTAAATCAGAGCACGCTGGTATGATTTTATGTTTTCTTCCAGGCCATTAAATAAAATTATATTAAATAGCATAGGGCAAAGAACTGATCCCTGGGGGACCCAACTAGAAATACACCTGACTCAATAAGGATTCCCCATGTACAATTACATTTTGAGATCTATCAGTTAGCCAGCGTTAAATCCATTTAATGTATGTCATGTTAATTTTATATTGTTCTAGGTTTTTTTTTTTTTTTTTTTTTTTTTAATCAAAATGGCGTGCGGTACCAAGTCAAACAATTCACAGAAGTATAAGTATATTATGTCGACTATTACATTTATCAACCAAATGTGTAATCTCATTGAAAGAGATACGTTAGTTTGGCAGGGTCTGTTTTCCATAATCGCATGTTAATTGGTATGACATGCCCCTCCTTTATTAATAGAGTCCCATAATAGCCACTCCATTATCTTGCCCAGAATCAATATCAGACTGACAGGTCAATAATTATCCAGCTCATCCCATTTACCTTTTTTAAATACTGGCACATTAGGGGAAGTTCCAAAACACTGGAAGAAAGCTATGTGTCAAGACTTCTTGGGAGGAGGGAAAAAACCACCAACATTAGCAGCCCAGCAAGCCCCTAAACCATTTTTTAAAGAACCCTCTTGGATGCAAGTAATTCAAACCTGCTGATTTTAAAATGTCTAACCTAAGTAGCTTTTTAACATTTTCCTACTTCCTCCATCTACTAGTGGAATGGAAAGAGTATTATCATACGATAGGACATCATTTCCCTCTTCCCAAATAGAGAACAGAAATATTTATTGAACTGCCTTTTCTCCATTATTATTGATAATTCTACCATTTCCATCTAGTAACAGACCAGTATCATTGTTAGGATTCTTTTTGTTCCTAATATACTTTAAAAACTACTTATTGTCCTTAACTGCACCAGTTACAGATGTCTCCTTATGTCCCTTTGCTTCCCTTATCGATTTTCTACAATTCCTAGTAAATGATATAAATCAGAAGCTATCAACTTCCATTTTCCCCAATATTTTTTGTTGCGTGCCTGGATTATGCAGTTATGCATTTGAAAAAGGCAATCAAGTTTTTTCCTCCCCATTATACCTGTGGACAGTGGCACTGATCTAAGTTTTAATGGAGGGGACATAATCCCCTTCTCATTCCCCTAAGCCTATAGATGTCAGAAAGAGGATATAATATATTATGGTGCCACTGAATTTTAAACAGACTGCAAGGAAGCTGTGAAAAATACAAGATCATATACATCCAAACTAATTTTCTGCCTCCCTTCAGTGATACAAAATGTTTAGCAAAATAACTCTGATTTTAGGAAGCTGATTCTAGTCCCAATGCATGTTAGTTGTAGGGAAATCCACAAAAATAAATAAATACATACGTACATAATTTTAAATTTAGCTGTCTAATAGGAATCAATTGCAACTGGAGGGGGTTTCCTGAAGACAGGGTGATAATGGCAATTATCAGCAGTGGGAAGGAAGGGAGAAGAGCCAGAGGTGCATTGGGGAGATGGATGAGAAGCATACAACAAAGCAGCAGGAGCACAGAGAACTCCTGTAAGCACAACTCCCTGATCTGAGCCTCAGAATTTCTTCAGCTTAGGTATCAGGTTTTATTCTTGTTGCCACACAAAAACTTAGATGGATGCCCATCATCTTTTATAGCAAGATTCCCCTTTTTTGTTTCTTTTATAATAGCCATTGCATGTTGTTGGTAAATTGAGTTACATGTAAGAGCTGTGGTTAGAGAAACCATGTCTTCTTGTAAGAGATGTGGAGACCGCTGAAAGAGACAATTTCACTACAGTACCATCGCCACTTTATTACTAAGGGTATGTCTATCCTACAAGTGCTACAGTGAGACAGCTGCAGCACTGCAACTATGCTGCTGGAGGATAGACTTTTACTACAGTGATGGAAGGGGGTTCTCCATCACTGTAGTAAATCTACCTCTCCAATAATTCTTCCATTGTCTTAGCTTTGTCTACAGTGGAGGGTTAGGTCAACCTAACTACAGCACATAGGGCGTGAAATTTGTCACACCCCTGAGCAATGTAGTAGGTCAGCCTAAGTTTTAGATGTAAACCAGGCCTAACAACATTGGGAAAGTAGAACAGAAGTAACAGCAGAAGGAAATGAGGGTGGATGCAAGAGTAAAGAACAACCAGATTTCTTCAGGTTAGTAGATTTATACAGAAATGGATCCTATAATTTAGGGAATGTTTTCCTGGCTTTCCCATGATCCAACCATTCTGTTCATAACAGCAGCTAAATCAGTCAGTGCTACAAGTCATTCTTTAGCTGTGGAGAGGGGCCAGATGTGAGGATTGCACTGAATCTTCATTATTGGGCATGGCTGCTCTGCATGAGGAACACAACTGTTTAGCTTTTATCACTCAAGAAAGATCCTGGAGCTGCTGTGGATAGTTCTCTGAAAATATCTACTCAGCATGGAGTAGCAGTGAAAAAAAGCTAACAGATTGTTAGGAACCATTAACAAAAGTATAAAAAAATAAAACAGTAAATATCATAATGCCACTATATTAATCCATGGTAGGCCCACACCTTGAATACAGTGTGCAATTCTGGGCACCCCAAGATACATTAGAAATAGAAAAGGTACCGAGAAGGGTAACAAAAGATGATTACATTATAGAACAGCTTCCACATGAAGAGAGATTCAGAATACTGGGACTGTTCAGCTTGGAAAAGAGAAACTCTTCAGAACCGGGAATTTCTTTTTTTTATAATGTTGCACTGAAACTGTGCATGTTTATGGCACTAGCAAACTAACAGCTTGCTCTAAACTCCCAGAAGTAAAAGGTGCTGGTGATTCAAGTCAAAATTGAGTAAGTCTCCCAGCCTGGTGCTGTTGGGCACTATCAGACATAAAACTGAGTTCGACTTATTGTGATTAAAGATTTCATGACACATTATGAAAGAAGGTGGTGTTCACTTGGCATCCTGCTCAAATTCCAAGTTGTGTGACATTCTCCCAAAAGAAACCTCCACCTGCAATTTCAACTGGACATATTCTTTTTCAGTCCTTGTCTTAAACTATTATAGTAGCATTGCTGTGCACAATTTAAAAAAGCGCAGTAACCTACCCCAGATGGCTGCATTTCAGTAGAGTGAAAACAATTCTTGCATATACATCTGTGTATTTGCCATATTAAAATACATAAAATAAAAACAAACACAGTGGAGGGAACTACTCCAGTCACAAATCCCAAGCTCAATAACATCTGAAAAATTGTAAAATGCTATGAGATCCTTCAGAATGAAAGACATTGGACAAACTAGAACAGCCTCACCTCACTATGTGAGGGTAAGCCCTTCAGAATGAGAATGTACCTTAAAACCTGTAGGCGCTGTCTTATCTAATTTTAAAGGTAAACTCTCAATTCACAATATTATAGATAAAATAAAGTTGCACCTTACAGCAGCTACCAAAGCAAAGTCTGATAGTCTAGAGCAGCAAACCGCACTTCCATGCAGGAATCAATGTTTAAGAGTTATTATGCAAGACGCAGTATGATGATTTAGAAACTGATTTAAATAAAAATCAGTTCCATTTCCAAATGCCTTACTATTATGTTTTTTTCCCAAGAAACCTCCTTGTTCTCTTTACCGGAATAGTTACCCATGAGACAAGGAATAACTTCCTTTACACTTGATGTACAGAACTTTTCTATTTCTCACACTAAAATTTATATTAGACAATGAGGGTTTAAGTTGTCACACTCATAACAGGTGGCTAATCAATCATGAAACAGAACCATACACCATTACAAACATTATGTAAACACACCCTCTAGGGCAGGGACATAGTATTACCACCCAGTTTAAAAATCAGGAAAGGCACACACAAATCTTCTTGATTTTTTAAGGAACTGGACTGAGCACTGCAGTCATTGGGAGCTGCAAGTGTTCAGCCTCTCTGAAAATTGGGCCATAAGTGACTTGCCCAGAGCTACATAGTGACTCCGTGACCAAGTTGGGGTTACAACTCAGGCATTTTTGTCTCAAACCACTAAAGACCTGACCCACATTCATTAGACCAAGTATTTCATTAACTCTAGATTCCAAGATACTTATAATCACAGCAACAAGTGTCCCAGTTAGACTGACCTAGTTAATGCTGCCAGAAAAAGATTGCAAATTATAGCAATAATGTTCCTGAAATGATGGCATCAAAGAAGAAAAAGGATTCTGGGATCAAATCCTTCAATTCTCCCCTTCAGACAACTGATCTGATAAAATCTAGAGCAGAACTGCCTGACAGGAGAGCCTGCAGGGAATCACGAAATACAAACGCTGATACGGAAGAGATGGCCTATTTCAGAACAGATGACTTGGAGATCAGTGTCTTTACCTCTTCCCATAACATGGGAAACACACTTGGAACCAAGACTTGGAACTGTTACTCCACATGGACCCCCCGCGAACAGGAACTTTTATTCCAGAAGCCGCGTGTCTGCACACGAAGTCGGTCAGGGATGGCTCCGGGCTGCCGTGCCTGTCTGTGCACACAAGCCTGAAGTGCTGGGAAGCGGCGCCGCGAACCCCCGGCGCTCCGTGCCCGGCCCGCTCACTGCCCCGGAGATCAGAGACGGGGCGTGAGCGAGCGCCGCGGGACTCACGGTGGCGGCGGGCTAATGACGCGCTCTTGGCCGGGCCGAGGGCAGGGTTTCAGCGCCGAGCGACGGAGCGCGGACTCGGCTCGGAGCCGCCACGGAGAGCGGCGAGAGGAGAAGGCTCCGCCCGGCCGGGAACTGGCGGCGCCAGGCGGAGCCGGCCTCACTCCCTCCACCCGAGGAGCCGCCGCTCCCTATGGGCGAGCCCTGGCGGCGGGCGCGGCCGGCGGCCCGGAGCCTCTGCAGCAGGCGGCCCGGCCCGAGCGGTACCAGGGGCCGGGGCCTGGCTCCAGGCCCGCGTCACTCACCTCGGACGGGGCGGCGGCTGCCTGGGCCTGCGGCGGGAGCGCGCGGGGCGTCCCTCAGCACATTCCGGGCCGGCAGAGGCTCCAGGGCCACCTCTCAGCAACCAGCGGAGCCGCAGCCACCCCCAGGCCCGACAGACACCGCCCGAGAAGCCCTGCTCTTCGCCGCCCCCACCTCCACCTCAGCGGCGGGGCGGGGCGGGCCGCAGCCTCTGATTGGCCCCTCGCTTCGCTCCTCCCGCTCCCAGCAGCAGCAGCGCCCGCCATGACTGGTCCGTTCTTGGCGCCGGCGCGTGGCCGGCCAAGAAGCTCCCTCGCTATTGGCGGAGCGGCGTGGAGCATGATGGGAGTGGTGGTCCGCTGTCGTGGGATGGGGAAGGGGAGGGGTGGCGGCACGAGGGAAGCCCCGCCCGCCTTAAAGCCCGAAATAAGCGAGCCCAAAAAAGACATAGAAAAAGCCGCAACCCCCAGAACATTAAATTGTCTCTTTTAAAAACGGGCTGGGCAGCAATCGATGAGTCGGCGCTCGGCCCCGCCTCCGTCAGGAGTGTCGAGTGCTCGATGGAGCAGCTGACTCGCTGCTGGGACAGTCGGCTCCCAGTCAGCGCACGGCCAGCCCCGGCCAGTTCCATTTCCCTATAGCCGGCACAGGGCGAACAGGGAGCTCTGGGGGCGCGATGGCTTTGGGGGATGCAATAGAGGACTTAGCGGATTTGCAGCAGTTGAAAGCCATTAGGGTGAGGATTCTGGGGCAGGGGCTATGGGGGTTAGAGTTTGGGGACCCCCTGGAGGGGGTCCGGGGACGGGGACTCGGGGCAGGGTCTGGTAGCCTTTGGGGAGGGGCATCTGTGGGAAGGACTCCAGGGGCAGGGCTTGGAGGCCCCTGTGGTGGGGCGCTTGGGGCTGTTGGCTGGGGACTATGCCTACACTCAGACTGCACAGGAGCTGGTATTAGGGTCCCCTCTGCGAAGTGGCTCCTCCCTCTGCTCCCAGGCTGTGTGTTGCAGCTGGGATGGAGTGGGGAAGGTAACTTGGGGGTATTCTGCAAGAGAAGCATCAGGGGAAAGCAGTACCTTTGCACTAAGCTATCTCAACAAACATGTAGCTTTCTCAAGCCTGTACTCATCATACTTGCTTCTCCTCTGATAATGGCCACTCGATTCCCCCGATAATCTCTGGCTTGACCTGTAGTATTTGTGGTTCCCCTGATGGCCAGCCTGTACCTGCCCTAGCGAACTGGAGGACACCCTCAACACGCCTGGCCTGTAACCTATTGTATTCACAGGTCCTTGACAACTGGCTGGCTGACTTCACCTAGAATCCCTAATGCTTAGTCCTGCCTTGAATGTAGGGGAATGGATTAGAAGACCTCACAGGGTCCCTTCCAGTCCCATGATTCTATGACTCTACTAATCAATCTGTACTATAGAATCTTTATAGATAGAAATTCCATACTTGAATAATAGGAGTATAGCAGTAGGAAGATACTATCGACCACCTGACCAGGATATTGATGGTGACTGTGAAATGCTCAGGGAGATTAAAGAGACTAAAAATAGGAAATTCACTAGTAATGAGGAATTTCAACTAGTGAACATATCAATATTCAACATATTCACTGTTCACCATATTCAGATCAACCTATTGACTGGGAATAGGTCATCTTAAGATAGGATGCAGAGATAGACTTTCTAGACACCATTAATGACTGCTTCTTGGAAGAGCTAGTCCTGGAACCCACAAGGGGACAGGCAATTCTCAATATAGTTCTAAATGGAGCACAGGATCTGGTCCAAGAGGTGAATATAGCTGAACTGCTCAGTAATAACCATAATGTAATTAAAATTAACATCCATGGGGGGGCAGGGGGAGGGTAATACCAAAGAAGCCCACTACAGTAGCATTTAACTTCAAGAATGAGGACGTTAGTTAAACAGAAATTAAAGGGAACAGTCACAAAAGTGAAATGTCTGCAAACTGCATGAAAACTTTAAAGAAACCATAATACAGCCTCAAATTAAATGTATAGCCCCAATTTAAAAAATAAATAAATAGTATGATGGCAAAACAGAAGAGGAGGTGGTTAAAGACAAAAAGGCATTCTTTAAAAATTGGAAGTCCGATTCTACTGAGGTAAATAGAAAGGAACAAACTCTGGCAAGTCATGAAAAGTATAATTTGGCAGGCCAAAAAGTAATGTGAAGTGCAACTAGCAAAAGACACAGAAACTATCAGCAAAAATTTTTTAAAGTACATCAGAAGCAGGAAGTCAGCCAAACTCAGTGCGGCCACTGGACAATTGAGGTGCTAAAGGAGCACAAGGAAGACAAGGACACTGTGGAGAAGCGAAATGAATTCTTTGCATTGGTCTTCACTGCAGAGGATGTGAGGGAGATTTCATATCTGAGCCACCTTTTTTAGGTGATAAATCTGAGGAACTGTTCCAGATTGAGGTGTCAATAGAGGTGGTTTTGGAACAAACTGATAAATTAAAGACTAATACATCACCAAGACCAGATTGTATTAATCCAAAAGTTCTGAAGGAACTCAAATATGAAATTGCAGAACTACTAACTGTGGCATGTAACCAATAGCTTAAATCAGCCTCTGTATCAGAAGACTGGAGGATAGCTAATGTGGCACCAATTTTTTTAACAAGGCTCCAGAGGCAATCCCGGCAATTACTGGCCAGTAAACCTAACTTTAGTAGCAGGCAAACTTGGCACTTGGCTTTAGCAAAGTATTTAATTAGCTTTCACAATTTAGAGATTTCAGCCGACATTAACTTGGCATGCAACAGAATATAGTAAGAAGAACCTGGAATGGATTTTATTAATACTATTGAGCTGCTTGTGAATGATTGTGACTATACAAATTGGTGACTTCTTTCTCTGAACATCACTGTAATCGGCAGTGAAAGTCGCTAGATTTGTCACTGGTCACTTTGACACTTATTTTCTCACTAGGGAAACCAAAAAGTTCCTAAATCTAGTGACAAAGTAGCTAAATTGGCAACACATTTTGGAGAGGGTTCAGAGAAGAGCCATGAGAATGACTAAAGGATTTGAAAACTTTCCATGTAACAACAGACTCAAGGACTTCAATCTGCGTAGCTTAAGAAAGAGAAGGTTAAGAAGTGACTTGATTACTGCCTATAGGCACCTGCATGGGGAATATTTAATTACTGGCTGTTCAGTCTAGCAAGACATAACATGATCTAATGGCTAGAAGCTGAAGGTAGACAAATTCAGGCTGAAAATAAGGCATAAAACCTTTACTAGTGAATAATTAACTACTGGAACAGTTTACTCAAGGAAAATTCTCCAACACTAACAATTTTTAAATCATGTTTTAATCACTGGATACTTAGGATATGCTCTATGAATTATTTTGGGGAAGTTCTAAAGCCTCTGTTATACAGGACATCAGATTAGGTGATCGCTATAGTCCCGTGCCCTTGGAATCTAAGAAAGTCCTCTTTCTACCACCATATATGACTTCAGTCATTCAGCCAATGGACTGGGGTGTTATTCAAAATGTTCAAGCAGTTGCACAGAAATTAACTTTTATACCATTTGCTCATGGCTAGAGAGGATGGAATGGTAAGAGTATGGATCAAGAAAAGGGCTCCTTGGTTGCTGAAATGTGAACCCCCATTTCAGAAACATCTCTAAAACTAGCCTGGGGAAGTTGTTGCCTTGCATCAATGCAGACGATATGCCCCCTAGAGACAGAAGCCACTGTGCTTGAACTGGAGCAAGCCCCAGAAGATGTTCCTAGTTGCAGTAACTGTGAAGAGAGAGGTCATTGTACAGTTGGAAGGTGATTACACAGATCCAGGATTTCAGATCATTCCGACTAAGACTTTTTTTTTTAAAACATCTGTTCAAGAAAGATAAGAATCACATAAAAATGATGTTACTGAAGAACAAGTATATATCTCTTTATATTCTGATGTCTTGAATGCGTTGGAAAGAGTTTTGCACTGGGTTGAAGGACAAGAAAAAAAGCCATGCAGTGCAGCTCAAATTTAGAAAGGCTGATATGGGAGCAAAGAGATGCAGTTCTCTCAGATAAAGAAGTCAGTGATTTAATTTTTCCAGTAATTTCAGGGACACAACAACAGTGTATGACCTCATTTGTAAAACTGTAGTAGGCACGTTACTATTTGTTATGTATGTTATCACTGAATGATTAATAAATTTGTGCACCACATCTACTGTAATTTTGAGATGTTCAGTTATGAATTCCTCAAGCCCAATTAGTTAATAAAATAGGGTTTTACTGTACTTCACTCATTGCAGAGTTAATCTAGGTTTGTTGGGAGTGTATTTAGAAGAATAATATTGGTTGGTTCCCCCTCCTACCTCCATTTAGTGCAACTAGCTGTAATTCAGTCTATTTAGGAAAACCTACTTGACCTCAGAAATAGAATATATAGCTTCTTCTCAAATGAGGAATGAGTCAGGAATCAGTCCCTATTTCACAGCATGAACTCATGACTTTTTGCCAGTCAACAAGCTGTTTCCATATTTACTTACCTAAAAATCATATCCAAGAAGCAACACATAATAAAGTGTGGCCAGCTGAGTTGATTTGAATTTCCACAGAATTTTCCACCTTATATTGCCGATCGAACTAATGAGATAGTAGAACACTATAATGTAGCTCATGCATCATTCATATTTCTCTCTAGGTCAAGAGATAAAATCATGCATTCATCTAGCGCAGTTTTTCTCAACGACCACTCCATGGTCTGGCACTGGTCCCTGAGATCTCCCTGACACAGTATAGGAAGCCGGTCCCTGGTATCAAAAAGGTTGAGAAACACTGATCTAGAGTTTTATGATGAAAGTCTCTCCTTCTTGCACATGGAAGGAAAAAATACAGCCTGACAGAATTTTTCTGGTGAAAAAGCTTCCTAAGGTGACATTGGAACTTTGTAAATGTATCTTGGAAGAATTTATTGTAATCATAAAACTGACACACAAACTTCTGCAGTGAGATAAGCCAATGCATTTTAAGCTAGTGGTTCTCATCCAAGACCCTTTTAACCACTTACACCCCACAAGCCTCTGCTTTAGTAGCCATAGTGCTTCAAAGGTGGCTCAATGGCAATCAGTGCACAGGCATATGGGACCACATCCTGTTACAAAGTGAGCAAATGAACTACTGTTAATGATGAAAGGGTCACAATGCACAAGTTGAGCCCTGCTGCTGCAAACTCTCTCACTGGCTTTTCTAAGAATGGTGGAGATCACCACATGACAAATAGATCATGTAATCCCTTCCTGTGCTAGAGGAAGGTGGAGAAGGTTGTTTGATGTGACAGCAGCTGTCCTCACTATTCCACTCGGTCTACAGTAAACTTTGCCTTTTAAAGTTCAGCCAACAGTCAGCATGGTTCCCAGTACACTGCAAGATTCCATCATGCACATTTTGGTTTTGAAGGGAGAGAGCATCACTGGATCCTTCTACGCTTGGTAAGTACCATCATCAAAATAATTTCTACGAACTTGACTGACCTGAGATGTGTAAACACGACATGCTAACTGCTGACTATGGGAACTAGAGCATTTAAATTCCTTCTAGAACCAGCTGAAAGCAGCATGGAATCTAGGCAGGCATCATCATGCTATGCAAACTCAGGAAACCCTTTCTCAAACCAAACTCACAAGAGTTACGGGTTAGATGGTCCCTCCACCATAACAAAAGTCCCCATTCATTTTGTAAGTTAAACATCTGCTAATGACACCATCTAATTTGAAACTATAATCCTTCAAAGCCATGATGATAGGAAAGTTGTAAAGCAAGCTTTTTAATTTGAGTGTATGAAATGGGACAGAGAGTCAAAACCAGAAAGAATCCAAGACTTTTAATTAAACAAAGAAAAAAAAATGGAGACCCACACCGAGCGCAAGTTTTAGAAAACAGGTTGCAGACTATTTAAAACCTAGATGCTACAGCTAAAAAAAACATGGGTGTTACACATAAAGGTTATCACTACCTCACTTTCCCCTTAAAGTAACCTTTCAAAGGAGGTATGTTACAACGAGTATTGATAACTTTTCATACTCCTTTATGCTCAGTAGTTCTTAGTTCCAGGACCTTTCATCTAGGAGCTTCTACAAAATGATTAATTTTATCTTTCCAGGGAAAGACAAGTAGACAAACATCAGGACTGCTCTCCAGTTGTAATTTATTGACTAAATTACAAGTGCCAAGCCCTAGCTTCCATCTCTTTGTCCTCTGATTTTAGTGTATAATTGTATAGCTATTATTGCCACGCTTCTCTCTGACCAATATCCGAAACATGCATAAAGAAATAAAGTGATTGACTCCTGGAAAAAGTCAATGAAAGGGGCGTAGAGAACTGCTTTATTGTCACTGTGCTAGAAAACTGCACAATTTTGAGTGGGGAAACTTTATGTATGTCACTGCAGTGATACAGATGACAAAACATGCTAGGATGCTTTTCCAAAGAGTACAGCATTTCCAATTAAAGGCCTGTGGTACTGGGAAACTATCTTCTCTGGAACAATATTGTTAAGTATTTTTGTGTGGCTGCAAATAAATTGCAGTAAAAGGTTAAATTGATAAACATCAATAACTAATTTGTTGCAATGAGCTGTTGATCCATTTTTGCCAACCAGCATTAGTTAGACTAATTTCCCTAAAATTTTGGGGAGAAATTTAGAGAATTTCTCTAAATTCCACAAATATATTAATTTGAACATGTGAAAAGGACATTCCAGAGGCCTACCAAAAACAAAAGATGTTGCAATTGCAAAGGCAGCAAGTTCCTTTCTAGCAGAGGCCTAACAAAAATTGGATTTGCTGAACACCATTTGAGAGATAAAAGTGATCATTTCACACTTTTTTCTTTAGTGGTTTCCTCTGACAGGAAGTGCCATCCTACCTTACCTAGTGCTTCTGAAGCAGGCATTTGCAGTGTACACAACTCTGTAGGTGTAAGTACAAACATTTAAAAAGAGAAAGAACAGGGGCAGGGGAATAACTTGCAAGTCTTGGTATGGTTTTCTTTCTGTCCCTCAAACATGAGAAGGAGCAAGAGAGTAGCTGGCTCCTCTACTGGGTCAGACAGATGTGTCTGGGAGAAATACCAGACCAAGGAATAAAGTGGTACTGCTCATTAGATGAGTTAAAGTTGCTTGTAAAAAAATCCCACACATTCCAGAGGGCTTGTTTTTTTCTTTCATCCACACAATATGGATTAATAAGAAACTGTCCATGTTTAGGGTTTGTGCAGCCTAATCTGTCTCTTCCCTGCTCCTGAAGAAAACCCATCTTCTAGACATTACACAGCACAATATTAAAGAGGAAAAGTATGGTTCCATAAATGTTTGGTTTCCTCTATAAGGCTTCCCCCATCAAGGGAAAATGAGAACACATTGTACAGTTTAAGTTAGATTCTTTAGCGAATAGGCCTGTATGGGAATGTCATGCCTGGTATAAATGTCTGTACAGGATGCGCTGGGAGTGCTGGATGAGCCGGATGTGCAGGCAACACAGGGTGCGCTGCATGCGCAGGATAGCCCAGTGGAGGGGTGTGGATATGAGGATAAAATCCTGGTGGCAAAGTGGCATGGGTTGGTTGTTGCACTGGACCTGATATCACCAGCTGGAGTAGGCTGTGAAAAGAAGATCCAGATAGATGTAAGTATTATTCCCACAACAAATTGTCCAAACAAGGAGCAGTTTAGCAGGAGAATCATTAAAAAGCCCCTGCTAATGTGTAGCAACATTCATAGCCTCAAACACCTGAAAGCACTTTAGGGAGAGAGGGTGGCAATCATGCTTCTTATGACATCCTGCAGACTGATGTGTATGATGCAAGGTAAAGGCACAGTGGTATTTTTCAAAGGAGCATTATCCATGAAGTTCAACAGAGTTAAGTATTTTCAGTAATCCTGTTGAACAGCTGGCTTGTCAAGAAACAGGGGGCTCTGGTTACAATCTCTCCAAAGGGCAATGAATGCCTGACCAGCTGCAGGAGGTATTGATTGGCTGGAAAGGGAGTCCCATAAGCCCTTTCTCAACTGGAGGAATGTTACCATGATAAAAGGCCTAGGAAGGAAAAAGTCCTCAGGTCTCGTGCTCTTAAATCCCTATTTAAAAAAAATAAGGGTCTCAAGCAGCATTTTTGGTTTCAGTCAGAACAGATACTTGGTGACTAGTTAAACTGACTGATCATACAAGCCACTTAAAAAAGGTGGCCCATATCGCCTGTATGTATTAACACCAGCAACTCATATCAAAATGGATCATTTTGAAGCAAATTTGATTATTTTTGTTTGAGAATTTATGCAATTATTTTACATCTTGTAGCCTAGATTAGAAGTGAACAAAGTAATGAGTTCCAGCCTCAGATTTTCAAGACCAAAATGAGGCAGTGTCTAGGTTGCAAACACTGCAGAGGAATTTTTTGGTTTTGTTTGGTAACTGATTCTATTGACTTTTAGCAAGTAAAGTTATGGAACCATTTCTATTGGCTTTAGTTTATGTCCAAGCTGTCTTTATATAAGACTAAATTTGGGGCTTAAAATATGACTGAACAATATCTCTTTCCTCCAGAAGTATTTGGGTTTCTCTTGCACACTACACAGGCGTCTAACTCCCAAGGACCAACGGTAGTACAAAGAAGAGAAAAGATACCAAAACACTGAAAATCAAGTCACAAATGCAACTATTCATAACGTGGGCAGCAGCACCAAAAGGATCAAATATTGAACATCTTACAGAGTGGAAGAAGGAAGTTCTACCTGGCTGCTTCCCTAATATTTACTTTTAATATTTGCTGCTATCACTGCCACACTGCAGCAACCTTCCTCTGATTAAGAGACTTGTTAATGTTACTGAATGTTGCAGGAAAAAAACTGAGGAATCTCAGAAGTGACATGAGCCCCCACCCAGACACACACTTTCTTCCCATGAGACCAAGCAGGCCTACTGTGCAATGCTCCGAAGGAGTGATAAAGACTGGCCCCTCAGTAACACAAGTTGGGGCACTTCAGGAATGGGGACGACTGGCCCCCCCACACCTCTCCTTCAGACCTGGATTTCTCCAGCTGATGAGAGCTGCTCCAGCATATTAGCTTCGTCAGTACTCTCATCCCTCCTGATGTAGCAGGAGTTTCACCAGCCTGGTGCTGGGGGCAACCACTGAAAAGCCCCAGACATCTGAGAAAAGCAGCAGCCTTCACACCAACAACTATGAACTGTTTCTGCATCTTAGTGACATCAGATTTAATCCAAAGTGAATTTATTCCTCATCTGCACTGGACTTTGGGATTTCTGCCAAGGAAAACTGAGAAGGCTATGGAGTGCCTGGGATAACTGGAGAGAAGGTGAGCGCTCAGGTTTGAGAGAGACGATAAAAAGGGATGAGACTGTCAAAGGTTTATATAAGATAGGGTTAAATACACAAAATCAGCAAGGCTTCATTTTTTAAAATAGGCAAATGTTAAGGCCAGCATTTTCAACCCCAGGTGCCTAAAGTTAGGCTAAATCCACACTCAGCCCTGGTCTACACTTACCTGGAAATTCAGCGGTAGTCAACTGGAGTTACGCAATCTACGCAGAGTAGCTTGCGTAACTCCTGTCAACTGTTGTGCTTCCCTTCTGCGCGCTGTCTTCACTGCACTGTGCCAACAGGAACCGCGTTCCTGTCAACGCAGCGCTATGCCACTTGAGGGGGTGGGTTTACTGCATTAACTTCCTGATTGATCGAGCGGGTCTACACTGACCGCTCAATCGATCCAGAAAGATCGATCTGACGGTGGTGACTTTGCCGCCATCAGTATAGACATACCCTTAGACACCTAAATAGAAATGGTCTGATTTTCAGATGTAGAAGCCTACCTTTAGGAAGCCAGGTTTTAATATTTTGGATAATATTAAAAAGATAGAAAATAAGTAATGGTTATAACAACAAACAAAAAACAGTGCAGTTAAGCATGGAGTCTAAGTACAATAGGTGGGAATCAGGGATGGGGCAGATGTACTTTTTAAAATTGCATTTCACTTTCCCCATCTTGTTTGTTCAACTGTCTCAATCCAGGCCCTCATCCTGCAAGCTGATATGTGTGGGTGGACCCAGGAGGACCTCACTGATTTTAATGGGGTCCACCTGGCTTGGGGATTTTTACAGATTTTAAGGCCAGAAGGAATGATTCAATCATTTAGAATGACCTCCTGTAAATCACAGGTCATAAACTATCTTGAATGATTGTTGGGAATCATTTAAGAACATCTTATTAGATGCCCCAAAAGCCACAGTCTCATAACTGAGGAAGAAGACCGTGCTGGTTTAGAGGTGAAGGTAGCTATAAAAAACAACAAAAATATATATAATAAAGAGAAGAAAGGGGAAGAAGATTTGTAATGAATAGAAATCAGAATTTAGAAATTGTAGAAAAATGATAAGGGAAGGACATAAGGAGGAATGCGTGGCCTGCAGAGTAAAGTACAATAAGGAGTTTTTTTTTTAAATATATTAGGAACAAAAAGAATCCTGACAATGGTATTCATCCATTACTAGATTGAAATGGTAGAATTATCAGCAATAATGCAGAAAAGGCAGAAACAGAACAGAAATATTTATTGAATGTACTGGGGAAAAATTTGATGATATAATCTCATCATATGGTGATAACACTCCATTCCACTAATATCTCTGGAAGATGTTAAACCAGAAACTAGTAAGTCAGACATTTTTAAATAAACAGGTCCAGTTAATTTACATCCAAGAGTTTTAAAAGAATACCCTGAGGAGCTTGCTGGACTGTTAATGTTGATTTTCAATAAATCTTGAAGCACTGGGGAAGTTCCAGATGACTCAAAGAAAGCTAATGTTGTGCCAATTTTTAAAAAGGGTAAATGGGATGACCCACGTAATTATAGGTCAGTCAGTTGAACCTTGATCCTGGGCAAGATAATGGAGCAGCTGATACAATATTTGATTAATAAAGAATGGTAATGTAAATAATACAAATCAACATGCGTTCATGGAAAATATATCCTGTCAAACTAATTTGGTATCTATTTTTTTAATGCGATTACAAGTTTGGTTGATAAGGGTAACAATGTTGACCTAATACACAAACTTCTCTAAGGCATTTGACTTGATATCACACGACATTTTGATTACAAAACTAGCATATAAAATGAATATGGCACACATTAAATGGATTAAAAAGTGGCTCACTGAGAGGTCTCAAAATTAAACTGTAAACGGGGAATCATCATCGAGCAGTTGCATTTCCAGTGGGCCTCCTGAAAGGATGGGCTCTGGGCCCTATGCCACTTAACATTCCTGTTAACGACCTGGAAGGAAACAAACTCATCATTGATAAGTTTGCAGATTACCCAAAAATTGGGGGAGTGGTAAGTAATGAAGAGGACAGGTTACTGATTCAGCATCATTGGGATTGCTTGGTAAACTGAGCACAAACAAACAATATGCTTTAATATGCACTTTAATACAGCTACATGTAAATATATACATCTCGGAACAGAAGAATGTAGGCCATACTTTCAAGATGGGGGTCTCTATCCTGCCAAGTAGTGACTCTAAAAGAGATTTGGGGTTGTGATGGATAATCAGCTGAATACAAGCTCCCAGTGGGACGCTGTAGCCAAAAGAGCTAATGCCATCCTGGGATGCATAAAGAGGGGAATCTCCAGTAGTAGAGAGGTTAATTTACTTCTGTATTTGGCACTGATGTGACAGCTACTGGAATACTGTGTCCTGTTCTGATGCCCACAAATGCAAGATGGATGTTGATAAATCAGAGAGGTCCAGAGGAGAACCATGAGAATGATTAAAGAATTAGAAAACATGACTTATAGTGATAAACTCCAGGACCTCAATCTATTCTTAACAAAGAGAAGGTCAAGGAGTGACTTGTCATAGTCTACAAGTACCTATATAGGAAACATATTTAATAAAGGGCTCTTCAATGTAGCAGAGAAATAACACAATCCAATGACTGAAAGTTGAAGCTAGATAAGTTCAGTCTGGAAACAAGGTGTAAAATTTTTCACAGTGAGGTTAATTCAACATTGGAACCATTTACCAAGGGTCGTGGCAGATTCTCCAGCCCTGAAAATGTTTAAATTAAGATGAGATGTTTCTCTAAAAGATCTGCTCTAAGAATTATTTTGGGGCAATTCTCTGGCCTGTGCTATACAGGAGGTCAGACGAGGTGATCACAACAGTCCCTTCTGGTCTTGGAATCTATGAACCTATAAATCTGTGAAATTTTACCCAGTTGCCCCTGTACTGATCCTCAAAACTTGTGTTTGAGTAACGCATACCTTCCAAAGGGCACACTTACATTATTAGCTCTTCAGGGCAGACATCTGCCTCAACACACATCTAGGAAATGCCTGAAATATGCATTAAAATAAATACAACTTTAGAAAGGTCCCTTACTTGTTATGTGGTAGCCGGGCGCACATCGTTCTCAAGTCATCTGAAATTCAAGAGGATAGAAAACAGTGTGGATAAAGCAAAATAAAAGATTTTTCTCCTCTACTCTTCCTTCTGGGAAGTTTTGGTCAAATTTCATAAAATACTAGTAGACCCCCAAAATTTTATTTTTTCAGGCATAAGATCCCGTAAAGGGAACATTTTCCTATAACTTTTATGCCACAAACCATTTCACATATCTGCAGTTGAGTATCCTTTCACTTGCCTTACATTGAAGTTAAATGAACAGAAATGCAGATGTTACAAGGTAGACAAACCCTAGCACAAAATTATTGGCAGATTAAACAGACAGAACTTTACTTTAGAGCCAGGGGAGCAGCACCTAATTCATATAAGGGAAGACTGCTATAATCATCTCATCTTTAACATGAAGTGGAGTTAAAAATAGGAAGCCTGGAGACTACAGGTCCCAGCATGCAATACTCCATATTGAGCAAGACAATGAATGGAGACTAAAAGTACCTCTTTATCAAGTATTAGACTGCTTCAGGTCGTGCTGAGGTAGAAGAGACATGTTTGGGAATGCTTCAGGCAACAGGGAAGAGCAGACCTTCAAAATCCCTGGTATCAAAGCCTAGAAATTGGCTAGTTGTACTCTCAAAGAATTCCAATGGCAGCCATGGGAAACAGGCAGCCAAAACATAGGCAATCCAAGAAATATCACTGCTCAATGCAAAGTGGCATTTACATTTCTTAGCCACCAGCCTCTGCTCTCTCCCACTGTCGTAGCAGAGCTCTGCCTGCAGCCCTTTCTGATTGGTTTTCATAATCATAACTGAACATTATGTTGTCTTGTCAAGGTTTGTTATTGACAAACAAGCGTGCTGCTCCTTCCTTCCTCTTCCCCAATTGATATGCGAGGAGTAGGAAACCAGTCTTGGCACTGTTTGTGCCTTTATACGCTCCATTCCTCTGTCACCACTTCAATTACCCACCAAGGAAAGTTGCACCCCGCTGAGCAGGCTTGGAGGTGAAAAGATCCTCACAAGGTATTTTCAGATTTGCATTAAGAGACTCTGTTAAAGAAAGGCATTTGGGACATTGGATTTGTTTGGGAAACAAGGCCTAGAAGCCAGTTTCCAACCAATTTAACAAGAATACTATTCTAAAGAACATACAATTGTGAGATCCTTTTAATACTAGTTTAAACAAACTCTTCCCAATTCTATAGACAACTGAATGCCCAAAAATGTGATTAGCAGGTATTTATACTGAATTCCCTTCCTCTTCTAGTATAGCAATCCCCCAACAAGATGGGCCAAGTAAGCAGTTAGGAAATAAAGAAGTTTAAAGGGGCAGCTTTAAAAAAAAAAAACCTCGCTTTTTGGCTTGCTACTGTTACAAAACAGACCTAAGATTATTAGAATTGAAAGATTAGAGAAAAACTTGATTTTCAGTTGGTGTTGTGCACTTGATAGCACCCATTACACTGACAGTACACAGTGCTGAGAGGAGTTTATTCAGGCTCACACAGGTGCTCCAGGGAACACCTGCTTAGGAAAAAAGGCTGGTCTATGAACCCCACGCTTTGGGTTTGAGTGAAGAGCCCTGAGCTGGGGAGGGTTTGTTAGATTTCCAGTGCTTTTTTAATGGATGTTCTGCTACTGACTTATAAAGTTTGCTCTGAGAAAACTGTATGATGGGCTGACACTGTACTTTGGGTTAAGTCACTTGACCTGCCTAGTCACTTTTGCTTTTTGTTTGTGTGGGTCTTTCAGACAACCTCTTTGGGCCACACAAATTGGTAGGGGGACTTCAGTTCCAGGTACTACACCTGCCCCACTTTTAATGCAGCTTTTACAAGCTGACAGGATTTTCAAGCTGGTTTCCCTTTAACAAATTCACCAAGACTCCTTATCAGACCTCAGATTTATGAAATAAGTTTACCATCTTGGACAGATAGTGCTAAAATATTATAGGCCAGGAAAAAAAATAAAACTCAACCCAAACAAATCTTGCTTCTCCAGTGATGAAAATAAGACCAGAAATGCAGGCTTTGAAAATGTTTCAGATAAAAACACCACCTTGATTATTCTCCATGTCACGTTTACACCCTATGCTCTAGTTCATGGGCCCTCATCAAGTTCAGAGAAACAATCTAGCCGAACAAACAGGATGCTATTTCCTTTCAAACAAGTGAAAGTGTGTCCTTCCCCAGAGTTGCTTTCGAGAACGGTGCTTCTACTGGACACTGTGTTGGGAGCGCACCAGGAGTTCTTTTCACTCATAAAGGCCCCGTTCCACACAGAGCCACAAACTGTTTCTTCCTACTCTGACATGTCATGATGTAAAAAGGACTCCCTGTACCCAGAGTCAGATACAACACAGTAAGATTTGACTTCTTTTAAAAATGCAAAACCAATATACTTGCCAAAGAGCAAACTGGATTCTACTTTGGCTCGTTAATCAGAATTGTTTACTAATGTCTAACTTCAGTGCAAAACTCTGCCTCAGTTATACCAATACAGCCCCTTTGAAGGCATGGGCTGTACAACGTAAATCTTTATTACACGTGATCCATGGACGCACAAAAACTTTCATATTCCAGGGCGTTTGCAGGGCTGACAGGTACCAACACACATTTTTAATATATGTAAAGGGCAAATGTGCCCTAAAGTAACTGGAGCAACATTTACACACGCACAGTCACCCCTTCCATTAAAATGAGAGACTGTTTTAAATGAGCCATAAATTCAATCTGTAACCCACTTAACACCTCTCCAGTCATGAGGAGGAGAGGTTGGAGGGAGGGGGTTAACGGGCCACTTCACTCACCTTGAATGGTCCCTTGAAATACATGAGACACAAGGTGGGTGAGGTAATATCTTTTACTGGACCAACTTCTGTTAGTGAGAGAGACAAACTTTCAAGTTTACACAGAGCTCTTCTTCGGATCGAAAGAGCTCTGGGTAAGCTCTCTAATATCCTGGGACCGAGACAGCTACTCCACCACTGCATACCTAGAAATGTGTGTTAACTACTTTTGCTACACTATCTATTTCACCTTGTATTTAGCTGTGATACTCGGAGTACCTTTCCCAGACCCAAAGAAGAGCTCTGTATAAGTTGAAAGCCTGCCTCTCTCATCAATAAAAAAATATTACCTCACCCACCTTGTCTTTCTAATTTTCACTGTCATTTTGCAAAGCAGAATCATAGCCTGAATCCTCTCTAACCTATGCTACAAGGACGTACAATGGATGAATACACTGTCATTCTTAAATTTGACGGTTTTAAACCAGTCTAGGAAACAGGGTTTAAAGACACATGTAGCTGGAACCATACTTAACTAGCTGTGTAGGACCTAAAGAAGGCCATAGATCCATAATCTTTGGAGTGTTTTGATGTCAACTGTATTATCCAGGGTCCATTTATAGGCTCAGAAGAGGGCAAACATACTCCCATATCAAAAAACAAACTACAAACCATCAACACAGCCTGGCAGTGGTGGTGTGAGGGAGTACAAACAGAAGATCCCTCCCAATCCTCAAAGCAACAATCTTTCTTGAAAGCCAATAGTACTTATTTCTATCAATGGGCTTTCCTTTCTTACTCTCTGTCCTATTATTGTCTGAGCTGTTTGCCACATCCAGCTTGTAGCTCTAACAATTTCTTATTTCCTCAAACTTGCAGAATATTTCCTCTGTTAATGCATTTATCATCCCTCCCTCCATCATGCAGGGACAGCCTACCCACATACCAGAGATCCCATGCTAGGCTCTTCACTGGCTGCTTTCAGCAACATACCTCTAGTGCACAGCAATGCGCCTGATGCCATGGCCACCTGCAGGGCCTGAGCTAATCTGTCTAGAGCCAGTTCAATCTCTTTGGAAGCATTGAGTGGATTGAGTTCGTCAGACAATCTGTTAATTTCCTCAACAAGCGGAACCACGTGGTCAAAGGGCACTAGACCTAGTCGGCCATATAGGTTCTTCTCTGTTAAGTGTCCCTGAAGCATCATGAGAACCTGTAGGACACTTAGATGCAGTTTGGAATACAGCAGGTGGCAGTCTTTGTCAGATCCAGTGGCGGAGTCCTTGGCAACTTTATTGAGGTGACCATTTGAGAGAGAGGCCTTCTTTTTTCTTTTGTAAGCCAAAGGGGCCTTCACACACCAGCGGATCAGTCCTGTCAGAGGGGTGAGCTCTAAAAATCCTATCGGCAGGTTGGCTGCAATAGGAGTGTTTAAAAAGGTGATGAGTATCAAACGGGGGTCCTCAAAGATCCAGGAGACAATCATCTCAAGCAAGTCCGATGGGGGGATGAGATCATCTGAAAAAAAATATGAGACACTGCTAGCAAGTCCCTATGCCAGAGATGGGAACAACAATTTCATTCTCCTCCCACTTGCTTCATTGGTAGGTCTGACCCCAGCCTCTGCTAAAATCCTTATTCATGCATCACTCCCTTCCTGCCACATCTACTGCAATTCTTCTATCATCATCTTCCTAAATCACAGCTCCCTAACCTTCAGAATGCTACAATCACATACCCTCACTCTGGGAAGTCAGGGCCAAATTACCACCAGCTCTAGTCCCTCCACTGGCTTTGTAGCCACATCTGAACCTAGCTCAAGAGGACCCCTTCATTCCTCGCCATAAGGGGAAACCGTGAACAATAGGGCCAATTGTTAATGGACATTTGTCTATTACAAACTTGACTGGGATCACTGACCACTGTGTCATATTTCTCAGCTTCTCTCCCTCCCTCCAAAGGACAGGTGCTGCATCCAGCACCGTGTCTAGCAAAACTATTGTGCTGAGTACCATGAAAATGCCAATAGGTAGCTGAGAACACAAACATGCCCATAATAGCTCATGTGCATAGCACTATAGCATTCATTTTGAGAGGAGACTGCTGCCTAGCGGCAGTTTACCTGAAGAAAGGTCATAGAGCGCTGTAACCGACGTTATGAACTGGCAACAGAAGCGAGGACTGGCGCTGCATATTTGTTTCAATGTCTGAATGGAACCTGGCACCAAACAGCAGTAGTCGTCCACTAAGGCATGGGCTAACCTCACAGAGTAGATTGCAGGTGTTCGCTGAAAGAGATTTGCAGTACCAAGTGGTGACAAGTATAAAAGAAGTTCTGCGGTGCCCAGCCCATGGAGAGATGCAGAGTATTTCACTAAGGCTCTGTTACATGAAACTACCAATTGGTTGTTACTACATTTTTTCGCTAACTTTAAAGTTCTGTTTGGTTAATGTAAAGTACGAAGATCAAGTGCCTCATCTTTAGCTTCTGATGGCTGTGGCTAGTCCTCATTACACTGGCTTCACCAGCTTATCAGATCTCAAGTATGAGTTATCCTGCAGAGAAGAAATTGTCTTTTACTTATTAATATCTGGGGGAAGGAGTGTAACTTCGTTAATGGATATAAACGCCACTTTGGAACAAGACAATCATTTTTACCATGACTGTCACATATTACAAACCCATCGATAAGCCACTTTCTAGCTTTACTGCAGTAGGCTATAATAATAATTCTGTGCAAAAAATAATATTAAAGAGGCACCATCAACTTGAAATCTACTATCTAGTCAAACACGATTTAAGTGGAGTTTCAGACACTACACCTCTCCAAGTCCCCCTGCCAATTTTTGGAATTTCAACTATGATGCTTCTCTATTTCTTAAAAATGTTTTCTCCCTCATACTGTATGAAAGACTGATTTGTAAACTGACTATTCCCAGAAAAAAAATTTAAGGTGGAGGATACAAGTCAATAATTGAAGGGGAAAAACCTTTGCAAGAATTTCTAGAGCTGGCAAAAGTTACATGTGACTGATACAGAGCATGATGTTTCATCATCATACTAACCTTTGCTCTTCGCATGAAAGTGCTCTAATTTTCTGAACTGAGCACAGCAATGTCTCTGTCCACTACTGTCCAAAGTACTTTTAACCACAGTCCCTCATGCAACATATCCTGATGCTGCAGACTACTCTAGCCCACAGGAAGGAAGCCATGCTCCCAGGGATTTCTGGGGGATATCAGAATCAGGGCTTCCCCCCCTAAGATTCTCAGGAAAATGGGTGAGTGGGAAGTATGTGATAAATATGAGGGCAGTTCACCAGGACAGCACTGTCCCTGGGATGTCTTTTAAGCACCAAGTTTTTAAGTACATAAAGGTTTCCATGTTAAGTGATCTGAAGGTGGCAGTGCCCCACGATAAGCCACCCCCTCAAAGTCTCCTGCCACCACATTACACCAGTTCCTGTTCCTGCAGCCTTCATGAGACCTATATGGAGAAACACCTATACTGCAGACCATAGGAAAGCAGGGTGTGTGTGTAGGAATTCCCTTCTGCTGCCCTTCTCCACCCCACCTATTCCCCAGTCTGCAGAACAGCTTGCTTCTGCACACCTCCTGAAGGGGACAGGAATGAAAGCTCACTCCTGCAGGATTTAGGAGGCACATCAGGGTGGGGCTCCCCTAAAGCAGACATTAAGAGATCCATAGGAGCAGGGACATGGGAGTTCCAGAGCCACAAATTTATTCCCTGCACAGATCTCAATAGGGAGAATGTCCCTTTCCGCACTGCCCTGTCAATTCTCCTAAGTGCCAGGGGAATCTGAATATGGAGGGTCCATGGCAGTTGCATAGCAGGTACAAGTTCTGTGAACTGACTTCTAGAGCCCACCTCTCAGTCACAACCCTGCATTGCTTTGGTCACTAGACAACCCCTTTTCTTCAGTTCGCCCACTTGTACAATATGTTCACTTAGTCAACTCTTGAGGAATGTCCTATCCATGCACCAGCTTTACCTGCAGCCACGATGCAGCACATTCCAGAACGGGAACTCTGCACACAGCTACCGCCATGGAAACCAATTTTCCTAGCAAGGCCATCCTGCCATCATCTGCTTTGTTTCCTTGAGGGCTGAAGAGGGCTGAGAAAATAATCTGCCGGACTGAATCCTTGGTTTGCTCTTGGAAATAACTGCACATGATCTCAAGGAGTTGAAGCTCTTGAAGTGAATTCAGCCTCTAAAAAACAAAGCCAGAAAATAGAGTAAATCCCAATGTAGCATGATCAGAAACAGAGGGAAGTATTATGAGAATATTCTCTTCCTCATCACACTTGTCTCCTGCTCTTGGGCAAGCCTGGCCATACTTCTCCTGTTCTACAGGCAGCTTCATGGAGATCATATAAATTCCTTTGCTGAAAAATTAGACAGGAGCAGTGGAATCCGAGGACTTCTGAGCAGTAGCAGAAATTCTACCTTCCCAAACTTCATAGCCTAGTATGTGTAGCCTGCCTTATCACCTTTCAGTTCTTGCATTCTCTCTGATACAGTGTGCACATGCTTGGTTCCAAGACAAACATTACATTTACTTATCAACCTAGAAAGATTCTTGATCATATTATTTGCAGGGTAACTGCATGCAGCTATTATTGTCAAGGCAAAAGATAAAGTTCGGAGGGGGACCCAAGAGAACTCCCAAAAGAAAAAGTCTAAAGATGACTTCTTTCCCTGATTCTCCCAGTGCATCTTATCTTTCTATGCCCTGATCCTGCATCCAAATCTACATGTGTGGACCCTTGCACCTAAATATAGCCCCAATTTAATCTGTGGGACTCTACAGAGACACAAGATTCCAGCTGTGTAAATTTAATTGCCCTAGATCGTAAGTATAAAACAACATCAATACGTTATCAGCCAATTCAAATGCAGTTGTATTTTTGCTCATTGGACCTGTTACCTACTTTAGGTTGGGAGTTGCGCTCTTTGGGAACCTGAAATATGAACTCTTCCAGCAACTCAACTGGGCCTTTGTCCACAATGGGAAGAGGTGCATTTTGGAGCTGACTGCTGAAGTAGATGTCCAAATGATACAGCACTTCTTTGGCGGCACTCAGGGCATCCCGGCGGAGCAGGGAATGGCGAATATCACTCATTGTGCTCCTGCAAGAGAAAAGACAAAAAAGCGATGAATAAATCCCAATATCATCATCAACAGTAGCATCTGTCTCAGTTCTTCCGCTCAAAGAAATGAGAGGCTTCTGCTTTTTATGTGGCAGTTTTCTATTTGCATTTAGAGACTCTTGAGCAGGAACAGCCGGGACTTAGATTGCAGGGGGTCTTTCACTCTTTCCCAAAAAATCCTTGTTTCTTATTTTCTTTGTTTACATAAAAGTAGAGTGAGATGTAAACAAACAACCAAAGCCAAGTAACACAAAAACATTTCTCATATTGAAAGTATTTATGGCACTGGCTCCTGAATATGCTTAGGACTTTTTAAAACCCCTGAAGGATGTGGAATGAGCTGCTGTATTGCTGACACAAAGAAGAATTATAGCACAAAGGTGGCAGATAGATAATGACATGTGTGCGCCTTGAATACAGCCAAACCATTTGCAAGAATGGGATGAGAGAAAACCCTTCACCTCAAAACTAAGCAAGGGCAGCACAAGACTGTCACCCTTGGTATATCTGCAGCAGTAGTTCCACTTGAAAAGTTTATCAGACACCTAGCAGCCTGAGGAGTGTTGGGGGAGAAGACCAGGGCCACTGGCTCCTGAGCTCCTGCTTCCCCAAACTGCTGGGCAGAGAAATGTATCTGGTTCTTGAGTTTCACTGCTACAAAGTTCTAAACAGCCACAGTGAAACCGACCAGCCGCGTTAACTTCAGCCTGGGCAGCTCAGCAAACCGCCCAGGAGCCCTGTCTGCAGACTGCCCATGACATCGGAGCGCAGCCAGCTCCGCACAGGTCACATCTGGAAAGTTTTCCGGGCAACTGCAAGGGCTGGGGACCTCGCTGGTAAACGGAAGCTCAGATACAGCAGAAAACGCTGGCCTGGCCCCCCGCCCCTGGGCAGAGCCAATCGCGTTACACACCCATTGCCGTTTCAGTGCCACCCCCGCCCCAGTCCAGCTCTCGGCTGGGTGCCGGCCGGGCACAGCGGCGTCTCTCCGGCTGCCTGGCTACGGGCCGGGACGAGCCGCCTTGTGCAGTGACAGGCCCAGGTCAGGGGTGTGTGATGCCCCCACATGCCAGGCCTCCAAATCCCCTCGCCCCACCCCCAGGCCTCCAAATCCCCTCGCCCCAGATGCCCCCCGCCCCCTACTCGCGTTAAGAGAAGCCACGAGGCCGCCCCCGGCCCGCGCGCCCCAGGCCCGGCCCCAGACTCAGAGCCCCCGCGCGCGCGGCTGTGGGTCTCGGGCCAGGCCGGGGCCCAGCTGGGCGCGCCCCCGCTCCCGGCCGGGCCGCACCTCCTGCGGGGCCTGCTCAGGCGAGCATGTCCGGGTGACTTCGGCGGCGAGGCCGGGCTGAGGCGAGGGGAAGCAGCGGGCGGGCCGCGGCCCAGGGCGGCGCAACGCGGGCGAGCGGCACGGTGGCCCGGCCCGGCCAAAAAGGGGGACGAGCCGGCCCGGCGGTGGGGGGAGGGGGCGGTCGCGGCCATCCGCCACAGCGCCGCCTGCCGGCCGCGCGGGGTGACCGAGGGGCGGGGCTAGGGGAGGAGTTTGTGGGGTGGGTGGAGACTGGAGAGGGAGGGAGAGGGGAGGAGTGGGGCTGATGACCACGTGGAGAGAGGGGAGGTGTGGGGCTGGTGCCTGAGTGGGGGCCATGGGGTCAGTGCCCAGGAAGAAAGGAGGCAGTACTCAAGAAACCAGGGACCTGCTGTAATGTGGGGGGATGGGACACACAGGAGGGCTGTAAAAGACTGCTTTTTATTTCCCCTGTGCTGGGTTGGTCCTATTTGTGACCCGGGAAGGGGGCGGGCTTGTGCCCGCCCACTGCAAAAGGCCCCTCCTCCAGCCTAAGGGGAGGAGTCACTGGACCCGGGAGACAACTAACATCGGGGGGCAACTAATGAAAAAACAGGGAGGGACGTGGGGGTCACAGGGTCAAAAGGAGGGAACCGGAGGGGGACACCGAGCAGAGAACCCCGGACAGCGCCCACTGCTCCCGGAAGGCGTCCAGGGAGCCGGCGGATGCTGCCCAGAGGAACTCTGCCCGGATCCGTGAGCGCACGAGGGAACGGAAATAGGCCCCACAGTCGCTGAGCGCCCCCCCGGCCAACCTCCCCTCCCTGGTCTTGTAGATGGCCAGTTTGGCCAGGGCTAGGAGGAGGTTGACCAGGAGGTCCCGCGACTTTGTGGGGCCATGGATAGGGTGTGCGTAAAGGAACAGGTGCGGAGAGAAGTGCAGCCAGAACCTCAGCAAGAGGTTCTGGAGGAGCTGGAACAGGGGCTGCAGCCTGGCGCACTCGAGGTAGACGTGCGCCAGGGTCTCCCTCACGCCACAGTAGGAACAGGCGTCGGGACGAGGGGTGAACCGCGCCAAGTACACGCCCGTGCTCACGGCCCCGTGAAGGAGCCGCCAACTGATATCCCCGGTGGGCCGCGGAGTCAAGGTGGAGTACAGACTGGCCCACCGGGGATCCTCGCCCTCCGCAGATGGTAACAGGTCCCGCCACTTGGTGTCAGGGCGGGACACGAGGGCGAGGAAGTGAATGGTGTGGAGCACGAGCGTGTAAAGATGGTCCCTCGGCGTGGTTCGAAAAGAACCGGCTGCAGCTTGTGCAGCCGGCTCGGGGCATAGGGGGAGGAAGGCCGGGGGGCTCCGGGGGCCGGGACCCGATGGAAAGCACCGGAGGGCTAAGAGTGAGGGGTGGGCGGGGACCACCCTCTCGCAGGACCCGCTCGAGGGACTGGGTTGGTGTTAGGAAGGGCTGGTGGCCCTCGTGTACACAGGCTAGCAAGCTGCAGGGAGTGTCATAGTGCCCCCAGCCCTGGGCACTGCAATGCCATGCTCCCTGCTGACTTCCACTGGGACCGGAGCCACCTGCAGACACTGACCAAGGCACCATTTCTAGGCTCTGATCGTTTATGTTGCACCCTCGAAGTGGGTTTAGCTAAACCCCAGGAAATACTGCTCATGCAGGGGCTTCCTCCAGTGGCATAGGGCTGAGCTGTCTCCCTGTCAGCACAGGGGCACAGCAGAGGTGTGGCTGGAGCAATGCAGCAAGATGGCTAATCTTAGTTGTTGGAATGGCCCCTAGGAGCGATTGCAGCCCAGCCTAGATTATGGAAACCTGGGGAGCTATCCTTTTTTATGATGGGGTCCAGACTGGCCCCCACCCAACCCCAGAATCCAGAGGCCGCAAAAGCGGCACGCAACCTGCAGCTCAGAGTTGGTGCTTGAGAATTTAGTAAAGGCAGGATACAGCACCCTTAGTACTCACATTGCAACCTCTTCTGGATGGGGACTGGCTCTTCGTTATGTTTTTGTACAGTACCTAGCACCATGGGTGTGGGGCCTGCAGGTGTGACCACAGTACAAATAAATAATATTTAATGAGAGCACTGAGTTTACTGTATCAAATATTTCTTGTTGTTGGTTAACAAGCAAAGAACACTCACACCTGTGTCAATCATCACTGAGATACATCCCAGGTGTTACACGCCGGGGCCTGTAGACACGCTCTCCAGTAGCTGCTCGTACAGCTTTCCTCTGTTTGAAAATACAAATGAAACATTGCACCACCTGAAAGAACAAGAGCAGACCCATACAGCCGGTTAATTACATAAATAAAGCACACCACATGGGACCTCCAGGAAGCCGGACAGGGCAGTTAGCCTGAGCTCAGTGCCAGAAGCAAGGACATAGAACTCCCACCTCCAAACCCTGACCAACTTTCTAGTCACATGGCCACTTGTTCTCAGAGTGGCTCCTTCTGCTGCACTGGTTTGTCCAGCCACCAGCCAGAGCTGGTATTTGCTGCTTCTGGGGGAGTTGGGTGGGGGTTACTTATGTCACATGAGCACTGTCACTGCCTGGAAGTCCTCAAAAAAAAAAAAAAACCAGAGCCCAGCAGCCCCCCAACTCTGAGCTTTGCCTCTCAGGAGCTGCAGCCTGCAGAAAGAGGGCAAAGCCACCCTGCTTCCTTCTGAATTCTGGGCCAAGCACCAAACACCAGAGCATCCCCTGCTTATTTACAGCAGCTTCCCCCAGCCGCCTAGCGTCTGCTCTGTTCCCAGAATAACTAGAGCGCAGAATGCTCTGGCCTCCCTGAAATGCCCCTTCCCATCCCTGGCCTGTGCCTATGCTGTCTGGATAACCCCTGTGCATCAGTGGAATTCCTAGTTGGGACCCTCGGCCTCTTTCCAGCCCCATGTGCCTCAGGAGTGGAATAAAGGGGTCAGATTGCAGTCATAATTGGGCACCCAGTGTCCTCCTTGGTTTTGTTCCCGTATCTTCTGTACCTCCTGCAGCAATGACCCTCAGCTGTGGTTATGACACAGGACCTTGGGGGATGGGATGCTAGGCTGACAGATCCTATCTGTTTGAAATCTAACATTCTCTCACTTGCAATGGGGGTAACTGCTGGACACACTTGTCATAATATCTCTAGTTTCCTTCTAGAAGCTTGTTAGATGTTTGCACCCCTGGGGTGGGGATGTGTCCCGAGATGATGATCCTGCCTCCCACCCACACCACAATCTTGAACTCATTTCACATGGACCACCAAAACTCCATCACATAACAACAACTTTTAGGTTACGTCTACACTATGAGCTAGGGTGTGATTTCCCAGCTGGTGTACTCATACTTGTGCTAGCTGTAATTGAGTTAGCATGAGTATAAATAGCAGTGTAGTAATGATAGCAAGGGAAGCAGAGGCACTGCTGAGCTGTGCGGAGTACATGCCCACTGGATTCATCCAACTTGCCTTTTTGAATATGGGCATGATGTTAGCATCCATTTTGGAATTTCCTCAGTAGTCTAAGGTTTATTAAACATTATCAGCAGGCCAGATATCTCCTTAGCCGACTCTTGAATGCGAGTTATCTGGGCTTGCTGATTTAAAAATGTTTATCCTTATTAGATGTTTAGCATCCTCCTAATGGACTGGAAGGTATTTCATCATCCTCGTGTGATACAAGCACATCATCCTGCTTCTTTCCAAATACAGAACAGAAATATTTATTGAACACATTGACCTTTTCTGCAACATTGTTAATAATTTAACTATCTCCCTGTAATTATGGGCCTGTCACAGGGTAGCTGGTTTTTAAAGGGAAGTTAGACCTAGCCTCACCCATGATTGATCAGTTACCTCCCAGATGATTATAAAAGAGAACAGATGATTATAAAAGCCTGCAAGTGGCTTAGTTGGGGGTAGAGAATTGCAGGAAGTTGGTTCACGCATGTGGCTGGATCTGGAGCACTGGGATGATCTATAATAGAACTGGTGGAGTGCTGTAGGGAGTAAGGAAGGCTCCTGCAAGAGACCTGGTTGGGGGGGTGTTAAAGGACTATTTGTGTGCTGAATTGTGTTATTACAAGAAATAAAGCCAAATCCCTGAGAAAAAAGGTCTGAAACAGACTCTAGGTGTGTGGAGTCAATTCTTCCTGGGTGGTGAGGACAGGACAGCAGTCTGCAGAGTGTATACCATTGTTAAAAGTATATCTGCAACAAAAGAAATCCTAAAAACTCCTTATTGTCTTTAGCACTGCTAGCTATACATTCCCCTCCTCCATGATGGATTTAGCTTTCCTTATCAATCTTCAAACACTTCATAACTTCTCATTTATATTGAGTGCTATCTATTTTCTCTTTTCTCCATTTGTTGTATATTGCTTTTTATTGCTTTTTAAAATTTATTTCTACTTGCTGCCTTTTACATTGGCTAAAAACCCATCCTGGTTCAGTAACAAAGTTGTCCTCTACTGCTTTTTGGCCTCTAATAAACTCTTCTTAAAGCACTCAGAACTCTCAAACTTCATTCATATTTTTCTATCTAAGTTTTTCCACCCAGTTAACTTTGCTCATAATTTTCCTCAGTTTTGGGAAATTAGCCCTCTTGAAGCATGAAGTATGGTTGGGACTGGCCATAGTTTGCCCATATTGAATGTGGTCCAGTCATTGCTGCTCAGTGGCAACCAGTGACTTCCAATCCAATGATTAATTCTTTATCCGTCATAATGAGGTCCAAAATCATTACTGTGTGTTGGAAAATCCTCCTCTGTTGACACCAGGCTGGATTTGAACTAGTAACATAGCCATGAAAGGCTCTGGTTCAAATTATAATCAAGGCCCTTTGTACTTTGCAACAAGCTGGGCCTCAGTCAGCAACAGAGACCCCAGATTCCCCTTCCACCAGAAGAGGCAGGATGTAAGTGTTGTGACAGAGTCATGGCATTTTAAGAATGGAGGCTTATGGAATGAAACCTGGAAGTGAATACCGCAGTTAGGACAGAGCCTCTTTGTTTCTTACTCAGTGCAATTCATTCCATGCTACACTCACATTTTCAAAGTGCTGCAGACTTGTGTGTTGTCTTGGGTCATTATCGTTAGACTTCAAAGCTAACATTCCATGGCAATGAATATCAGTAGCTATCAAGCTTTTTGTATTGGTGACTCATTTCACACAGCAAGCCTCTGAGTGTGACCCTGCCCCCCCTTGTAAATTAACACACACATTTTTTATGTTTAATACTATTTTAAATGCTAAATGTATAGCTATTGTTTAAAATGAATTTATCTTTTCTCACCACTTTTAAATTAAGACTAAAACACATTTTATCGAAGTATTGTCATAAGCAGAAGTTCTCTTTTTAAATAGTTACTGTTTAATACTGGGGGTGCAAAGAAACTTTGTCAATATCACTTTTCATAGCAGACTTAGCACCCCATTGCCACCATTACTTCTGCGCCGCTGCTGGCAGTGGCGCTGCTGTCAGAACTAGGCGGCTCACATCCCCCATATAAATAACCTCACAACCCCCCCAGGGGTCCTGACCCCCAGTTTGAGAATCCCTGAGCTAATGTTCCCAGGTGCCTGGAAGCTCCGGCAGTCAGCTCTGTATCCTCTGTGCACTGCCTGGTTGGAAGATTTTCTACCCACTTGGCTGTTGCAGGAAGCATGCACTGCCCGCAGCATCCTATTTTACATTCTCCTTTCAAAGTAGGTGAAACAAAGGTGAACAACGAGCAAGGGAATTAAGAGCCAGATGGCGTTTTCAAGCCCTGGCCTGGGTTGTGAGGAGAGCGTAGGGTGGCCTGGTTGCAGCAGAAGCCCCTGACTCAGCCAGAATTCTACCTGTGGAGCATCCTTCCTGATGTTGCAAAGAGCAGCTGTGCCACCTCTTGCCACGGGTGCTCCCTGCCGCCCTGGCTCTATTCTGCTGCCAATCCCCGCACGCCCTTTTGAGAAATGCGCCAGCTGCTTTTCAAGGATGAAAAGCTCTTGGCCGATAAAGGGATGTAAATAAGCACAGCTGCTCCAGTCAGAGCAGCGCTGACAGTAAACAAAGGAGAGGCACAGGGGCAGCTGTAATCAGGACTCAAGCATAGTTTTTTCGGGCCCAGTACAAACTTGTAACACGGGCCCCCTCCCTCACACATACCACAATCCCTCATCCCATACATACAAACTCATGAGCCAAGAAACATTTTTTCCTCATGGTAATGGGGGTTGCAGCCTGGGTCGGGGCCCCCAGGGCCTCTGAGCCCCAGTAAAGTGTGCCCTTTTTCCCCCTCATGTGGGGGCCCTGGCTGTAATGTGGCAGGGCAGAGAAGCAGCATGCAGAGCCCAGGGGAGAGGAGTTCCCCTCAGGCGGCATAAAACTGGCCTGGCCAGCCCAGAGGAGCCTCCACAGCGGCTGCCCTTGGAGATTCTGCAAGCTTGGGGGTGGTTCCACTATGGAGGCATCTCCCACTCCCGAGGTGGTGCTGGTGGCTGTAGGGAGCCCGGCTGCACCAATCGGGGAGGCTCTGGGCCTTGCTCTCCTCCCGCTCACATTGGCGTGTAATGGAGAGAAAGGAGAATCGGGCCCTGCCACTCCCCTGAACCTAGAGAATGTTGGGGGGGGGGGGGGGGGCCCTCTGGGAGATGCCTGACTGACCATCATCTCACAGGGGAGATTTATAAATAGGCCATAGAGGCTGGGGTTTCCCTAGCTGACAGTGCCACTCAAAGAGGCATTGAGGACCAAAGATTCACTTTCCTCTGGAAAATAGCAACTGGGGAAGAGGAGGGTCCTGGCTAGGGTCTGGGCCAGGGGAGTAACAAACCATGCTCTAGGTCTGCAGGAGTCGCAGGGGGTGTGGGAGGAGACTGGGGAGACTGAGCCCCATGAGAAAGGTGCCGTAGATCAGATGGGTGTTCGCCCCCTTGCTCCCCCAAGTTCTGTGTAGGAGATGAAGGGGGATGAACCGCCCCTCCCCAGCTGCCTCTTCCTGTCCCTGGAACAGCTGGCAAGCCCAGGTCTGCTCGGCAGGCCAGCCCCACCCAATGGTACTGTTTAAAATGCCAATTGCCTTTCAAGTGAGTCCTGGCACAGCACCTTGCTCCTGGCTAGATGGTAGCCAGGAGGCCAGTGGAGTTTTGGTTGCTCCTTCCTTTAGGTTATTTTTTTTTGGGAGGGGTGGGAAGTAGGGGTTTGCTACAGACCATGCCAAACCAGTTTGAAGACTCTCTGGACTCTGTTCTTAAGGTGTCATCATTCAAGGATCCCTAGTGCAATTTAGTTTAGATAAGGTAGTCAAATGCTTCCTTGGGCACAGACTTAGCCTAGAAATTTTGCAGTGTGCTGTTGGATGGGGGAAATAAGGCCAAGCTGGGTTTATCATGGAATCTCATCAGGGGAGCGCGCCTTGCTGCTCTGTAAGATTCACTCTGCTTTCGAGCAGCCACACGGAGCGTGGATTTCGGGGCTGAAATCCTGGCCCCATCCTAGCTGCTGCCAAAACTCCCATTGAGTTCTTCAGTGACAGTAGGAACATAGTTCATGTTAATGCTTTTCACAAAGAAAGACAAATGGTTATATCGTATCCTGCCTTCATCGCCTCAGCATCTGAGCACCTTCCACACGAAGTGAGGAGCAAGAGTGAAATCCCTATTGGATTTCATGGAGTCTCTGACTCCTCTCCCTTTCCAGAGTCAAAACTCTGCTGGGTTAAGATGCGTTATATATACAACTAATGTCCTTTTTTTATTGTTGATTGGGATTTAGGAGCATCTATGTTAGCCTCAGGTTTTCCCAAATGTAGCTCTATTTCAGGGCTTCATCTCTGTGTTGGAAATCCCCAGGGCAATTGCTTCTCTCCCAAGACACTACTTGGAAGAAGTGTGCACATCTGTGTGCTCCCCTCAGACACCTTAAAATTCTTTTATGTGAACATGGGCTTGGTTTGCTCCCAGCCATAGGGTACGCGTCACAGTAAGACACCGTGGACCTAGATTCATTCCGTCTCTGGTTTAAACCAAGCCAGCCACTTTTTAGCTGGTTACATTTGGAAAGTGACAATATTTTAGATAATAGTTGAACCAAAGTGGTAATGATTGAAATACTCCACTCACATGCCTTTAGCAGGGCACTGGTAAGCCTGGCTCATTCAGATCTTGGGAATATTGCCAACCCTAAGCATTAAAAAATCATAAACCAAGCCACAAAAATCTCATGAGATTGGCTTAAAAATAATATTTTAAACCCCATCAATAGTGGGTTCTTTCTATTGGCCTTTTGAGTCTTCTGGGTTTGTGTTTAAGCTTTTCTTTGCAACCACGAGGGCTAGAAAATTACTTACTTTTTTTTTAAATGCTGAGATACTCATGTATCACCCGAATCCAGAAGCTGGGGCTTTAAGAAAAATACCAAATAGCAGGAGACTCATGATAAAAATCACAAGAATTGGCAACAAACACAGTTACCACCCAGCTCCTTCTAAGCAAGGAGATTTATTCTTAAGGTGAAAGCATTCAGACAAGAAAAGAACCAAGATGCACACTAATAAGCTTATCAGAGATCACCCTCACCTCTGGCAGGTGAGCCACCCTTCTTCACTCCCTCACCCCCCCCCCAGGGTTTCTGTGCTCACAAGTTCAGAACAGCTGTTCACTCAGCACAAGAACCCCCATGAATCTGATAGTCACTTCTTTATATGATTTGCGTCTTTGATCTGGCTTCATGTAACAGGTGATCAACTGACAGATCTCCCTCTTCAGGGTGAAGCTTCAGCGGGGTGGGTCTGAAGGTGTAAATTTGCATTCCCCTCCTCCCATGTATTTCCTAAGAAACCCTCTCAACTTTAAAAGTTCACATTGCTTCAAATAGTCCTTTGAAGGTCATAACATTTCCCAGGGCTGGCATTAGTCACATCTCTCCCCTAAAGACGTTACAGACAAGCCCACAATAATGGATACATATTTGCCATTTTAATACAATGAACTCCTAATACACTTAGTCTTAATTCAGGAAGGGTTTGTCCAGGATATTGCAGGGTATTGCCTTTCCATGACAGAGAGGGCCTCACCTCTGTAGGCAGAAAGGTGCATTGCTCTGTCTAAGGAACGATCTCACCAATTCACCACTGTGAATAAGGCCAGAACAAGACCCAAGCACCATTTACAGGTTCAAGTGGGACTAAAATGACACATACCAGCCTCATGCTGTTCCCCTGAAGAGGGGTCAAAGTCACCATGATGGTTAGCGATAGACCTAGAATCCAGTTGTGAAACAGTGACAATTGTCCTGAGTGTCAGGATCCCAACCGGGGAGGCAGGGCCAAGGATCAGAGCAGGGGCAAACCTGAGGCTGGGAGTAGTAGAGGAGTTTGTAGTCAGGTTCCAGGCCAGGGCTGACCCCAAGGGTCAGAATCTGAGTCAGGAGGTAAAAGTCAACTCCTTGCATTTATATAGGGCAAGGAGCCAATCAGGCGCCAGGAGGCTGCTGCCTGTCAAACCCTTGAGGTGGAACTTCTCATGGGCTGTCATCATGGTGGGGTAATGGGAAATGGCGCACAAGTTAGTTACAGCTGCCCACTGGGTGGCAGTCTGGCAAGACTAACTACTTGGCAGCTCTGTTTGTGACCCTTTACAGGGACTGCTCCTGCCTCCCTAGGCTGGGTAAAAGCTATTTTTCTGAAGAGTTTTTGGACCAAAAAAGGCTTTCTGAACAAAATGAAAATGTTCCCAGAAAATTCTGCACTAAACACAGGCCGTCATGAACATTTTTGCCTCCTTGGAAACTCTTCATAGAAAACACCTACGTTTTCCACAGCCAGCCCCGCCATGCTCCCAGAGCTCCCATTAATATGCCTGGGCTGTTTGGCCAGCTTTTACCTGACTTTGCTTTATTGCTTTCCCCAGAGTTTATTTCCTTTAATTATTTTTGTATGGAATAAAGCCTTCCCTTTGACATTGTCTGTGTTGTTATTGATTAGCGTCTTTTCCTAGAGTTCCACTGGACCCCAGAGCTGGAGATACCAATATCAACTCTGATAGGAAGAGCTATTTTTATACTGAGTAAACCTTTTCTGTCCTGAAAATGACCATATGGAGCCTATACCAGGCCTTGAGCAAATAGTTAGTGGCAAAGTCAGGACTTCACACATTTTCATAAATAGTGGCCAGGGGAACTTCTGCTCTCCGTGGAGTGTAAGAAACAACATAAAAGGTAAGTTGCACTTTAATTTCCTTATTACAGATGTAGACTTCATCTGTTCAAAATAATTTTCTGGAGATTAGATTTTCTCCACCAGCCAGTATGTAGGGCCAGATCCTCACCTGAGGTAAGCCAGCCAATTGAGGAGATATATGTTCTCTGTATTATAGTATTTCCCTACATGGCCTGATCCTGACCTCCTTACTTCAGTGGAAGTTTTGGACTTAAAAGTTAGGTTGACATAGCTCCGGCACCTGGGGGTGTGAAATTTGCACCCTTGCGTGCCAGAGCTACGATGACTTAATCCCTGGTGTGGATGTGGCTAGGTCTACAGAAGAATTCTTCCGTCAACTTAGCCACTGATGCTCGGAGAGGTGGATTTGCCTACAGTGATGGAAAAACCCCTTCCGTTGCTGTAGGAAGCATCTCCACTACAGTGGCACAGCTGCAGTGCCGGAGCTCTATAGTGTAGACATGGCCTGAATAAAGAGGGTAGAGAATGACGCGTAGAATTTCTCCTGAATTTACAGACACCTTGGGGAAAATCCTAGCTCCACTGACGTCAATAGTAAAATTCCCATTGATTCAATGGAGCCAAGATTTCACCCTTTATGTGTAAGAGCCCGGTGTGCTGTATAGTGTCCTAGGTCACCAGTCAAAGGGCCAGCACAAGGTGGTAGCGTAACAGTAGTGACCTACTGAAGGTACAACACAGTTGCCCTCAGGACACTGGGGGTGCCCTCAGGACTGAAGAGTGCACGGGAAGGGAGCTCTCTAATAGTGGAGTCAAAAGCAATGAACTTTGAATGAGCGTGTGAGATATTATAACCGAGCCTGGGGAATCATTGCTCTGCCATCTGTGCAGATAGAAGTGACAGCGCTGGTCTAGGGGACATTGCTGGGTTTCCAAGGAGAGACTGGAATAGGCTCGTCAGGATTGGGTCTATGAATTCCAATGGGCGTTTTGTCTGGGTAGGATGCTCAGGGAATGGCCCTGTGTTAATCTAGTGGCACAGGTGAACTGAGAACGCCACGGAAGTCTGAGCAGCCCCGGGGCAGGATCATGCAGTGCCAGCCTGCACTCCGCCCCCCTGCCCCTCTGCCAAGCCATCGAGCCGTTCTCTCGGGCAGAGTGCCATTGGGAAGGTGAATCCTGGGAGTCTCAAGGGCGAATGTCGGTGAGGGCGAACTCTGAGGAAAGGGCGTCTCTGGGGCTGCTTTCAAGATCGTTACCTGGGCCAGGTAAAGTTGCTACATGGAACCAACAGCTGTAGGAGGACAGAGGGCAGGTCGAGGGCTCAGATTCCCACGACACTAGAGTTCTCTGGAGTGAGCTGTGGCCTGTACCAAGGAGGTGGGCTGGACTTGTCCTGCAAGGGGAGCCCAGGGAGGCAGGGTCAGACACACGGCCCTGGTAGCCTCCAGAGCTTCACTGCTGTGGTAGGAAAAGAGCCCAGAGAAAAGCCATAGTTAGAGAAGGTGGATGAGCCACCATTAAGGAGGTGGGACCACCAGGGTTAATGCGCACGGGGTAACAGGAAGTTTTCAATAGATTCCCATGGCAGATTCACATGTGAACTCTCTCTCTGGCTCAAGCAATAAAGTACCAAGATGGCAATGGTGTGGCTAGTTTGGTGGGAAGCAGACAGCTGGAGTAGAAGCTTGTTCATCCTGGGGAGCGCTAGACTCCACAGGGCTCTGTATGGGACCGCGACTTGTCCAGATCTGTGCTAACAATTTGGGCAAGACTGCGGGGTGTCGGCTGGCCTGCAGTATGGGGTGCCCCGGGGCGAGCTCCCTCTAGGAGCAGGCACTGGGTCCGAAGATGCTACCCCCATCCCACCAGCTGTGGAGGGGGCTCGCTCCTCATTCCCCTTTGGGGGAGACTAGCACTGCTGGCGGTATTAGCCTCCTGTGACCCTTGCACTTAGAGTCATAAAGGCTGGGACTGGAAGTAGCAGTAGCCTGTGCAGAGGGAAGCTCCACCTGCCGTCCCTCCATGGGCTGGACTCAATCCAGCCCTGATGTGTCTGATCTCTCCATCTCCAGGAGATCCCACTGGTGGGGGGAAGGGAGGGGAAGGAGAGGGGCAGAGGAGGGATGCTGCTGCTGCTCAGCATAACTGGCTGAGAGGGGGCACCTGAAGTGGAATGGGTCTGAATGTCAAGTGATGCTCTTGGGCAGAGGGAACGGCCATGCGGAGTCGATTGAACAGCAGAGAATCAGCAGACCAGACCGGGCAGATTGGCATGCAAGATGCAGTGAGCAGCAGCCGGTCTGGCAACAGAGTGTTGGTTTGAATGGAGAGGGGAGAAGGTAGAAACATTGTGCTGCCATGGCTTACGTGCTGCCAGGAGCAGCATGTCCAGAGAGACAGAGCTCTGCGGAACAGCTCAGGGCAAGGGCAATGCTGACTGGAACACAGGTCCACAGATGGGCAGGAGGGGCTCCTAAGGTCTGTGATCTAACCAGGTTCCCTGATGTCACCAGAGCCCTTGGAGGAGTCTGGGGTGTCCCAGGACCGGGGTGGAGGTCAAATCTCAGTCCGAACATGCGGTGTCCCGAGGGCTAGAGTCCATCCCGAATTTTTCATTCCACTTTTTTCCGTAAAAATGCCATTTCGACCCACAGGACCATCTGCACGCACACGTTTCAGTGGACAGTCACTGGATTTGGGCGAAAAACCTTTTTGTTTAGAAAGTTTTCTTTGAAACAATGCACCACTTATCAACTGCCACCCCAAAATAATCACCCAAAATGTCAGACAGAAGGAAAAATGGTCATTTCTTTTGCGTGTTTTGCAAAACCTTTTGTCAGCCACCTCCGCCTTAGGCCCAAGTCCTGTTCTCAGGTACGCATGTGTAACTCCCCTGTAATCTCATGGGCTTCAGTGGAGTGACTCCGGATTTACATCAGAGTGAGAACCTACCAGCAGAATTTGGCCCTGGCTTTTTGGATCCCAGTGCAGCCCCTTGCAGACAACGATCCCAAATGGGAGTGCCAAGGGCTAGGGGCACTCAGTGCCACTGGAAATGCTGCAGACAGCGGCTGCCCACAGAACCATTGACCGAGGGTTGGCTGTCAGGTTGCTGTTGGCTAGAGGCAAAGCAAGGCAGGTGGGAGCAGAGAACCATGGGGAGCAGGGGATGTATTAGCTGCATTCCTTGTCTGCTATCCAGGGCCAGCTCGTGGTGAACCAATAGGAGCAGTGCAGTTGGCTCCAGTGGGGTCAGGCCCAGCCCCTAACGGATGAGTGGGCTGCCCCCATCTCTGCTCCTGTCTGGTGCTGAAGCCTCCTGACTGGTCAGTGACAGGCGACAAGCAAGGTTCGAGGTTCTGACTGTAACTAACCTCTCAGCTCATTCCTTGGGGCTCTGCTTCCCTTCCTCTCTGCAGGATGGGGGCCATGAGGCTGGCGCTGGCCTTGCTGTCCCTGGCATCCTTCCTGCATGTAGCCGCCGCCCTGAGAATCAGCGCTTTCAACATCAAGAGCTTCGGAGACAGCAAGATGTCCAACGAGACCGTCGCGGACATCATCGTGAAAGTGAGTGCTGGGTGGGGAGGGGCCATATCCTGGGAGCTCGCAGGAGCTGGTGGTGCCCAAGACTCCACAAAACAGCTGGCCCAGGGGCTCTGAGTGTTTTCTGGCTGCTACCAGGAGAGGCTGCTACCATGCGGGCCGAGGGTGACTTGGAAACCTGAACGAAAGGGCAGTGATGGAGGGCCAAGTGCTGGGCTGTTTCTCGGCTTACTCCAGCTAGGAGCTGGCAAAGCTGGTTAGTGCTACTTCTCCTCTGTGGGGGTTACGCCCTAGTCCTCACGCTTACAAATGGAGACAGTCTAGTTCAGCCCTGTTCAGGGATCCCTGCAGGAAGACACTTTCCAGCCACACCATCCCCTATAACACTGAGAAATGAAACCAAGTCCAAGTGATAGACAGCTGGATGGTTACATATGGGCATAGATGATCTATCATCTATCTATCTATCCATCTATATATCTATCTAATCACTTCAGATTCCACAATGTTTTTGTGAGTTAAGCAGAGGGTAACCCTGGCACTCTGGCTGGCATTCCCCATGGCAGTGAAACTCATCCTATGCTCTGTGTAATCACTGCTGTGTTTGTCTCTGCTCTGGTGGGATCCTGCTGGTTGGTTTCGAACCCCACTGGAACAGCTGCAGTATGAAAGCTGCCATTTCCATCTTAGTCTCCTGTGTTTCCCTGTCTATGCACTGCACCAGAAGAGAGGTAAATTCCTGGCTTAGCTGGTGGGTCAAGGGGGCTGTCGGCCCTGGGGCACCACTCTTCTGGGGTCTGGATTTTGCTGGGCGTTCTCTTTGATTCCTCAGCATTTGTGCTCCCCTAAGGAAATCTGGAGAGAAAGGCGAGTGGCGCGAGACGCTGCACAGGCAGCCCGCCCCAGGCTCAGTTTCACAGTGCTGCGCTCTGTGTCTCCCCCAGATTGTGCTGATGTATGACGTCACTGTGGTGCAGGAGGTCCGCGACGCTGATCTGAGCGCCGTCAGGAAACTGATGAACGAGCTCAACAGGTGCCTTCCACACCTAGACGGGAGGGGGAAAGAAGCAGGGGAAGAGCCTAAGCCATTGCTGTGGTCTGGAGTGCTTTAGGGCAGATATAGATGAGGCCCCTTTGGGTGCAGCACCCGGCTGTCCACACGGGGAAAGGCTCCGCGGCCGCCTGCAGCAGCGCAGACGAAGCGAGCGTTGGAGCTGTGGCTCTGCAAGTGGTTCTGGCATAACTGACTCAGCGACACCCCGTGGGCCACCAGAGCTTTTGACCGCAGACAGGCACAAGTGTAAGAAGGGGCCCGGTGCGCCCAGGCCTGGCACCGTGCGCCGCCATTCACATAAAGTGAGCGTGGCATGGGGATGCCATGGTACCAGGTGGCACATTTCAAGCCATTTCACATTTCATAATCCTGTATACAAAAGGCAGCACAAGCAGAGGAGCCCAGGATACCCCGAGAACATGAGCGAGGGGGCAGACACGGAGCACGGCATGGCTAGAAGCTAGGAATGAGGGGCTCCCTGGATGGCAGCTTTCCCCTGTGATCCTCACTGCAGCTCTAGTTTACACCATTGACTCCCATGCCCAGGCTGCCAGGGTAGATTTTTGCCAACCACACCCCTTTTGTCATGTGCCAGGGCTTCCCAGAGGCAGCCAGCTGCCCTGCCCTGCCCCCCACTTTGCCAGAGAGATTGATCTCACCAGAGGAAGGGGGTGCAGCGCACGAGGTGTGATACACACATGATGCTGCTGGTGCAATGCGCTGACAAGCTGAGCCCCCTGACTGCCCATGGCTTGGGTGAAAGAAGAGGAAATAGGGGGTGAAGATGACAAGAGCCCACCCCCCACATTCCAATGGTGACTTACAAAAATACACTGGTTTTTTGCTGGCAAGGGAGACACAAACAGTGGGGCCTCGGGCTTCCCTGCTCTGTCCTTGTGCAACCGTTTACACCAGTGCAAAGTGACTGTAAACACTCATTCTGATCTCCGGGGTAACGCCATTACAGCCAGTGGAGGCCACCCAGTGTGAACCTGGCGGGAGGTCAGACTTGGGCCCTACCCTGTACACGATAGGAAAGTGGGGTGGGGGTGAATTGGTGATAAGGGACGGGGCCACCTGTTCCTCCAGAGAAGCCTGTCAAAGGGGCAGAGAGGGCTGGAATGGGCTTGGGAAGAGCAGAGAGACCAGGCAGATTTACAGCCTCAGGCCAGGGGTAACATGCCCCAAGCATGGGCAGAGTCTATTGGAGGTGGTGTCCGTGCTGTGCACCTGTAAATGTCGCTGACATGGATGGGGTCACAGGGGCTCAGCACCTCTCTGGGTGAGGAGTTCCTCCAAGACCGTTTCCACTTGGCTTCCAAAGAACTCAGTTCAGCAGCTTAGGGTTGTCACCTTTCTAATTGCTGCTGGCAACTGGAGCCTCAAGGCCCCGCCTCCTGCCCCACCTCTTCCTCTGAAGCCCCACCCCTGCCCCACCTCTTCCCCAGGCCACGCCCCTCCTTTGCCTCTTCCCCCAAGTCCCCGCCCCCATCGCTCACTCCTTCCCCTCCCTCCCTGTCACTCGCTAGGTGTCTCAAGGAGCCTGCCTGCTGTTAGGAGGCGGCCCTGGCTGCGCAGGGCTTGGCGTGTGGGTTAATGACCTGGTGCCTCCCCCTGCCCTGTGGTAACCGGACTTTTGGCTCAGGTGCATAGAGTTACCAGCTCCCCGAAAACCAGGCACCTGGCAACCCTAAATGGCACCCGGCTGGGCACAGACACCAAAACCAGGGTAAAAACCAGACAGGTGGCAACCCTTGTTCGACTCCACTCTCATCACTGAGGTGTCTGCGTGTGGCGTCCAGCAAAACGACGCGGCGTTGATCAGACTCAAGTGGAGGGAGTGGATACAGGGCATACCACACGTCCAAAGGGACGCAGCAGCTCTCTTCTTTTGTGACGTTGCATCACCCGTTTTGGGGCTGGCTTGGTCACGTCGTGGGACCCAGTCCCTGTACCGCACGCGCTGTCCAGGCATGACTTACTCTTCACCACAGCTCACGTGCCAGGCTTAGTTTATCCATGGTTATCTTGTCCACTGTCAGTGGTTCCCGGGAGGGTCCTTCTGATCACAGCTGGCACAGACATTGTGGTTCCCGCCCGCAGATCTGTTTACCTCCCTAATCCCATCTCCCAAGAAATAAGACCTCCCCCGCATCCGATTACTCACGTCAAGCCAGCCTACATACTGAAGGAATGATGCTCCTGGAGACGCCCTCTGCTGAGCCTGGCTTCCTGGCATGGACGGGCGAGGGCTCTGCATGGAGGGAGACGTCTCAGCAGAAAGGCAGGCAGGGTTGCTGCTTAGCTGGCTGGGAGATTGGCTGGAGGTGGGACGGGCATGGTGGGAGGTGGTGCAGGAGCACGGAGATGCGCGGGACGTGCACACGGCCCTCCCTGCTCCCACAGGGGCCTCACTGCTGGCTCTTTTGCTGCATCCACTCTAGGGTGTCGCTGCAGCCGTACAATTATGTGGTCAGCAAGCCCCTGGGCCGGGGATCCTACAAGGAGCAGTACCTCTTTGTCTACAGGTAAGGAGCCAGCAAACAGCCGGAGCTAGTGACAATGCTGGAGGATGGGGGAAGTGGGGAGAATCCCGGCTGTTCTGGCCAGGGCTGGGTGATGGAGCCCTGCCCGGGCAGAGCCAGGCCAGCACCTGTTTGGAAGTTGCAGATTGCTTTGGATAAGTAAGGCCTGCACATGCTGTGTCCACACTCTGCCTGGTCCGTTGGGGGATCAGAGCAGCAGGCCAGGGAGCCTCTGCTGACCCAGCAGGTGTTTTCTCCTTGGGTGAGGTGCAGGGCATCGCCCGCTCTCTGGCGCCTCCTGCCCAGCCATGGCTGCTCTCTGCGTGCCCCAGGGCCCACCACAGAGGGGAGCCACCTCACTGCGTGTGGTCGTTCCATCTCCTCCCGGCAGGACGGGCATGGTGTCGGTGGTGGACAGTTACCTCTATGATGATGGCAGTGAGTCCTACGGGAATGACACCTTCAGCCGGGAGCCCTTCATTGTGAAGTTCTTCTCCTCTCACACAGGTGAGCTGGGCCCCGGGGTGCCTCTGCCCCATGGCACCGGGGGCACCCACTCCCTCATCCGTCCTGCAGCTGGCTAAAGTCCCCAAGACATGCTGGCCCCTCCTTCCAGGGAACAAGGGACATTACCGGGGAGATTTCTGCACAGCATTTGGGAATGATGCTTCCACTTAGAGACAGGCCTAGACCCAAATGGGGAGTGCGGGGCTGGAGCTGGGCCTGGGGAGTTGCCCAGAACTGACCTAGTGGTCAGAGCAAGCGTCGGTGGGTCAGGCCTAGTTTGGTACCAGGAAGTCAGCGTCTGAGACAGGCCAGAGGGCAAACCGAGGTCCAGTGTCAGGCAGGGCCAGGTTACCAGGAGCTTGTTAGCAAGAAGTGGGGCAGGTATGGCCAGGGAAGCAGCTCTGAGCAGGGAGATCCCAGCCACGCTGGGTGGATATGGAAGCTGGGAACGACCCCCAGCGTTTGGCCCATTGGCGCCCGGGATCAGGCTATGCTGGCGGAGTTCAGCTCCTATTCTGAGACTCCTTAGTGGGTTGGAGCTCATTGGTGCTGAGGGTTCAAGACCTGCAGTTCCCGGTGGGTGTGGGACTGGGTGCCGGTCTGGGGAGTGCGGGCCTGGGGCTGGGGCTCTGCCGGAGGCTGGTCTTGGACACTGAACCTGAACCCCAATGCCTGTCTGGCAGGCTGGGGGGTGGCGTTTGCATCCCTAGGCTGAGGATCAGCTCACTATAGACAGAGACAAGTGCATCCAACCCTCCTCCAGCCCTGCTGGGGGTCAGATTTGGTCACATAGCCCAGAGAGGGGAAGGGTGGCCGTACACTGCCATACAAACCCCTCCGCAGCAGCTCTCATGGAAGTGTGCGTGGGGGGGTGGAACCTCCTTTGCAGACTGCTGCTTCGGCACAAAGCCATCCACGAGTATCTTTGTGGATGACCACAGTCCCGGAGGTGGCACTGGCCCAGGAGGGCGGCTCCCAGACGCAGAGGGACCGGGAGAGGCCAGCGCTGCCAACTGGAGCTGCTAGCGCTGCGGGACCTGCCATGGGCCAAGGGAGCGACAGTCAGACAGAGGGAGCAGTGGGAGACCCCTGTCCTGCCTGATTCTGACTGGGGGGGGGGAGTGTCCACACAGAAAGCATGGGCTTGTGAACCCCTGTGTGGAACAGTCACTGATGTGTGTGTGTGTGAGAGAGAGCAGGGGGATGGGTGACGGCTTTGTGTGTGCACGCACATGCGATGCCTGTGTGTAACTTGTCTCTGGCAGAGGTGCAAGAGTTTGTGCTGGTGCCCCTGCACACGCCCCCCAGCGAGGCTGTGGCGGAGATCGATGCCCTCTACGATGTCTACTTAGACGTCATCAACAAGTGGGCGACTGACGTAAGCCACCACGGCCGGGTGCAAAGCCGGCACCGTGTGAATGAACACCCCGGGGTCCCCCCCTCACCCCACCTATCTCGTCTGAGGCTGCTGGGATGGGACGTCAGCTGCCTTGGCCGCGGAGGGTCCTGGCTTGTCTATTCCTCGCGCTGAGCCCCGCTTCCTGCGAGGAGCCCCTCAAGCCGCTCCAGCTGCACAGGCCAGTGCAGGTTGGCAGGGATGGTCGGAGGGAGCAGCCAGGCCTGTGCGTGCCACCTGCTGGGGCTGGGCATTGAACTCCAGCAGGGTTTGCTGCTGGGGAAGCCACTTCCTCCTTGTCTGTATCCACGCGCTGATCTGGGTCGAATGCAGCCAGGCCCATCTGCATGGAGCCCTTCAGCCCTTGTAGGCCCGAAGGCCTCAGAGCCACACCTCTCCCCAGCGCCTAACCCCCCTGGGACCCTGGCCTTCCCCATGGTGGCTGTTTGCTCAGGCCCAGCGCCACTGGGGGCAGAGAGCCCGGGGTGGGAGCCAGGGTGCTCGCTCCAGCCCTTCCAGACAGGCGCACCCAGCGCACCCGGTGCACTAGGGACCCGTGGGGTGGGGGCGAAGGGGGAGTTGGCACCACGCTCCCTCCCGAGGGTGGCTGTCTCCAGCGTAGGGCTGGGTACCTTGGCAGGAGGCGTGGGGGCCGCTGCCAATGAAGCAACAGCCCCACCGGCCCAGGTTGTTGTGGTGCCAGGACTTCACACTGTACCCGAGCTCCAGGAAAGCCTCCTGCCCCCGGCGCCAGGGAAGACAAAGCCCCAGGTGCAGAGAAGGGAGCAGCAGAACAGCCAGCAGGAGTGACAGAGCCTCGGTCTCCTGCCACCGATGGCCACGCCTTAGCCACAAAGCCAACCTCAGCCTCGCAGAGCCGCTGTTAGCCAGCGAGACCTCAGCTGGTGGCAGGGCTGCCCAGGACGCCCCCGGCAAAGGGCCCCGGGAGGCTGCTGTGTGGAAGGTTCTTGCCTTGCACATGTGCTGGGTGCCAGGGCTGGCACGGCTGGGCGCCCCCCGCTGACGTGGCACTTCTTTGGCAGAATATCCTCTTCCTGGGAGACTACAACGCCGACTGCGCCTACGTCAGGCCGCAGGATTGGGCGTCCATCCGCCTGCGCACCAGCGACGCCTTCCAGTGGCTCATCCCGGACAGCGCGGACACCACCGTGTCGTACACCGACTGCGCCTACGACCGGTGAGGGGAGCGGCCATTGCTGATCAGCCCTAGCCCCCGCTGAGCTTCTGGGTCACAGGGGGGTGCCGCTTGGGAGTGGGATGAGGTCAGGGGTAGGCGAGAGAGATGCTGGGGTTAGAGGCCCTCGCCGTCGGGGGTGCTGGCCCCCCAGGTGACAGCAGCCTTCTTTTCCATGTCATCGTCTATCCGGGCGCGACAGCCTGGCCCCGGCTCTGGTCTATGCACAGCATCATTTCCTGTAGGGCGGATGGGGTGACTGAATGGTGCTGCCATCTCATGGCTGTTTGGATGCCCCGGCGCATCCCAGGCCGGTTACTGGGGTGCTGCTGGCCACTGCATGGAAACCATCCCCATTGCCAGTATGGGGCCTGTACCTGGCAACCCAGACGGAGAGGCCCAGGCGTACAGGACTCCCCATCAGCCCTTGCGGGTGCTGGGACAGATGGACAGCGGGGCTCTGGACAGCTGCCGCTGCACAGGCTGTGCCTGTCCCACCATTCGGTAGCGGGCTTCAGTCCCCAGGGCTACCAGCCCCTCGGCAAGGCAGTCAGCTGACGGGCAGGTACCGTGTGAGCACCATGGGGCATCAGATAGAGGAAGGACAGCAGCCCCAAGAGACACCCCAGCCTGGCCAGTGCCAGCCCTGGGGGCAGCAAATAATGGGGAGAGAACGCAAAGGGACAAGAAGAGGACTGCAAATGGGCCATGCCCCAGCACCGTGCGTCACCCCCCAGGGCTACATTTGGGAGTACTCAGAGACCCCCACAGCTGGGGAAAACCACTGCCTGTAGCACTGGCCCCAGAGCAACTGTAGCCCAGACAGGAAGATCTTTAACCCTGCTTGCCCTGCGCCGTGCTGCTGGTTACCAAACGCCCCGTGCGATCCACAGTCCAGCTGTCTCCAGCAGGGCGCGGGCAGGGCCTATGCAGGTTGTAGCTGGAAATCGCCCTGCGCGGTGATCCTTTTTACGTGGCAGTTTCACTTCCCCACCTTCAGCTGTCACCTGCCTCCGCTGAGTGCAGGTCCTGCCCTGGCTGGAGCTGGCTGAGAGCCAGGGGTTGCTCTGTGGGGTCTGGCTGTTGGGGAGAGGGATTTTCCTCCCAGGGCTGTGCTAACTACACCGTCGGCGCCCCGCTCCATCCTGACAAGCACTCTCCCTGGCTCCAATACTCGGGGAGGCCAGTCCAGAGCCCCGCCAGCAGCACTCTTCTCCCTGACCCTGGGACCCAGCATGGTTCTGGGGCAGAAGAGAGCATTCCCTCCCCGGGGTTTGACCCCGAAGCCCAGCTGCCCCAGCAGCGCAGTGTTTAACGCTCCTCCCTTGTGGCACGTCGCAGGATTGTGGTTAGCGGCGCGGCGCTGCAGCGCGGAACGGTGGCCGGATCTGCCGGCGTCAACAACTTCCAGGAGGCTTTCAACCTGCAGCGTGAGGATGTAAGTGAAGCTGACAGCCTACCTGGGCTCTGGGTGCTCGCAGAGCAGAGGTGGCAGCGAATTGCTAGGCCGGGGACTGCCACAAGCTGCAGTCGGTCTGGGGCCAAGGTCAGAAACAGCATCTCTGTTGGTGTCTTCACTGCACCGCGCTTCGTGGGGAATCTCTCAGAGTTCAAGGCTAGTCCGGCTCCACTAAACTACACACAGATCTGGTCCTGGTTTAATAACTGCGTGGGAGGAGTGGGATAGTTACGTGAAGGCAGTTATACCAGTATAAGGTGCTGTATAGCTGATTGCCTTCCCAGGTGGGAACAGCTATCCTGGGATAAGCACCTTAATACCAGTCTAACTCCATCCATACTAGGGTGGGGCAAAAGTGGTACCACGTGTGTGTATAGACAAGGCCGGAAAGCCTACGGGTCTGACTCTCCATTGTCCTGCCCCTGGTGCAAAGGGAGTGCAAGGAGGGTAGGACAGCAGGATCTGAAGGGCAGCCTTGGTTCTGGTGTCCCACAAAGGACAGGGCAATGGAGACCGAGGCCCTAGACCAGTGTTTCTCAATTGGTGTTCAGCGGAACCCTGGGGTTCCACGGGAACACTGTTAGGGTTCCGCGAGCAGCTGTTCTCCGCGCCGCCGAAAAAGGGAAGATGTCCCGGATTTTCCGGCAGAGGGTATCCAGTGTAAGTGTAATTTAATTGAGAAATGCTGACCTTTGCTTATTTCGACATTTGAAGACTGTTAAGAGTTTGGGGGGTTCCGCAATCATTTATGGAGTTCAAAAGGGTTCCGTGGCCAAATTTAATTGAGAAACACTGCCCTAGACATTGCTGCCTCGCTGCCTGCCCAGGACACAGCATTTCCACTGAGAGGAATGTGCTGGCTCTATTTTGTACAGCTCACTCCACCCCGGCAGGGGGCGGCTTGTGGCCGTTACCTTATGGCTGTTGTGTATAACCTCCCCCAACCTGAAACCAGACCCTGATTACAATCCTGGGCCCAGTTCTGCCCTCCCTCTGGGGTAACCACAGTTGTCAGCAGACAGCTGTTCACAGGCGTAGCTGAGAGGAGCCTCCAGCTGCTCCTTTCCCAGCCCTGGGGAATTAGAGCGTGAATTATGTAGGGAGGGCTGGGCTCTCAGCCCATTCGCTGTGGCTCACCCGTGTTATGCTGGCACGTGGACGCAGCCACTCAGGTAGCACCCAGCAGCCGTTTCGCAGGGGGCGAGTGGCATGGGAACTCTCAGCCCCCTCCATGAGGCGGTCTTCCCTGGGGGGAGTGCGCCTGTGTTTTGCATGCGTGTCGACTGCAGGAAGGAGGGAAAGCTTTTGGGGACGCTGCGTGGGCAGCATGGTCCAGTGGCTAGTGCGCAGAAAGGGGCATCGAGAGGTGGCCTCAGGCTGGGAGCATTTTACCCACTTTTTGCCCCGCTGTGAATGACTCCACGAGGTGCAGGACGGGAGAGGGCGAAACTCCGACTTGAATTGTGTGGCCAGTTCTCATCGCCGCTCTGTGCCTCAGTTTCCCCTCTGTGAAGTGCTCTGAGCTTGACGGAGGAGCTGGAGGGGGGGATCCCAGCATCATTCTTGCGTTTGCCTCGTGCTCAGCAAGTGCCGCTGGTGTCGATGTCAAAGGGTGAGTGCAGATGGGGCTTTGCGGGTTGAATAGCTTCCCCCTGTTTTGCGCTCACAATCCTGATGGGAATGCTGCACGGGAGCTCCTTTAAAACCATGCAGACCCCACGGCCTCTCTTCTCCCCAAAGGCAGGGAGCTAACGGGACCCCTGCGTTTGAAAACGAGTCATCTTTTGTAGGAGGCTCTCAGACCACCGCCTGCATGTTAACTGACTCACCCTGACAGCGCCCTGTGACAGGGAAGGTCAGCATTATCCCTATTGCACAGATGGAGAAACTGAGGCACAGAGGGGTTAGGTGATTTGTCCAAGGCCATGCAATGAGTCAGTATCAGGGCAGGGAGCAGATCCTAGACCCACGTGCTGTTCATTAGCCCATTCTGCCTCCTGCCGCACATCAGGAGTTGCTAGGCTCCATGGGAGGACAAGAGCAATAACAGCCGGTCATGTACAAGCTGTGTCTGATGCCTGCTGAGCAGCTCAACAGAACTCTGTGATTTTTCTTCTCTGTGACCAGGCCTTGGCCATCAGTGACCATTTCCCGGTGGAAGTGACTCTGAGGGCTCGCTGAGGCTCACCCGCTCCAGCCTTGCTCCTGTCCACCACTACACCAGGAGACGGAGCTATCAGCAAAAGCAACCTCTACCACATTCGGATTCTCTTTGGCTGCAGCTGGTTGCGGCGCCAACGCCTTCAAACAAGCTCCCAAGTCTGCATCTCAGTGTTTATGATAATCTGTGTCTGCCTGCAGCTCCTGGCACAGTCTCGTGGCTGGTCACCTCTATAGGTGCTGCATCTAATGGCCCACCAGTGTCACCTACTGGGTACCTGGCTAATAGGTACATCCACGTCATGCCATCAGGGGATCATTTCATGCAATGTAGTTAGTAAGCTTTGAAGTCTTTGGTTTCAGGGCATCCTGGAGCATTATGCTGGGCAACAGGGATGGTGGAGGGGAGCTGATTTTGTGGCAAATGAGTATGTGCAATTAACGAATTGGGTGCAATCATATAAGTGCTTGATGACCAGCTAGAAGCCAACGCGCGTGACTTTATTATGCTGAGTCTCATGCTAACTGGCGTTTTTCATAAAGCCCCAGCTCTTGGAGTCATGTGATTATAGGCGATGCTCAGCTTTCATTAAGAGTCAGGTTCCAGCCTTCAGGACTGCAGAGTAAAGCTGGAAGATGCGCCTCCCCCCTGGGTGCTCAAACACCACCAGGCCAATAAACAGAACCCATCATTGATTATTTTGTATATCTCATCGTTTTTAAGCCAGTCTCATGATTTTGCAGGCCTGGTTCATGAATTCTGAACACTTAACATAGAACATAAGAAGGGCCACACAGGGTCATACCTGTGGTCCATCTAGCCCAGTATCCTGTCTTCCAGCAGTGGTTGGTGCCAGATTCCAGATGGAATGAACAGAACAGGGCAATTATCCAGTGATCCATCCCCTGTCGTCCAGTCCCAGCAACCGGTAGTCTGAGGTTTAGGGACACACAGAGCTTGGGGTTGTGTCCCTGACCTAATAGCCATCAATGGCCCTGTCCTCCATGAACTCCGTGAATGTGATTGTTCTTGTAACCGTCTCTCTGCCTGGAATTGTTCCCTGCAGGACAGCATTCCATTCAAATGGGCCCATCTGGATCTGACTTGGAGTGGTTTTTGGGGGAGCCATGTATGCTCTTCTGAGCTGACAGATTCTGCAATGAGGGGCATTTCTCTGCTCACGGCCGGGTCCCTGTTCAACAGATGCCACTGCGACAGCAAGCCTGTGGCACAGCCCCGGGAGGGAAGGGCCTAGCCTGCGGCCGTGGGAAGAAGACAGGATTTAGGATGAGGGAGGCGTGTGGCTCACTGGACAGGGAGTGGCAATGCTTCTGCCTATTGCAATCAATCATTCAGCCCCCACGGTGCCCGGGGAGCCCCCAGAACAGCTCAGTGGTGCCCTGAGTGAATGCAACCAACCTCCATCTAGGCCGCTGCAAGCAGCCTGTTTATCTGGCGGGTGCCTAGCATCTCAGAGAGCCTTCTGGGTGCTGGGGAGCTGGAGTGCCTTAGTGCAGGGTGACGAAGTCTGTGCGTGTGTGCATGTGAGAGATCGCACACCGGCTAGGGTTTTAGTGCCGTGTTACAAATTACACCATGACTAATTAGTCTTCTAATTTATTAAATAAGGCATCAAAATATCCCACTTAGCCCGGATGGGCAGGGATGCAGCCCCATGCTCTGAAGCATCCCACCCTGGCCTCTGATTGCCAGAAGCTGGAAGTGGATGACAGGGGATAGGTCACGCGATGAACGCCTGCTCTGTTCATTCCTTTAAAAGTACCCGGCATTTGCCACTGTTGGAAGACAGGATACTAGGCTAGCGAGAACATTGGTCTGACCCCATATGGCCATTCTTATGTTCACTTTATACCTTGTGACAGGAAAAATGGGAAAAACCCTGGTAATTTCTTCTCTACCATTTTCTTTGCTGCTGGAAGAATGAGTTTCCTGCTACATCTCCTTGGCCCACTTGGTGGCAGTGGAGACTGTTTGCGTCTGGACACAGGCACATAACCCTTGTGTCAGCAGCACCCAGGGCTGGCTTCAATATCCAGGAGTTCCTCTTAACATCACAAAACTAGAACCAGCTCAAGCCCCCATCCAGAAATCTGGGAAAATTAGCCTCCAGCCCCAGGCCCCTAAGGAGGCACTACTTCCCAGCTCGCAAACAATGTCTGCCTGCAACAAAGACAACGTTCATTAATAGGGAGAGGGAACTGCACATTAATTTGGGGAAACCCCGCAACGAGGAGTCCAAAGCAGCAAACAATAAGTCACCCCCCACCCCACAGTATCTGGGAGGATGCCCTCTGCTTTCGTGTTCTACCTTGCCATGTGAAAGTCTGACAGATGAGTAGCCCTTTAACACAGCACTCCCCTTTTCCTCTGCCATCACAGTCGTATTCACGACTGGTCGTCCGAGGTCAGCATAGTCCCAGAATTCAGAGGCGCTTGGGTCACCACCCACCCTGATGGGAGGGTCGAGCAATGTCTCTGCTGCTACCGCTGCCGTTGTTCACCGCGGCCTCGGCTGTGGCTTGCCACTCGTGGCTGCCCTTGCGTCAAGCTGAGTTTCCAGCACTTAGCCCAGTTCTTAGTGATTTTACTGGGAACCTGACTGCTACTGCAGCCTCCGTGCCGCCTATCACACCAGGCCTCACGCCAGTGTCCTAGACCCACTCATCCGTGATTCCAGTTCTAGCGATCACTGAGCAGAAACAATGACTCTCAGTTCATTCGGATCAGCTCTATCTTTAAACACTGGAGACGATCAACCGGTATCTCAGCTCCCTACGCAAAATTCCCACCACCCGATAAGAGCATCTGCCCCCCCCCCCACCCGCCTGTCATTTGCATTTAGTATCACAACCCGTGCTTAATGTGGGTGACCCCCTCAATTAGGACAGGCTAAGTACAGTTCTGCTGCCTCTTACTCATATAATCAGGATAATAACATTTCATTGCTGCTGTGTTCAAGGTTAGAGTGAATTTTAAACTGGAAGAGCTAAAACTGATCACTTTGGCATAGCAGGCCTGCCTGGTGATCACCTAGGCAGAGTAGGTGTAGCTATACAAACACAGTCCGCTCACACACACACACACTCACCCAGAGCCTGTCTGTGCTTGGCTGATGCTGGCAGTAGCACCTGCCTTTCAGTGATGGTGTCACATGCACGCAGCCAGCCACGTGGCGGTGCCTATGCTGGGTATCCATCTTCCCGGACAGGGGACCACAAACAGACCCACAACGTTTCCACAAATGCTTTGTGACACAATCCCCACTCCAGAACAGCCTGCAGTGCTGAAAGATGTGGGGTCCAAAGCTTTCCCTACCCCCAGGACAAGCTTCCTCCACATTGTCCTGCCAATGGGCCTCAGTCCTGCCCTAGAGGAGACTCCTTCTGGGGTCTGGCTGCCATCAGACTCTTCTGGTGTGTGTTTGGGTCTCTTGATCCAGACACTTGATCATGTCCCACGTGCCCTAGCTTTGCTGGCTCTCCTGAATCGGAGCATCTGTCCCTGCCCGGCTCCAGCCCTAGGGCTGGTTACAAATTGTCCATCCAAACTTGGTATTGATGGACAATGTGGGTTTTTGAGGTGTTTGCAGGAAGTCTCTGCTTTCCTGGGACTTCCCAAGCTCTGGATGGGAAATCCCAAGCTCCCAAACAGCTTTGCCCGTGTGACGTTTCCCCTCTGCAATCTGGACTGGTGTGTAGCTGTGTCACCCCAATTCTTCACTCTTGGGCCTCCCCTTACCCCATTTTGCTGTGTGAACCACCCACTCCTGGGTCGGCCACACCCAGCCTCCCTCATGTAATCGGTCCCTCACCTAGTGAAGGAGCACTCCGGCCAGCCACTCATGGGAGAGACCCCCAGCAAACATCCCCAGTCCCAGAAGCAACCCCGGGAACTGCCGTCTTGCAGATTGCAGAGCTGCACACTGCACCCTGCAAGCGCATTTACATTTGTCCGTCAATTTATCAAAGAAATTGATATGCACGAGCTCTGTCACTCTAAGCGAGGTCTCTGCACACACTCAATCCACATGCACTGTTTTAGATAAAACAAACATGTTTATTGACTACAGCAAGATTTTAAGTGAATCGAAGTCAGATTATTAATAAGTCAAGGAGTTAATCACAATTAACTAAAAGATAACTCGCATCTTAGCCTAAGGTTACTATGTCAGTCTGTATTCAGCTTACCGCACGGGCTGGTTGCAATGCCTCTTGCAACTGGGCTCCCCCTCCCTGTGGGTAATTCTCAGTCTTTGGTGTTGCTTAGAAGATGGATTCCAGGGGAGAGCCAAGAGACAAAGACACATCAGCTTTTAACGAGTTTCCCCAACACCCCCTGGGGTCAGGTGATCGGCCCTGTCCAGCAAGGGGCATGATTTCTCCCACTTGAGCCAAAGTGCTCACAGGTGCTTAGGCCAGTCCATGGTTCCTGTACACATGCCTCTGTGGGGCGTGGAAACCCAGCTTTGTGTTTGTCTGCATCTATTCAAACCATATGAGACACATCCTTTGGGGACAGGATATAGCAGGGTTTCATATCTGTGCACGGCTGACATTGCAGGGAACATGCTACCACAACAATAATGGTCAGTATGCCATGAGCATTCCAGAAACACCGGACATGGCACACTTTGCATCAGTTACACTGTCAGGGTGACCATGGGTGCTACACGGATCACACTGTAAGGGTGTACATGGGGTACAAAGTGTGTCACAGCACCCAAACCAATTTTTGGTTTGCTTTGGTTTGGTTTGGTTTCTGGCTGGAAAAATGTGGTTGGGGAACGTTCGGTTTTTGGCTGACAGTGGAAATCCTCTGCGGGAAATTTGGATAGAATTATTTTTCTAAAATTTTCCTGGGCGTTTTCTGTGGGAGCCCTTCCCCCACTTTCTGTCCCATAATGGATATCGTGGCAAGACCCCTGGGAGGTTTCTGTTGCCCTGGCTGAGCCGATGCCACTGCCTTTGTTTGTCGGGTTTCCAGCATTTCAGGCCTGCGCTGTGCATCTCCTTGCCCCCACTCAGGCCGGTGACGCTCCCCAGGGGGTGCCTCTGCTCCATGGGGGAGTTTGCTCCAAGACCCCTACCCTCCACACTCCCTCCCTCTGGAGCGGCACCTCTGGGTCTGGAAGGATCTAGTCCCAGCAAAGCGAGTCTCCCTCCCTGGATCCTTGCTTTGGCCCCTTACCTTTCCTCACTGCTCCTGCTGATGAGCCAGGATGCTGTCAAGATCAGGGCCGGCAGGCCAACATCTCTTCTCTGGGGTGCATGCGCACAGGTCTGGGGAGGAGCTGCCCCCACGCAGACTGTCCAGCACCACTCTGGATCTGGGGAATCCTGGGAATCTGGAGTAGCTTTGCTCTGACCCTCTGCCAACTCCCACTCACCTGGCTGAGCCGTGCTTCCTGGGTCAGCTTATAAAGAGCCAGCCTGAGGGTGACATGGTGGCTGGTGAGCAGAGTTTCATGACCCAGCAGGAGCCTGGGGCTCAGTTCCCTCACTAGAGCGGATCCCACCGGCAAAAGGAGGAGGGAGCATCTGCATCAATATCCCTGAGCGGTGCCCCGATCCTTCCAGTGCTGCCAGGTGAGCTCCCAGCTGCCTGTGTCTTGTCCCAGGGCTGTGCTGAGTGCCTGGCCCCTCCTGGAAGGGATCCCTGACGCCTTCCTCAGAGAGGGCGAGTGGCTGGCGACACTCAGACAGCCGAGTTCAGGTTCCCTGCTAAAGAAACCAGCCTGGATTCTAGTGGCCCAGCCAGCTGTCGCCCCAGCCACGTCTCACGGGGAGGGATCTGGGAGCTGGGTGTGGCAGGCCAGTCCCAATGGGCTCAGAGGGTCCCAGCCCAGGAGCAGCACCAGCGTCACCATCAATCTGGTAACACCCTGGTTCCACCCCAACACCGGCCCCAGGGGGAGCCGTCACCAGGCTGCCCCACTTCTCACCCCTCCTGGGGGCTGGAGGAAAGCTGGCTGAGAGAAGCACCTCCTGGGGAAGGGAGCAGAGAGATTGTTTGGCACGGGAGGCTGTGGGGAGGGGAATTCCTGGCCAATGTCAAAGGGAACCGCAGCCTTTACTCAGCCTGGCTCCTGGACTGTCTGCAACCTCATGTAACCTGCTCCTCGCAGTAATCCCTCCAGCCTCCACCACAGCGGGACCAAGATGCCCAGCTGGCATCAGTGGCTGGCAGAGAAAGGCTGGCACAGAGACCATACCCCATCTCCCCCAGCACTGCCCATGTCTCTGCCATCCATGTCCTTGCCACACACAGCCGACTACGGCCCTGGCTGTGCCCAGCCAGGAATGTCACTCAGGCCGGTGGGTGGGACTATCCGCCCCATTTACAGAAGGGATTGCACAGGCACAGAGAGGAAGCGACTTGCCCAAGGTCTGTTGCCGAGCTGGGAGGTGCGGCGAGATCTGACTCACAGCCCTGTCCCGTAAGCGCCAGCCCAGCCCTCCTTTGGGGCCTGCGGGCATAGCCAGCACGTAGGCAGCCTGACGCTTTGCAAGCACCAAGGGCAGGCAGCGGTCAGGAACCCACGCTGGGAAGCCGGCACCCTGATGTCAAGTGTGTGCCTGTACCAGATGGCCAGGCAGAATGAGGCAGTGCCTTTAGCAAGCTGGGCCCTTCTCCCTCAGGACTTCAGGGTGAAATCCATGCCAAACTGAGGGCTCAGTGCCGCCTCTCCCTTCCCAGTGTCTTGTCTGTTGTATTTGTCTATGATAATTGAATCCTGCCCTGCGAATGTTGCAATGGGACAACACCCACACCTCCAGGCGTTATGACACCTGCCAGGCTGCTCCAGTAGCAGATGAGTAAGAAAGGACGGAGAGGAGGGAAACATCCCAGCTGCACAATGGGCATGGAGTATATCCTATCACTCCCTCCCCTGGCAACTGCATCTGTTCAGAACTGGGAACTCCCTGGGGCAGGGATTCACCCCACGAGGGTGCAGCCCCTAGCACAATGGGGGCCTGACCTCGGCTGGGCTCTCTAGGCACACCCAGAACATAAAAACAGACACAATCACATTTAATACTAAGCAGTGGTATGGAGCAAAAACTGGTCCCTCTGGCCAGAAGCTGACACTCTGCTGGCTGAAAGAATTTCCCTGCCATTTGAAGTGCCATGAAAGACAACACTCTGAAGGTTCTCCACTCCCAGTTGCGCCAGGAGCTGCGTCCATCCCAGGGCTGGATCAGAGCACCAGGGGACACCAGAAAGGAGGATTTTGTCCTTAATTTGCTCACAGATTACAACAATGGTGGCCATGGTGCCTAGTGGTTAGATCCGGGATCAGGGTCTATTCCCAGCTTGGCCCTGATTCACCGTCTGACCTTGGCTAAGTCACTTAGGTCCAAAACTGTCACAAACGGTCTCTCATTTGGGGTGTCCAGCTCCTGGCGCCTTGGGCCTCCAGGTCAGATGTAGGCAGCACCTGCTGCTCCAGCTGACATCAGCAGGAGCTTGTTATCTAGGGTGCTGGACGTAAAAATCAAGGTCATTTTAACAACGTGGGTGTTCCCCTCTGAGCCTCAGCTCCTTCCCGTGCACAACGGGAACAGACAGGTGCCCCCTTCCTTGCGTGGGGCACACTGATGAGCCCCTGGACTCTCCGGTGGGGCTGGGAGAGGCAGAGCATGGTCACGGCAAACACCCCTGTTTAACTCACTGCTGCTCACTTTGCTGGCAGCAGGACTGGGCTCTCACCAGGCAGGATCTGGAGAGGCGTCGCACACCCGCAGCTCCCACCGCAGCGTGAGTGCTAACAGGGCCCGCTCTGTGTGGTGGCGAATGCCCGCGGCTCCCATGGAGTCTCACGAGAGCAGGGTTATCTCTGCGACCGATGCCAAGGAGGCACTTGAAGCAGAGCGTGCCCGTTCCTCTCAGCATCAGCTGCTCTGTGCTGTCTCCGGAGACTCCAGGACCCAGCCCCCCACCCCAGGGACTCATAGCAAAGCTCAGTGGAAAGTCCACAGGCCATCTCATGTGGGGATGGACGTCAGGACAATCTGGGAGGGGCAGAGAGTGACCTGGCATGGGCCTGCACAGGATGGAGGTGGCTTCGAAATGGTAGATTATTGCTTGAGATAATTAGTCACTGTAACTGCTGTGGTGTCTTACTGGATAGAAAACACCATGTGATTCCCCCTCTCCTTGGAGATGGCCCGTGAAAGTGCCACGGGCAGATGGCAAGGAGGGGGCAGGCTGTCCCCCAAAGACATGGGGAAACAGGCTGGCTGGTGAGTGGGTCTCTGTGTGTGGTGCAGGCTGGGGACAAGAAGCTGGTCCACCCTCCAACACATACGCTCCAAGACAGCAGCCACTCTCAACCGCGGGTGTTTGTACCCCTGCTAGCAGTCAGGCTCTGGCAGACTCACCCAATTTGCAGCTGGGGCCAACGGCTATTTCAGGGACTGCCCTGCACCAGGCAGGAATGAGGAGCTAAGCTGTGAGCACGTTACAAGCCTTGGGAACTCAGCCCTGGGGGAACCCTCCAACTTCTCTGAAACTAGGCATTAAAACCTGCTCACAGGGCCCCTCAGCTGGGCTGTCTCTCTCTGACCTCACTGCTTTATCCCTGGACCCCTTCCTACCCGTTTCCCCTTTTCTTCCTAGACCTACCAGCTCCCAAAACCTCTTCTCAGGAAGCACCTGCGGTCCCGACTCACACATCGCTTTCTCCTAGGATTGTCTGCTGTCAGCTCCTGGGCTTTCTAGGCCCCACCTATTCCTGCCCAGCTGAGCCTCCTTCATCAGCTGCCTAATGGGATGACTGGCCTGTTAAACCCTGCAGGGCGAGTGGGGGTCAGCCCATCACAATGCGCTAGTGATGAGAATCATCCCCAGCTTTCACTGCTCCTCCCCTCCCCGGATCACAAGTTCTCTCCCAGCTCCTCCTCCGTGTCCCCAGGCCCTGGTGGTAGGGCTTGGATGCAGCAGTACATTAATATGCCTCTACCTGGTGTCTCAGGACGATCACATCTCCTTGGGCAGGGGCCAATGCCTGAGGTCCCTGCCCAAGTTTCACTTAGTCTTATGACTCCAGTGTGACTTTGCTGCTGTAGGGTTGAGTAAGACCCTTACGATTTGCCCCCATGCAAGTCGATTTAAGCCACCGCTTCCCTTCTCCTCCTTGGCTGTTTGGTTTATGGCCCACCAGAGACCCTAGGCCAGCTGTGAGCCAGCAGGCTGCGGCCGCTTCTCTTTGATCCGGGAAGGATGGCCAGGCGTGGAGCTAGCATTCCCCTGATACTATGACACACCATGAGCAAGCAGGTCTCTCCGCTCTGCCTAGGTAGGGATGGTCCTGCTGCTTTTGTCTTGCATTTGTTCTCTTGCTTTCATACCGCCCTCATACTAAATTAGCTGCTCCCAATTAGGCAATGTATAGGTTTTCCCCTTGAACTCATCTTTATCTCATTCTAACATAAGAGAGAACTCCTCAAAGCAGCCCCACCCTCCCCAGGGACGAGTATTTGTTTCCCATCTACAAAGAGGCATCAATCAGGAACCAAAACGTGCACCGAAGTGTCCTGCTCGCTCTGCCTGGCCTCCTAGCCGTGCTCCTGCTGGGGCAGCCGGAGCAGCAGAACTGCGGGCCAACCAGGAGAGCAGAGCGGCTTCCTGCAGCTTCCCCCTCCAGACCTGTGGCTGGGCACCAATAACGCAGTAAGAGCTAGCCTCCCTTTTTAAAGCATGCATCTTGTTTTCATTTTCTGATGGCAACATTATCCACATAATGTGTGTAGCTTTGTGCTGGGCTGTGGACGAATGCAATTATTGCTTGTGCAGAGCCTTGTCTGCACTCTTGAAGGTGGTATTATTGTTATTATGAGCTGCGGGGAAGCAGATGCTCGAAATATCTGCTGAGCAGCTAAAATAAATGGAACAGGAGGTCGGCTTCTCGGTCATCCTGGACCTTGACTGAATCAGGGTGGGCAAGGGCAGATTAGCGAGGCATGACCCTGGAGCGATGCCTGGGAGAGATCTGAATGACACAGCTAGAGAAGTCAAGGAAGATTTGGAGTCAGATGGGATGAAAGTTTTGGGGGGCATACAAGCGAGGAAGAATTACTGTGGATCAAGGCTGTGAACCGAGCACTGGGACTTGCGACAGACACTCAAAAAATCCAAAAAAACAATCCACAATAGGGAGGTGGGATCAGAAATGAAAAAGGCGGAGAAGGTGGTGGAGGGTAAAGCAGATTCAGCTAGAGAAATCTACACGAGAGAAGACGTAGGCTACCTAGAGATCTGCTCCCCAGCCCAACTCCCTGCTCCACACAGACTGGCTGAGCGTAAAAGCTGAGAACAGAGGGAGCGATTGCCTTTGCTCTTGCTGGGTGCAGCGAAAGCTTGTGGCTGTATTAGTACTATGCCCAGAGTAGCGTGGCTGTGTGCGATGCCTTTGAGTAGATAACATGTGTCAAAGGCAGGAATCCTGCAGGTACTTCATTTGTAATGAAAGAGGGCCCAGGGCTCAAGCCATTTTTTTACTTTCATAACTGACGTGGCAAGCCCAGAGGTGTCAGGGCAATAAACTGCCACACCTAGAGGTGCCGGGGCTGAGCCCTGGCACAAATTAAGCCCTGGATCTCTCCCTCTGAGAGCTATCAGACTATTGGCACCAGCACAAAAACATATAGCACGGGAAATTCTGGGAACTGGCCGTTATTACAGCAAGGATCCTTCCTGTGGAGTGTTTAGAAGGAGATGCTTTGTGGGCAGACATGTCATGTGCTGTCACCCGGCAGGAGACTTTGGGCACAAAACACCAGGAGGAATCTGGTGATTGGATTCACACCCTCAGCCGCACATGAGAGCCAAGTGGCCGAGGTGTCTCGGCTCTGCTGTAAGCACAGACCAAACGCCAGGGACGCTCCGCAGAGCATAACCCAGCTCCCATAGAGTGATGCCTGCCTGCTTTCAAGCAGAGCCATCCTTAAACCCTGCCCATTAGCCCATAGCGTAGGAGGACCTGGCAGAGACTGGCATTGCAGCAGAGATGGCAGGTCAGCCCTCTACACCCTGCAATCTCCTTCCCCTCTGGGTTCCTTACAGACCCCACTGCAGATCACTAACAAGTCATGGCTACCTAACACTTTAGGAGGAGCCAGGACATTGTCCTGGGCCTTGCTACCCTGGAGCTGGGAGCTGGCTGAGTTCTTCCATGGGCCACAAGGACCTTTGCAAATGTTCCCAGGGGCCCAAGATAAGCAGCGCAGACAGTGATCTCCTCAGGGGAACTGTCCGGCGCTGTGCTTGGCTTTCCTGCCGAGGGGCGAGTGTATCGGACAGCGTGCCTGTGGTGCGCTGGAGGGAAGCAGGCATGTGGAGGCAGCACACTTCGCCCTCAGCCGACCCTGGCATGGCTGTGCTAGCCACGTCCTGGACAGAGCGACAGGCAGTGTCATCTGGCCCCGGAGGGAGGGAGCCAGGCCTCGCCTTCCCCAGCTGGGGCAGGGGTGCCTGGTGTGGCGCTCTGGGAGGTGACTGTGGGGAATTCCAGGGGGAAATGTGTGTGGGAGAGGGGAGGAAGTGGGACGGTACCAAACCTTGAGGATTGCAGCAGACTTCTAGGGAACATGAGCCCCCACAGAGGTGACTGGCTGGTCCATGGTAGGCAGCAAAGACGAGTCCAACTCAGCTATGGACCTAGGTCCCCAGATATGGGAGCTTTTGTACCAGAAGCCTATGTGAAGCCTGCCTGGCTTTGCTCCCTGTCCCAGCTCCTCTCATCATTCTGCGGGCATGTTCCCACGCGCACTCCAGCCTGCTGATCTGCGAGCCAGACTCGGGCAGGCCGACCTCCTCCTGACGCCTTGAGAGTCACACTACAAAGTGAAAAAATACCAGCTGGCTGAAAAGAGGAGACGGGTGCCAAAACCTTTCACCATGGCACTCTTTTGTTTTGGATTTCGCAAGCAAGGTTTAACCACAATAAACAGGGGCCCATAGATACTGTAAATGTCCCAGCTGATCCTGAGGTCTCTTTAATCACTGAATAAATTCAAACCTTACTAAAACCATTCTTGGTAACATACTGCTGGCCTGGATGGCGACCTTAGGCAATCGTGATGGGTCTGACAAGACAGGACCAGCAGAGTTTCAGCGGACCGCTCACGAGTACAGCACACCGCAGTGCACCTGCAGCTAGGCGCCTTGAGGTGGGACGGAAATGTTTAAATAAGAAATGTAAGGATAGATTGAGCGAAACATTAACCTGGCAAAACACCATGAAAGGCCGGCTAATAGTAGTAATAAAAGCGATAGTGAAGGAGCGCTTAAATCGCTTGTAAAGGAACACGTTGATGAGCATGGAAGTGCAGCACTAGCGCTAAACATGGTGAATCACGTGTGTTTGTGACGTGTGCTGAAAAAAAAGGTAAGGTTAAGGAGTAAAGAGAGGGAGCAAAATGGGTAAGTAAAAATGCAGCTTAGGAGCGTGAATAGTTCAAACGTGGTTCTAGCTCAGAATGGCCAGGAGGAAAGCTCAGGGAATGTCAGATTGATTTAGATGCAGGTTTCTAACCATTAGGGGAGTAAAGTTCTGGAACAGCCATCCAATGGGAGCAGTGGGGGCAAGAAACCTAGCTGGCTTCAAGACTGAGCTTGATATGGAGGGGATGGTATAATGGGACAGCCTAATTTGGCAATTGACTGATTGTTGACTACTAGTGGTAAATATGCCCAATGGCCTGTGATGGGGCATTTGATGGGCGGGTTCTGAGTTACTACAGAGAATTCTTTCTGGGTGTCTGGCTGGTGAGTCTTGCCCACATGCTCAGGGTTTAGTTGATCACCGTATTTGGGGTTGGGAAGGAATTTTCCCCCAGGGCAGATTGGCAGAGGCCCTGGGGGGTTTTCCCCTTCCTCTGCAGCGTAGGGCACGACTCACTTGCTGGTGGATTCTCTGTACCTTAAAGTCTTTAAATCATTATCTGAGGACTTTAACAACTCAGTCATAGGTCAGGGATCTATTACAGGAGTGGGTGGGTGAGGTTCTGTGGCTTGTGTTCTGCAGGAGGTCAGATTGGATGATCATAATGGTCCCTTCTAACCTTATAGTCTAGGAGTCTATGTGGTGAGAGGAGGGCAAGGAAGTTAAGTTGGCAGAAAGAACCTAAGAAGTTGAGAAGTGCTTACCAGGTGATACAAGAGCAATTAATTATGGCAAAGCAGGGTGCCCCACTGAATCATGTTAGGTACTGGAAGGAACAGGAGGATTTGAGAGAGCAGGGTTGTGATTTAAGGGGACAAACTGCAGCGGTAAGTGAGAGAGCTGAGGAGTGCAGAAAGCCAAGAAAATTAAATGAGCAAGGGAAGGGAAAGCTTCATGAATTAACAATAGACTCAAAGAGACTCAGGTGCTCATTAGATGAAAGAGAGAATGCAGCTATGCAGGTCCAAGGAACACCAGTGATCTAGGAGGTAATTGTGGATGGTTGCCGTGAAGGAGAAATTGAGAAGAAGAATTTAAATGACAGATTATCTGGAAAAATTACCAATTTGGAATAAAGATCAAGTCAGTCTGCAGGTAGATCCAGACAACACTCCTAAAAGGAAATTATAATGTTCATCCTAAACTAACCAAAGGGATTAGTTTAAAAAGAAAAGCACTATGGTTTTAGCAAAGTTTAGACTGAACCAAAAGATATCGTTGGCCATTGGCTAAAAAGCAAGTAAAATTCCTGTTACCCAACTAAATAATTTGGAAATTTGAATTTGCCATAAAATGCTTTTGGAAATTGACACAGTGGTGTGATTCATGAGCGTCACCCTACTTCCTGGGGGCATGGGTGTGTATGGCCAGGAAATCAGATGAGCCTAAATTAAGGGAGAGGGGAGAGGCTCCATTAATTAATTCAAATTTTAAGCAAAAAGTGCTTAATAGGCGATGCAATAAAGTTGTGTGATTGTGAAAGGCTTAAAGGACCTAAATGAAAATTCCTTGTGGTCAAAACCCTATTTTAAAAAGGAAGGTGTATGTGAAATGTATGTACTATTTGTAACCTGGGAAGTGGGTGGGTGCAAGCTAAAGGCCCCCCCCCCAGCCTAAGGGGAGGAGTCACTGAGCCTGGGATACAACTGATTACCGGGAACAACTAATGAAAAAAACCAGGAAGGGGGGTGGGGGGTCACAGGTTTAAACGAAGGGAACTAGAAAGGGACACTGAGCAGAGAACCCCGGACAGCGCCCACTACCCCCGGAAGGTGTCAAGGGAGCCAGCGGACGCTGCCCAGAGGAACTTTGCCCGGATGCATGAGTTCACAAGGGAATGGAAGTAGGCCCCACAGTTGCAGAGCACCGCCCCCAGCCAACCTCCTCTCCCTGGTCTTGTAGATGGCCATTTTGGCCAGGGAGAGGAGGAGGTTGACGAGGAGGTCCTGCGACTTTGTGGGGCCGCTGGCTTTCAAAAGGTTCCACTAAAAATCCATTTGCCTCAGTAAGTAAAGAATTAAAAAACTTTGATTTTGAACATGTAATGGTAAAGGTGAGACAAGTCAGCCTTGTTAAAATAAAAGTATGATTGATGTAATTCACAGGATAATTTAAAGTTAAAGATACTAAGTCATCAATTGTTGTGCCCTTTACATTATGATTCTTGGGTGAGTTTTGGTTCAAAGTCGAAAAGCTGACAGGGACAGTGAAAAAGCAAAGGGCAGCAACACCATTTGGCCTCTTGGGTCAGCAGCCAGCATGTTGCTGGACAAAGAAAAAAAGAAAGTGTTTTTCCTGGCAGCCACTGCTCAACTGTTTTGTTTGTGAAAAAACAAAACAAAAAACACCCAGACAAGCAGAACTGCTTTTAACTGAGGACTTGGTTTAATGAGCATTAAGAATTGTTGCCCCTGGATCCCAGTCCTAAAACAAGACAAACATAAAACAAAGCAACTAATTTTTGATGTCCTCAAGCCTTCAGTTTAAATTTAAACACCGGCTCTTGGACTCTGAACCGAACACAAGTTGCTAATTTCAGTTGGCTTTGCTGTAACAATGACACCATGCATTTGAAATAGATGCCCCTCTAAACAGGGCGATGTAGGATGAAAATGTCAAAATTAAATTAGTAAATGCAAATAGAGTAAAACAAAACCCTACTCACCATCCTGCAAAAAAGTACCAAGGTGGGCTGCAGACGGGGGAAGCGGGTAGGAGAAAAAGTAAAAGAAGGTAAATTGAAGTATTAAGCATATATATAGAATGCTTCGATGCTTGCTTATTAGTCATGCGGGTTATTAGCTAGATGTTGCTGATTTAGTATGTTAATAGATATAGGAGTTATTTTTATCCTCTCTGCAGACAACCCTCATTTCTCCCCATCTCCTCTGGAAAACATTTAACTTTTTTGAAACTTTTGCAAGTAACCCTGTTTCCTCTAGTCTTTCTCAACTGCTGCCAGCAATCATAGGAAGGATGATTTGACTCCACAGCTTTGTGCTAACCTGTTTATTGGAACTACAGAATATCCTGGGGTCTGGCGCTGTGGTTCACCAGGGCCTGCATTGCTGATTTAACTAACCGTCTGCATCTGTAGCAACTGGTTGTTCTCTGGGAAATGAGTCTTGAAAGAAAATAATTGTCTGCTTGACCACAGTTACTCCATTTTAGTTCTTTTTAGTGTTCACCTATTTTGTAGAGATTGCCAGCCCCCTCCTTTTTTGTTTTTACAGTGCTTGTCTTGTACCAGGGTCAGAGAAAGCATTCCTAGAAGAAGCAAGGAGATAGCCTCAGCTGGTTTTAACTAGTTATATAACCTTGAGAGAGACCAAGCAGCCCTGAGAGATAAGCTGAAATCTTCTGTTAGCATGTTTTCTGTTATGAATACCTTTAGAAGAAGTAGGCCAATAGTAATAGGGATAATTTGAATGTACCTATAAGTATTAAGAATTTATGCATATATAATTTCTTTGTCTATGTTTGTATAAATATGCAAAAGAGCATGCCTTTGGGGTCTCACACTGACCACTTGCTGGGAAGTGTCTGACCTCTGCAGAAATAAAACTTGGAGACTTCCCAACTACCTGTGTGGATCTCTTTTCTATCTGGTGCAGGGTAAACGAACCTCATTTGGAATCTTTTTCCAACAGTCTATAGCAGTAGCTGACTGCCATGTCACTGCAGCAGTTAAAAAGCCTGTCTGTTGCAATCTGTCAGGTCTGTATGAAACTCACCCTTTGCAGGAGATTGTGCAATCTTGGATTGAAGCAAGAGCCTCTGCCTTGCTCAACATAAAGATGAGCGGGAAAGAATGCTTGTCACGATGACTGTTCCAGGTCCTCCTAACCCACCGCCTTGGTAGCAACATCCAGATCAGGCTAAATCATACGCAGCTGAAAGCATGAATTCCTCACTATAGCAGGATGTCCTCCAAACCTGTGCCTCTTGTGACAGATCTGACCAGTTCCTGTACATACTTGGCAAACCGTACTGAATTAAGTTTAAGTACCTTTGGAGTTCAACATATTCAAAATGGTATTGTTGTGCAATTGTATGTAACATCGCTAGGGGAGGAGAGATGGCTAACGTAGAGTCTGGGAAATGTGCTGAGTTTCAGGGATCTCTTAAGCAATGGGCCAGACAAGAATTAATTCTAAGCTCAGTGGCTTTCCTAGGAAATATTTGGGTGCCGAGGAATGCACATTTCCACCTAAATTTTCTAGATTTCTCTGTTTAAGGACAGACAGGTTTCCAATGCCTGTCTGCCTTTGGGACATTGCTGCCTTAGGACTAGTCCAGTAAAATTAATGATTTGAATGATTCAGGAATTCAAAAGTTAAAGGAACTGGTAACTTGTCTTAAAAGTGTGGTTACCAAGCAACAAAATGCTAACTTTCCTTTTAACTTTAGCATAACTATTAAAACTTCCCCCCCTTTTACTAGCCAATTATTAATATATAAAATATGGCTTTTTCTTGTTTCTGTAGAGTAATATTTTAAGGTAAAAGTAATGTAAATTGCACTGAGTTAATTAATGTAATTAAGTGAGCAAATAAATTAAATGGAATTTTAGTCAATTCTTATTAAAAAATCTTTAAATAAAAAAGTAACAGGTAACCTATCTTAATAATTTAATTATTTTGTTAAACTGTTGCTATCTAGTATTATGTTGCCTGAATGAATTTAAGCTTTTAATATTTTATTTTGTATGCCAAATATAATTATCTGGACGCTATTTGTCTTTGATTATAAGTTGTCCTATATGTTATAAGTTTTGTGTCAAGTGATTATTCTTATTTTTGATTTTGTTGGGAAAAAAATTAATTTTGGGTGCATAATCATAAAAAACAATGAATTTTGTTCAACATTAGTGGTACCCCTCTATTTTAATATTCTGATTTGGTCATGGCTATCATTTAATAGATTACAGCTATATTCATTTAATTCTTCTTAAAATGTCTGTTATAAAAATATATGTACATATATTTTGTCTCAATGAAATTTGATTGCAAACAAATAATTTTTTCTACTAATCAAAAACTTTCAGTTCAAAAGAAAAAAACTGTAAGGAAGAGACTTCAATATTGATGTTTATAATATTCACAAGATCATAGCTTTTTTTTAGTGAAAAACTTATTTGCATCCTTATTACATTTTAACAATATAGCTGTTAAGTATGGTATAGCCAAAATGTTTAAAATATAACAATGTTACAAAATGTTAAAGCTGGGGAAAAAAAACATTCAAAAGGTTTCTACCGGTATCTCCCAAGGATAAGCACATCATTACGAGTTTATTATCCTCAGGGTGTTTATATAAACTCAAAAGGGCAATATTTTATTTGTTTTAATTTTTATATTGTTTTCTTTTATCCTATGTTTAAAATGTATTTATTGGTTATTAGAATTTATGCTGTTTATAAATATTTGACAGAAGTTTAATTGGTGTAACTGATGAATTAACTCTAAAAGGGTTGGGTAAAATTCTGTAACTAATTTTCTTGCTAAAACAAAGTAGTCGGGGGAAAAAGCAGTAAATTTTTTCACTTATCGTGTGAGTACCCGTCTTCACAATCAACCTCCCCCCTCCTGTTTTAGCAATGAGGCCTGCAAATGAGGAGTTCTCAAACTTTTTTTGCTGGGACCCCCTTTGAAAATATTTCACTCTGTGACAACCCCCCCAAAGTGATGATCCCCTCCATGCCATGCCATCCTTACTGGCATACATGGGGGCTGACAGCTAGCAACCCCCCATAATAATCTTGCAACCCCCTGAGGGGTCACGACCCCCAGTTTGAGAACCCCCTATAGCCGATAGTCCAACAATCTGTGACATGCAGACAGCATACCAATCTGTCACCTTAGCAGTGATCCTCAATGTCTGAAGCACCCACACATGCTACCGTGTTGGGGCAACTACAACCATCCCGGCCCCTTTTTGGGGAAGTGAAGGGGGGAATATGTGTGTGAATGGGGAGGAAGTGGGAGAGTCCCCCGCTTTGAGAATTGAAGTGGATCTGTAGCTAATATTAGCTGCGGAAGAGGTGACTGGCAGCTTTGCTCCCTGTCCCAGTTTCTCTCATCCTTCTGTATCCAAATTCACATTAACACTGGAGCTTCAGGGACCTGACCGAACCCTGGCTGTTTAATGCAGTGCCTTGCTCTGGGTTATCTTCAGATAGGCAGGATGTAGGGTTTATGAAAGGAACACACAGAAAGGATCCGCCATCCTTGTGGTAGCTTTAGAGACTGGTCTAGGGGCTAAAACAGGTGACTGAGAGAGCCAGGACTCCTGGGTTCTTTTTCCAGCTTTGCTGCTGATTCACCGGCTGTGACCTTGAGCAAGTCCCTTCCCCCCTCTTTGCCTGAGCTTCAGGTGAGAGAGCTTTTGGAGGGGAATCAGGCCCCTTCCCCACCCTGCGCTATCATTTAGTGAAAACTCGTTACGTGGATTTGTTCCCCTCCCCCCACAAAATTCAAAGCAACGTCACAAACCCCGAGTGAATTCTGGGGGTGGTGGGACTGTTTTGTGTGCACGTCACACGGTCCCCCCAGCATTCCAGCCCAGCTAGCACCCCTCAGCTGCTTCCTCCTCCGCGCTCACCTCTCCTCCCGTCCTTACAGCCATGGCTTCCCTTCCTACTTGCAGGATGGGGGCCATGAGGCTGGTGCTGGCCTTGCTGTCCCTGGCATCCCTCCTGCACGCAGCCGCCGCCCTGAGAATCGGTGCTTTCAACATCAAGAGCTTTGGAGACAGCAAGCTGTCCAACGAGACCGTCGCGGGCAACATCGTGAAAGTGAGTGCTACAGGCTGCCGGCATCAGGCTGCCCCAGGGTCAAGGCTGAGGCCCAGCTGGTGGCGGCAGTAGGGCCAGCTAGGGAACCTCAGCAGCAGCCAGGGGCTGGTTTGCATTTGGAGGTTTTAAAAAATGCCCCATCTTGGGTGAATCCGAGGGGGTGGGAAGGGGCTCAGTCCCCTCTGTCTCGAGGATTGTGGTTCATTCAGGGGTCACGGAGCTAATGATCTCCTCTCTGCTGGAGAACGGGGATGGATCCAGGCTGTTCCCACGCAGCCCCCACAGCCAGCTGCCTTGGGACTCAACTCCGCCTGCCCCTGACCCCCGAGGGGGGCTCTCAGACACATTCGTCCCGCTAGTGGCTGTTTGCTGGTATCCCAATGGATGGCACTGCAGTCCCTGGCCCTGCCCCGGCTTGTGTAACCATTTGCACCAGGTGTGAAGCGCTGCTAGTGACGGCAGTAAAGAGGGGCACTCGCTGCTGGTGCAGGGCAATAGGGACCCTCCCCCACTTATTCCAGGCAGGCTGTGATGGGAACGCTCACCCTGCTGGGGGGCTGTTCAGGGGGGATGAGGCAGAGCAGCCTATGGGACCAGGGGTCTCCTGCACCCTGCTTGGTGCCAGCCCTTTAAAGGGGTGGTGGACAGAAAACGCCCATGAAAGGCTGGGCCAAATCCATCCCTGGTGTAACCCCACTGCTGGCAGTGGAGTTGTCCCAGGGAGAGCCAGGCCCCAGGCTCTAGACTGGCAGCCCCTCTAGAGTCTCCTCCCGGTGGCAGGAAGGAGACAGGCTGGGGAAGCAGGGGCTGAGCAGCCAGGTACCTGGGCACCTCACTGAGCCCAGTGCAACCTCCCCTGTTCCTCCCTCATCCCAGGACAGATACCACCCTGCTAGCCACTGGGCCCCCTCCTGCTCCTGGGAAATGGCTGGGGTCACCAGGGTGTTCCAGCCGCCAAGTGCCCTTGCTCAGAGCCCAGCCAGCTCAGCGGCTGCAGGGTCAAGCTGCCGTGCCAGCCCTCGGCCTGCAGACACTGCCCCTCTGCCTCCCTGCCCGTCCCTCTGCTGGAAGCAGAGACGCACCAGCCAGGGAGCCCTGGCTCCGACCCCTGGGGAACCCCAAGAGCACTGAGCCAGGAGGTGCCAGGCTGTGGGCTGGCAGGGTGCTCAGGCCGTTTGCAGTCCCGTCGTGTGACCGGGAGCGGCATTCGCGCCAGAGGAGAGGCACTGCCACGCCGGTGCTCACGCTCAGGGGAAGCCAGAGAGATGGGCCCAACCGCAGTCCCAAATCTGGGCTTGGGCAGAGCTGGGATCTGCTGTGACCCAGGTCAGGCCCTGGAGCGGAACCCGGGGTGTTGCTGCACGCACGGTACCCGTTTGGTCCTTGTGTCTTGGTCCTGTTTGGCTCTGTGATCCCAGGCAAGTCCCTTCCCCCTCCACGCTCCAGGCTTCCCCTCTGGGGGGTGACATCCATGCCCCGGTGAGACTGGCAGGGCACCGGCACCTGCTACCACGTTGATTCCCCAGGTTGCGGAGTCAGGGTATTCTCTCCAGCCCTCAGTGGGTCGCCAGCCCTGTTCGCGAGGCTGGCCCATTGCCTGTGCACATCTTGCTGCCTTCATCCCTCTCTGCTGCTCTCCCCACTGACTGCTGGGAAGCTGTGTCTTGTGCCGTGCTGGTGCCCACTGGCCGCAGAGCCGAGCACTCTGCAGCCAGCCCCCGGCCAGTCCACATCAGCTGCCCCTCCGCTCCTCCCTGCCGTTCGCTCACAGCCGCACGCTGACAGCTGCACCTGTGCCGCCCGCAGATCCTGTCGCGATATGACATTGCCCTGGTGCAGGAGGTGCGGGACGCCGATCTCAGCGCCGTGACCAACCTTCTGGAGCAGCTCAACAGGTAACCTCCCGAGCAGGGGGGAGAAGGGGGTGTCCATCTCATTCCTCGTTAGTAATAAACGAGGCATCGCAGGCAGTGGAAGAGCAGCCTCCAGATAAAGGGGCCGGCTCCATGCCCGCTTCTTCCCCGACTGCAGCCAGCTCAGGTCAGCTCCCGCTGTCACAGTCCATCTTGTAAAGGGGCGAATCTCCCCCGCTCCAGGGCTGGGAGGCCAAATCCAGCCCCGCCCGCAGGAGGCCCTGAGCTGGAAGGGGCCTGGTATCCGTGCGTAGGGTTGTGTCAGGGTCAGGAAGAAGCTGGTGCCCTGTGCACCACACCCTCTGTCAGGTAGCAGCAGATGTGCCTGACCATGTGTCCTAGGCCCGACAGCAGGGCAAGTCTCCTTCAGCTTGGTGGAGGTGGGCAGAGCACCCAGATCAGCAGGTGAAAGGGGCGAGCACAGGCTGAAGGAGCATTATGGGCTGGCTGATTAGCTGACGTCTGCGGGGTGATTTGAAGATCTGAGTGCCAAGTAAGTACCTAGGGCCGGGACCCTCCTCAGCTCCGCCCAAGGAGCAGAGAAAGGTGAGAAGAGGGAGAGTGAAGTGAAGAGTGGCTAGCGGGGGTCTGGAAGTGCTTATCTGGCAGGCCAGGGCCTGGCTCCCTCGGCATGCCCACTGGATACAACGGGTGGACCCTGCTGACACTGTTGGGAGTGGTTGGCTCAGACCGGCGGCTAGCCTGCAAGGTCACCACTGTTCTTCTTTGTGTCTCCCCCACCTGCAGCGCGTCAAAGCATCAGTACAGCTACGAGATCAGCGAGCCCCTGGGGCGGGAAAACTACAGGGAGATGTACCTCTTCATCTACAGGTAACAGGCTAACAGGGGAGGCTGGCTCAGCAGCTGCCAGCCTGAGAAAGGCCTGGCTTGCCTGACCCACGTGTTTGTGGTGCTCCTGGCCCCACACAGAATGGACCCTTCAAGCTGGCAGGGTGGTGCAGGGGGGCTTTTGTTTAAACACTAAGGCCTGTAGTGTTTGGGCACCAGGTGGTCTCCTGGTTTGGGTGGGGTGAGGGCTGGGATCCGGCCGGGGGTCAGAGAAAGGCCCTCGGAGAGCCAGCAGCTGTGTATCTCCATGCTCCCAAACGCTTGCATTGGGCAGAGTGTTCCAGATGCAGCATTTCCTCCCCGGGTGCTGCCTGCTGGGTGGGGTTTTAAAGCCACAGCGCTCACGGAAGGCTTTTTCCCCTCCAAATTCAAACGCCTAATTCACCAAGTCTTGTGTGTGGGAATTTCCAGGGGCTTTGGGCAGGGTGACTGAGAACGCCTGGGCTGCTCTGCAGCCAGTGTGGGCACTATAGCCGCGGTTCTCAACCTTTTTTTTCATTGGCCGACCCCGTTGGAAAGCTATTGTCCATAGAGAGTCAAATTCTGTCCAGTCAGTTTTCTGTCTAAGTCTTTCACGGACCCCTTAGACATAGGCCCCAGGTCGAGAGCCACTGGTCCAGAGGACAGCTGTAGGGGCTGGATCTGCACAGTCCTGACATGCTACAACACCTGAGTCAAATACCCTGGGTGAAAATGAACAAACATGATAGCGAAGCATCGCTGCCTGACGCGTTCAGCACTCTGGGACAGACTTGGTACGGGGCTTTGCCTCAGACGGGTGGGCGGGGGGATGCCTGGAGCCTAATTAACTAATTAACAACAATGGTCCCGACCCTCTGCTGGCGTGAATGGGTGCGGCTCTGTTGCTGGCGGTGGGGCATCATCAAGCTACACCACCTAGCCCATTGCCTCAGGACCAGCGTCTCCTGGGTTGAAGATAACCATCTCAGCACTGAAGATCTGTAGCAGCGGAAGATCATGTGCTCAGGAAAGCATTCCCTTGTGCTTGAGATGTGCTGACAAAGCTGTGCTGAATTAGCTGGGGATGGGGGCGCTGCAGGATGGGATTGAGGGGTGCCAGCAGAGCGGGGTGGTGGGGAGCCCAGGGCTGGGCTAGCAGGGGGCTGCAGGGCGGGATTGAGGGGTGCTGGCAGAGTGTGTGGAGGGGAAGCCCACGGCTGCAGGTCAGGACTAAGGGGCACAGGCAGAGCTTAACTCTAAGGAATTGTTACCCATTAGATCTGTCCCTCCCAGGCCCAGCCAAGCTAAACCCTCTGACCTGAATAGCCAGAGCCTTCTGCCTGTCCCCTGACCCTCTCTCCCTCCCATTTCCACCCAGGACGCAGGCGGTGTCCGTAGTGGCCAAGTACCAGTACCCGGACCCAAGTGACGTCTTCAGCCGGGAGCCTTTCATCGTGAAGTTCTCAGCCCCCAACTTGAGTAAGCAGAGCCCGCCAGTGGCAGTAATCCCCACCGGCCTGGCCTCGAGCTTGAGTCCTCCCGGCTCCCCTCCAGAGGCTGGGAGCAGCCATGAGCCCAGCTGAGCTGCAGCAGGCTGGCGAGCAGGGCGAATGTCTGGGGAGGGGTAGCTCTGGGTTCTGCGGGAGCTATTGCAGGGACACTCCAGTTGCACATGCTGGCTCGCGCGCTGCGCGGGGAGTGACAGATTCATGGCCTCAGGACAGGCGCCACTCCATCCGGGAGAGACCTGGGTGCTCCTGCTCCAGGATCAGGCCCTGCTGCTGTAGGGAAGGGAGACCCTGCTAGGTCTGGGATGCATCCACTCCCTGCAACACAGGGTACCGGCTCTCTCTGAACCCTGCCATCACATTCAGCCACAACCCGGCGTGTTTGCATAGCGAGAGCTGCATGGGGGGGGCGATGTTGGGAGATGCCAGGATCTCAGCCCCGCAGTCCCAGATCTCCCACTCTATGAGGCATGGGGCTCTCTGGCACTGTTGGCTCATAGAGGACAAGACACTCATGGACGTAGGTGAAGGGAGAGAGCAGAACATGTCTGCTGGGCATGGGCGTGCTTGTCCCTTTTATGTAGAGGACTGTGCATGTGTGTGCGACGAGTGTGTATAATGCCTCAGTGTGGGGTGTGCGTGCGTGTGGATATGATAACTGTAGGTGTGCACACGTGTGCAATGGCTCTGTGTGTGCGTGTGCACGCGAACTGTGTGCACAGAGGTGTGATGCCTGTATGTAACTTGTCTCTGGCAGAGGTGAAGGAGTTTGTGCTGGTGCCCCTGCACACGCCCCCCAGCGAGGCTGTGGCGGAGATCGACGCCCTTTACGATGTCTACTTAGATGTCATCGACAAGTGGACAACTGACGTAAGCAGATGGATCCGGGTGCAAACCCAGGGCCGTGTGAATGTAAAGGGGGCTGTAGATTCGCAGCTGGTAAGACCAGGAGGGCCCAGTCTGACCATCCAGTCTGAGCTGCATCATCCAGGCCAGAGAACCCAGCCTGTGCGTCCTTTGCCAAGCCCAGCCCTGACAGCTGGGCTGGTATTAACTGTACAATTCCTCTGGAACCCTCAGTGCCCATCGGCTGCTGCCTCTGGGCCACCGCCGTGGCCAGGAATGGGCCAATCGGCTGAGATCCCATTCCCAGAGGAGCTGGCCATACTGCGTCATGCCCTGGAATCTGCCCCCAGACACAATGGAGCCATAAGGCACCTGAACTACGACTCCCATGAGGCAGTGCAGCAGCCCCAGCCCATGCCGTCCAACAGCTGACCCAAAATGAAAGTTTAGCCCTTTCTGGATCAGAATGTTCCACTTCGGGTAGAGCTTGGATATCTTGACCTTTCAGCCCAATGCGAGACAAAGCCAAATAGACACATTTCGGCCCTTCCCCGCGATGGAAATTCTGCTTTGCAGCCGTCCAAAGGGCCTAGCATCCATGCTCAGGCACGGACTGTGTAACGGAGCTCTTGCCTGCATGCCAGTTGCTCCCATGCCCCGTCCCAGCACCGCCCACCCAGCCCAGTCACGCTCTTCCTCCCACAGAACATCATGTTCCTGGGAGACTTCAATGCCGACTGCTCCTACGTCAGGAAAAAGGATTGGGCCTCCATCCGCCTGCGAACCAGTGAGGTGTTTGAGTGGCTCATCCCTGACAGTGCAGACACCACCGTTGGGAAGTCGGACTGTGCCTACGACAGGTGAGATGCAGACTTTCCAGGTGTTGCAACCAGCAGGCCTCTCTCCCGACAATAGAGCGTGCAGCTGTGGAGCCTTATTCCTCCAGCCCTCCAGGGGGAGACACCGGCTCCCGGCCCAGGCAGAGACCCCAGCAGCAGATGGGGGGAGATTTCCAAGGGCTCTGGCTGTATTTTCTTCTGGGCTGTTGAGAAGTCTCGGATCAGATGGAGTGACTTTGGCTTGTCAGGAGAATGGCTGTGTGTGTTTGGGTGGTGGGGGGCGTGCATACATATGTGCTGGGGGCAGGGTTGGCTGCAATCAGCAGGCCGATCGCATGGCATGGGCAACACGAGTGCCACACACAGAACGTGAGAGTGAATGCAGCAGCCCACGGCGATCCTCTGTCTAGTGGAACCACAGAGCAGTTGAGATCATGACTCTCAGGGGATTCTGTCTTTGCTGGCGGCCCACGTTCCCTCTTGTGGCTGAACTAGGAGAGCTCCAAAAAAATGCCTTGGGGCTTCTCTGCCTAGGTCTTAGCTCTCGTTTCTCATCAGAAACCCGCTCTCGGAGAGCAGTCACAGACAACGGCAGATGCCATTTGGTGGCTGTGAAAAGGAACAGTCTGACCCTGAGCTCTCTCTGGGCTCGGCTCAGCTGATACTAACTCCAGGTCCCTGGAATCAGGGCTTTTCCGTGATGTGTTTGAATCTGAAACGAAAGCCCCTGCAAAGTGCACGGTTTTAACATGGAGTCTTGTGTTGTCGTGTTCCAGGATTGTGGTGTGTGGCTCTAAGCTGAAGAAAAGTGTCGTGCCCAACTCTGCTGGTATCTATGATTTCCAACACACTTTCAAACTGGAGGAAGCCAAGGTATGTTGGATTGAGAAACTGACCGCCAAAGAGCTAACATTTAATTAACTTGGACAGTGAAGCTCTTCCTGACTGTTAAATTCCAGAGTAGCCTCCTGCCCCAGTCATTCTAGGGGAACCCTTAAGGATCAGACAGCGCCTCTGGCCAGGCCCAAGGGTTATCATTTATGAAACGTTGACAGGGATGTCAGCAACTCAGCTGGGAAAATGGGGAGGTCTCAAGACTTTATCATTGGGAGTTTCGGATACCTGCAGCACTCACAAGCAGTGAAGTCACCGGTTGCTTTTGCAGGTTACCAGGGCACCACTGTGCCGCCCCCCCCCCCCGCCTGGCCGGCCCTCTGTGTGCGCCACATGCTAGCCCAGCAGCATCAGAGAGTTGTCGCAAATGTGGTGGGAACTATTTTTCATGTCCCTTCCTGGGTAAAACCAGGTGTCTTCAGTAGCCAGGAGTCCATAACTCCACAGGGCACCATGGATAAGGAAAACAATAACTGGTGCATTTAAAACTTCTCTAAAGCAGCTCTTCTCTACCTGGAAACCTACAGCTTTAAAGTCAGGGTTATCCAGACCTTCCCCTATGTACCTCCAGCTTGGGAATTCCCAGTGGTTGGAAGCTCAACCCTAGCTCTGTAGGGCTGAGAGAGACCTTCACCCTTTCAGAGGTCCAGTGGTGAATGTTCCTATCTCAAGGTTGGGGCCAGAATCCCACCTTCGGAGGAAATCTTTTGACTGAAGGCTGATCTAATCAAATGGCCACTGCTTGAAACAACTCCAAGGACCGGATTGTTGGAAGGAGTCCAAGGCAGCGCTTACTTTGTGCCAGGGCTGAGCCCCAGCACCGCTGGGCCTGGCAGTTCATAGCCCCGGCACCTCCGGGCCTGCTGGGTCAGTTCTGAAAGTAAAAATAACTGCTCGAGCCCCAGCACCTCTCTCATTACAAATTAAGCCCTGGCCCTGGGAGACAGGGGAGTGGGCAGAGTGCACATGAGGCAGTGGCTACGGGTGCAAAACAAACCTATTCAGCCCCCAGCTCTGCAGTTTATCCCATGAGTCTGCCGTGTATCACCTGGCTGGCACCTGCGTGATGTACGCTGTCTTCCTTGCTAAGTGTTTATTTAGCTATCACTAGCATCGTGCCCCACCACTCGTCTTCCTTTAAAGCAGGCTGGAAAGTGGCCCGTCTTCTCTCCCATTCCCTCCTGTGAGCCTCGCAAAGACCAAGTCAACAAAATGGGCGACCCCAGCACCAGCCTCAGAAACACCCAGTTGTCATCAACAGCCTGATTTGGTTGAAATGCCCGCACACCTCACTGGCGGGGCCAAGTGCGCTGCGGTTGTCGTGCTGAGCGCTAGGGGTGCAGCTGCCCTTTAAGCAGAGGCAACCAGATTCTCTCCAGTATCGAGCTGGCTGGTTCTGGGCACGTGTCTATCAGAAATGCTCTAGTACACACACCTCACAGCGAAAGGCGTGCCCTGTCTCACCCTGCTCATTCCTGGGCTCCAGCTGTAGCAGTGCAGGGGGGTACAGGTGGGTCAGGGGAAGGGAAAGGCCCCTGGGAAGGTTACCTGCTGCACTTGCTGCCTGCTACCCCGCCAGGTGGCTCGAAGCTGGCAGAGCTGTTACACCCCCCCCCCCTTGCTGTTCCCATGCAGGCCCTGGCTGTCAGCGACCATTTCCCCATCGAGGTGACGCTGAAAAGTCACTGAAGCTCTGGGCTGCCTTCACCAGCACCCGCTTGGATCCCTCTCCCCCCTGCAGAAGTGGAGCCCAGCTGCCCAGCCCCACCAGCTGTAACTGTTAGCCCAAAAGGACCCTGAGGCCCAGCGTTTGCCATCCTTGCAGGACAGCAGCACTGGCCGCACCACCGCTCCTCGTGCAGCTGGGGTTTAAGTCAAGGCCACGTTAGTGAAAGATGCCGGCATGGCAGCCCCCACCTAAGGCCCACTGAGCCACGGCCAGGCCCATCTGCCGCCTGTCACAGCCTGACGCTGGAGCAGCCCAATCGTAAAAGGGGTTCGATCTACAAGACCCTTCAGCAGCACCCTCCGTCTATCAGAGCACAACGACCTGCAGCGGCGGTGAACCTGTGCTGGCTTCCAAGTGCTGCCTGATTTCCAATCTCTATCTGCCTGGAAGGGTGCACTTGGCCCCATGGTTTCCTTATCCACAGTCACTGGATGTGTAAACACCTGAAATGACTCCTTTACCCATGGCTGCCTGACAGTCATACTCCCTGGCTTGGAGAAGCTGTAGTGTTTAGTTAGCGCCCGGTATGGACAGCCACAGCCCACATGGCAAACAAAGTTTCCCTCTCTCAACTGTCCTCGTTTCAAGAGATTTTATTGACCATTCAAGTTTAACATTCGCTCTTTTCGGAAGGCAAAGAGCTGAGTGGCAGGAGGCCCCAGCCAGTGCTGTTTCACAGTAGCAACAGGCTGACTGCTGATTTACTTCCATGGATCATCTAATCAAACATTTCCTGCAGCCCTCCAGGAAAAAGGCATCAGTATTAGGCACCGTAAGGCAGGGCACTAGTGTGAATGGGTTAGAAACAGGAGGCAAAGGTGACAGACAGGATCAATCGGATCAATTACAGTAAAAAATATCTCATTTTCAAAATCTAATGCTATTGCAGGGTGATCAGAGGTTTGCATGTGGCTCTTCAGTCTCCCAGGCCAGCGATCCCATGTGATTCCTCAGCCTCTCTTCTGTTTTAGCATCTCCAGGTACATCTGGAGAGACTTTTGAATGGAGTCCTTTGTGATGAAGCTGACGAAGTTCTGAATGTCAGATTCGCGGTGTGCGAGCAGACGGTCCACGGTCGGCTTTCTCATCATAGACTTGGTGATCTGACGAGCATGATCTGTGGAATAGAGAGAATTAGCACATGGGCCGCGCAGGGTCAGTGACCTATACATTACAGCCAGAGGTCCACCTATCAGCAATAGGACCACAGGGTATAAGGACCTTCCTGGGGAAAAAAATACTGGGTTCTAAGGTGCTCTTGATTCTAACAGGGAAAGACAGAACAAGAACCAATGGCTGGAAGCTGAAGCCAGACAAAGGCAAATTGGAAATAAGGCACACATTTTTAACAGTGAGGGTGATTAATCACCAAAGGAAGTGGTGGATTCTCCATCTCTTGATGGCGCCAAAGCCAGACTGGAATCCTTTCTGGAAGATGCTTCGGTCAAATACATGTGACGCGACTCAGTACAGGGATAACCGGGTGAAATTCTCTGGCCTGTGCTATGCAGGAGATCAGGCCAGACGGTCACAGTGGTCCCTTCTGGCCTTAAAGTCGATGCCCTCTGTCCCCAGGGTTTGACAGAAGTGCTACCATCACAAAGAAACGCCAGCTGCCCCATCCCTGGAGTGTGTCCCCTGAATCTGCTCCCAGAAGAGCACAATGAAGCCAATTTCCCAGCTGGTGACACTCTGCATTGCTTCACGGAGTTCAAAGGAGCTGCACAAATTCACACCAGCTGCGTGAGGCCACAGCTCTGAGTTTCAGACACAGAGAACGTCTGTATGTATTAACGAGGTCCTTCCCCACCACACTGTGGACATGCTCCGTGCCCCTCACTTCAAGGACAGCCTGCGTCTTGCATTGGGCACTGATGCACTCACTGTGGAAGCCTTGGCTGGAAGGTGCTATTATAAGCGTAAATCACTACATTCACAGAAACTCTTTTGAAGCCAAGCCCAGAGCACAGACATTCTCCACCATGCTACCTGGCCACAATCCCGGGCAGTCTTCGGGACAGATCCTCAGCAACACGGCCAAGGAACCCTCCCGTGGGGAATCTCTGGCTTAGGCATGCAGTGAAAAGAAGAGTAAGTCTCAAGTGGGGAAGAGACTAAATAACATTAGAGAGAGAGCAAAACTTATCTGCAGCCAGTTGCATAAACCAAATCCTGCAGGCGGGTCAGATGGCAGCCTCCTCACCTCCATTTCCAAAGCTGTCCAGCCCTCCCCCAGTCTGCCTCGTACCTTCTCTCTAGACCCAACGTGCTTTGAAAGCTTTTCTCAGAGGGATTATTCTTCTAGCCTTTCATCTCCACTGAACTCTGCTGTTTGTATGGAGCTACTGCAAAACATGATGCCCAAAAGTGAACCTGGCTCTGAAAACCAGAGCCGTGGCCAGAGCAGAAGAATTGACTTGCTTGTGCTGCACTGGATACTCCTAGCCAAACGTTGGCCTTTCCTGCACCAGTGTCAGATTGCTGACTTGTCCACATCATCAGATGTAATCCCCAGCTCTCCTGTGCAATACAACAGCCTGGCCAGCGATCTCTCCGTCCAATTTGTAGAATGGATTATTCCAGCCCATATGAACCACTTTACATTTACCTTCGCCTCAAGGCTTTGATTTCTGATTTGCTTATTGAGCAGCATGCACGCTGATTATGATTAAATTCGTGTTCACACGAAGGTCTGATTGCTCATTTAAAGTCTGCAAATGCAAGTTAGTTCTGCTGGCTGCATTTTATAGAGCTTGCAGTGCAACCCAGACACCTTCATTCTAGTAAGTCTGCCGTTCATTTCACTGGTGCAGCACAAGAGACTGCATCAGTGCTACGTGCATTTCATTTTCCAAGTGTTTGCCCAAGATGTCCTAGAGATGCAGAGATTCCTCTGGCTGATAACCAACCAGTGTTCCTGTGTAGCACATACTCTAGTATGCATACATGTCAAGGACCAGGTACAGGGTCAGGGTCCTAGCGTGGGAACTGTGAGATCTGCAGCCTATGGGAAGGGAGACAAGAGGAAACTGGTGACTTGTTCCCTGCTGGGATAAGGAGCCAGGAACCGATGGGCATCCCGACACCCTCCCCATGCTGGCAGTGCAGGGTCCAAGAGATGCCTGGGGACCTGCCTGCCTGTCAGTCCCAGATTTCCAAGCTTCTAGAAGGCAAAGCCAAAGGGACCAGAATGGGATGCAAGCTCCAGCGACCCGTCACACACAGCTCTTCTGGGTAAGGGGTGGGGAGAGGGGCTGGGAAGGCCCAGACTTGGTTTGTCTCTCCCAGCCCATTCCCCGAGCAGCAGGCACACGCACCGTGCATCTCCCATTGGCTAGGTACCTTCTGTTTCAAATGCTCCGATCTGTGTGAAATCCCACCCTGCTGCTCTCAGGGGTAGGACAGCACATGCTTCTCCCACGGGCTCGTCGCATACGGAGCTGCAAATTTGCACACGAGCTAAGTCACACAGGGAGCTTCCGCTTTCTTCCCCCTCCATGCACTGTCCTCACCCAGCAACGGCTTCCTGGCAGGGTCAGCTGGGCGAAACTGCATGTCTGCACCACACACTAGCCGCATGAGATGACCTGCTACCGTCCTTGGCTTATTAAGCCAGATAAGCTCATTGCACTGCCTTTATTCCTGATCTCAGGGGTGCCAACGGCAGCTTTACTGCTCATTTCAATGGGCACTGGATCAGACCACGAACCTGGTAACTTCTCCGAAGACAGATGTGGGGTTAGGCCCCATGAGCTCACTACAGCTGAACTTTGCCAGGCCATTTGTCACTGGGTTCTCCTGAAGGTGTTTGCGAGCTGCCTGTTCTAGCTGGTTCCAGAAGCGTTATAGTCCAATTGCCTGGGTTTCTTTCCATTCACCTTCCCTCTAGGACCTCGCCAGGTTGGGATTTCTCAGGGGTTTGCTGGTGGGTCTGGTCCAATACTATTCTGCCTCATTTTTAATCAATCTAGGATAAACATTGCTAGGCCCCGCTGACACTCACACATTCAGAAATCTTTACACCTTGCTCTCCGATTCCGTCTCATTCCCCTACGTCGCTCTGGCTGGGCAACCCCAGGCGACCTGCATACTCTGGCCAAGGGCTCACTGCTCTTTGACGGGGGCTGAGAACAGCAGCCGCATCCCGAGGTCAGATGTCCCTTACCTGGGATAGCTAGCCACTGGGACATCACAGCAGCAGCCGTGCTCTGTAGCTTCTCCTCTGGTACCAGCTGATCAACAAGGCCTATTTTGTGGGCCTCAGGAGGTGAGTACAAGAGCCCCAGCTGCAGGGAACGCTCCGCAGCTCGGTTTCCAATCGTGTTCACCATTGTATCCTTAAACCTAGGAGAGAGGAGAAGAAATTCTCAGGCACAGGAACCACAGAATATGCAGCAAGTGTAAAGAGAAGCATTTAGACGCCAAAACAGAGAGCTGATAGTAAGTAACCACACTGTCCTTCCAATTCCTCCTTAGAACTCACCTCTGCTGGGATGCCTTCAAAACACTCTGCCAGGGTTAAGCAAGCATGATGGCTGCTTTTCAGACTGACTGGTATCATCAGTGTCACCTTGCAGTCTGCCTGTCTGTATCCACCCATTGTCTCTCATCTTATACTTTCATTGTAAGCTTGTCCGGGCAGGGACCATCTCTGATACACATACGTACAGCACCCAGCGCAGTGGGGCTGGGACCTTTATGCGCTACCCCAATACAAATAAACTCTGTCCTTCCAGAAAGAGTTGCCCTGGTGTCTCTGAATACACATTTCATAGCAGCACTGCTCCCTCTCCTTCCCCCGCCTCCCAAACAGACATGTCTCATTACAGTTTAACGGCCACCTTACCAGAAAGGTGCAACAATACCCAGCTGCGTTTCGTTTAGTCCAATGCTGTATTTTGGATTCTCAGCCATGATTCTGTAGTCACATGACATGGCCATCAGACAGCCCCCGGCCGGGCTGGATCCCTGGCATAGGGAGGAAGAGATTGGGTCTAGTTAAATCTCCACAACGTGCTTCTAGTTCTAAAATAGTCTGTCTCCTGTCACTGTAACAGCATCATTCTATCGCAGGCAGCAGTGGGACTAGGCCTGCATAGGGCAGGCCAGATGAATGAGTCTCTGCCAACCTAACTGAAAGAATGAAAAAACGCTTCACTGACATTTAAAGTCATGTCCCTATGAATCTTCAAAGGGACGTGCTCAGGGTAAAAATAGTCATTAAAAGAATGCCTGGCCTGTATTAGCAATGTCTTTTTAATTTAAAAATTCTTTCCTTTTTAATTCCCACCCCCACCTATTTATGCTATTCACAGTTTGAACTTCCCCAGCTTGGGCAATGGATTAGTCAGTGTCACCATCAGGTTCTCAGGTGTTGCAGGAGGCTGCTTTGTTTGGGTTGCAAACTCTGCAGTGGAGTGATTGTGGTTTGTTTGTTTGTTTTTAAACCAAAACTATTTTTCCTAGTGGAATTTATATTTAAAAACTCCCAAGGCAACATTTCCATTGACCTCAGGCTTTGTGAAGCCTACAGTTGAGACCAGACTTGGCCTGACGGTGTCCCTTTTAAAAATTCCTAGCTGCCTCTTTTCCTCATAAATTCAACCTCCAAGAGAAAGCCAATAGCACTTGCTAGTCTCAGAGGTATGGTTGGCACCAGCAGTTAGTTTGTGGGGGGGAAAAAGTGAGTGACTATGCAATACACAGAAATCGCACGTCCAAGTGCACAAATTCAGAATGCATTTCCTCCTGCACCAAGATTCTCCAGATGGGCCAGTATTATCCAAGAAATAGTAACAAATTTTTGCCTATTAATTTATGCCAGCAGACATCCTAACACTAACTGCCCTTGCTGCAGATCTAACAGCAGACTACAACCACCTCCTCCCCCACGCTTCCTGCCCTTGGATTTCATTCCCTCAAACTATTGGGGTAACATAGTAACTAATAAAGCACAAATGGTATCTAGAATCATTCACCCAATTCATCAGGTAGAAGCTAGGAAGCTGGGCATGCGACACAAGCACATCTCATGAATTCTTAATGGGGTAACCTTTGCCCTTCTCTGCCTTTGACATCCCTTCATTACTAGCTTCTTCTCTCCTGCAGAGAAACCTGGCAAGGAGCCAGACGAGCCAGGTAACAAATCAGAGCTCATGTGGGGGAGTTTCTGGGTCATTGTCTCCTCCCGTGGGAGGGCTTTGGGGGAGCTGAGGGCAGCTTGGAAGAAGGGACAACCCTGGCTCTAAGGAGCTGTCAGGGCGGCACTGCTCTGCTAGCTTCTCTGTTACCCTGGCAACATGGCTTCTTCGGGTGTGATCCCACTATGGACCACGGCCCCCAGTGGCTGGGCAGCAGCCGCCACACAGAGGCTCCCCCAGAGCTAATGCTATTCCAAGCAGTGTGATTGGAAATGTGGAGCTGCGTTGGGGACAATGAAGCAAAAAACAAGAATGGTGCTCTCGCCTCTCCCGCCCCTGCAGTCCTGGGACTCACTGACTCCAATAAAGGAGGGTCTCAGGATGGGGGAGAAAACCATGGCAATGCCACAAGCAGCCATCTCTTCCCCGATGCCCACCCAAGCAGGCCATCAAGCTGTCCTGCACACAAAGTGCCTGGGATAATCCAGCTCTTAGCCAGAGCTTCTTGGGGCCAGGATACTCTTTGCTAGGTCTGTGGGGTAGAAACAAAGAATTCGATCAGAACCAGCTCCAACGAATAGGAGATTTTGCGGTGATCTGTCACTTGAAATGAAGAGGCCGCTAAGAAGTTTAGTGAGCGGCACATGCAATTGTGTGGGGCATTGTGGCGCTTGGGCTTTATGTGCGGTGCTGAGCAAGTCCCACTGGAACCAGAGGGAGCTGATGGTGCTCAGCACCTCCCAGGTGAAACGTCTGAATGGCGGTGTGTCCATCTCTGGAAGCTCTCCCACCTAGTGCAATATACAAAACCATCTCGGAGCATAACTGATGGTTTAAATCTCTCTCCTTTACGCCTGTATCTGAGAATAAGGAGCAGAACCCGCAGCCTGCAACACAGACCCTGTACTCAGTCTAGTGTTTGTACATAAAGCCTTATTCATTTCTTGTCCCTGCCCACGTCGTACCAATAAACCCAGGCAAGTGACTGACAGTTGAGAGCCTCCTATGAAGTGAGGTATAAAGATGACTTGCATTGATCACAGCTATTGTCACCATGTTGGATTGGTACAGCCTGAGCCACATCTCCTGCACGGCTCGCCAGAACTCTGCGTAGTGCTCTGCGCTCTTCCCGCACATCTCCGTAATTTCCAGGCCCGCTGAGAAGATTTTGGGGACACCCTAAAATAGGGAAATAAAAACATCAAATGGACAATTAATATACAGCTACTGACCTTTCAACCGGTTAGCAACAAGGTCTCGCAGAACCTGACCTGATCCTGAATTGTGCACAAAACTGGGCATGCAAATATCTTTAATATTTTACAAATTTCCTAAGAGTTACATCAATGGATAACTCAAGGGATCTTACCAGCAAGAAAAATAACAAAGAAACATGCTAATAAAGAAGAAATTCGTTACTTTGCAATACTATTTTTACTTAGCAATGTTTGAGGTTTATTTCTAATCTGATGCCAGAAAATGCCAGGTGAATTTAAAAAAAAAAAAAGCAAAAAAAAAGCAAGGAAATAGCATTTCCCTCCCAAATCAGCCTTTGGAGCCCCCTTATTTCCTTTCATCCTCAGAGCCCCTGTAGCAATGACCCTCCCTCAGGCAGAGGTGGCTTAATGCGGCAGCCGTCAGAGCCTATCAATGCCATGCTCTAATATCGCCTGAACTGGTTGCTAGAGAGCAACACGGCTAAGCATGAAGCAAAGGAACGACCTGGGGACTGGCACTCACACCCTGTGTATAGCAACACCTGGCCCTACTGGCCCTGTAAAGTGTATCCTCTTTTCAGTGGAAACGTACTGACGTCAGGATGACCCCTCTGCAGCCTCGGTCATTCTCCAGCTTCTCCAGGCTTATCAGAAACTCTGTTAGAAAGTCCAAGCTTAGGCTGTTCACGGGAAGGTTCTGCATCTTCATCACAGCTACCCCTGCACCACAGCAAAGAGAGGAATCAGAACCCACTGCAGATGACCATAGCAATGTCTGCAAGGCCACTAGTCAGCACACTCCAGTGTTACTCAACAAAGAACATTTCACTTCTCTTTCCATGCCTGTTTCACTTTAGAATAACTCCAGGAGCTGTGAGCGCGCAGCAGGCCTGGGCCAGCTGCCAGAAGGAGACGCTGTCACACACACTCGGTTGCTCTGCACAGAGGGCTAGTGGCCCTCAGGCATTTCTGCCCAATCACATTCTCACTGCATTGCATTGGCCGCCTAGTGGGAGCCACTAAGAAACACCACTGCATGGACGGGGTACCAGCCATCCAGAAGCACAGCCCGAGCTTCAAATGTATCTCTGGGGAGCATTTCTGAGCCAGCTCAATGGCCGAGGGGCAGCGCTGCTAAGCAGAGGGTTCCAGAGTGGGTCCTGACAGTAGGTTTTGTGGCAGAGGCAGCATACTCAGCATGGCATCTCCCTTCAGCCAGAAAGGCAAGTCAGCAGTGGATCTGTCGGGGTGGGGGTGGAAGGGAATAAAGAGGAAATACAAAGGAGCTCAAACTATGAATGTGTTGGCAGCCAAAAGATGCTATATCACCACGTGAGGCAGCACATGCTCAGGGCTACGTTTCACCCGGATGGCGAACAGATCAACCTGTAGCTTGTTTTCCTTAAACAAATTTAAAAATTCCAAATTAAAAAACCCCAGGCAATTCTATCTCCACAGAATGGATCTCACAGCAATGTTTATAGATGTCTCCACGCTGACAGAGCAATTTGATTCAGTTAATGCATCCGTCAGCATTTAGGAAGTTGAAGCAAAATACTGGGCCTGCATTCACAGAACGGCACAAGAAACCCACACCTCTGGAATGACCTGCTCAGGGGGAAGTTTCTCCCCAGCCCCTGGTCAGTTACAGGTGGACCGATGGCTTGAAGCATGAGGTTTTACATCCCTTCTAAAAAAACCGTAATTAGCATATGTAAGACTCTGGATGTTGCTAGCCATGGAAGCAGGTATTCTTTCTCTGGAACCTCTTGGCGTTGATGATATTTTGTGGCCTTGAGAGCCGTGTTTTCATTCTGAGCAGCGTAAAAATGTTTCAGTCTCAAAATGCGTTGCTTTCCAATTTCACAGGCTGCTCCCTTTCTTGTATTACAAGGAGGTTCACTAGATGTGCGCTGTTTAGCTTCTCTGGGCCAGTCGTCCTTTTGTATATAGCTCTGGCAAAGCCAAGGGTCAAAATATCCACTCACCCATAGTGAGGAGGAATCTTTCCAGAGCAACTACCATCAGTTTCTGTAGAATCTAAGCGTTCATTGAAAAACACAAAGAGCGTGCCTACCCGGGAAAGTTATACTTATACTGGTATAGGCTAAACATGTGACATTAAGCCAATAGTTATATCCCTGTGTGGACACATTCTGGTGTCAGAGTGGCATTCTTCAATTTGGTTTATGTTGCTTGGAAAGCGAAGAGAACTAAACCAAAGAGAACCACTCTTCTTCCAGAATAGGAGTATCCACATGGGGGAATATACCAGTATAAGTGGACCTGTACAACTGGGAAAGCTTCCCCGTATAGAGAGGATTTAAATCTCTTGCCCACATGGTTCAAAGAAAACCACCCAACCATGACCTGAGTGTGATAGTCGCACTGTTGTCGTCTTAAGTCTGCGGACAGACAGCTCCAACTGCCCCCTCTGTCAGAGGTGCCACGTCCTCTCTGTGCATTAGTCTCCTCCTTTCCCTGTGTGAACAGGGACAATTCTCCCTGACCTCATGGGAGCGCTGCATGGACAAATCCATCACGATATGCAAGCCTGCCTCTGCCACTCCTACAAAAGCTACATGCATGGCTCCCTGCCTCGCTCTCCTTCCCCTTCTGGACAGCAGCCACCGAAGAAGCACATTTTCAATTCCTAACCAAATACTAACGTCCTTCTTGACACAGCTGTCCTCAAAGGCCACAGGCTGGACACCCCCGTTTCAATGCAGTGTGGGGTATGGGATGCGAGACAGCCCACAATAATTTAATGCACTGAGCAGACAATGTCACACCTGATAAGAGAGAGTTTTAGATACCAGATCTCTTTCTGTTTGAAGATCATAGCTCTGGTCTAATGCCCACTAAAGTCCGTGGAGAGAGATTCCCTTTGATTGCACCAAGAGATGAAGCAGGTCCCATGTGAGCAGGATCTGGGATGCACGGCTAAAACTGTCTGCCAGATCTCTGAACGTTCCCAAGACCTAGATGAGGCCATGCCAGTTTACCTAACTAGGTCGATGGATTTTCTCCATCCGCCTCATGCCTGTTAGGATATCAGGCATTTCTCTAGCTCCTTTCATATAAAGATCTGTGCGTGCCACAAATATTATTTTAGCCTCACAACGCCCTGTGAAATATTGTTCCCTGTCTGCAGATGGGGAGCTGAGGCACAGAAAGATATAAAGCAGCAGTCACAGTGCGGCAGAGTCAGGAACAGAGGGCAGTTCTCTTGACTGTCCATTTTGTGTCTAAACACCTCCACAGAAGAACCTCTTGAAATGCAGCTCTATGTGAATCACGCTTGTAGCGCTGAGGGCGCGGGGGGGGGGGATTTGTCACATTGGTTAACATCAGTGTGACAAAATCATAATAATTCATGTGAGATAGGCCATGTCAGGTACTGTTAGAAAGGTTATAATATGCTAAGTCAGATGATGATACTTATGTTCATGTGTAATATGTGAAATGGAAGTTATAGATATATTTGATATATCTGTATTTCAAATTGTGCTACCTGGGTAATGACTCAGGCAGGATGGATGCAGAACAATAGCCTACTTAATGTCCCATTAAGACACTCACGGATGCAAGGGGCCCAGGAAGAAACTAGAGGCATACCTGAAGGGTTACCAGGATTGGCCCATGTGATTCTGGACTCCATTTTAGTTCTTGTAATATTCCACAAGACAGCATGGCCAGGGCCAAAGGATATATAAGGCCAAGCCACAGAATCCATTTTGTCTTTTGTTCCTGTTCAGCTACAGACACATACCTGCCTCTGGATCAATTTACTTGCAACTGAACCGAAGGACTAAGACCCATCCAGATACTGAATGTATGCCAGAGGAACTGTACAAGCCTATGAACTCCACAATTCTTCTAGAAACCTGATGTGTATGAACTTTTAATCATCTGTATGTATTTGATTGCTCTAATCCTTTAACATTTTTCTTATGGTTTTTTTCTTTCTGTTTACAATAAACCTTTAGTTTTAGTTACTAAAGGATTGGCTGGCAGCGTGGTATTTTGGGTAAGAGCCAAACTTATATTGATCTGGTACTGTGGCTGACCCCTTTGGGTCAGAGGGAACCTTTTTAGTAAAGAGCATAGAGTTTAAATAACTGGTCTCTTTACTGGACCTAGTGCTGATTTGGGAGCCAGAAGCTAAAATGCAGTAAAGGGGGCTGTGTGTATTTGTGTACTGGCTTCTTGATAACCGGTTGGGGGAATCAGAAGCACAGTTTGTAGCTGGTTGGGAAGCCTGACTTCAGTGTCACCCTCCAGATTGGGAGAATCTGCTCTCCTTGTGCAGCCTGCCCTGATCTTGTTATTTTCAGGTGGCTACCTGGACACGGGTCACAACACTAACAAGGAGAAATAGTCTGGCAAGGGTATTTTAAATAGCTAGAACTCTGGCAGCTACCAGCAAAAGGAGCATGTCCTATTGTTTCTTGTGGGTGAAGCTAGTGATGGCTGTCCCCAAAACAACTACTCAACATTCCTCCTGTACCATTATTCCCCACTGACATCAGTGGAGTCTGGCCATCAGGATCAGGTGCTTTAATCACCGAGATTGGTATGAATTGTATTCAAGAGGGCTAACACTGATCATGCAGGAGCTGGAGTGGAGAGGTAGATTTTACTTGTAAATATTGTTCCCTTGATCTTGGTCATGTTCCACCGAGAGAGGCATCCGTGTGTGACTGGCAGTGCTTGCACAGGGAAGTGACAGGCACTGGGTACTTTAGATTTAGATTACTTGGGGAGGCTTGTGAAGATCAGCACGGAAAACTGTGGTAGGACTAAAGACCAATTCCTGCAACCTGATGTGTGTCCGTGCAGAAGCCCACAGACCTAAGTCACTGCAGGAGACAAGTCACATGCATGTTAAAACAATCACAGCAGCTTTTCCAGACCCATTACCAAGCATCAGCACCTAGTACAATGGACATCACACATGGCACTGTTACACAGAGCCTAATGCACTGAACACACACACACACCGACACATTGTACGCATGCAAACACACACAGACACACACAGCCTGGCATCCTGTACACAGACAGGCGCAGGCTGGTCCACACTTACCCGGCGATTTGGCGGCTGTTGATGGGAGTTACGCAAGCTACACAGAGTAACTTGTGTAACTCCAGTTGATGGCTGTGCTTCCCTTCTGCACACCGTCTTCACTGCACTGCGCTCACGGGAACCGCATTCCCAATGACGCAGCACTATGCTACTTGAGGGGGTGGTTTTACTGCATTGACTTCTGGATCGATTGAGTGGGTCTTCACTGACTGCTCAGTCTATCCAGATAGGTCAATCTGACGGTGGTGTCAGTGTGGATGTACCCACAGACACAGCCCAGAGCGCTGCATACACACATGCATGTGCCATATAGAGACAAGCGTACAAACGCACTTGTGTGCACACCCTCCCACACACCAGCAAGCTGTATGCACACATGCATACACATGCACACACAGCCTGGTGCGCTGTACACATACATATGCACGCACAGAGCCCTTCATGCTGTACACGCACAGTCCAGCACCCTGTACACACACAGAGCCCAGCGCCCCGGGTCCACACACACACGCATACACACAGCCCAGCACGCTATACACACATACACACCCACAGTGCGGCACGACACACACACACACCCACCCACATAGACCCCAGTGTGCTGTACACGCACACATACACCCCACAGCCCGGTACGCTTTACACACCCACGGAGCCCGGCGCGCTTCACACACCCACCCACACACACCCGCCGCCCCTCACCGGCGCTGCCGTCCAGCTCCACCGTCACTCGGCCGTGGCCGATCGCTCTGCGGGGGGCGGCCCCCGACTCCCGGGCCCCGGCTCCGCACAGCCCCGGACGCGGCCCTGCAAGACACACACGGGTGAGTGGCGCGGCCCGGCCGTGCGCAGGGGGTCGGGGACGGCCCCGGGCGGCTCCCCCCACGCGGGGCCGGGCAGGGGCCGCGGACGGGCCGCACCTGAGCGGAGCAGCCGCCGGATCAGGGTCACCGCCACCAGCGCCATCTTCTGCCTGCCGGGCCGAGCCGGACCGCGGCCGATACAGCCACAGCCACAGCGCCGCCTAGTGCCGCGGCCTGGACTGTGCGAGCGGACGGGCCCGCAGACCCTGCCCACCGACACTGTCTGACACACCCCCAGAGACACACCCAGACACTGAGACACACCCAGGGACACTGACACCCAGAGACAGTGACACACACCCTGACACTGTCTGACACATACCCAGAGACAGTGACACCCAGAGACACACCTTGACACTGACACACACCCAGAGACAGTGTCACCCAGAGACAGTGAAACCCAGAGACAGTGACACCAAGACAGCGATAAACACCCAGACACTGACACCCAAAGAAATGAACACACACCCAGACAGTGACACCCAGAGATACACCCAGACACTGACATCCAGAGACACTGACACACACCCAGACTAACACACAACTAGACAGTGACATCCAGAGACAGTGACACCCAGAGACACACCCAAACACTGACACACACCCAGACACTGACACCCAGAGACACACCAAAATTCCTTGCCCCAAGGAGTTTCCGATCTAAGAGGGCTAATGAGATTTACCCGCTTTGCAGAGAACGGTGGGGTCTAAAAATGTCTGTGCAGTGCTGGGAGGAGAACTCAGCTGCCAACTCTTCATTCACCCCCACCAGACCAGGACAGTGGAACATTTCACGTGCTTTTTGCCCTGCAAGTTGCTGCAATTTCATGGGATTTTCACAAAGCTGAACCCAGGCAAGTTTCACTGACCAAACCCTAGGAAGATGTATCCCCCCCAGATCTACCCAGTGCTGATGGAGGAGCGGAGCGCCCGTGACCTGTTCCATCCAGCAGAGGGCAATGTTGCACACTCATGCTGTGAAGGATGATGGATGCCCAGCCAAGGTCGGCTTTCAAGGGAGGGCTGGTTGGTACCAGCCCCTCAGCAGTGCTCTCCTGTTGTCGGTGTCTGGGTGTGTGTCACTGTCTCTGGGTGTCAGTGTCTGGGTGTGTGTCAGTGTCTGGAGGAGGAGGAGTCCTGTGTTGAGAGCCCCCTGAGGGGCTGATTATAAGGCACTCCAGGACTTCAGCAGACATTAGATCAGGCCCTAAGCCCTTAGGTTGGATTTCTTAGCCTTGATTCTTGCCTACTAACCCCTGGCTTTGCTGGGCCAGCTTCCCAGCACCCTGTGATTTCAAGGACCCTGGCAGGAAGACAGCCGTTCTGACAACCTGTTGTGGTGCAACCCCTGAGCTACCGCTTCCTTGGCACTTAATGTGTAAATGGCAGGTGTTATGTTGAATCCTTAGAAAGTATTTGTATTCAGAGAGAAATCAGCACGGAACAGAGAGGGATGCAAACCCATGAAAAGTCTTTACTGAACTACACTAAAACCAGCCAGGACTGGCTGAGCTATCCCCTAATAGTCTAACTTTATTGCTATGGCAACACGCTAAGCTCTATTGCTATGGCAACCTAAGCAATAAGGCAAGACACAAAATACACAACATATTCCTCCCCCCATAATGAAAACACCCATTTAACAGAACAATCACTAAACTAGGGAATGAGGGTAGCCTGCCTCATTTCCTGGCTAAACCCCGGGGATTATTCTGCCCTGTAACGTGGGTTGGCCCTTGCTAGAGATCCAGCCGTTGAGGAGGCCTTCTCTCTCCAAGTGGATTACGGCGATCCTCTAGTATTCTTGCACCGGAAGGTGTTATTGGTGCAAGTCTGACAATGGGCTCAGGACTTGTAGCTCAAATAGGTGACGATGTATCTGCTCGAACAGGGGAGGGGGCTGTATCGGCTGTAGAGGTGGATGGAGAAGGGGAGTCAGGAATGGATGACTCTTGGCTCGATGATATCTCACCTGTAATGGTGAGGTCAGGCAATTCAACTGGAGATGTGTCCTTGGGACATGTATGACCTGGCAACAACTGATCTACATAGAGCCACCAGGTGAGATCCTCTGCAGTCTGGACAGTGTAGGAAACAGGTCCTGTTTGGGCGATGACTGTAGCAGGGACCCATTTAGCTCCAGAAGCATAGTTCTGAGCTAGGACAGGCTGTCCAGGACTAAAGATTCGGTCTTTTGCTCTGTGTGCACGTCTGATGACTTGGGTTTGCTGTTGACATTGCACAACTTGTTGTGCTTTGTTGGGTTTCTGCAGATCAAAGCAAGTGAGCAGCTGTCGTCCCATCATTAGAAAGGCCGGGGACGCTTTGATCAAAGCATGAGGTGTGTTTCTGTAGGGTAGTAAGAAGGTCTCCAGATGCTTTTGAATGGTTGAATGTCCCCTTGCAGATCTTAAAGCTTGTTTCATGGTCTGCACAAACCTTTCAGCTAATCCATTGGTGGATGGATGATACGGTGCTGAAGTGATGTGATGTAGCCCATTTGCTTTCATAAACTTTTCAAACTCCTGAGAGACGAACTGCGATCCGTTGTCGCTCACGAGTTTCTGGAAGACCAAAACGACTAAAGATTTCCTGCAGTTTCTGGATAGTACTTTCAGCCGTAGTGGACGGCATTAGAGAGACTTCTGGCCATTTAGAGTGGGCGTCTACAACAACCAGGAACATGCTTCCTTCAAATGGGCCAGCAAAATCAACGTGAATACGCTGCCATGAGTTTTCAGGCCAGTCCCATGGGTGTAGGGGCGCCAACTGGGGCACGTTCCTCATACTCCGACATGAAGTACAAGCTCTTGCCTTCTCTTCAATGGCACTGTCCGGGCCAATGGCATCCCATGGGTCTCCGGCACTTGGGGGCCAATACATGTATTTGTGCCACCCTGTTGCACCACCCTGCGGGGGGGGAAGGGTCTGCGGGCCGAAGCGATGCTCAGCTAGCAGGGATGATGGTTATCCCCAAACAGGGTGGCACCATTCCTTGGCTTCCCTATGCCCCATCTCTCCATAGAGAGAGTCGGTTGTCATTGCAATCTGGGGAATTTGACTGCCCCAAAAAAGACAGCAGCTGCCTGCCACCAGGCTGAGCCAGTGCTGGGAGGTGCTAAGTGTCTGCCGCACACTCAGGACATACTCAGCCGGAAGCAGTGTCTTGATCTCAGGCAGGTGGGAGGCCAGCAGGTAGGGCACGGAGACTTTGCAGGGAAAATGGGGCTGGTGCGGAAATAGCCCTGCTCTAGTGCACGTAGACAAAAGATCTACTGGTGACAATGGCCGCTGCGTCTGTTATTCATGTCTTGGTGAGCTGTGCTGGGTGCAAGCCATGGGCAAACGTTGCGGATTCCGCTCAAACCCTGGGCAGCACTGGCTGGAGACAGCAGGTCGGGATAAGGGAAACTCTGAGTGAGCTACACCGCCCCACACACTTCTGCAAAACCCATCTGGCCTCCTGTGTGAATATGGCTGAGCAGAGATTTTCAATGTGCCATAAACCAGCAGGGCTGACTCTGGGCCGGGATATGTGTACAAACTCTGCCCCTCCTTCAATACTAACCAGCCACCGAGCCCCTGCTCCAGCCGGGCTTGCTCCTGAAGAAAGTACTGGCTTCCATGCTAACCATGGTGCCGGGGGAATGCGAGGGGAGTCTGCAGATCTCATCTATTTTGAGGAAAAACCACAGACTCCTCTCTGACTGGCTGGAGGAACACGAACCCCTCCCGTCAAAGAGGGAAACCAGCGATCAGCCACAAAAAGCCCGAGAGAGAGACAGGGGAGCATACAGAAACCAGACACTGAACCAGGCTGATCTTTCCATTCAAGAGCTACCAACGGGATCCGTGGAAGCCAGCTCTCTGCTGCAGCATGCGCTGGGCGAGGAAAATGCTGCCCGTTTGCCTTCTGCTTGCTGTGGTCTGTCTTCAGGGGAGCCTGCTGCAGGAAGCCGGGACTGGGGAGCAGAGAAAGCCGTTCTTTGAAAGGTTTAGGAGACTCGAGGAGCAGGTGAATATTCATGACTCTTTGCTATTGGAGAGACAGGGCTAAATCCCGCTGACTTCAGTAGGAGTCAGATCTGCTTCCTCCAAAGGGTCTGCAGTGTATCCCTCTGATATCAGCGCGTCTACCCATGCGTTTCTAAAGTATCTGTCTCACCAGCTGTCATGGCTCTGTAACGTAGCTGTCGAAGTATAAGGATGTAATATACAGCACATAAACCACCCCTCACTTACACAGATTTTTACCCAAGCAAAACTCCCGTTCCCTTTGCCCGAGTCCTGACTCTTCGGGCCGTCACGCTCTGTTGCCCTACAGCTGATTGTGATATATGTGCCGAAGTAGATGCGTCTCTGGTTTAGCCGTTAGCGATACCCAGCCAGCGGCAGAGGTTTTAGTTCTGGGAAGCTGAGCGAGAGCAATGCAGGGGTCCAAGAAGGCTTTCCCGAGAGCATCCCAGAGCAGAATAAGAACAAATTACCTGGAGGGGTGGCAGAAGGCCTGTCTATGCTGACAACGGGGCACGGGCTCACTGACTTGCACAGCAGACCCAGTCACCCTCTGGGAGTTATTAGAGGACAGGACTGCAGTGAGAAATGTCTCTGTCCTGCAAGGATCTGGCTGGGGACCCCCCGGGCTTGGTATGTCAGGGATTTCAGGGAATCGCACGAGCAAAAAGCCAGTGACCAAAGTGTGGATGATCCAGTTTCTACTATGTGTGTATGGATCACATGTATTTAGTGTCCTAGAAATCAGACATGCGAGAAGGCTGACTAGGTCATCAAATCCAGCAAGGGCAGGAGAGAGTCCTCCGACAGACAGAGAGCTGGGAAGTGTCTGGGTTAGGTGCCTGCGAGCTACAAGGGGCAATGCAAAACTGAGTTTTGGAGCATTTTGATGCCATTTTGCATGCTTCAGCAGGGAGTCCCGTATGAAGGCTATAGTTGGTTTCCCTTCCTTCAAGGAGATAAATATGGAACATTGACACACAGTGTGGGTGGGGTGGGGGCAGGTGCTCACCTGGCAAGATTAGTATTTTAAGCCACACCCTGTTTAATTTTGCAGCATTTGATCACCTGCGCTGTGTTTGCTTATCAGCATTAGGTTGTTGGCTCTTGGGGGGAGGTGCCGTTTCTCAGGCTAGGGTCCGTGAAATGCTGCATGTGTTTCTGGCACCTGCGCCATATCAGTCACAAGCAGGGTGAAATTCTCTAGACTCAGTGGCTGAAGCTGGGCACCCAGCGGCCAAAGCAACTCCAATTAAAGGCCACTTGGGAAAGTTTGGCTCTTAATGCTTGTGTCTCCGTTTCATCAGCGGAACAAGGGTTGCGTAAGTCCTTGGGGGTTGAGGAGGGGTGATTAGCCAGCATTCACAGCCCTGCCCAGAAATGATCCCTGATCTAAGTTCTGGGAATCATTCCGGGTTACGGGTGTTTTGCAGTTTCGTCGGTTTCAGGAGGTGACACTGATGCATCTCCAGGGGATCGCCAGGAACTACAACATTTCCTACAACATCGACACCCGGTTCCAGCACCTGGTGGGTCAGTACGACACCGTGGCCTCTGCCCTCAACACGTCGCAAGCGGCCCTGCAGGAGGAGCTGGGCCATTTGAAAACCTGGATGAAGAAGCTGCAGAAAAGAACCAAAAAGCTGACTTTGAAACTCTCATCGCTGACCAAGTCCCTGCGCGCAAACAGCAAGCCGAGCTCTGGGGAGGGGCTGCAGCAGAGCGCCCTCCTGTCCAACCTAACCCTGCAGACCGCAGGCCACGCGGCGGACATCACTGCCCTGCGTGCTGGCAGGAACACCCTGCACAAAGAGCTGGAGAGTCTGCAGGAGGCCAGTCGCAGCCAGGGAAGCAAGCTGGATGCGCTGGAGCAGCGGATGAAGAGCACGCTGCACAAGGCGGTCCTGGCACCTGGGCCCCATGAGCTGGCTGCTGCCCAGCGACCAAACCAGATTCCCCAGGATGAGCAGCCAGAGGCAGGGGGCAGCCAGGGCCCCAGCGGGAAGAAGCTGCACGCCAAGCACAGCCAAAGGAAGATGCTGCAGGAGAAGAGGCAAAAGCTCCTGGCCCAGGCTGCAAACAGGGGGCTGCAGGACAGCCTGCTCCATGGGAATAAGACCCCCGGGCAGGAGAGGCAGGCAGAGACCCCCACGGTGCCCAAGACACAACCTGCCAGGCAGCAGCTCCGCAGCGTAACCCACATCTCACAAGAGCCGCCACGGCCGCCCCAGAAGCCAGGCTCAAGTATGTAGAGATGTTTTCCTTCCCTCTGTCTCCCAAGCGCACGCACACAGACGATGGATCCTAGGGGGAGCAGCCCCGTAGTTAGGTGACCAACCACTTGCCATTCGACAGGGCTTCTAGAAGGAAAGCTCAGCCCTCCATTGCTTGCAGCACGCTGAAACCTCTCAAGTGTTAAAAATCCCCATGGCCTTTCCCTCACTTGAACCCTCAGGGAATCCCTGAGCAGTGTGGAGAGCCTGGCTTATATTACCACTGCCACCATAGCTGTGACAGTGTGCTGGGAAAATCTGGGCGCAGCCAGAGTAGCTGGGGCGGGCTAGGGAAATCGAGAGAGATGAGGCAGGTGTCTCAGTGATTCTGCACATAGCCCTGGCATCTCATTTCCCCACCTTCCCCATCCTCCTGACCATCCCATGGACCTAACACATGGTGATCCTCCTGACCATCCACGCCCGGTGCCAATAGCCCGGTCCCCCCACTCTGGGATTACAGCCTTCTCTTGCTGCTGACTAAGGTAGTTAGACTTGTGTGTTGAACAGCAGCAGGCTGTAGTGTAGTGCTGGAGGTTTAGGATTCAAAGCCCACCGCTGATGCATGATGGGGAAGGTTATTATACTTGCACATAATAGAATCTGGTTTTATTTCTGATCCAATTTTGCATTCTCCAGGAATGCAAAAGCTAGGAAATTGCACACAAAAGACCTACATTCTTTAGGCTGCAAAATCCAGCACTTGAAAGCTAGGAAATGCCAGTTGCCTCTGCAGACTTAATTTGGCCCCTTGTCCATATACCCTATAATCTTTGATTACATGACCTCATGGTATTTTTCTGCAGGACCCCTGCCTTATTCAGGTGCACATGGAGCCGAATTAAGGTTGTGTGGGCAACCCTACATCTGGTATTTCCTAACTTTCAAGTGCTGGACTTTGCAACCTGCATAATATTATGATAAAGGTGTATAAAATCATGCATGAGCTGAAGAAAGTAAATAGAGAAGTGTTATTTATCCCTTTGGAGTCACCTGATGAAATTATTAGGCAGCAGGTTTAAAACAAACAAAAGGAAATACTTCTTCACACAATGCACAGTCAACTTGTGGAACTCCTTGCCAGGGGAGGTTGTGAAGGCCCAAATTATAACTGGGTTCAAAACAGAATTAGATAGATCCATCAGTGGCTGATAGCCAAGATGGACAGGGATGCAACCCTCATGCTCTGAGTGTCCCCAGACATCTGTCCCCCAGGAGCTGGCACTGGATGACAGGGGATGGTTCACCTGATAATTGCCCTGTTCTGTTCATTCCTTCTGAAGCACCTGGCATTGGCCACTGTCAGAAGACAGGATACAGAGTGAGATGAACCATTGGTCTGACCCAGCATGGCCGTTCTTATGTTCTTTTAACATACCCACAATTACGGACAAAAAGTATGTGGAGAGAGCGAGCGAGCATGTGTGATATAGGGCACATACACTGCATTATTGCAGGTGCCTGGGTGTGCCTTCTATAAGTGATGTCCATGTACAGCTTCCATTTTAAACCCCCCTTTGTCAGCTGCTCATAATTTTGGCAAACAAATTCCTTTGGGGCTGAAATTTCCCATGGCTAGACCTGAATTCTCAGTTGTGCTAGGGCCCGTTTACACCGCTCTGGCAGCATAAAGGAGCTTCGCATCAGTGTAAATGTAATTTCCCCCTACTTCCAGCCCCTTTACGTTGCTAGAGAGATTTAGCTGGCTGCAATGTCAGTGAGAATTCAGGCTGTATGCGCTGGCCAGAGATTTTTGGAAGGTTTCAGCAGATGAGCTGTCCAGTTGCATTGTCATTCTGCTGTGGCCGCTGTTAAAACACCACAAATAAACCACTTCACCCGTCAGTTCCCATCAGAAAGGTTGGCCGCACATAACCCCAACAACTGCTGCTGATTTCTTTTATAGATCTTGCTGGGGTTGGAAGCACCAGCCAAGTGGGCTGGGACTTGAGCTGGGGCGCTGGAAGTTGGGAGCGTTGATATTTTCCCACACGCATACAGCAGGGTTTTCTCTTGGATTCCTACGCCCCAGCTAAGCCTCAGCCTCATTCTGCTCCTGTGTGCAATGGACGGACAGACCTTCTGAGGGGGTTTCGCAGGCAGCTGCGTGACAGATCCTAGGCTAGGCAGTGGGGATGATCTCACTGAGGCCACCTGCCTTCAAAGCCCAGGACTGCTGAGTTGTGAGTTCTATTCCCCCCCCCAGCATTGACTTGTCTCAGAAACACTTTGCAACTATGCAGCACGTCCCTGGCATGATGGAGTGAGGCGTGGAGGGCCCAGAGGGGGGAGAGTCTCAGGGGGGCTCTGTGGGAAGCTCTGGGGGAGAGGGGATGCTTAGCAGAAGTCGCAATGGAGCTGGCAGGCTCTGCTGGAGCGGGTGGGTGAGGGATCTCACCAGCAGCTTTGCGACTATGGGACCTCTCCCTGGAAGCCCTGGCTCAGAGCTGTCTGGACGGGGGATACCCAGTGCACCAGGCAAGCTGCTCTGGGAGGCTTTCCGAACCCCGCTCTGCTCAGGGTGGGCTGGACAAGAGATGGTGTGAGCGTCTCCCCTTCCCCAGATCCTTCCCCCCATCCTTCTGGATCCCACTCATGGACTCTGAGATTTCACAGATAATCTCCACTTCTGACCCCCATATCTCGCTACCCTTGGCCCCACGCCCCAGTCTCACGCCCTGCCCCTGGCTCCCCTCCTTCGATGGACAGGCCTCCTGTAGGATGCCCCATCCATCAAAAACCCAACCAACCAGCCCCTGTCTCCCCTCCTCGTCTAAGCTCCTTGAACAGGGTCTTTGCCGCCGCTGCATCACCTCCAGGCCTCTGTTCCCTCCTTATCCTCCCTGATTGCTCTGCAGCCTTGAACTCTCTGGGTCCTTCGCTGGCTCCCCCTTGTCTCCTGTATCAAGTTTAAACTTCCTGTCTGGGCCTTGCAGGCTCCACCAGAAACAGATGCACTGGGGAGTGTGGGGCCCTTGGGGACGTGTGTGCTCAGAGGTAGCCAATCCCGGCAATGCTTCCTTGTCTCGATGCCCCTAGCCTTGGGGGATCTCTGCTTGACTGCCTTGGCAGGGGCTGAGAGATCATCCCCAACTCCGGTGGTGCCTGAGCTGCGGCTCTGCTTTTGCATCCAAACAGGTGTCACCTCCCCCCCACCCCCACTCAGGAGTCACTGAGCCAGTTAAACCGCGAGGCTGGGTGGATCTACTGGCATGAGAATCTCAGAGGGGGGGTCCCAGGCTCTGTCCCTAGCTAGCAGAGCATGCATGTCAGTCGGAAACAAAGCGGGAGGGATTGTAGAGCAGCCACTAGGAGGCGCTGTTGCTCCACTAAGGTTCAGCCCAGCTCGGGGTCGACATGGGTTTAGTGGTGCTGGGGCCAGGATATTAGAGAGACAAGACAGCGAAGGTAATATCTGTTACTGGACCCACCGCCCCAGCGGTGAGAGAGACACGCTTTGGAGCCACACAGAGCCCCTCTTCAGGGCTGGGAACGTACTCAGAGTGTCAGAGCGAGGCACAAGGTGGAACTGATACTTTAGCGTAAGTAGCACGTCGTCTAAGGGACCATTCAAGGTGAAGTGGCCCGTTAACACCCCTGCAGTCGTAGCACAAAAACGGGGCGTTTGTGGGTTCTCGATCGTTGCAATAAGCCACAAATCCAGCGTCTTTATCGGGCCCACACCTTTTGGTCTCTAGCCAAGTTACCAATTTAAGCTCCCAGGCTCCTCTTTGGAAGGCGTGGTGCGATTTCCTTTGCGGCCCAGGCCTGAGAGGTGGTTCGCTAGGGAGTGATCACTGGGTGCAGAGTGTTTGCTCGCGGCTGGCGGGGCGGTTTTGTCTCGAACACTTGGCTGTGCGGGTTCATTCCCGGCCCGGGGCGATTGTCTGGTGCCACCGTCATTATTATAACCCAGGCGCACAGTCATCGTGCCCACCGGAGTGACTGAATGGGGCCTGGGGACTTTCTGAAGCCGCTGGGCTGCCCTGCATGGTTTCTGTCCATCTCCAGCTGAGCATATGCAGGGCAGCAGCTTCCCCTGAAGGGTCTCCCAAAGCTCACCACGCTGTCCTGGGCTGGCCAGGTTTTTCACAGTAAACTCAGGGAACTTCTCGCCTGCTCTGGCTCTAAGATGGGGCGGTGGCACGGCTGTCTGGGTGGCTGTCACATGTGCAGCCCCCTGAGTGTTGCTCTGTTGAAAACGACAGGCCCCCCCATCATTTAAAGGCTGGGCGTCTGCAGGGAGTGGGGGTCGAGAGGTAGCTGGGGCCCCGCAGGGTTGAGCAGGAGACAACCAGGTGGGTCCTGAAGGGAGGACGCAGCCCCTTCCTGGCTGAATTCTTAATGCCGGGAAAGGACTGATGACCCAGATTCTGTCATGCAAGGTGCTGCTATGGCTGCCCCTGTTAGGAAGGGTGGGGCGGCCTTGGGGCTTAGGGCCTGGCTGGAAATCAAGAGAGCTGGGTCCTCGGCCCAGCTGTGGCCCAGACTCAATGTGTGACCGTGGGCCAGTCACCCACTGGCTGATTTTTCCCAGGTGCCGAGCGGCCAGAACTACTCTGAAAACCTGGCCCCACTCCTCCCTGTGCTGCAGGGTGCCCTGTCCAATGTGGAGCATCACACGGGGCTGCCTGACAGCATGGGGCGAGCATTGCACCCCACGTGCCATGGGTCATGAAGCCTTTGGGGCTCCCCAGGTGGAGGCACTCGGGATTATTATCTAGATGGGGTGGGGGGGAAATCTACGTGAGGCAGGGCAGCACCTATGCCAGGTGAAAGGGAGGGTGTGTGATCAAAGGAGAACCCTGCTCTCAGACAGCTGGAGGGGAGGGAGGGCTGTCCTTGGCTGATGCTATGGTATGGTGGGGTGAGGGGCAGGAGGCTGGGCCAGCAGCAGCCCCCCTTGCTTGGCGCAGGCAGTGATTGTGACTTTCTCTCCCCTCTCCAGTTTGCAATGTGGATTCCATGCTGCTTTTCCCCAACGTGTCCACTGAAAATTTTGCCACCTTTGGCCGGGGCTTCCCGACTGGCCTGCACGAGCTGTCCCTCTGCAGCTGGGTGAGCACCCACGCCCGCTCCCTGGGCACCATCCTGTCCTACGCCACGGAGGAGAATGACAACAAGCTGGTCCTGCATGGCCGGAACGCCGCCGTCCCGGGCTCCATCCATTTCGTCATCGGAGACCCAGCTTTCCGGGAGCTGCCGGTGGGGCAGCTGTTGAACGGCAGGTGGCACCACGTGTGTGTCATCTGGTCCTCCATCCAGGGTAGGTACTGGTTCTACGTGGACAGGAGACTGATCTCCATGGGCTCCCAGTTCCAGAAAGGCTACGAGATTCCCCCCGGCGGGTCGCTCATTCTGGGTCAGGAGCAAGATGTGGTTGGGGGTGGGTTTGACCCCTCAGAAGCCTTCGTGGGAGGCCTGGCCGGCTTTGCCATCTGGAACCGCGCTCTCTCACCTGGGGAGGTGTCCAGCATAGCGACTGGGCAGGGCCTGCCCCGTGGTACCATCCTCAGTCTGGCTGATATCTCCTCCCTGAATGGAGCAGTGCAGAGGGTGAATTGCACCTGCCTGGAACACTGTTTGTAAACCGAGATCTCCCTGTCCCGGGCTGTCCCCGGCAATATAGACTGTGGGCAGCCCAGAATCCAAATGCTGGGCAGTTACCGGCACCGGCTCGTGGTGCCTGCTAGCCAGAATGCTTCTTCCACCCTGCTAAATAGGCAAAATACCCTTTTCTCCACTGGATGAGAGCCAAGGGATGGTATTGACACAGCCATCGCCATGGAGATCCTGCGAAGCATAAAAGCAGCGTTTGATGCTCGTGTGATTGCTCATATCCCCTCACTGGGTCCAGAAATCCATGCGACCGCGTTGAGGGTCCAGGCATGCTGAGATATCTGTGTCCAAATGGAGAAGCAGCCAGAGGCCAGCTCATATCAATACTTCCGCTCTGCGTCGAATTGCCTTTCCTCCTGCTGTGCTTTTCCAAACCCGCCGCAGATACCCAGCTATCACTTCGCCCACCAGTGAAATGCAGCCACCTCTGGGGGTGCCGTGGCAGCTGTTTCACAGTGCGCAGCAATGCCACACACCAGATTAGGACAAGAAATGAAAGCCTCAGCTGGGATTTAGGTAGACAAGATGCGAGCACTGAAACTGGAACGCAGCCACCCTGCGCTAATGGAAAGTGCCGGGGGAATTTTATACCCACGAACACTGGGACCTTAGTCTTAGGTCTCATCCACGAGACAGCCCGTAATATCATGCTGGGTATGGGTTTGGTCCAGAGATGAAGGGAAGCGGGCTATCTCCTGCAAGTACCACTTCCTACAGCCCCCACTTTGCCAGAAAGGCGCCCCTCCAATCACCAACCTAAGCAAAGCCCACGATCCAGACAAGAGCCCAGCCCGAGGTGCTATAGCTGCGTATAAGGGCAGCGGCCTGGCGGAAAGGCTCTTGGATTATATTAGCGAAAGAGGCTGTTTCCAGCATGAGGTGCAAACTCCTACTGCAGTTAGTTTTCGCAGCGAAATGAGCGTGAATGGAACATGCCTTCAACAGTTAATTCTTCACAGCAGAGCCCAAGGACGGCCGAGGGGGAAGGAGGCCCTGTTAAGGCAGCCCAGGCCTCCAGGCTAGGCTTGTGAAGTGCTCTTTAAAATGTCAGTGGTAGCTGTGTTTGGTCAATTTCACCAGCTCCAGACGCAGTGCGCCTGGGCTGTAGATGGTCAAACTTACCCCTGCCAGGGCGCTGGGCTTTATGAGTAACTCAAGGAACTAGAACAGAGCAGAAACCTCAGCCTAAGCTTTCTCCCCAGGCCTGGCAGTTCCTAGGGCTCCCTGCAGGACCTCCCTGTCTCTGTCCCGAGTTCCCTTTCACTAGCTGGCCACCCCACCACTCTGAGCGTCTGGTGAAGTTCAAAACCGGCACATGCTGTTGTGAAGCAGCAATTCATGCAGGGCTCTGACCCCTGCCAACAGGGTGGGTCAAGAGAAGGGCCCTAGCCCCTGCCATCCGGCTATAGTCCCCTGTGGTGCCACACACCCAGACCAAACGGCCGTGCGTGACTGAATGAGAGCTAGACAGTTAAACTGGAGAGAAGCAGCAACGGTGCCTTTTCCCTGGCCCAAGCGATTCCTTGGCCGTTGCCCCAAACAGCTGCAATAAGCTACCTGCCCCAGTATGACAGGTACCCACTCCATCCGGTGTGGCCGCAGGAAGCCATGGGAGTGTGTCGGGCGGGGAGTGTGAAGGCTCTGTGTGCGCGGGCGGTTTAGATCAGGGGCCACCACAATAACGTGTGTGTGGTTCTGAAGCTGGCTAGAGCGGTGCTGCGTGGCTGCTGTCTCCCTCGTGAACACAAGGCCTGTCTGTCAAGCGGTTGGGATCCAGCAACATTTCAAATAAAGAAGGAAACTCTCAAATGGGTCTGTGTGTAAAGAGCAACCTGCCCAAGGAAACACAGCAAACATGGGGGGCAAGCAGGTGAGATTTTTAAGATTATTGCAGCTGGAAAGGGACAGCACCAGCTTGACATGATGTTGGAAGCCTTTCAGGTCCGGCCCCTGCTACCTGAGGGCATTTTACAGCCACATATTTTCCATTTGAAAAGAAAATTGTTTTCTCCTCTTGCTGGATGAAAATCTCCCCCAGGCAGTTCAGGAAACTGACTGTGTGTAACTGTGAAATTGACGGTGTAAATAGACTGGAGAAACAGAGAAACACCTCATTTCCGGCTAATCTCTTTCCATTACGATAACGTTAGGTGCCCCTTCTAGCAAGTAGATAAAACATTCAAGAGAAAAGTGATGTTTTTAAGTGGCACGTGTCCCTTTAATCATCTAAGGCAGGGGTAGTCAATAGGCAGACCTCAGGCTAAATCCGGACCACCAGGTGCTTTTGAAGGGACCCCAAAACCTTTTTATTTACTTATTATTATCATTATTGTTTTGTTTTTCTTATTGTTTTGTCTGGAGTGGACCTTGACTATACTTTGACCAAGAAATTTGGACCTTGACAAAAAATAATTGACCGTCCCTGAAAAGTGTGGTTAATAACATACACAAGGAGCGTGATCTATTTTTACATTGACCAGGTCCCTTTAAATCATGTTTACAAGCTTGAGAGGTATTTCATCCCTAAAATCAAAGAGCCAGACAGAGACACATTCCAACCCCAAGTACTCATGGCCAAAAGCTCCGTCCTGCAAGGTGCTGGGTGCCTTTAACTGCCAGGGATGTCAGTGGGACGTGAAGGCAGCTGGCACCTCTAGGAATTGCTCAGCACCTTGCAGAATCAAACCCTATGTCCTGTCACTGGCGGGTGCTTATCAGGTGCCCCGAGTGGCCCATCAGTGACATGATTCATTGATGTGTCAGAAACAGGGGAAGATCATCCGGATGGAAACAACAGTGACTGGGAATGAACCAAAAGACTCGGGGCCGTTAGTCATTCTCACTCCTGCTTTGCCGCTGCTTTTCTCCCCTTTATTGCTCTTCTCTCCTCAGTGGTACTAGCTGGGCTCCCGGAACAGTTATTCTGCTCTGCTGCCCACATGCTGCTGTGACCTGGAAGCTGCCTGTACCCCTTCTCCGACACTTGTATTAAACAATCTGCTTTCTCCGTTCCCCCCCATTGAATTGGTATTGCTGCTGAAAGGCAGGGCGTGGCAGTGCGGTGGGCTGTGGCCCCTGGGAGTCTCCCGTCTATTTCTCTCACCTCGCCAGCCTCTGCCCAGTTCAGGGCCTCCTGCGTGTTTAAATGCAGCGCTGAGTTACACTGATGATCTGAACGACTCGCTGGCGCCGCAGCCAGTGTTTATCACTGTGGGAAAGTGACCCCTCCTCAGGCGCTGTTACCGGCACGGCGTCCGTGCGACCATGCCCAGAACTGCTCTGTGGATTTGCCAGCCTGCCACATCCTAGTTGTCTTCACGTGGCGAATCTGTGGCTCTGCTTTTCCTGGCCATGGTGGACAAGATCAGGCCGCCCTGAGTAAGGTTGGCCACTGTCATGGATCTGTGTCTGGAGGAGATGAGGCAAAGGTCTTCTCTGGACGGGCTGGGCCCTTTGCGCTCGCCGAGGGTTTAGGGCTGTCTGGGAACTTTGGGCTGCAACCTTCTTCTCCTGGCTTGTAAAAGCAAGCGGGGAAGTGTTGTGCCCGCTGCGGGCTGGACTGGTAATGCCTTCCTGTGGGAGGGGAAAGGTGGCCATTTTCTGCACAGCTCAGTGTCCTCTGGGTAGAGAGGGGAAACACATGGGAACATTCTGTATAGCAGATCCGGGGGTGTGAGGGCCCACCAGGCTGGCTAGCTCAGACTGCTCTTCCCATAACGCCCCAGTGACCCCTGTGATGAGGCATCATTGGTTTATAGGCACGAGTGAGGCTTTGGCTTCTCTGACACCGGTACAAACAGTAGAACACGCCAGGGAAAGCCAGTGCTAAGGTCTGAATCCACAGAGCATCTTGGCACCAGCACTATAGAGGGCGGTGGAGGGCATCCGAAAGGAGGGGAGACAGATACACGGGTTCTTCACAGCAACTAGAACCGGTGGGGGGAAAATTAGTTAAAATATTGGAAAACACTGGTTCAATTAACCCAAATGTCTTGTGAAATTGTTGCATTTTAGCTACATTTTGTTTTTAAAAAACGGGGAGAGGGGGGAGGGGGAGTTCCTGTTTCAACCTTTTGGGGTACGAAAAGCTTCAGTTTTTCATGTCGAAATGACTTTTTGTTTCAAAAGGGATACATAAAAATGTTAAAAGGGGTCAACATCGAGACAAAACCGATGTATCCAAGTGCAACGTTGTGACTGAGCTGAAAGGCATCGTGTCTGGAATTTCATTTTGTGAACAATTTTGACATTTTTGGATTGTCTCCCAAAGTTGGGGTTAAGTTATTTCCCCAAAATCTCAACATTTTTCGCTGGCTGGGAAAATCCACCTTCTGACCAGCTCCCTGGGTCTTGCTGAAAAACGCACTGCTGTCTGGTGGGTGAACACCCAGCTGCCTTCAGTCCCAGTCTGGATTTGAGGCTTGCTGCACAGAATCCGCACCTGATGGGGAGCTGGTGGGTGACGGGCAGGGCTCTTTGCACACACACCTCCGGGTGGACCATGGGGTACTGGATCTTTTTAACTAGAGCACTGGTATCCATCGCTTCAGATTGCCTAAAGGCAGGGGGTGGCAGGGAGGGTTTTACCCTTTGGGGTGTTTGAGCGGGGGGTGGGCACTCAGCATTAGCAGGCTCAGGTGTTTCAGCCACAGTCAGATTTCATGCCTGACCATGCTGGGACTGAGCCCAGCCTCCCTGCCACTTGGAGCAGAGCAGCTGCACCAGGGGCCAAGCTTTTGTAGTGGTGAAAAGGCTAAAGCCAGAACAGCTTATTTCAGGCAAGAGGAGCATTCCCAAACACTGCTGCGTCCCCTCCGTGTGAGCTGAGCTAGGGGCACTTGGAACGTGCCTCACTATCAAGGCGTTGTACCCCAGACCTCCCATGGAAAGTCTGACTCCATTTTTGACTGAATCTCCCTCCTCCTCCCATGTGTACAGATTGGCCTGTCCCCCAACTCAGTGCTGCCTGCTCATGTCTGTCTGTCTCTGTCTGGTGCTTTGCCCCCTCTCTTTGTGACCGTTGCGGGTCCTGCCCCAAACCCCAGCTCTCCAGACCCCCAAAAGGTGCAGAATGCTGCTGCTGCTTGGATCTGCCATCCAGAAGGGGATAACCCCATCCCCATTCGCTGCGGGATCCAATTCAAAATATTCCTGTTGGTTTTAAAAGCCCTCTGGACTGGAGACTTGCTCCAGCCAGCCTCACAGCTCTTCATTCTCCGTTGCCCACTGAATTCCCTTCCCTCCTCGATAACTCTCCTCCTCTCCCTTGCTCCTGCCACAGGGACTGGCCACTCAGGGCACAGAAGTCTGTGTAATACACTTGGTCCAGGACACATGCTCATGTCTCCTGCTAAGGGCTGGCCCCAGTGGCTGTACCAGCTGACTTCTAAGTGGCAGCTCCAGTTCTCCTTCAGTTCAAGTGCCAGGGGCCTGACCTCTTGGCGATCAAGTCCAGGGTTCGGTCTCTGCCGACGATCTCCGATGGTGGGTTGTTACTGAGCAGAGCTGGCTGGATCTTGTGGCTTTTGGGATTTGGCTTCATTCCACATTAGAACAAAACCAGATTTGTGGAAATTTCTCGGCAAATTGAGGATTTCATTTTGGAAATAGGGAAGCAGGGTGTTTCGGAAACAAAATATGCGAAACCCACACTCTTGTCAATTTCACAGCTGTTACTCACTGAATGTCAGCTTAGCTGAGCTGTTGCCAAGGTTTCCCAGGGCAGCCCTGCCATGTGGAATAGCCCAGGGCTGGAGACCTCTGGGCTTCCAGACTCCTGGCTCCAGCCTTGGGGGCAGCTGACCTGGGAGTCTGAACTCCTGGGTCTTCAGCACCACATGGTGGAGATGGCCTGGAGCCACGAACCCTGTAAGCTGATCCCAGGACTTCCAGGCTCCCAGCTCCTGGCTAGACTCGGGACTTCCAAGTTCCCTGTTCCACTTCAGGGAGCCTGCAGAGCTAGGAGCCTTACCAGCCCTGAGAGCCCTGGCTCCAACTGGGGGTCCCAGGGATGGCTTGGACCCTGCCATGGAGAAAGGAGCCCAACCAGGGCTGATAGCCCCAGGGTGCCCAGCCCTAGGGCAGTCTTTGCAGCAGGGCTGCCCCGGCTGGAGCTGTGGACTCTGGCCCCAGAGTGAAAGCAGCTTACCAGGAAACCCTCTGGAAACCTGCCTGTGTTTCAGTGAAAGATTTGTTGAGCCTATGGTGAGTTTGACAGAACTCTTTGCCCCTCAGACTGGCATTTTCTGACAAAACTATGTTTCTTCTGAAAACTTCCAGTCAGCTCTATTACCAAGTGCTAGAGGTCTTTTTGGAGCTAGAGATCCTGGTTTCTGTCTCTGCTGATCACTGAGATGTCTGGGGCCGGGTCTGTTGCAGTGTTTCTTCTGTAGCTCCTGCCATTTAGAAAATCCCCCATCTGCCTTCCTGCCTGCCCCTCTCAGTTTCTCTCCCATGGCTGTTATTTTGGTTCCTGGAACAGCGAATTATCTAACCCTGCCAAGTGTTTGGGGTCAGTGAAGATACCATGAAAAATACAGTTGTGTTAAATCATATTGCACAGATTGTGCAGAAGAAAACTGTTGGGATCATTTAAAACATTGCTGCCCATAAGAGACCTGACTTGTGCAGGAAGGCAAAGCAAAAGAGAATGCCCCAAACTCCCCTACTCCTTTCAACTCTTCCAGCCAAGATCATTTTCTTTAGTCCTAATTTTGTGTGTTCTGCAGGGCACCTGACATGTCCTGACAATTTCTTTCAGCTGGATTCACTGAAGGCCTGTTCTTGGATTGCCACTCTGTATGAAGGGATCACGCACAACCCGGGGGTGTACTGCTGTTGAAGCACCGTAGTCTTGGTTCTGGTCAGTTAAACCAGTATAAATCTGGATTAACTCCACTGAAGTCAATGAAATCACTCCAGATTTACTCTCTGCCCCCTGCCATTGGTGTTACTTTGGATTTACACCAGTGTAACTGAGATCAGAATCAGGCCCCTCCCCTTAGGATTTTCTGAAAGGTCTTGAAACTTGTTGACATACTTTCAGAAACTGAAATGGGGTTGGCTTTATTCCTGGTGCACCATAACTAACTTCACTGAAATTACATCAGGAATGAATTTGGTCCATGATTATTTTAAATAATTATAGCAGGTACACACTCAACACAAGCCACACATGAAGGGCCAAGTTCTGTGGTCCTAGGTAGGGTGGCCATATGTCCCAATTTGGCCGGGATGGTCCCTTTTTTAAGCCCTGTCCTGGCAATCCTGACTTTTTTGGCAAAACTGGCGTTTGACTTGTTTGCTCTTGTCAGCTGATCCCAGTCCCCTGCCTGGCTTGCGGGGGCCGGGAACACGGCCTATGGGCTGCAGCCGCCGGAGCCCCGGCAAAGGGAAGAACTCCAGGCGCAGGACTTTCTTTTAGACTCTCATGATTGCTACGCCGCGCTCGCGATCTCTGGCGGGGGGGGGGGAGGGAGCCGCCGGACTACAACTCCCGTGATGCAACGCGCGTGAGTTCGGCGGCCGCCGCCGTCCCTTTGTCACGTGACCGGCCGCCTGCTGCCGGGAGGGTCACATGACGTGCGCGCCCGAAAGCGAAGCAAACAGCGGGACGCGGAGCACCAAGCGGCAGCAGCTGCTCGCGCCCCGGCCGCATGGCCAACGTCGCCAAGAAGGTGTCCTGGTCCGGCCGGGACCGCGACGAGGAGGACGAGCCCTCGGCTGCCGGGGAGGCCACCCCGCTGCTGAACGGCGCGGCGGGCAGGACCCCGCCCTCCCGGCCGGTGAGCGAGCGGGGGCCGGGATCAGCGGGGACCAGGCGAGCCCAGGCCCGGAGCGGGCTCCGCTCTAGCCGGTGCCCTGCATCCAACCGGGCTGGCCTGGGCAGGGCATGTCCCGTGTCTCTGCTATTTCCAACCCTGCCTGTCCCCGCCACAGCCGGGCTCTGCTTCTGAACCTCCGGGGTCTCGTCTGACCCTGCGTGCGGCCCCAGCCCCGCTTTTTGCAGCTGCCTCGCCCCCATCCTGGGAGACCTGTGCCTCGCCCAGCCTGTCAGGCGGAGCTCTGGCCGCTTGCCGCTGGAGTTCATCCAGGGGCTGCCCCAGTCCCTGGTGTGACTGACTGGCAACTCCTGTAAATGGATGAAATTTGGCAGGGTCCTGAGAGGAACCCCGGGCTGCAGAAAGGATGGAGTATTGCAGAGAAAATGTGGATGGTGAAGTGACAAGGTGCCGGGGTGAAATAAATTATCCCGGTGGCTCATTTTGAGAACAAATGTTTGATGCAGGATCCATGCAGTCCAGAGGGTTGGCGGAGATTTACAGTATGTCCCTACTATGGGTGATTTTGTGCTGAGTTAGTTTAGGATTCAGATAATTCATATGGAGGAGGAGGAAGGGTGGGTGATTGGGTTCTGCCTAGTTTAGTTTTGTTGTTGGCTTTCACCCCTGGCTGTGTCTCTGGTCAGCTCCTTGAAACTTTCTTTGATTATTGGACACGTGTCTCCACAGTCGTCAGTGGAACTAGAGAGACTGGGAAGCAATTGGAACAAGCAGTGAGCGACCAACTGGACAGCAGCGCTCTCTGCTCTGTGACCAGAGGGAAAGTGTTATCTGTGCACAGTGGATAGGTGCCCAAGTGATTTGATAGGTAGCTGAGCGGAGGGGACTGGCTTACTGGTGGCATGCAAGGTGCCTCATTTGGGGTTTCCAGGAATCCTGTGAATGGAAGGGGATCTGAGTATTGCTTCCCAAAGGGGCTTTGGGAACAACAAAATGGCAGATGAAATTCAGTGTTGATAAATGCAAAGTAATGCATGTGGGAAAACATCATACCAACTATAAATACAAAATGATGGGGTCTAAATTAGTGGTTAGCATTCAAGAAAGATCTTGGAGTCATGGTGGGTAGTTCTCTGAAAACATCCACTCAATGTACAGCACCAGTCAAAAAAAGCCAACAGAATGTTGGGAATCATTAGGAAAGAAATAGATAATAGGGCAATACAATATTTTCTGCCTCTTTATAAATCCATGGTATGCCCACATCTTGAATACTGTGTGCAGATCTGGTCACCCCATCTTGAAAAAGATATATTGAAATGGGAAAAAGTACAGAAAAGTACCCCTAAAATGATTAGGGGTATGGAAAAGCTTCCATATGAGGAAAGATTCATCACTGGGACTTTTCAGCTTGGAAAAGAGATGATGAAGGGGGGATATGATGGAGGTCTATAAAATCAAGACTGGTGTGGAGAAAGTAAAAAAGGAAGTGTTTTTTACTCATAACACAAGAGCTAGGGGTCACCAAATGAAATGAATAGGCAGCCGGTTTAAAATGAACAAAAGGAAGTATTTCTTCACACAACACGCAGTCAGCATGGGGAGTTCCTTGCCAGAGGATGTTGTGAAGGCCAAGGCTATAATGGGGTTCAAAAAAGAACTGGATAAATTCATGGAGGATAGGTCCGTCAATGGCTATTAGCCTGGATAGGCAGGGATTGCTGTTTGCCAGAGTCTGGGAATGGATCACTTGATGATCACCTTTATTGTTAATTTCCTCTGAAGCATCTGGTAATGGCCACTGTTGGAAGACGGGACCCTGGGCTAGATGGACCATTGGTCTGACCTAGTATGGCTGTTCTTATATTCTTTGTTCCTGCCCTTGTTCTAGGGTCACTTGCTGTCGTCTTTGGGAGACTGTATTAGGCTAATTATGTAAGAGGGTGGAGAATTCCTTGCTGCCTAGGATTTTGATCCATGCTCTCGTTAGGGGTGCTCAGCCAGTGACTCCCTTTAGGCAGGGTGTGGAAATCAAGCAGAAATTGTGGAAATATCATGTTAGGAGAATAGCAACTCTGCGCACACTTCCTTAGGGAAGAGAAACTTTGTGGCTTTAGTTACAACACAGGCCTGAGTGCCTATCGCTATTCACTGATCAGTCTTGGACAGGTCAGTTTTTCTTGTGCGTGAATCGGAAAAGTGGATTAAAAAGCAGAAATTTACTGGTCACCAGATAGTGAGCTGAGATTTCCTGTTTCAGAGGAATTCCAAAACAGCTATGGTCAGGCTCAGATGAACAGCATGGCAAAACACAGCATGTGGATCTGATTCATACACCATGTTTCCTAACTGTGACAAGTGTCTAGCTGATCTCTCTACCTGGTGAACACAGCTGATGAGACAAGCTACTGACCCCGCAGGAAGAGTGTTGCTATAGCATGGCCATAAGACAAATAGAGCAGGTGTAAGAGGAATACTTGCAGGTGCTACTAACCCTTTCCTAGTGTTGATCCTTATTAAATATAATGGACAAAGGAAATCTTCATTTCAATATCATGGTCTCCGATGACGGGCAGCCTGTGACTCTTTGGATGATTGAAGTGTGGCTGGTACAAAGTAGCAGGGTCTATATGCATGGAAAGCAGGACCAGCACGTTATGTAAGAACCTTTTTAATGGGCTCCTTATCCTCCCTGTTTCCAAAGGTGCCTTCAGTTTTCTGCGGCACTCACAGCTGCAGGCCAGAAGCAATGAACTAGGGCGCCTGCCCAATTCTTACTTAAAAGTGGATCTTTGTGCAGGAACAAGGGAACTAGCAGGCTGGTTCTGGGCACGTTCTCCAGTGTAAGGCAACAGCTTGAGCAGCTGAGCACAGGAAAATCTAACTCTTTAAACAGCGACGCATTTAATTTCACACTGCACGTGGTGTAACACATCAGCAATAATAGTCTCTGGAGTGTGAGATGCTACCTACCCTATGAAACCCCTCATCTGCTCACGCTAGGTTCAGGGAACAGGTTTCATGTATGAATGAAACCTATAGGAAGCATCTCTCCCACTGTAATGTTGGATTGCTGTCTGTGCACCTGTGTATATTGCTTGCTCTGAGAGTTAGCTTCTGTGCTATGCAACAGCAAACATTGGGAGTTCTGGATTGGAAGGTCCTGCCTGACTTGTGACTCGGCGGTTATGGCTGTGATCTGGTCCGGCTAAGTTAATGAGTGCTTCAGTTAGGTCCCTTGTGTGGTTTAAATGGGTGCAGGAAGGGAGGTGGATTAATGATGAAGGGATTTTTTTTGCCTTTTCCTTGAAAGCCTAATCTGAAGAAGCCACAAGATTTGGCCCTGTGTTTGAGGAAGAGCAATGCCTTGCCCAGCCCTCCTCAGCCGTTATCGTTGACATCTTGTCATGTGTAACTTAGTCTTTCCTCTTACTTGGCGTGCCTTTTGCAAGTTAGAATGCTGAACAAAATGGCTTGAGAGAAATCTAGGGCTGTTGAATTGGGGAGCTTCTAAAGATGTTGAAGAGTAAGATGAAAGAACGCTTCAGTAAGTGTGGTTATAACTGGCTAGCAATAGTATTGGCTGAATTTCAGCTGTTGCAGTGATGCAGAAGTAATAAAAGTCTGCACATTTACACACACAAGCTCTAAAGGATCGGTGCTAGAGGAATAAACTTACCATTTACAGACAAAAGGGTGAATTGAAGACTTAAAAGTGTCAGTGTATTAAAAGGTGGTTTGAAACCAGACCTATGAACTAATGGTGGTAGTCTGAAAGGTACCTCTACTCATGACTCTCAGGATTGTCAGTAAGATGACATCACAACAGGTATGGCACAGGCTGTAGAAGTGTTGCAAGCCTTGTCCATGCTGTTGTGTACCTCCCCTCTGCAGTAGAGAATAGTTCAGACTTCAGCCCTTTCTGTCCTGGTTGCATATGCTGAGCTAGAACTAACATTGCAGTATTTTGGCAAATTGGGATTCTTCTTATGCTGTGACAACAGCTGTCAGTCACCGGACGCGGCTCAATTTGCACCATTGGCATGGACGCGAAGGGCTTTGTATCCTGTTGCCAATCACCAGAGTCATCCAGCCTCATTAAAATAAAATAAATGTCAGCTATTTCTAAGCTGAGCATTGCACAGCTCAGCGAAGACCGCACTACACGTGCAGTGGCATTCAAAAAAGCAAACTATTGGATTACGTAAAGAATGGGATAGGGAATGTTAGTGCAAATATTATATTGCCATGGTACAAATGAATGGCATCCATCCGCCTTAGATAGGGTGCCTAGAGCTGAACACAGCATCTCAAAGATAAGCGGAATGAATAGGGAGGATTCAGAAATGAAAATGATTTGACTTTTGCATGGAGAGAGACCAAAAAAAATTGGGGCTGGTTGGCTTGCAGAAGACACGAATAAGGTGAGATGCAATAAGGGAATCCAAACCTGTGGTGAGTTTAGAGAAGTGCACCCCATTTACCTTATTTATCCTTTCTCCTAAAATATGCATTCAGTGGCAATGAAAGACAGCGAAAGGAAATAATTGTTTGCAGTGGCGTTGTGGCCGTCTCAGTCCCAGAATATGAGAGATGCAAGGTGGGGGAAGTAATATCTTGTATTGAACTGACTTCTGTTGGCAAAAGAGACAAGCTTTCAAGCTTACACAGAGCTCTTCTTCAGGGCCGGGAAAGGTGCTCAGAGTGTCACAGCTAAATACGAGGTGGAACAGATTGTTTGTGTTAACTCTGTACGCTATACCTTGTATTTAGCTGTTGCACTCCGAGCACCTTTCCCAGCCCTGAAGAAGAGCTCTGTGTAAGCTTGAAAGCTCGTCTCTCTCCAACAGAAGCTGATCCATATCACCCACATTGTGTTTCTAAACGGAAGTACTGTCTTTTACTCAAGACACCACTAACTGCCATAAGATATCACTGAGGCGAGGAGCTCTGCAGGATTAAAAGGGATGAACTGTTCACATGGATAAGTAGATCCCTAGTTTTAGAATTAAAATAGACATTGAATTCAAAGGAGAGAAACTTTTCTGTTTCAGAGCAAAAGCCAGTCACTGACTGACAGGGCTGGGAAGAAACTGTCTGAGCTGAGTATTCCATAACCATCTTCTATGAAGCTTCATGTGCTTTCCTGAGGACTCTGATGCTGGCCACCATCAGGAGGAGGATACTGGATGAGCTAGCCCTTGGTCTGAACTGGCATGGTGGTTCCTATGTGCTACATCTTTAAGCATGTGTACTCAAGTCAGATAATGTGAACATGCCCACAGCACTGAAACACTTGAATCTTGTGCACATCTGATCAATTTGGCGATTTCAAGGTACCTGAAAAGTACTGGAACAGTTAAGATGGTTGTGCTTAACCTCTCATACTAGGATCAGGGTTATTTAAAAAAACCAAACAAACCCCAACACTTATCTTGTTTCTCCTTTCTTGCCATTCAACTGGATCTGTTCTGATTTTTTTTCCCCCCCAAGATATCTCACAAATTGAATATTCAGACACTCTAATGCCCAGGTTCCATGTGAATTCCCAGGCAGGAAACATAACATTCTACATTTCTCGGAATATGTGTATCAAGAGCCTTCCTTCTCTCCCCCATAGATAAAAACAAACTTTATGCTGGCGATGACTTGTCATGTGCCCGCTGTGCCTTTCATTTTGTCTATTTGCTTTCCTTGAGAGTAACTTTTTGTGGGAGGGAAGAAAGGGAGGTTGGCAGATGGATTTGTCAAGCCATGTGGGGAATACTTGGTCTTGAATATTCAGCCTCCCATGCAACAGGTGTGAAATTATTGTATGAGTTTATAGGCTAATATCTGTGTATGCTTATTTTGATTCTTGTTTGGAAGCTCAGATAGCAAGATGTAAAATGCTGTAATCGGGGAATAGCACTGCTGGCTGTAATTAGAAGCATCCTGGGTGCGTCTCCTCCTGTGGGAAGGAAGAAAGATCTGTGTCTGTATTAGAGAAACCAAAAATTCCTGAGGAGTCTTGGAGTAGTTCATGCCTAGGACCATTAGGCTTTATGTTCAACAGGGCTGCCTACTCACCTGTTGGGAGTAAGTACTTAGCCTTGAGCTGACTTCCTGAGTCTGCAAACAGCTTCAGGGCTGCTGCACATAATTTCCCAAAGTGATATTAACAAGGCTCTGGTCAGTTTCACTTCAGTCTTGTAGGCAGCAGAGGCAGAACCTCTTTATGCTTCTGCTGAGGAGAGCTCTGGGGAGCAGCAGAGACAGAACCTGGAATATTGCCAGAGAGAGGGGCCCCAAAATGGAAGGAGGGGTCGAGTTTTGGATGACTGATCACTTTACCTCATGAGTGGTTACCAGGAGGGTTGTTGGATGGGGGTTAGGAAGAACATAATGGCCACACGGGCTCAGGCCAGTTGTCCGTCTAGCCCAGCATCCTTTCTCCAGCAGTTGCCAGTACCAGAACTTCATGGGGCATGTACAGAACAGGGCAGTAGTTGGAGTGATCAACGCCTGGCTTCTGACGGTCAGAGGTTAGGGTTGCCCGAGCATGGTGTTGCATCCAAGACTATCTTGGTTAATAGCTGTTGATAGACCTATCATCTGTGAAGTTATCTAGTTATATTTTGGCCATTATAACATCCCATAGCAACGAGTTCCATGGGTTAAAATTGTGTTCCGTTGTGTGGAAAAAAAAAGTTACTTCCTCTTGTTTGTATTAAAACCGCTGCCTATTAATTTCATCACCTGACCCCTGGTTTTTGTACTGTAGGGAAGGGTAAATAACACTTTCCACACCATTCATGATTTTTATAGACCTCGATTGTATCCCCTGCCTTAGTCATCTCTTTTCTGGGCTGAACAGCTGTCCACTTTTTAAAGGATGAGACCTGGCCTTCCAGCAGCCAGAGCAGGAAAGAATTTATCAGCTGTTTGATAACCAGAGGCTGGTGCCAAAGATACAGGCCCCTAGCATGGTCCAGGCGCAGCACCTTTGATAGAATCCAGGCATTGTCTTCTGTTCTCAGCAGTTGCAGATGTGTGAGACCCAGTACCGCTGCCAATGTGTTATGCGTGGAGGCTGGGGCCAGGGGCAGCTACTCTCTTCATACTGGCCTATGGGTGGTAGATTTAGCCTTCTAGGTAGGTTTCTGCTAAAGTCTCCTAGCCTTGGTATTTGCCATAAACCTGGGGGCCCATCAGAACTGTAGCTTTGTGTTTCCTGTGATAGAAGCTCGCTAACAAATGAAATATAAGTATCATTGCTCTTCCAGCTAATATTTTAGCACCAGTAAGCAGCCTTCCTGTAAAAGTTACTGACTCATAACTGCAACTTTGCAAGCTAGTTGCCATTCTGTTGCCATACGGATTCAGCATCTGAACAGCAGCGCTAACATAGCCTGTGTGGCCAGGTGCCCGTGTTTACAGCAAGGGCCCTGAGGACTGTGAATCTTTATTTTCCTCTTGTCTCGCACAGAATATGCCAGTCTGTGTGATGTCTTTGTGTGGTCTTTCAAATTGCTGTGTGGGGACAGCTTCTTTTGAATGTTGTGCGTGTGCTAGAGTCAGACTGCTGGCATGTGATGGTGCAGAGGATAAGGAAAGATAATTCGTATCCTGTGACCCTTCTCCGGAAATTAAAAACCCCTCTAATAATATTCCACAGGCAGTGGCCTAGTTTACTCATCAACAAGACAGTCAGACATTAAGTTGAGTCAAATGCTTCTTGTTTATGGTTCTTCAGAGCAAAGTTGGAAGGCCATAAAAAGTTTGCTGTGTACACAATCTTGGTGTTTGTTCTGTCAATGTTTTTGTTCTTTAGCTCTGATTGAAGTCATTTTGTTTTTCACAAGCAGGGATTGCTTCATGCCTAGTCAGCCTGTCAGGTAGAATACTGGTACGGAAACTACTATGTGTGGGGCATATTATACAGTTTGGTTGAATACAGGACAGTTACGTCTGCCTAAATCTAATCTTGTGGATTCTCATTGTTCGGGGCTGTAACCCATCTGCAGGGCACAGACCTCATTAGCTCTGCTCCAGGGTGAGTCAGTCCTTGCTGGGCAAGATGCTGCTAGTTGTCTTGGTCTCCATCCCAAGCAGTGTCACCGTGGTTCAACCATTCTGTAATGGTGGTCCCTTTGTCGTTGCTCATATGTCATCTTTAGTGTTCCACGTCTTCAGTTTTTATTTGTTTAAAAAAACCCAAAAAAACAAAACCTGGGAATTTTTGTATTTATTTTCCAGACATTAAAACCAGGATGAAATCAGGTTAAAAAGTGAAAAATCGGGGGGAAAGGAAAAACACAAAAAACCTTTTGTAATATACACATTTTACTACAGCATAATTGAAACTCTTTTTAATTTACAAAGGTATATTTCGTGTCTCTCAGCTCTAGTAGTTTTTCCAGAAATCCTGGTTTGCATACGCTTGCATAATTTTCTTCAAAGTATCCTCCCTCATGTTGAGCCTCTTGCAGACTTGGAGGTAGTCCAACTTTGAAAATATGTGCTCTGCATCAGTAGATCCAGGGAGTACACTCAAAGTTTGCCGTGCCACTTGGCTGAAATTGGGAAGTGTGTTTTGATGACTGTTCCGAAAAGCCAGCACATCCAGTTTTGCATTGTCAGGGATAGGCAAGTTCATGTAAATACAGCGTGTACGGAGGGGAGGGTGGGGGGCCAGGCCCCGGGGCGCAGGCCTGCGGGGGGATGCCGGGCTGGCCCTTCATGACATGCAGTGGACGGGGTGCCGGCCCCCGTGCATTGTGAAGGGGCGGCGCCGGGCCAGAGCAGTGGGTAAGTGTGGGGAACCGGGCCAGCCCTTCACAGCAGGCGGGGGGGGCACAGGAGGCTGAGGGGTGGCTGCTCCCACTCCTGCATACTGTGAAGGGCTGGCCTGCCCCCCTTCCCCAGGCTGGGGAGTGCGGTCGCCCCTGTCTGAGCCAGCGCTGGGCTGTGGGGCTGGAGCAGGAGAGGTGGGCGCTGCGTGGCGAGTAAGTGAGGGGAGGGTGGGGCAGCGCAGGTACAGATCCCCCCTCACCAGGGCAGCTGGGGGGGGCAGTGCCAGGCCCCTCCTGTCCTCTGTGGGGGGCCCTGAGGCAGGGGGTTCAAAAGGAGGCTTGGGCCCTGGGCGCTGGAGACCCATGGTATGCTACTGTGTAAATAGTAAATTTCCCTTTCACATTTTAAATTTCTTCTTTAGTGGCAAAAGGTTGAAATGCTCTGGCATAACGGCCGTAGTCTGCTGCAAAATTCACCTTGAGGAAGGGATGCAACACCTGGATGACATTCCCAAAAGAATCTTTTGGTGCCAGACACTTCAGGGTTCAGGTTATGGGCCACATTCACTTCCCATTTCTCTCAGAGCATTGTGTTGAAGGTTTTGGACATATTTTTTTTTGCTCTTCCGTGTCTCAGGGTGGGAAGGATTTCCAGAAACAGCTGGGTTTTCTTGCCATATGTTTCTCCTGCAGCTTTTGTGCTCAGTTCAGCTGAGATTTTGTTCCAGGTAAATGTCTGTATTGGCAAATGTGTTGGCAGTAGCTGGAGAAAACTCACTATTTTCTGTGTGTGTCACAGTGATTCCAAGTTTCAACAATGAGCATTCCTTTGGGGCACAGAACCTGGCAGTCATTTTGGTTATTTGCCAGTCTCTCCAGAGTTTCTGCTTTAGAACCAACAAACTGAGGATGCTCTAGGAGACGCGTTAGCACAGTCCCCGTGTTGTTTACATGGCAAGCAGTGAAATACAAGTTCATTCACCTGTTGTGGCACAACAGGGGTAGGTAATTGGCAGTTGGCTTTGCACTTGTCTTGCAGTGTGTAAAACAAAGCCTTCAACTTGAACCTTGAAAACGGCCCCGAATCCAATGATGAAAGACTTCACATCTTTCATTTCTTCTGCAGCAATAGCTGCTGAGAGCTCAACATTAATCAGATGAACAGGACAGGCAATACGTAGCAGCTCCCGTTTCTGATGGAGTTTAATCTCCCATGCCAACTAAGCTATGTAAGAAGCAGAATCTGTGTTAGTTGTGGCCACGTTCTCCCAAGTTAGTTGATGCATGTCCGTTATTGCTGCGTTGACAGAATGGCTGTCAGCAGAGGGGATGAATGTCACATCAGTACAAAACAATGACATTTATTTGCTTTGAAATTAAAAAAAGAAAATGAAAGGCCAAGAACTGGATGGTCGAAAGCATCAGGAGACTTGTCAAAAATCAGACTAGATCAGGGGTGTCAAACTCATTTGCTATGGCAGGCCAGATTTGAAGTAAATGTACTTCAAGTGGGCCATACATACCATAAATCGAAATACAAGGCACAACCATTTTTATGTAGTATTATATTTTATTTGCTAGATATCAGCTATATAAAACTTCAGTAAATTCACTGCTACAACTACTATTTTACGATTAAAAGAATCGATCAATGATTAAGAATTATAGTACTTTATTTACTGCTACTGCTGCTTCCTGATGCCTGACACCTCTTACTTTGGACCACTGCATCAAAGTCTGGAGCAAGGCACTGGGCTGTGGCAAGCTTCAGTATTGCATTCAGGTGTGAATCAGTAAGTTGAGAACGAAATCCTGACTTGTTGACGTTCATTACAGAAAAGAGCTGTTCACAGACATACGTTGTCCCAAACATGGACAGAATTTTTGAAGCAAAAGACTTCAGCCTGGGGTAATTTGGTCCTACATACTGATAAAATGTTCCAACATCAACACTGGAAAACTTATCCCTCAGAACAGAATCACACTGCAGTTCGATTATTTCCATCTGAAGCTCCTCTGAGAGCTCATGCGCATTGACAGAAAATGGGTTACGGAAAATTGCAAAGTCTTTCTGAAGGTATTTGAAGTCAGAAAACCTTGCCTGGAATTCATTTCTTAAGTTGGAAATTTTGCTGCTGTACTTTTTTGTGAGAGCATCACAATGAAACTTAGCTGTGTTGCGTTGAGATTTTAAAGTTGGAAAGTGTGCGGGATTATTATCTGAAAGTTGCTTTTCCCAAAGCTGAAGTTTAATCTCGAAAGCAGTAATGCTGTCAAAAACATCTGTCACCAATTTGTTGCGTCCCTGCATCTTTGTGTTGAGACAGTTCAGGTGTTCCATGATGTCCACCATAAAAGCAAGATCTTGAAGCCATTCATTATCCTGCAGTTCAGGCATAACCTTTCCTTTCTGATTCAAAAACAATTGTATTTCACCACGCAATTCGTAAAAGCGTTTCAGTACAGCCCCCCGACTTAGCCAACGAACATCAGTGTGGTATGGTAACCCATGGGGTCTCTCAGTTGCTTCCAGAAGGCAGTTGAACTGTCTGTGGTGAAGGCCTCTTGCTCGTATAAAATTAACTGTTTTTATAACCACATCCAAAACATTATCCAGTTTCAGTGTTTTACTGCACAGTGCTTCTTGGTGTAAAATGCAATGTAAATTACAAAACTGATTTTGCGGATTGAGAGCAAGCAATTTTTCCTTTAACTTTGCAGCAACTCCAGCTTTTCTACCCACCATTTGTGGTGCTCCGTCTGTAGCCAGACTCACAGCTTGCATCCAGTCTACACCTAATCTGTCCAAAGTTTCCACCAAATTATTAAAGATATCATCACCTGTTGTTGTGTCTTTCATAGGAACCAATTCTACAAACTCTTCTGTTATGCACATGTTTTTATCAACACCACGAATGAAAATTGCAAGCTGTGCCACATCACTAACATCCGTACTGTCATCAACTGCAATCGAAAATGCAACAAAGGACTTGACTCTGTCCTTTAGTTGATTGTTAAGGCTCTCTGACAAATCACTGATTCTCTCAGCCACTGTGTTTCTCGAAGGGCTTATATTTGCAAAGGCTTGCCGTTTTTCCAGACATATTAATTCTGCAGTCATTAACATACATTTCTTTATCATTTCCCCGTCTGAAAAAGGTTTTGATGACTGTGCTAGTTCATGCGCAATCATGTAGCTTGCCTTAACTGCAGCTTCGCTTACTTGATGGGCATTTGTAAATAGCGATTGCTGCTTTTTCAATAACTTCTCCAATTCAGAAACTTTGTCCTCACGCAACTTTCCAATATATTTATCATATTTCTCAGCATGCTTGGTATCATAGTGCCTCCGAACATTGTACTCTTTGGCAACAGCTACATGCTGCGTACAAATCAAACATGTTGGCTTTCCATTCAGTTCAGCAAAGAAATACAAATTTCTCCACCTCTCTTGAACCACACGATGTTCTTTCTCCAATTTTCTTTTCTTTGCTAACATAATTACAAGGCCCTACACAAGGCTGTGTATGTATGTACAAGGCCCAGCTTACACAAGGCTGTGTATGTATGTACAAGGCCCAGCTTACACAAGGTTGTGTATGCAAGATATCATTATAACAGTCTGGCATACACAGCGTTCTGTGATGCCCCAAGACCACCCTGTCCTTCTCCAGCCTTTTGGAGCGCAGTCTCCCACAGATAGCGCTCTGCGCAATGCCCCAAGACCACCCTGTCCTTCTCCAGCCTTTTGGAGCGCAGTCTCCCACAGATAGCGCTCTGCGCAATGCCCCAAGACCACCCTGTCCTTCTCCAGCCTTTGGCGCACTGCCGCCAGAGCACAATGCCACGACATCTCGCGACATCTCGCGGCGTTGTGCTCTGGCGGCTGCCGGCCCAGCACAACGCTGCGAGATATCGCGGCTGCCGGCCCAGCACAACGCTGCGAGATATCGCGGCTGCCGGCCCAGCACAACGCCGCGAGATGTCGCGGCTGCTGGCCCCAACACAACGCCGCGAGATGTCGCGGCTGCCGGCCCCAGCACAGCGACATCTCGCAAGATCTCGCAGCGTTGTGCTCTGGCGGCTGCCGGCCCAGCACAACGCCGCGAGATATCGCGGCTGCCGGCCCAGCACAACGCCGCGAGATATCGCGGCTGCCGGCCCCAGCACAACGCCGCGAGATCTCGCGGCTGCCGGCCCCAGCACAACGCCGCGAGATCTCGCGGATGCCGGCCCCAGCACAACGCCGCGAGATCTCGCGGATGCCGGCCCCAGCACAACGCCGCAACATCTCACCGCCACGCACACGGACCTCGCGGGCCAGACCAAAAAGGCTGGCGGGCCATTTCTGGCCCGCGGGCCGTATGTTTGACACCCCTGGACTAGATGCTACATTTCCATCAGTTCGTTCTATCAGTTTAGCTATTAAAGCATCTTCATTTTCTTTCAGATACTGAAGAGTGAAGTTGTCTGCATTAGAAAGGGTTTTTGCTGCTGGACAGTACTGTCGCATGAAATCACCAATGGGCCCCTCTATTAACAGTGGTTGTCTGGCGAAACAGAGCGCACACACATTCACCGACACAATCGTGCTGTGTGCTCTCTCCTGATATTGACTGTTTACCCCAAAGCTCTCTTTCTTCTTTCAGCTTCTTGTGTCACTTGCTTTCAACATGCTCCTTCATTCTCTCGGACCTCAGAGGTGCAGCACTTGCAATGCAATGCATCCTCTTCACTCCCGTTTTTACTTTTCATGAAAATTTGTAAGCGCTGATTTTTCTTGTTGGTATTCAGGCATCTTCACCCCATGTTTACCTTTTTACCTTGTCTATCTGTAACCCCTCAGGAGCTCACCTGGATTCCTGGGGCTCTGTGTGCTGGTAGGTTAGGGAGAGGCATGCCGTCCCTGGTAGGAAGCGGGAGCCAAGGGCGGATGCCAAGTCTGCTGGGCAACCCAGCGGGAGCGAGGAGAGATGCTGTGTAGAGCAGCAGGGGCCTCTGTTGATTTGGGGAAGGATCATGGGCTTGCCTGCTCAGAGGAAGGGGCAGAGTGGAATGAGTGACAAGGGAAAGCCCGGGAGGAAGAGCTAGACAGATCAGCAGGGAGCGAGATGCCCTCCCCTGCGAGCCCTGGAAGGGGGAGAAGCCATTTTGGGTAGTTTGGAGCCAGCCTCAGAAAGGACAGGCTGGCAGTGTGGGGACCCAGAAGAACCCAGGCCCGTCCATCCAAACCCGTAAGGAGATTGGCACGAAAGGAGGTAACTGGGAGGACAGGGGGCATCACGTATCTTTATCTGTGGAGGATTGATTGTTTAAATTCAGTGCCATGCTAAACGGACGCAGAGAAATAGGCAGGCAGCGTCTCCTTGTGAGCCAGTTGTAGCGTGGTGTTAATGTCGGATTTTTCCGACCTCCAACGTGTGTTCATTCTGTGTTTTACGCTGTGGAGCTGCTTCTGAGCTGCAGGATACAGTGATCGTGTAAAGCCTCAGTGTTCAACAAAAATAAGTACATGAAAAAATGCGGAGTGGATTGATAAACGAGGGTAAATCAGTAAAAACTGAGCCTCTTTAATAAAAAACCCTGGTAATTTATCAGTGCAAATCAATAAAAATTAAAAAGCCAGAAGACGAGTCATCTTCAACTGACCCTGACTGCATCTGACCTCTGCAACAGGTCCTGTGGGGATAGGAAGTGATTTTTGAGTGCTATTTACTGTATCCTAAAAGCTGTAGCCAAACTTTTCTTTCCAATTAAAGTTGTTACTCCGGGCCCTCTCAGAGCTGCTCTTGTTTTCATAGCAATCAGCAATTGGACCATATCCCAGAATGATGTGGCCTGAGTCATCTTTCTAGAACTTGCAATTAGAAATGAACTAATTGGGCCCCTGCACTAGAAACTAGCAGCACCTTCACAAAATTGGCTAACTTCAGAAGACTGAAGTACCATTGTACTTAGTTTCTGCCACAGCAATGGTACAATCTCGGCTCTTCAGAGCTGGTTAACATGTGCAATTGCTGCAGTTATAAGGAAGCACACAACACTTCCTATGCAAGTCTATTCTGTTCTTTCAGTAAAAGCACTGGAGAGAAAACATTAAAAACAATAAAGAACCTATATGCATGCTAGTAACCTTACCAGGGATCACCCCAACCCTAACAGGGGCTTTGGCAGGAGCAGTCCTTCAAACCCCCGCTGAAGAGAGATTCCCTGTAGTTACCAGTTCATCACAGCTTCAGAACAAGCCCACGATCTTCTGGGGCCTCAGTAGGCCCAGTCCTTCCAACGCTTCCCTAAGGATTGGGGCGCTCCGTGGGGCAGATGGCCTGGCCGTTTGCTGGATCAGAAAGAAGGCCCTGAGCCAGTTTAACACTAGGCTGTTTATCCAAAAGTCCTTTTTTTTGTCTTTCAGTCCCTGGAGAATCCAGTGTGAACCAGTATTTGCACCTCTCCTGGGGGTGGCTTCAAAGGGTTGGTAAGCCAGGAAATTTAGCCTCCACATCCCAACAAGAGAAGGCACATCCAGTGCCACAATAACACACACGCAACGTACCCCAAAGGTAGTAACCCTAGTTCAGTGAAGATTAAACTTTACTGAATTAAGTTATCTTAATTCCATAAAGTTTGCCCAGGGTATTACAGAATATTGTCAGTGTGTTGCAGAAACTACCAGTGGTAGCATCATACCAGCCAACTCAGCCGTATTTGCTCTCCCCCACCTCTTGCCAACATCTGCCCAGCTGATGGAAAAAGTCCAGTCTGGGTTTAGCACCACTCTAAGCATTACACTGTCACGAGGATAACCTAGAGAAGAATTCTTCTTCAGAGGCATCTTGTGGTCTCAGGGTCAGAGCCCCAAATGCTGAAGGATCTGCTCTCAGTCTTAATCTGGCAAGCAAAAGGAGGAAAGGGTGACTTTAGTGAGTGTGAGTGTGTGAAGTAAAATGGAATTTCATGAGACAAAGGAAAAGCACTTCTGTAGCCTGGGGGTTTTCTTTTTGCCAAATTTCAATTCAAAGACAGTTCCATTTATATCCTGGAAAGCAAGGACTCTGAAAAGGATTTGGGGGTGATGGTGGCCCAGCAACTCATCATGAGCTGCTATTGGGATGTAATGTCAAAAAGAGCTAATGGGGACCTTAGATGTATAACAAAATAAAGTTAAAATCTATTATTTGAATTCAGGTTGCCTTCTTGCTGACTTAAATCGTGATTACAATTGAAATCAATTGAAATTAATGAAATTTGAAATTAAAATCAATCTACTCTTGCAGGGGTATGATGAGTAGGAGCATGGAGGTGATTTTTGTGTTACCACGGTGTATGGTATTGGCCAGACCAATGCTGGAATATTGCATGCAGTCCTGGCATCTGCATTTTTAAAAAAAGGTGTTTAAAAATTGCAGAGGATGCAGAAGGAGCCACAAAAATTATTTGCGGTCTGGAGAAAATGTGTTTACCGTGAGTGATTTAGAGCCTTTCCTATTTAGTTTATCAAAAAAAAACAAACACCACCCCCCGCCCGAGAGATGGCTTGATGATGGTGTGGAAATACTTTCATTGAGAGAAAATACCACATATTGAAGGGCTTGTGCATCCATAACAAGAACTAATGGCTGGAAGCTGAAGCCAGACAAATTCAGATTGGAAATAATGCAGGCATTTTTAACAGGGTGATTAACTGTTGGAACAAACAAAGGGAAGTGGCAGATTCTCCCTCTCTTGCTGTCTTCAGGTCAACACTGGATGCCTTTCTGGAAGATGTGCTTTAGCCAAACGAGATCTTGGACTCAATGCAGGGTGTAACTGGGTGAAATTCTCTGGCCTGTGACATACAAGAGGTCAGACTGGATGATCTAATGGTTGCTTTTGGCCTTAAGCTAGTAATCAAAGGCCTCTACGAGCAATGGAGGTGAGATCTTTTGGAGAAAAAAAACCTCTTGAAGTGGAAAGGGAAGTGTTTAGGCAGCTGAAGTACAGGGTTTGCTACCGGCACCCTATAACATCCCCCTTGCTTTGGAACGCCACATTGTGTAACAGATTGAGATGACGTAGGAGGATAAGCTAAAACTGGCTAGTGTCTTCCTTCTCCCCAAATCTATTAAAATGTTTTTACTTGTGATCGGTGGTGAGGAGACGACGTCAGGCTTCTTGTTAAGGTATCAAAGGCTTAAACGAAGCTAGGCTCAATGACTGGCGTGTGTGTGTAACTATATATAATTTTTTAAATTTATCCATTTATTTATTTATTTATTTATTGCACTCTAGAGATAGACACAGCCCCAGAGAGACAAACTCGGGTCTGGAGGAGTCAGGGCCTGCAGAGTAAACTTTCCTGGTGCAGAGGGATCCCAGAAGGAATGCACTCCTGCATCAGGTTAACATTTCAGGCATGGTGCCGGTTGCAGCAGTTATTTAGCTACAGCCTTCTAAACCTCTGCATTGGTTTGGAATCCAGATGGGCGATTGCTTTGCCCTGCCTTGGCTTTAAGCGTGTTGGTGATCCTTTGGCATGTAGGATCTCGAGCAGTGCCCTTAGGTGGTGGTGGGGGAGGAGGGATAGGACGCCCTGTCCAGGTTGACAGACTCGCGCTAGCATGCGGAAAGCAATAGCGGCTCTGGCAGAGACTCGTGCTAGCTTAGCGGGTGGAGTGGCTAGCTTGAGTCTGCCGCCGTGGGCTGGGAGGGTTGCTCCCAGCTGCCTTCTAGACGTACCTTCAGTGTCTGGCAAGGCAGCTTGAATACACAGTCTTGTGGTCCTGTGGACTAGCTGATTGCATCTCAGTTCCCTGTCTGCTCGCAGAAATGATCACGCTGTTTGGAGACTGAAGAGAAAGGAGGGGTCTGCTTCTCTCTGATCTGCATGCCCATTTCGTGGCCAGAGCTCTGTCATAAATAAACCGACTTCTTCCCCCTCCCAAAGCTCGCAGGGAGGAGTGAGTTACGTGGTCTGAGAATTGGAGCAGGAAGGGGAAGCAAGAGTGGCTTTTACAGGAAAGATAAATTACAGCGGTGGCGGTGGGGACAGGTCTGGCCTGAAGTTGGGTCTGGCGAAACCAGCACCCAAAGAGCAGTTTGTGAAGTCAGGCAATGCCACTTTCCTGATGTTCTCTCAAGAGCTCTTCACACTGTGGCTATGGGCTTTCATCGTCTCATAAGGGGCAACTTGACATCTAGCTCTGTGGCATCATAGCCAAATCAATTGAATCTGGTTGGTACAAAACCAGTAGGCTGCGGGATCCAGAGACGGGGAGGGAATCAGTGTGGGTCCTCTTTGAAAGCCTTCTACATTTTGGCCCACCCACGTTTGTCTGGGTGACTCTCTCCCCTTTGAGACCCTCATTTACAAGCTACTTCGTTCCCAGACAGCCCATTTATGTACTGGGAGCATATTTTGCTCTTTAAATCTTGGCTACCATTAAAACCTACGTCACAGGTTTGTGCCAGAGCCATGCATGCCTTTCACAGGTTTCTTTAGGAATTGCTTTCCTCCTGCCAAGCACGTTGAGGGCCTCCTACGTGATAGTGAAGCAAAACGCCCACCCATTTCAGTGGAAGCAGGCCTGGGCCTTAAACATTTGTGTGGCTGGATGGTGTAAGGAGGGCATGAACTGGATGAAGGAATCTGGTGACTTCATATGCAAGCATGAAACGAGTAAAATGAAACACGGTTTTGGGTATCCTCGGTGAGCAAAATCTTAAAGGTAAGGGCTGACAGCCCTTTTCTCAATCCAGCTCAAAGATGTGACCGGCTGTATTGCACGAGAATTCAGCACCATGACGCCAGTGATACACTGGAGATCCAGTGACGGTATTTTCCTCCTCTGGACAGACTACCTAAACTCCCTCTGATTTCCACAACTTCACCCAGCAAACATTGTCCAGAACACTTCCGCACAAGCATCAACTTCCTGGACACTGTGATCAGCTTCAGCAGCAGATCCCGATAGGCCGCTATCCACAAGAAACCCATAGACCCTCTCTCTAATATTCTGGGACCAACATTGTGACCACAACACTGCAAGCTAGAACTGAGCAAATGATTCTCAACAATGGTTTCTGAAGAAAGGTTTTTTGCTTGCAAATAGAACAGATTTTCCTTTCTCCATCTCTTCTTTGTCATATTTACAGTCCTACCTGAAATAGTTAGTCTGGTTTTTCTTTTTTTTTTTTAACCCCAATGTGTCAGATGTAGTTTGAAGAGCTCTTATGCAGAGCGGATTCACCCAGTGTGGTGTTGGGTTTGCCATGTAAGGAAGGAGCTGGCGTTGGTCTTGTCCTCTGTTCATCACCGGCTCATGAAGCTAAACCCGTGCACCGGCCCTGTTTGGTGGTGGTGACAACGCCTTGTCCAAATGTTTCATCCTTTCACTTTGTGCCCCCAAGGGGCAACTGGGGGAAAGGAGATGGATAACGAGCACTCCAATAAAGCAAAGGACACTTGGAGATCGGGGAGATGAACCTTTCCCTTCAGTAATAGTTCTCTGTGTTGGCCTTGCCATGAGAACTCCCGGGATGAGGAAGAGAAACAAAGCCCTTGCGACTGAAAAGAACCGAAGGGGGAACATTTTCCTTCAGAGAGGAGCAATAGGGATGTGCAGGGGACAGGACCTGATAGAAGCTGTTGCCTCCCTGCACGAAGGGTAAATAAAGACTAGTACCAGCCCATTCCCAGTGATTGCTTCTCTTGGTGGAGCCAGAAAGGCTGAGAGAGTCCCGGCAGGCACAGGGGATGGCGGTTTCTTTGTCTTTGCTGGGCCATGCCCGTCTCCTGACTGCACGGACGGCTCCATCCTAAGCCAAGGTTCGTGTTGGGCCTCCTGGCCCTGCAGGGACGAGGCGTTCCCTGGAAAGGGGCAGATATTGGTGCTGGGAAACCCTATTTCCATTAAACGTAAATTAAAATAACTCCTGCTTCCGACTCACTAGCTCGCCACGCTCTGGCATGGCAGTGCTCCCCCTCAGCTGGGGCTGTAACGCTTCAGATGCCCGGGCAGGTGCTTTCAGGGCCAGCAAAGTGTCCAAGCCCGGCTTTGGAGCAGGAAGCCTTCCCTGGTACCGCGCGCTGGGGCTCTTTAGCACTGCAGCACCTTTGCAGGCTTGGTTATGGGCCTCGCTCTTGTTGACTGACTGGAGGAAGGGCTCTAAAACTCCTCTGTTATGCAACTCTGCTGACAGTGCTTGGTTCTGGGAACTTCCCCTGAAGGAGAAGAACCTGTCCTCCCAGATTTCTCTCTCTGCCGGAGAACACTTCGTGTTTCATCAAAGCCTGGTACGTGCCTAGGCAGCCGAGCGTGGCAAGTGCTCCCTGAATGTGGCACCCTTGGCTTCCACTGCACTCAGTCTGTGGGCTCAGAGCCATTTCTTGCCTCTGGCTTGCTTGCTTCTCTCTTGTGTTGCTGTTTTTCAAATAGCGGAGTGTCCTTCTGGGCCTGAACACACTAAAAGCTTTGGATGGGAAGGCCTGGGGAGGAGATTAAATAGGCTAACATGCTCATTTCTCCCCCTGGCCAGGAGCTGATCGGGTGGAATAGAGGGCAGAGCAAAATGCACCACAAACTGTCTGTTGTTAACTAATCCCGTGATCCAGGCCAGGAAATAACCATGTGTATATTTTGACTTCCTGATCAGGCCCAGAGGGGGTTCCCTGCAGTGTGGCTGCAGATTTTGCCCCAGTCAGGCCGATGTGTTCAGTTACTGCAATGCTGAGCTGTGCAGTGCCATTGAATTTGGGAAATCTTTTGGCCGACTGATACGTGATTGGCAGTGTCAGTGTTTGGGGGGTGAGAGGTGGAGGATGTGTTTGGGCGTGATTGGCTAGCACCCCATCTATCTGACGTAACTCAGAGCCACAAGGCGCAAGCAGATCTCACCTGGCCATGGCACTTGCTCGCTGGAGAGCCCCGGCTCTGAACCGGGCCCAGTAGAATGTCCTGTCCCCCTGCCTGCTCTCCATGGTAACCGGGGGGGAAGTGGGTTGGAGGAAAGGCCCTCGAGGCAGGGAGTTGTGCAGGATAGGGCCTCAGCTGGGATTGTGTGATGCATGGGGAGAAAAACCTCTTGCACAGCATCAGGTGAGTTGCCCAACAGAAGGTTGCAGCCAACTTGCCTAAACCAGAGCAGGTAGCAGCTGCCACGTGGTCACCTTGTGGCAAGCCTGGTGTACCAACTTCCAGCTTGACTGGCATGGCCTCTATTAGCAACTGGAGTGGGCCCTGTCAGCATCATAGAACTCTTTGGGTTGCACTGGGCCTGGTTTCTGGCCACTGCCGGCCCAGAGCGTGGGGTGCCCTGAAGCTGTTCCCATGATTCCCACATGCTGTAACAAGCACAGCAGGGCGAGTTTGCGTGAGGAGATCCAGGGCTGCAGATGCGCCACGGGTGGAGCACAGCCGCACGCTCGGTGACGGGCGCCTGACAAATGCAGGGGGTGATGTGAGCGAGAGCCCCCCAGCTGGGCTGAGTGCAGCCTGAACTCCAGGGCCAGCAGCTGTCAACCTCGCGTCCACCTCTGCCCCAGCCCCCCTTCGGTGTTACGCATTCCGGAGGGCAAGGAGCGGGTACCCGGCTGTCTCCCTTCTAGTGTCGGGGTCGCTGCGTGGAATATGTGTGCATTGACCTAGCTTTCCATTCTCTTCTCAGGCCACCCATCCATCCTTCCTACGCATCGGGCAGCTGACCAATGTGGATCTTGACGATGATGTACGTGAACTGGTGAGTGGCACAGAAAGGAATACACACGTTTCTCAGACAGTTCCCCACACGGCCATCTGGGAGCTGAGGGGCTTATCGGTAACTGAGGCAAGGCTGCGGTAGGTCCTTGCAGGGCAGCAGGAAGCAAACCCACTGCCAAGGGTCGAAGTATTTCCGTTAGAAGCCTAACTTACTGCTTCTAATCTCCTCAGCCCCACCAAAAACAGCTGCCAACTTCTGCCTGGAAACGGTCATGTGTGAGCTCCTAGAGATGCCTCTTGGGAAATGTGGGGTTAGTCAGACACTGTGTCTTGGAGAAATGAGCTCAGAGATGAGGCTGTGTCTCTTTGATTCCTCCCTCCCTTTCTGCGAGCACAGCCGCGTGGAGGGCAACTCCCAGAGCGTCACTGAGGCTGGCTCCATGGAAAACTCGCTTTGTCTCTGCCTGACCAAGATCTCAGTATTGTAGGGCTGCTGCTGGATGGGCCGCTCGCCTGCCTTGCTGTCACACCACCATATGGGCAGCCAGCTGCACTTGCCTCTCAGACATGCTGGGCTCTGCCGCCTCAGCCCTGTTCCTGCGCTCTCTTCAGGGTGTGCTTGCAGCTCTGACCCCGAACGAGAGAGACAGGTCCCTTCCATATGGGGATCCCCCCACATATTCTCTAGGTGGGGTCTGCTGGCCACTGTCCTCCATCCCTACAGACCTGTTAGTGGGGTCTGGAAACCTGGGGTCCATGTGGAGGGCATGGGGCAAGTTCTGGGTCCGGCAGGGGGCAGCTGTGCTTCTCCCCCAAGCTCTGTAGAACAATTTAACACTGTTTGGTTATTCTCTGTTATTTCTCCTATGACATTCTCCCCTTCCCGCCCTCTCTGGGGCAGAAGCCGGGGGTGCTAAGTGAGACACCAGCAGAGGCCCAGGTCTGCTGGGGAGCTGCCAAGATTGGACTGTGGGGCCCGTTGTGCTGGGGGTCTTCTATGTGACTGGATTCTCCTGGGAAATTCTTCCCCATAGTTTCGACTGTGTGAGGGGCTGATCCTGGGCCTGAGGGTGGCAATCCGGTTCGGAACGTGCCCTGCTAACAAGAAAACTGCCCTGTGGGTGCAAGAGGCACCCGGGCCCTGGCTGGGAAGCTGCATTCCACACGAGCCCTTCTGGGATCACAGCTGTCATGTCTTCTCTCAGAGCAGCGGGTGCTCGCCTGGTTTCCCTTCCCCTCTCACATCCTGTGTCTGGCTTTCTCCTCCCCTAGCTTCTGGGCTTCCCCCTCCCTTTCCATTTGGTTGCTGGCCGTCTGTGGTAACAGTGTCGCCAAACGAGGTCCGGGCTGGTTGGCACAGGCGCCGCACGAGAGTGGGCAGGCTGAGCAGGCGCAGAACGGGAGCTCTCCTTTGTGGCTGGCGTAACTCTCCGTGTGGGGAGACACCCTGCCACAAATAGCTGAATCTGGGTTTGCCAAATGGCTTCTGCTCGCTCTTTTAACACCATTCAGATCCCATGGGCCAGAGAAGCGTCCCCCATCCTCCGCCCCCTCACGAGCTGCCCCCGAGCCCCTCCTGTATGTCTCATGCCCCCAGAGGGTGGGGCTGGCCCTGGCCCTCAGGGAGATGGATCTAGACTAACCTTTCTACACCAGGAGCAAGATCTTAGGTCTGGCACCTCTGACTGGGAGCTGCCCTGAGCAGGCAAGGGGAGCAGGAGGGGGTGAGTTGTGTTCACACTGCTGCTGGAGCCTTACTGAAGTGCCTCGAGGCTTGCTGGCTTTGGGATCTGCTGAGCACAGTGGTCTGACGCTCAGACCCTGGTGCCTGTCTAGCTATAGTGGCCTGAGCTAGGACCCCCGTTCTGCCGTTGCGTGTGGCTGGCGATGCCTCAGAGCCGTTCTCTTGTCCTGTAGCAAGGCCTCACGTGCAGTCGTTGTATTGCCGCCCCCCCGCCTGACATCAGGGCCCAGTTGTGCTAGGTAAAGAGGCTGCTTCGTGGTGCCAGCTAGGACGCTGTCCTACCCATCTCTCTGCCTAACGCCACTGCCAGCCAGCAAAACCCCCTTGTCATCTCTGTGAAAGGCTGCCTGGCAGACGCTCGTGGCGCAAGCTGCATCGAAGCAGGCGCTGGGACCCGTTGATGCAGCCAGCAAGCTGCCAGTCCCTGGGAAGAGCAGGCGAGCCCTGCTGCTGTCTGTTGGGGCTGGGAGGCCTGGGTAACTGTGGCAAACAACGAGCATCTGCAGCCCTGCTTTGAGGGAATGCCGCCTTGTAAGACATCCTGGCTGGTCTGACGCCTGATCCTTGTGTCCCACAGGAAACAGAGACCCCCACCCAGTTTCCCAGTGAGATTCCTCACAACGAGAAGCTCCTCTCACTTAAGTATGAGGTACGCCCCCTGGGCAATGGATCCGTTTGCTTGGGGTTAAGCGAGTCTGGTTGGAAAGCTGGTGACATGCCAGCGAGTGAGTGTGCTGGGGTGGGAGGGAGGCAGTGGGGTTGAGGGGTTATCACCTGGTAGGTGGAAAACCTCAGCATGGAGGCTGTTCTGGTGGCGCAGGGCAGGAAAGTCCCTGCGGGATAGCAAGATGCCAGTCTCTAGAGTCATCTGTGGGGTTCCAGGTGTTGGGGGGAGGTTTAAGCGGAGAAGAGTGCAGGGAGTGGGGGGGCACGAGCAGAGTGGGGGGTAAAGTAGGTTTCGTTGGGGAGAGGCGGGAAGGAGATTCCCCTGCTGTGCCACCCCGTAAAAGCATTTCCCTCTCCCTGAATGTAGAGCCTGGACTACGACAACTGTGAAAACCAGCTGTTCCTGGAAGAGGAGAGGCGGATTAACCACACAGTGAGTCTGGCTGTGCGCACAACTCCGGGCTGCCAATCTGAGCCCTGACCCCAGCCACCCTGTAGAAACTGGTCAAATTTTCCGGCGGGACAAGGGCTAGAGACACGGTTTCTCAACAGCGTAACCAGTTACTTCTGGGCACAGCTAGTCCCAGGCCGCCGAGAGGAGAGACTCTGCTCACTTAGTTTCTGAACCAGCGCCTGTACCTCCAGCTGAGTCACTGAGTAATAGCAGTCATAGCCTAATTAATGCCAGTTTGCTTGGGGGAGCCCAGGCGTGGGGCTCTTTGTCGGCAAGGGGGATTTTAAGACAGGAAGCTGGTCAAAAGGCCCTAACGTCCAAAGTGGTGACATGAAATTCTGCAGTCACTGCATGTTGCCATCCTGGAAGGCAACTCCCCCTAATAAAAATGGAAGCAGGAAGGCAAGGGAGCCAATGCAATATGTCCAAGCGCTTCGAGAGGTTGTTGGATCCAGACCAGGTCTCCTCCGGGACGTGACCCTGAAATCACTGGGAAAGAGCATGTGCCATGACTGGTGTCGCGTGAGGAGGCCTAAGGGCACTGGAAGAACAAATAGAAAGCCTTTAAGTACTTCATCCGGGAAACCTGCCAGACTTGGGGGTCTGCTGGACCCCTGGGGGGTAACAGGAGCAAGGATACGGGCACTGCAGAAAGGCAAAACGAGTTATTTGCCGCCACCACAGAGTATGTTGAGATGTGTCAAAAGAGGATGTGCGATGGTACCGACTGATAAATAGGGTCGTTGCTGCAGAGTAGCTCCTGCCCACACTCCTAGGGAAGACATGCTCTCGACCTTTTGGCCATGTTAGAAATGGAACGGGATAGAAAACATCACGATGCTGTTACATGAGTCAATGGCACGCCCTTAGAAGCTTCCTTTGCAGCCAGGCTGCCCTAAGCCTGTCAGCAAAGAGGCTGGAGTGTTGAATCTTCAACTCAAACACCCAAGGAACGCTTGGGAGAGAAGAAGTCTTTGTTAATATTTGATTAACCATCACTGAGACCGTTTTCAGCTGTCTGAATGAAAATCCTTTCCCCTTCGAGTTTAATCCTACCAGCTGTCACTAGACTTCCAGGAAAAACAGTAGATGAGTTCAGAGCTTGTAATGTTTAAAAATAAAAATAAATCCTTCCAGATTGTAATTGCCCAGGTGGGAAGAGGGCATGTATCTGATCAGCCTTTCTCTGGGAGCTGCCATGCCCTGAGTGCTTTGTGCAGAACTAAATCGCTTTGGGAAGGGTGCTGCCGAGTGAGTCACATTTCTTGGGGAAGTGGGGGTGTGTGTTAAGGCGCATGACCCTGTCCTTTATCCTGAGGGTGCCTTTGGATCGCTAGAGCCTGCTGCCCTCAGGTCCTGCAGAGCAGGCGTCTCATACCTGTCTCTCACAGGCGTTCCGAACGGTGGAGATCAAGCGCTGGGTCATCTGTGCCATGATCGGGATTCTCACCGGCCTGGTCGCCTGCTTCATCGACATTGTGGTGGAGGTCCTGGCTGGGCTGAAGTTCAGGGTGGTGAAAGACAGTATCCTTCAGCTGTGCCGCGGCAGGGCGAGCGAGCGAGCAACGTGGGGGCAGGGGTGAACGGGGCTGTGTGGTGATCTTTGGGTGATGGAAGCACAACGCTCAGCAGGGAGCAGAGTAAATTACCCACCCGGGAACTCCAAAAGGAAATGTCTGTGCAGACTGGGGTGAGTGTGTGTGTGGGCATCAAGTGAAGGAACTCGGCGAGGACTGTCAGTCTTTCTGTGGAGTGGGCTAGATGTTTGGTTAGATCTGAGAATGTCCTGGGCCAAGAGGACTGGGTGGATTTGTGAGCCGTGTCAGGAGGGGAAGGTTATCTCACAGTGGCCATACCATCAGGAGCCCAGCATGCATCTGGTTGTGAGCCCTATCTCTCTAGTGCTCGCGGGGCAAGGTTTCCCATAGCAGACTGGCCTGCTCAGAGGCTCCCAGCCCCGAGGGGACTCCATCGGAGGTAGAGATGTGCCTGATGGAATAATGTGATATTGACCCTGTGATACTTGAGTTTCTTGACGGACCCTCCCAGACATTGACAAATTCACTGAGAAAGGGGGGCTGTCCTTCTCCCTGTTACTTTGGGCGACTCTGAATTCTAGCGTGGTGATGATTGGCTCCATCATCGTTGCTTTCATAGAGGTAAGAGTTAAGAACTGGCTGCGGGCAGATAGGTTTGCTGGCTTCCCCTGCATTGGCTCTGCAGCGAAATGTGCAGCCACAGCAACCAGTTAAATGTTCCAGTAACAATCCCTCTACATGGGGGAGTGGGAAATCACTTACCACTTTCTTTGCCTGCTCCTGCGTTTTCCTGCCCGTGCTCTGCTCCCCCTGCTGGAGCAAATGGATTCACAAAACATCTGGGCCTTAAAAGCTCTGCTGCTGGTAGTGCTCGACTGTCTGGGTGGCTGCATGGGATTACATATCTTCCGGGAAAGCTGACACACAGCTGCCATGGGCATGGCTTTGCCAATTGATGAGATTACTTTGGAGGAGGATTATGCTGGTTTGAGAGCCAATGTTTTTCAAAGAGGGGGAAGAAAGTGCAAAAATTATAAATCTCAGGATTTGTTTGGTTTTTGTTATTTCAGATGTTATAAATAACCCTAATTCCTCTGGGGATTAGCACAGGGATGGGGTTGTTTTTATTACTGTGATGCAAGGATTTCTTATTAAGTGCGTCTACCTTTGGGCAGCAGTCTTAAAGTAGGACACTCTCTTTCCAGTTTGACCCTTTATTTGCTCAGTGCACATGACCCTAAGTAAGGCGGCATCTGACATGCAAGGGAAAGGAGCATAGCAAATAGTCAAAGACAAAGAAGGCAAGGAGAGGGAGCTTTTAAGATCGCTGACGGTAACAGTAAGCTCACTGGACTGGATCCTCAGCTGGAGTAGATGGTGCAGCTCCCTTGACATCTGCTGAACTGCATCTGTTTACACTCATTCTGGACTTGGCCAGTCTCTAAATTTCCCACGTGTCCAAGGATAAAAAACTCATAGGCAGAAAAATGCACTTCTGAGACACATGCACAGCAGCCACTTTAAACTTTCACCAGTCAGGAGGGGGGCCTGGGTTTAGGGAAGTGGTCCCTGAACTTTTACCCTGTGTCCCCCTTTACCCCGTCCATGCCCCCATCACCCCTCCAGCTGGGGCTGGGAGTGGGGCCACTGCTGGGAGCGGGGCTGGGTGGTGCTCCCTCCCCACTCCCCCCACCCTCCCGTGGGAGCTCGCCCAGGCCTGGCCTTGCCCTCCCAAACTCTCCTCTGCACCCCCCCCCCATGCAGGCGCACTCCACAGTTTGGAGACCTCTGGTTTTTAGGGTAAGTTACTGCCATACGAAGGGAACAAATCACAGAAACAAGGCAAATGAGCAACCTCTCAAATGGGAAATCAAGGGAACAATACCGTACTTTAAAGCACATTGAGTCCAGTTTGGCTAGCGGGCTAAACCTGTTCTTCTCTGAGGAAATTTAAGATAAACGTCCTGCCCTATATAAAGGGGGAGGCCCTTTAGCCATGAGGCAGAATGGTCGCAGAAATAGAGGTTCACCCGGTGCTCGTAGGGCCCCAAAAGAGGTGGCCAGCTTTGTGCTTTTTCATGCCCTCTGCTTTTGGGCCTGTCCAGAGTAGCCTGGATTATAGACAGTGCTGTGGCCGTTACTCAGTACTGATAGGTGCTGGTCCATGCTCTTGGTAGCAGTCTGGCTGGTACCTGAGTACTCGTTCCCAAGTGGCACTGAGCAGCAGTATTGCTCTCTCTTTCAGCTAGGCCGTTGCTCTCCTGTCAAAGCTCCGTGCTCTGCCTATAGAGTAAAAGGATGCCACGCAAATATAAACTCTCCTGCAGTTCTGCCACTGTTCAGCCCTTCCTCCAGAGTGTCTGCTCAGTTGACCCTAGTGGCTTCAGAAGGGTCATCCTCTCCGTGGAGTTGGTTTCTGGAGTGCAGCGTGTTTCCTCATCGCTTCTGAAGAGGGAAACTGCCTCGTTTGCTAAGAATCGATTCAATCCATCCTGCTTCAGGATTCCTGCATGTCTGGCTAGTCTCAGCCCATCGGGCTTCGCTTGAGGACAGCGGAGAAGTTCACTTTAAAAGCGCCATAGGAGCAATGCCAGAGGAATAATCTCTCCCTGAGATTCAGGGGGCTAATGGCAAGTCCTTCTCCAGAGGGGGAGCTGCTGGCCAGCCAGGTCCTTGCCCCTGGAATGTGCCTGGGCTAGCTGAAGAGGCGGGAAGGGAGTATGATCAGAAAGCCAGGCTCTGACTGCTCCTCATTAGCTGCCAGGGGTTGGCTGTTACAGGGCGGGGTGGTGCTGAAATGGTCATGGCAGGGCCTCTGGCCCTTGCAGCTGCATAAGCCACTGTGTAATGGCTGCTGCTAACAGACTCTTCCTGTGCTTCTAGCCTGTAGCCGCTGGCAGTGGCATTCCCCAGATTAAGTGCTACCTCAATGGTGTGAAGATTCCCCATGTTGTCCGCCTCAAGGTAAGCTCCTGTAAGACCCCGGAGTTTTGTGTGTGTGCACTTTCTCACGCCCCAACATCCCTCCCCCCACCGGTGTGTCATGCCAGACCAGGAAGCTGGCAGTAGGCAGGAACGAGGAATTCCCTCTCTGGCATTCATCAGCACAGTGCCTCCACCGCGTACCAGTGCCCCCGTCTGCTTCCAGCTCCCCACACTCATCCTGGCCGGGCGCTTGTCTCCCAGCTCTGCCGGGATGTCCCTTGGCCTCCCATTCACAGCTGATAGTGGCGCCTTCTGAGGGAGAGGAATCTGGCCTCTCTCACCAAGTCATGACCCCAACGGTCACCATCCTGCCCTGCTTTGTGACTGGTCTTGGGCAAGTCACTTCACCTCCCGGGGCCTCTGTGTAATAAATGCACAGGGCAGGTCCCTTTGGGCTTCTCTGGGGCAAGGCGATGGGTCATAGTTTCTCAACCTGTGGTACGCAATACCCCTGGGGGTACGCGAGACACAGGCAGGGCATACCTGGGGAAAAATAGAGTGAAAGGGTGGCAGGCGGCAGCTGCTGACTTCTGGGAGAGGCAGGTGGCAGCAGCCCGCTTCCCACCCGGTTCCAGCTGGGAGGTGGGCGGCAGCCGCTACAGTCCCAGGAAGCCACGGGCTGCAGCCACCCATTTCCTGCCCGGTCCCAGCTGGGAAACAGGTGACAGCCGCTGGCTTCCCGCCCAGTTGCAGCTCCCAGCTGGGAGGCAGGCGGCAGCCTCCTGCATCTTGCAAGTTGGGCTCGCAGCTGGGTGGCAGCCACCCGTGCCCCGGCTCTGAGCCGAGGGGCAGCCTCCTGTGCCCCGGCTTGAAGATGGGCAGCAGCTGCCTGCCCACATCCCTAGGTCCCAGCCAATGCGGAAGCCTCCTCTGCCCCAGCTCGGATTGGGTGGCAGTCTCCCACCTTCCGGGCTGGCAGCCAGGCAGCAGCGACCTTGAAAACTTGTTAATTTCACTGCTCTAGCTGAGCAGTGAAATTGACAACTATGACAGCCCCAGAGTTCACCAGTTACCCTCTTTTCCTGTCTCTCTCTCACCCCTTCTTCCTCTCAAATCTATGGCAAAAAATTTGGCGCGGCGCTTTATATTCCCCAGCATTGGCATGCCACTCAAAGCCGCCTAGCTTTGGCCAATATCACCTCTAGTCCAGGTACATACTTGAGTTGTGCACCCCTGGTGTAAAGGTGGTAACTCTACCCACACTAGATTTGATATGTCATATCACGGCCTTATATACTCAGCCCTTCTTCCAACACATGGCTCACATTATTCTGTAAATATAAAATCCCGTGGAAAATTGAGTGTTGGGGTACTTATTAAAATTTTCAGAAGTTAGGGGGTACTTGCTACTTAAAAGGTTGAGAAACACTGCGCTAGGCAACTGTGCGGTGTCGCTGCCGGTACCGATGACCTTTGCGTTTGGGCGTTTTTACAGTCTCTGGGCGCTACAAAACAAACCGGGGGCTTAGCACTGGCCATGAGACCTCACACAGCAGAGCTTTCCAAAGTAAAACGGCACCCCCCGGGGGGGATCTGCTGAGGCTGATAGGCATGGGGGAGCGGGAGCTCGTGCTGTGAGCAGTTGCTGAACCTGAGATGCAGGAGGGGCAGTTACTGGGCTGCACAATCCTTTGTGACGGTCATGACTCCTGCCCTGCTGTGACCACAACGAACTGGTGCTCCGCGCTGGGAAGGGGCTGCTGCAGCGTGTCTCATCCCGTAAGTTTAGAAGTTGCAGCTGCAGCCTGGGTGGCAGCAGTGAAATAGTGATCCAAAGTCCAGAGACGACGAACTCTCTGCAGCAGCAGGAGGGTTGCCAGCTGCTAGCTTGCTAGGTTCCTGCCTCACCTCTTGCCTTTGGGATGTGATTTCCAGGGAAAGTGGCTGTAATGTCATCTTCCCCTTTGCTCTCCCCCAGGCATGTGGACTGCGGGGAGCAGCTGGGTATGAAGAGACCCCGGTGTCCAGTTTGGAGTGCTCAACATGTCCCTCCTCCCGTGTCCGTCCCCCCCCCCAGCCCAGCCCAGCCCAGCCCAGCGCTCAGAGGGACCGCCTTGTGACTGGCACTGTCTCTCCCATGCTAATCAGAGACTCTCTCCTTGTTTCCCAGACCTTGGTGATCAAAGTCTGCGGAGTCATTCTGTCGGTGGTTGGAGGCCTGGCTGTGGGGAAGGTAATTTGCCAAAGAGGAGGACCTAATTCAGTCGCCTTCACGGGAGCACCGGCGGGGTGTAGTCACCACTCTGCTGCATGCTGGCTGCAGGAAATGCTGGTGTCTTGCTAAAGCGGGGCTGATGCGTCCGTGACCATCAGTGTTTGAGAATAGCTCCCTCGGAAGCGGTTTGTTTCACGTGGATACACCTGTCCCTTTGCCCTGCTTCAATGACTTTGCCACTTTCCCCTGCACTCTGACACCTGCACCTATGGGCTGCCGTTGAGGTGCCGTGCTTTCCTCGGGTGGCAGATGTATCCCAATGACATCTGCTGACCTGATGTGACTGGGAGGAGGGCAGGGGGGTCGCAGCCCTTGTGGCTGTCTGGTTCTTCACTTTCTATATTCGAGACCATATAGAGAATGAATCCTATACGTCTGAAATGCTGCCGCTGTACTGCAAGGCGGCCTGCCAGAGTCCTGCTGGGACATCGCCAGGCAGAAGTGCAGTCACTTGTACTGTCTGTGGTTATAAATGGACCTTGGGTCTACTCTTCTGCAATCCTGAGGGGAATCCCCTCTGATTCCCTGCGTTTATAGAGAAAGGGCTCTGCCTGAATTCACATTCACGCTACCTGCTCTGGGAAACATGGGGGTTTATCTGGGCCTGCTGGGACTTACTTTTAGAATCACTTGCTAAAATTAGCAAGTATGGGGAGTAATGTGAGGTTTCCAGTTCCTGAAAAGAAACCTCCCCTACTGGAGCCGGGGTTGCTTCAGACAGAATCGCCATGTTCCCGCAACCTTCGCAGACTGTGCGGAGCCACGAGGCTGGTGCTCTGGGCCCTGACATGTGGTTAGGGAATTGAGCAGTGGGGAGCGTGGATGGCAGGGCCGAGTCCATGCTCTGAACTCTCGTGCCTTCAGAGGTAGGCTCTGAAAAGAGCAGCTGCCTTTCTCACCTACTGTTGGCTCTTCTGCCTTTAGGAAGGGCCGATGATTCATTCCGGAGCAGTCATCGCAGCCGGGATCTCGCAAGGAAGATCCACATCTTTGAAGCGAGACTTTAAGGTTGGTTGCTCACTCCCAGAGTCTGACAGGGCACGAGGGAGTGTGTGTGCGGGGGAGGGAGGGTGTGTACACCCACGTACGTGCTGGGGAAGGAGACGTGGTGACTGACTTGTGATGTCTTGGGAGGACAGTAGGCGACCTCTGGTCTCTTGGGTAGAAGTAGCACAACAAAGTGTGCCTCACCTTCCTAGTGTGGTCTAGGCCAGCCCACTGATTCAACTGAATCCAGAAGAGTCTGGCCTACTTAAAAGGCAGGTGGTGGGGGTGAGATGGGCCTGAGTGTGGTGGACTTCCACGCCTGCCTTGCATGCCAGGGGCCAGGAACCCTGCCCGAGCAGTCATCTGGGGGTGGCTTGGAAGGTGTAATACTGGCCTATCCCAAAGGGAGCTCCAGCCAGTCACCTTTGCCCTAAACCATCCCAGTTGCATTGCTTTCTGGGGACCTATCCCAGCAATGTGATGGGGACCAGCATAGCTTTGGGCAGGCGAGCAGCAGATGTTAGCCTGTGTTCTTCTCCATGCCGCCCTTCCAGGGAGCACTCTCGGGTCACCAGCACCCGCGCAGCCTGTAAAGCCACCGTCCTGTTGTTTCAGATCTTTGAGTACTTCCGCAGAGACACGGAGAAAAGGGACTTCGTCTCCGCCGGAGCAGCAGCTGGCGTTTCAGCTGCTTTTGGCGCACCTGTTGGTAAGCTGCCGTTTGGTGTCGTGTGTTCGCCTACGGACCGGACTCTGCCCCGGGTGGGATGCTCGCTCGCCCCAGCTAGTGGCAGGATCTGCCGGGGATCACCTGGACACTCCAGATTTTCCCAGCTCTCTTGTGACGGGCGGGCTTAATCGGTCACGCTCCGAGAGGAAGTGACCTGTGTGTGATAGACCACTGGAGTGGCAGCTGCCCTTGCCTACCTGCAGCTTGGCACGTGCTGCATGGTCTGCTCTCTGGCAGTGCTTGAAACTGCTGCTTTCAGAGCCAGGTTCCCATTTAGTGAGGCCAAACTGGAAGGCAGTGGCAGTTCTGTCTGCCTGCCTGCCTGCTTCTGCCAATCCCCCACATGAGCTTGGTGGCAAACCAAAAAGTCGCAGGCAGGCTGCCTGCCTCTGCCAGCACCAGCAGAGCAGAGGGTGACGTGCCCGGGTGGGCAGGGCTGAGAGCTGTTATCCCGCATTCCCTTGGTGGGGTTATATGGGAAGCCCTCCCGGGAGGGGTGTCAGTATCGGTTGCTATGGGGCAAACCCGTGGATCTTCCCTTCTCAAGCACTAGCCTAAAATCTAGCAGTGCGGTTGTGTGTTAAGGGACAAGTTAGTCCCCCAGCGGGCTGTCCCTTCCTCCCACATCCAGGGTGAAGCTGTGTCCCAGCATTGCTGCTCTACCCCACTGAGTGCCTCGAGAAGCGAGGGCATGATCGCACCAGCCTGTAGGCCGAGTGTGCCCTCCCAACGGTCCCATCACAGGCTTTCTCCCCTCGGCGAAGCCTTCCTGCTGCCACGAAGGCAGGCGTCAGAATGCCAAGCTTTTACAAAGCCACTGTGCGTCATGCTTCCCCAGCGCCCACCGGGCGTGGCCGAGGGCTGCTGGCACAGACATGCATCTGCAGCCATGACCCTCCCGGAAGCTTGGCCAGCCGCTGGACTACTTCCAGGGCTCAGGCTGATGGGGGTCCCCTGGGCAAAGGGTCATCCTCCAGTTCCTGGAGTACACAGGCAGCTTGTGTGGGTGTGAGAGGTCCTCAGCCCCGGGATGCTGCGTCCTGTGTCTCTGCACACCCATGGGGCGTGGCTCCTTACAGCCCGGGTAACTGGGAGATCACCACTTGCTCTGAAAGGCACAGCCGCGCTCAGGCTGGGGGGTGGGGGGGGGGCGGCAGTAGCTGCCTGGTCTGATCCGTTACAATGGCACCATTGCCTTGTGTATCTCTAGGGGGAGTTCTTTTCAGCTTGGAAGAAGGTGCTTCCTTCTGGAATCAGTTCCTGACCTGGAGAATCGTAAGTGTTAGAAACCTGGGGCAGAGGCTGCCCCCTCCTTCCTGGCTTGTGCAGCGCCATGCACAATTGGGCCCATGGGTGCTGGGCTGCCTGTCTGGGCACAGACTTCTGAAAAACTGCGGCGAGCTGCGAGTGCCCCGGGGTTCTGACTGGCCGTTTCCCCAGATTGTTCGGGAGAGGCAGGATTGCCTTGTCTAGTGAGAGGCCTGTGCTGGATAGAGATGCTCCCGTCTGAAGGGAACTGTTGGGCGAATCTAGGCCTTGACTTCTTGTGTAAGAGTTTGAGGCCAAGAAGGAAGATGCTGATGAAACTGCTAGTTAGTATTTGGGGTCCTGCAATTGGCCTGTGCCGGAGAGTTGGCAAGAGGGAGATGGGGGCAAAAAGGAACAACCCAGAATTCTAGGAAGAGGCGGGCAGCACGTGTGCGTAGCGCAGAATGCAAGGTGCTGTACATCCCTTCGAGGGAGATGTGGCTCCTGACTATGGAGCTCACAGTGTAACAGAAGGGCACTGGGCACTTGTGAACTAAATCCTGCACCTCCCTGCTTGTAAGAACCCTTCAGGGAATGAGTGGGGCAGAGCTAGGCCCCTGGCGGATGGAGCAGGGCTAGGAGGGGTGTGATGGCAGGTAGCTGAGGCGGCGGGCAGCGTTTCTGGTTGTCTAGCGTCCTGACACCTGTTGCTTCTTTCTGCAGTTCTTTGCCTCCATGATCTCTACGTTCACGCTGAACTCCATCCTGAGCTTTTACCATGGGAACCCCTGGGACCTCTCCAGCCCGGGTCTCATCAACTTTGGAAGATTCGATAGCGAGGTAAAATTGCTGGCCTTGTGCCAGTCACTGGGTTGGCGGTTGCCCTTTGCAGCCTGGGGAATAGTGGAAGGACCTGAGGTCAGATGGGGCTGTTCACCCCCTTTATACCTTTGCCCTGAATGTTTGACAGTGTGAGGGGCCCCAGGTGGGCCCTGTCTTTCTCCGTGGCTCTCAGTGACCTGGGGTGGAGGGGACGTGTCACGCCGGTAGGGCTCTGCAAAGGCCAGACGCACTCATAGCAACACTTCCCGCTGAGCAGGCTCTTGGCACCGACCATCGTTTGGAAGCATTTGCCCAGCTGTTGCTGTGCTCTGGTTCTGGGAGCGTGGGCTCCGGGGGGTCTGGGAGCAAGGAGCCCTGCTGCAGCTGTCACGCTCAGAGGCAGTGATGTGGCGCTGAGATCGCCACCACGCCGAAAAGTCTCCAAACCCCTTTCTCCTTGTTTGCAGAAACTGGGATACACGTTCCAGGAAATTCCGATCTTCATGTTTATGGGAGTGGTTGGTAAGATGGGTCTGCTCGTTCGATTGAGTTAAATTCTCTGGTATCTCCTTCCCCTCTGTCCTGGAAAGCTGCCTTATCCCACGTCCTGGGGAGAACGGGAAAGCCATTAAAAAGCAGAAAAGCCAAGGGGCCCTCGGTGAATCTGCTACGGTTTGATTCTCCAGATAGTCTTGATCTTCCATGGTGAAGGCAAAATCCCTGAACTTTGTGCTTCCCCATTGCTGGGTAGGGTTTGAAGTGTGGCAGAGCCTGCAGTGTCAGGGTAGCATTGGTCCCAGCTCTGTTCCCCTGAGAGGCTGGGGGAAGGGAACTGGTGTTCTAGGCAAAACCCCCTGCTTGCTACAAATCTCTGAGCCGGGTCTTTGGAACGTGAACCGTGTGAGAATTATTTTCTGCTTTGCTGCTTCTGTACAGCCCTCTCCTGCTGGGCAGGGCACAGAAGCATGCATCTAAAAATCAGTCTTTCCTCTGTACCCTGGCCTGCCTCGATCTCCATGCTCTACAAACAGGCGGCCGCTAGCAACCCTGATTCCGTGCCTCTGGCTTTAACAAAATGAACAGAAGTGCAGGGAAACACCAGGCCGGAGTCAGTTAGGAATTGCTCCTGGTATTTCTTTAAGTTGTCAGAACCTACCCTTTGGATCGGACTGGACTCTAGCCAGTATTCTGACGTCACCTGCTGCTGTCACTGCTCTGGGGGTCTGGATGGTGGTTGGATCTCCAGCCTTCCACCCCCTAATTCCCTGCCCAACAAGAATAGAAACAGGAATATTGTGGTCTCCAGTTGGCTGGCTGCCATCAGGACACAGACTGTCTCCTAAAGCCATGTTGTCTCTGAGCATTGAAACGTGCACGTTGAGAGAATGAAAACTACTGTTACCACAGCAACCCTGATGCAGCCACATTGCACATCCCAGCATGCACTGGAAAATGAGACAGTTGTAGTCTACGTGGGGCCTCTTAATAACCTGGTGCTGTGTTAAAATTCTCAATCATAATGTTGCATTAATGGCTGTGGCGCATTGTGCAGATCTATGACCTACGTGTTGTAGAAATAATACGGTGCTCAGGCATTGATTTTCCTTTAATAAAAAAACAAGATGTAAAGGAGTGGGCAAGTGTGTACATGGATCTCTCTTGGATGCATGCTACAGCTCACTATTCTCTCCTATCCAAAGCAATAGAGTCACAATTTTGACTCTTTAAATTGTGAAGTCTCCATAAACTGGAGATTTGTGCCCATGTGGAGAAATGGCAGAAGCTTGTGCCGTTTCTTCTCTGAAGTTCAGCTTGCTCTCCTTTCTCCCGTGTGGCTTGACACTGAGCGTTACAGAAGGAAGTTACTGCTTTTCCCTGGAAGCTGCTACTGTAGATGACTTAAAATATTGTGCTGTTGATAACATGTTACTGGCGAGGGCAAAAAACTGTCCAAAGGCAAAGTGATTCAGGAGAAATCTTTTTTGAAGACCTGTTTAACTCTGCAGTTATTATTGCAGGTGATAGACAATCTTGAGAGAGAGAATTATGGGTTTCTTTCAAATCCACTCAAGAGGTTTTCCACTGTTTTCCTCTCTCCTGCTTGCAGGTGGAATTCTCGGTGCAATATTCAATGCCTTGAATTACTGGTTAACTATGTTCCGAATCAGGTAAGCATCAAAGAGATGCAAAATAAAACTAAATCCCTCGGTATTAGCACTGGTTGTGTCCAGTTTGGGGCTGATTAACTGAACAAGGGTGTTGCTTTAGTGCCTGAAGCCCTGTGGCTTCAGATCTGATAAGATTTCTAAGTGACATGTTGTGTTAGCACATTCTCACTTACAAAACTCAGGTGCTTAGAAGTAAGGGACTGATAGTTCAGGATGTCATCACTTAATAGCGCACTAGAATCAACAGCTAGTATCACTAATCACAAAGAAATCCATGTTTCATCACAACTGTAACCCTGATCCAAAGTAAATATTCCTTCCATCATCTGAAAGTCTAAAGCAAAGATACCCTTCTGAAAAAGGAGTCTTAGGTTACACGTACCCATTAACAGTACACTAATCCACCTCAAATACATATTTAAATTCAATGACTGTTCCATGCTTTCCTACTGAACTGCATAACTGCTGTTTCTTGGGACGTGTTGGATTTCATTAGATTTTACTGACAACCAGGTAGTATATTAACTGGTGCTGCAACTCCCATTTAACAGGATCTACTTCTTACATTCTGAAGTCTGATGATGGACTAAAAGACTTTAGAACAAATCCATGGGTCAGAGTGGGCAACGGTGATGAAAGATGAATATTTTTGTCCTGATGTGAATGCTTACGTGGACAATACAAGATCTGATTTTCTTAACACTCAGTTCTTTGCTGTTATGTACTTGGGTTATGTGCTTTGTAAATGCAGAGAAGAGCATTTTCAAAAGTCTAGGTCCCAGTGAGCTCCTAAATCACTTAAGTGCTTTTGAAAACTTTACCTCTAGTCACTTGGCTTCAAAAATCAGTTAAAATGGCTAATCTTTCTGTGTTGGAATACCTCCCTGCCCCCCGGGGACCTGGCTTCTCATTTATCATCCAGAGCTCCTCTTTCAGAAACAGTTAGTTCAGAAAAATAACATCCTGTGTGTGTGCTGGGAGAAGTGCTTTGTAGCTTTTGCAGATGGAACAGGTGGGAATTGAGGGATTCAGAGCAGATGGTTTATTCCGTGTTCGATATTCCTGTGAACGTATTAGTGGAGCTAGAAATCTGCAGGACTTCTAAAAGCATAAAGCGCTATTTCTGTGCAACTCCTGGTTCGTACAGCCCCAGTGACGTTTCAGATGGCCTTCCAAGGGCAGAGCTGGGGAAAGGGGATTCGCCACCTTCTGTAGACAAATTGGAGAGAGTCCAGAAGAGAGCAACAAAAATGATAAAAGGAGGAAAGGTTAAAAATAATGGGCTGGGTGTGTTTTAATCCTGAGAAATGAAAACTGATGGGGGACCTGATAAGTCTTCAGATATGCAAAGGGCTGCTATAACCATCCACTTTATCACTCGTTCTCTGTGTCTATCGCAGGAAGGACAAGAAATAATGGGCTTAATCTGTAGCTAATCTGATGTTAGGGAAAATGTTCTGACTGACTGCAAGACTAGTTAAGCTCTGGAACAGGGACCACGGGAGGTTGTGGAATCCCCATCACTGGAGGATTTTAAGGACAGGTTGGACAAACAGGTTTATTTGGTCCTGCTTCAGTGTAGGCGGCTGGATTAGATGATCTGCCGAGATCCTTCCAGCACTACGTTTCTAGGATTTCTCCAGCCCCCCATTTCTTTGGGCCTGTGCAATCCTGCTGCTTGTCTGATTCCCGCCCTGGGAGGAGATGGTGGCCTTCTCTATCAGCCTGCGCCAGCCCTCCCCCCATCAACAACACCAGCAGCGGTTGGAACCCATTTGAAGAACCAGCTGAGCCCTGGCGGTGCATCTGGGAAGCAGCAGAACAGCCAGGAGGGAGCTCCCTGTTCACGTGGCTTGTGTCCGACTCCGCAGGTATATCCACCGCCCTTGCCTTCAGGTGATCGAGGCCATGCTGGTGGCGGCTGTGACAGCGTCTGTGGGGTTTGTGATGATCTACTGCTCCAGGGATTGCCAGCCCTTCCAAGGGGATGCCGTGACCTATCCACTGCAGGTAGGAGTCCCTCCACCCCCACAGTGAAAGTGTGTCTGTTCCTGACTGCCCCCTAGAGCTGGATCGGCTCACCGAACAGCAAGCTGCTCAGAGCTCAGGGGTTTTCACGAGTGACCTCTGCTGCCTGGCTTGGGAGCCAGCCTGTCCTCTGTGGCTTTTCTACAAGCCAGGGGGTGTGAGCATTGAGGGAGGCGAGAATGTCTCTTTCTGGGCAGTGAATGAGGCAGGGCTGCATATATGGCACAGGAGCCCTGCCTCTTGCAGGGCCTGGGTTCCCATTATAGACAGTCCAGCTGGGACTTGATGATCCATCCTAGTGCACCAGTAAAAGTGAAGACTTTGAACATCTCGAGCCTTCACTATACCACCTTGTGAAGGCGGTCACTGTCAGGTTAAATATCGCCCGTCTCTGAAAACATATTGCCGACTGCTGTTAAGGGCCATCGAAAACTACTTGAACGGCTAGTGATCAGAGAGAAATGTCTCGTCACTTTCTGCTTTCACTGCTCCCCTTTCTGGACAGTAAGTGTACCCTGCTTGTGACAGCCTTTCAGGCAGTGAAGGGGAAGAGAGAAAATGCCCATTTGACTTCACACCACAATCCAGGACTCAAAGCTTAAATTCGCATCTAAATTTAACTAGATTTCAACTTGACCACGACCCTCTAAATCTCTGAGCCACGTAACTATGTCCAGGTGTGCTATTCGATAGCGATCAACGAGGCCCCTGTTTTTAAAGGTGTTTAAGCCTTGCTGTGCTCACCATTGCACACGGAACTGATTTTGGGGCCCAAACATTTTCAAAAGGCACTTAGAAGCCTAAATCCCATTGACAGCTGATGGGAAATAGGCTCCTAAGTGTCTAAATCCCTTTTGAAAATATTTGGGCTCCTAAATCAGTTAGGCTTGCAACGATGAGTGCAGCAATATCTAAACAGCTTTTAAAATGCTGGGCGTAAGAGGCTAACGCGCAGTGTACCGTGCTAGCGATGCCTGTGGCATGTGGCTACGTTAAACTCTGCACATTGGCTAGTTGGGTCTATTTCACCAGCTGTCCGGGAGCCCCTTTCACGCCTGCCTTCCCGCTGGTAATTCTAGCTCTCTGCTGGCTTCCGTCTCCGGGTGCCGCATGGCTCAGTGCAGTGATTGTCATGTGGATTCTGCCAGTTCTCACAAACAAACCTTTGTTTTTTCTTTCCTCCCCTAGCTGTTCTGTGCGGATGGAGAATATAACTCGATGGCCACCGCCTTCTTCAACACGCCGGAGAAGAGTGTTGTCAGCCTCTTTCACAACCCTCCAGGTCAGTTACGGCTTGGCGGATGGGACAGGGAACTGTCGGCAGAACAAGGGTGGGAGGGCTCGGGGTTAATGGCAGGGCCAGGTCAGCAGACCCCGAATTAGGAAGCAAGTCGCGTTCCTTGATTTGTGGGTGGACGTTCTCCTCATGGTAGCTCAATACACAGCGCTACCGCACTCCCTGCCCTGTGGGGTGAGCTCTGCTCAGTAATGCAGACTCCTGTAAAAAGATCTGTTGAATAGCCAGTCTCCCCAGAACCTGGGAGGTGTGCTGGCTCCGGGGCTGGCCAGTGTGTGACACGTTCATGGTGGCAGTGGTGGTGCTGTCACCCAAGGGCCTGGTGTGGACCAAGCCCCCATTGTGCTGGGTGCTGTACAAACGAAACGAGGACATTCTCAGCTGTGCAGTCACGGGGGTGAGCTAAGTGTTTACCTGGGGCAGTGCCTGCCCAGGACAGCTCCCATCGTAGGGAAGAGGAGCATCCCACAAATCAGCGTGGGCCGGGTGGTGATCGTGCACAGCCATTCACTCGCACGGTGACTTGTCCTCCGGGCCTTTTGGGAAAGCTTTACGAACAGAGGCGGCAGAAGCCTTTCATAGCACTTACAAACTACCCTGTGGAAGACGTGCTGCTAGGCCGTGCAGTGTCCTAAATCTTCCAGACTGACCTCATCAGAGAAACAGGCTCTTTGATGCCTGAGCTTGGCGTTGGTCATACTCACTAATTCATAAAATTTCAGTCGTTTCCGAGGGGTCTGCCGGGCGCTAGCGTGATCTGCTGTTGAATGTGCGTTTAAACAAACCAGTCTCTAGCCAGATGTGAATGGGACATGTCTGAGTATGAGACGGGCATAAGAAGTCTTGTGCTTGTCTGTTGCAGTCGTTCACTAATTTGAAGCTTTTAAAAGTAAAGATCTGGATTTGTATCAGCAAAGTGGTGTCAATATTTTATTGACGCTCCCACCAAAATTCCCCCTCCCTTAGCCTGTGATAAACAGCCTGTCCCGTGAGCATGTGCGCTCAGACCGGCAGGATGAGAGCCATGGTGTTTTAGATTATGGTGTAGATGGGAATTTGAAGAGGAGGCTGTAGTGTCCCATGAGCGCTCTTGTTAAATGTCAGCCAAGCATTTTCCATTCACCTTCTTTCTTCAGTCTCAATTTCAGCCTTTCTCCTTCATGTGCTCGCTCTGAAAGCTGGAGTCTGTTATAGAAATGTTCTTGGCTGCTTCCTGTTTGCTAAGGTCCCTCTCTCCTGAATGAGTTTCCCTTCTGGTTATGTTTTGAATGTGGATTGTACTTTTTGGATTGTCTAGAAATTAAATCCCCTTTCACAGTGCCCCAGAGAGTCCAGTCTCGGTTTGCATTTCCCTTGACATAAAGCCTGTAATTTTTAAGCTAAAAGGCACAAGTTCTGCCTCGACCCCCATAACGGGCTCTTGGAACAGCCACTTGAATCTCAGGCCTGTTCGTTCTCTGACAGCTGGTGCACAAAGCTGGCTGTAACTTGAATGTCCTGAACTGGCAATTCCAGTATGGGTTGCAGTCAGTGGTGGTTACTTTCCTATGGAGATATGATGGGACCCAAGGAAACGACTCTGTACTCTAGCTGAGAGGACTTCTGGTGCCCCAGACCCTTCCCCTCTCCCAGCTCAAACCTTGGGTCCAGTTCCTTGGATGACAGCTGCCTGTGGAAATGTTCAAAGGGGCGGTGTGGCAGCGCTCGCTACTTAACAGGCTTTAAACAGCTGTCGCCTGATGATGCAGATCCAGGGAGTGCTGGGATGGGAGGGGGGACTTCAGGGCATTGCATAAGGACCTCTTTATGCAGGTGATGTCCAGTGAGGCAGGTGCAGGATGGCTGGCAAGACTTCCCTGGTATGTAGCGACATGCAAGCACCAGGGGGTGCCCCGTTGATCACAGAGCAGGATTCTCCTCCTGGCACTCTGGCTGAAACCATAACAGCGAAGTGCTGCAGACCAGCTGAAGAAACACGATACGACAGGTCTAATTGTCTTGGCTTCCGCAAAGGAAAACCGCGCCTCCCTGCTGGATTAAATTCTTTGGTCTTCTCAAGAACTGGCTGATCTAGCTTCTCCGGGCTTTTAAAAGTCTCTGACCAAGTCCCTCCCAAGAGGCTACTCAGGGAAGTACATCTCCGAAGGTCAGGGTGTTGCCCTGGGTTAGAACTTCTCTGGAACGGCGAGCAACCGAAACCGTCCATTTGAGTTGTGCCCACAGGCTAACAGCAGGTCCTGGACCGGGACTGGAGCTTAGAGAAGGGGTGGAGCAGCGAGGGCAACTTATGGAGGGGACCAGTCGTTTGTGAGACGTGTAGAAGGGCCCGAGCCAGCTAGAGGGCAGGAGAAATGCTTGCAAGCCTGCAGCCCCGGGAGCAGAGGTTTGCAGTTCTCTGGTTTAGGCTGGGCAGTGATGGATGCGCAGGTGGGACTGGCAGGCGTTGGCAGCCGTCCAGCCTCTCAGAGCCGCGTCATGGCAAAAACGCGGTGCAGCTAATCAGCTGGAATTGGCCACTTAACGAGCGCTGTAGCTTGCCCTGAGAGCTGCTGGTGTCGGGTCTAGAAGTGCGTGAATCTCAGAGGTGTGGAAGGGATGAAACAAGCCTCCTGGGCCTCTCTTCTCTCCCCCCAGGCTCTTACAATCCCATGACCCTGGGGATGTTCACGCTGATGTATTTCTTCCTGGCCTGTTGGACCTACGGACTCACTGTGTCTGCGGGTGTCTTCATCCCTTCCCTGCTGATTGGGGCTGCCTGGGGGAGACTCTTTGGCATATCGTTGTCCTACATGACCAGTGGAGCGGTGAGTTACCCCCCGGGCAGGGCCAATAAACCTGGCTGTCTGTGCAATGCTGTTGGCGAGCCATGGGGGTGAAGGCCGTGGGGTGTCATGCTGGGGTCTGAGCTGGTTTAGTGAGTGGAGGAAGAAAGGCCAGTTCAGATGATGCCAAAACCCAGCTAGAAGGGGAGAGGCTCTGGCTTGCTGCCCTTCTCCTCCTCACGCAGCAGCAGCAGCTCCTGGTCGAGTGCAATGTAAGTCCTCCCAACTGGCTAAGGCTCCCTGACAAGCGTTTCTCTCCCTGTCCGGGGGGCAGAGTGCGCTGGAGCATGGCGAGGCTGTTGTCAAGGGGGACTTTGCTGCTGGATGCGCCAGCAGACGTGCAGAATATCCTAATCTTTGCAGAATGGGTGTCTGCTGCTTTTGATCCAGGTCTGTTCCCCTCCACCCCTGGGTAACTCGCTCTTCCCATGTCTCCTGTTCAGATCTGGGCTGATCCTGGGAAGTATGCTCTGATGGGGGCTGCAGCGCAGCTGGGTGAGTTGGGGTCTCCGTTGGAAAATTGCCTGCTAGGAGGCGTGCGTTCGTTCCAGGGAGACCGGGCCGTATCCTGATGTGTCTTCATGGGGAACCAAAGCCCCTGGTTGTGCATGTCAGACTTTGCAGTGAGGCTTGTCTGTTTACCACTGGAAAGTGTCCCGTGTGGAACCACAGAGCAAAGCAGCAGAGTCTCCCTCGGGGCCTCTGGCTGCCTGGGTGCGGCTCCCAGTAGGGCAGCCCGGGTATGAGTGCTGGCCGTGCTGCCCCATCCTGCGGTGGCCCATGTTGCTGCTACATTAACTCCCAGCCCCCGGTCCAGCAGCGACCCTAAAAACAGAGCTCTTCACATGGGCCTTGGAGAACCTAACAAACGTGGCATTGGGCTGGGCTGTGGGTCGCTGGGCTGGATAGGCGATGGGGCCAGCCTGCCCTCCTGCTAGCATCCTTCCCAGAGGAGCAGGGTGGCCGCACGGTGGTGGCCTTGTGGCTGAAGACACTGGACTGCAACGTAGGTGAGCTGGGTTAGTTTCCTGGCTCTGCCATGGGCTCCCTGTGTGCCCTGGGGCAGGTGGGGGCAGCTCTGTGCCTCCGTGCCCCACCCCTACACGATGCAGGCCCTTCCCCACCCCATAGACCCTGCGTGGCTCTGTCTCTCCAGCCCAAACCCCAAGACAGAGAAAACCCTGAAAATTCAGGCACATTCAGCAGTTGTGGGGACCAGCCAACGTCCCAGCACAGGGGCTCAGAGTCTTTATGGGAGGCTCCCCGGCTCTCCCTCTACCCCCTCCCTAGAGCCCCCTCAGTCATGTCCTTTCCAGAGCCCAGAATGAGCGTGCCTCTCCCATAGGTGGGATAGTGAGAATGACCCTGAGCCTGACTGTCATCATGATGGAAGCGACGGGCAACGTCACCTACGGCTTCCCCATCATGCTGGCGCTGATGACTGCCAAGATTGTGGGCGACTACTTCGTGGAGGTGAGCGGCCTGGCTGCTCTTATTCCAGGCGGGAGTGGCAGGCAAGGCAGCGGCGATGGGGTGGCGGTGCTGTCCCAAGCGGGCTGGACCTGCTGTCTGAATTGGGGCAGAACACAGGCAGGGGGCTGGCCTTGGAGCCTGCCAAATGTGCGTGGCTTGACACCGCCCCCTAGTGGCACAGCCCGGCTTGGCATGGCTGTAGAGACCCTAGATCAGTGGTTCTTAACTTTTCCAAACTACTGTACCCCTGAAGCCTGAGTCCCACCCCCACGGGGCTGAGGCATGTAACTTAGTTTCATGGCGCCCCTGTGGCTCCAGGCAATTGCCTTTCTTGCCACCCCCAATACCAGCTCTGCACTTGCGACCCCTCTAAACCCCCAGGTTAAGAAACACTGCCCTAGATTATTAGCGGGGAGGTGCCAAGCTCTGTGAGCCAGAGTGGAGCAGAGTTAACACCTCCTTCATCGGCTGCAGCTGGTCAGTGCCGCTTCAGCTGAGCACTGAGGGGCTTGACAGGGCTGCATGCATGGAGCCCTGGGGCCACACCAGGCCCAAGCTGCGTTGCTGGAGCACTTTGGAGGGCGCTTGCGACCTGTGCGCACGCTGTGCCTGGCGGCTGATTGCTTTGCCTCTCCTCCTGCGGCAGGGTCTGTACGACATGCACATCCAGCTGCAGAGCGTTCCTTTCCTGCACTGGGAGGCTCCGGTGACGTCTCACTCCCTCACAGCCAGGTAAACCAGCTGCTGCCTTCCCTGGATCCTGCCTTGAGCTCCCGTAGGGGTGTTGGACAGAACAGCCTGGGGGGCTGGGAGGGGAGACCCTGGGCCCTAGGATGCAGAACTCCCCAGGCTGGCTAGTAACAGAGCAAACCTCCCAGGAGGCAGCTGATGGTTTGAATTCCCAGTGCCGCTGGCTTGGAGAGCTTTGATCGTGTGCGCTTGCGTGATTAAAGCCCGCCCGCCAGCGGGTCTGATGGGTCTGTCCTGCCCCACCCCATGGCAGCCCGGTGTCACCAGTACAGCTGTGAACTCTCTAACCACTTCTGGGGCAGTTTGATTAGGAGGGGCTGGGGTGTCAGGGGGTCCTGGGGTGTCGGAATGAGGTCCAGGGGGCCCCTCACTGCCTGACCCAGGACCACAGAGACAGAGCTCTGGATGGTCCGATGGTGTCTGGGCTTCTGATTGTTCCTGGGGGCTGAGTGATGGCTTCACAGCCCACCAGTGCAGAGGGGTGCCTCCCTGCCCTCCCCAGCGCCCAGGCCGGACTGGCCACAGGCACACGAGTGGCGTGGGTGCAGGGCCTCTCACAGGCGGCAAGGCTGTCTGCCCATCCCCTCAGTAGCGTGGCAGTCATTGCACATGATCAGGGAGGTTCCCGTGTTTAGGAAACTCCTCTGGCGAGGTGCCAGTTCCCAGGAAGGACAGCTTGTCAGGGCTGGGAGAGAGAGTCTGTGCCATGCTCTGCACGAAATGGGCTGGAGCTGGGGTCTTGGGAACCGGTGCATTTCTGTTGCCCCAGCCGTCCCACCGGGGCCGCCACCATTGCTCGTTGGGTAGTGCCTGGTCCTCGGGGTGCCAGCTGCCCCCCAGCGACAGGCTAAGGAAAGTAGCACCTGCTACCTAGATCCGCTCTCATTCAGAGGCGTACCCACAGAGAGGGGGTCGGGCACAGCCTGCTGGGCCCCGGGGAGGCCAGATCACAGCTGTGCCACGTACAGACCCCGTTCGTGTTCCTTTGGGGGCTGTTTGTGGCTAGAGGCTGCGGTCAGATTGGCTGCGACCTTGGGGGTTTATCACCTTCCTCTGCAGTGTAGGGCACGGGGGAGCGGCTGGGATCTGGGTGGGTCCCCCAGCTGCTCTCAGCCCTGGTGGCATCTCAGCCCCTCCTGTTCTCTGCCTGTGCACCCAACAGCTTAGTCTGTGGTCTCATGAGGCTTAATGCAGGGCAACTGCGCCTGGATGGAATAAGGGACACATGATGATGTGGGGAGTGGAGCCCTGGCCAGGCCAGGCTGCGGAGGAAGAAGATTGTGACTGGTGTATTGAGTGTTGCCCTACCTACATTGGGGCTGGGCCGCACACATTCCAGCCCCCGTCACCTGGCACTTTGTCCCCTGCAGGGAGGTGATGAGCACGCCCGTGACCTGCCTCAGGCGCATAGAGAAGGTGGGAACCATCGTAGACATCCTCAGTGACGTGTCGTCCAACCACAATGGCTTTCCCGTGACGGAGAGCAGTCCGGACACAACACAGGTGGGGTGGCTTGCCAGCCAGCCGCTGGCCTTGCCCCGGGCAACTGAAATAACACCCACAAGGGGGTCAGGGCCCCTACACAGCACTTGGGGATCAGCCCGACCCGCCGCATCAGGCCAGCGCCCTGTCAGCTGCAGGGGCGTCTCCCTGACCCTTGCGTGCGCTAGGGGGCCTTTCCCGAAGCCTCCTCCCTTGTGCATGCCAGCCCGGCTCCTTGGCTCGTAGTGACGCTAGGAGCTCCGGATTCGTGGCCCAAGAGCTCCGGATTCATGGCCCTGGCGCTCAGAGGCTGGCCCAGCTGGTGACTCCTCTGCCCTGCAGCTCCCAGCATTGCTGCTGGCCACCAGTGAAACTGACCCCGTGTGAGCAGTGCTGGGGAGAGGCTGCTCTGTTCCCTGGTGCTGCTGAGCCGGCCGGGGCTTAGTGTGCGCTGCGGGGGGCGGGCGGTCACACGTTCCCCATCTCTAGCCAAGACTCCCCAGTGCCCGGGAGTGGGGGCCTCAGGAGCCGCGGGGGTAGGATGGGCGGGACCCAAAGCGCCAGCACTGTTCAGAGGTGCCCGGGTCAGAGCCAGCCGCCGGGAGACCGACCCGCTGGCCCCACAGCATGCGCCACCAAGGAGCAGTGCACGCCCCGTTGCCAAGGCGCTGGCAACATGCGGCCCTGCGTGCTGGCGTCCTTGCACTAGTTGGTGCTGGGGAGCGAACCCCCGACGCGGCATCAGAAACCAGCGCTCCCAGCTGGGCCTAGCCCCCACGTTCCCCACCTGCCCCTTGCACTTTGCACAGCCCCTAGGGACGGCGACCGGAGTCGTCGTCATTGTCCGCCACCCCGCTCGGTTGCATTGCCTCTCCCCGACCCCGAGGCTGTGCCCCCACGTGCCTTGTGCAGGCTCGAGCGCCGCAGGCCCAGGGTCTCGCTGATGGCATCTCATGCCAAGCCCGCGCCTGCCTGTCAGCCCCGCCGGGGTTCTCGGCACGGGGCTCAGCTCTGTGTTCCCACAGGCCTGCCCGCTTGTGGGGGCCTGTGTCCTGCCCGTCGGGCGGCCCGCTGACCCCTGCCCATGCCCAGCGCTCTCTCTCTTGCAGGTGGCGGGGTTGCGAGGTTTGATCCTGCGCTCCCAGCTGATTGTTCTCCTGAAGCACAAGGTAAATGACACCGGGGGACCGGGAGCCTTTCACCTCCCAGGGTGGCTGGCTGCGACTCGGCGCGGGCTGGCGCTGGGAGACGTTACCGCCTCTGACTGGCTCGGGCCTCGGGAAGGAGCTGCTGGTCTCAGTCCCGGTCCTAGCAAGCGGGTGCCTGTCTAATGAACTCCCTGCTGCTCAGAGAGGGGCCCGGGAGGGTGGGCTGGGCTCAACTTCCCTGTCACATCGCAGGGGCTAACCCGTCTCGGCTGCTCGGGTACTGCTGGGCGTGATACCCACCGCTTCCCCCAGCAGCTCCTGGCTCCCTTCCTTCGCCGCTTTCTGTCCTCGAGCCCTCGCTGTGCTGGGGACCGGCTCTCTGGCAGGAGGCTGCTGTTCGTACGGATGGTGATGGGTCCCCCTGACTCGCTGCCCGAGGGCGAGCCGGGCGCCGTCTGCTAGGAAACGCCAGTTCACACCATTCTGCAGGGGGGACCGATCCCCAGGCGAGGCAGGCTGGCAGCCTGGAGATCTGGGCTGCGATCCCAGCTCTGCCCACCCTTGGGCAAGTCCCTCTGCCCACCAGCACCGCGAGGCAGCTGCCTCCCTCACAGAGACTGTCGCCCGGAGCCCTGTCTGCCGCGCCCGGGGGTGGAAGCGCTGAGTGCTGGGATGCAGCGAAGCAGAGCTGGCCCTGTGTGATGTTGCGGGGTGAAGGACGTTGCTCGATCGCAGCCAGCTACTGCCTGGTTTTACCCCAGACTGGCTGGACCCGCGCGGTGCTGGGTTCCCTGCTGCCCATAGACATTTGCTGGCCGCGGCTAGCGAGGTGGGGAGCCTGCAGAGCAGAGCGTGCACCGTCGGGGTGGGGGACAGCTGATCTGCCAGATCAGGATTCTGGTCAGCCGAGTAGGTTAGCCACCAGCCTCCTGGCCAGCTTGGAGCCACGGCTCCTGTGACTGCGGTCTCCCCTCTCCTAGGTCTTTGTGGAAAGAGCCAACTTGAGCCTGGTTCAGAGACACCTGAAGCTGAAGGATTTCCGGGATGCCTACCCCCGCTTCCCCCCGATCCAGTCCATTCACGTCTCCCAAGACGAGCGCGAATGCATGATGGACCTGACCGAGTTCATGAACCCCTCGCCCTACACGGTGCCCCAGGTACCACTCGCTCCCCGCTGCTGGGCCGGGCGCGCTGCTGCAGATCCACCGTCGGGAACAAGCCGGCGCTGGGGGTGGGACGCCTGGAGGGCAGAGCCGGGCCTGCTCTCTCGTCTTGGCCGAGCCAGGGATCTCCTCCCGCCACTTGGGGGCCGAGTCGAGCTCGCTTCAAATGGGGAGAAAACGCCCCTCCTGCTGGTGTGAGTGGGGAGCTGGATTCCCCCCTCCCCCGCTAAAGGGGAGAGAGCCAGTTAGTGTCTGCTTGGGCCTTCCTGGGGGGCCAGTGCTCCTTGCTTGGCCCCCGTGACACGCAGCTCGCTCTGTGCGCGGCCGGCGCCTCTGGTCCTCTCTGACCTGCCCTGCCTTGCTCTGGATTGCAGGAGGCGTCTCTGCCGAGGGTCTTCAAGCTGTTCCGGGCACTGGGCCTGCGGCACTTGGTGGTGGTGGATAATCACAACGAGGTGAGCGGCTTGCGGTGCCGGGATGCCCCTTTGGGTTCCCCCGGCTCCGTCTGGGGCGAGTCTCTGCCTCACCGTGCAAAGCTGGGTGCTGACGTGAGCCGTGCGGGGGACACTCATCTTCCCTCTGCCTCCCTCCCCACAGGTGGTCGGGCTGGTGACCAGGAAGGACCTGGCGAGATACAGACTAGGCAAGGAAGGGTTAGAGGAGCTTTCCTTGGCACAGACGTGACGCCGGGGCGGCCGCTTCACTGTGGTGAGCCCCGTTTCCCTGGAGGCGACGGCAGGGAGCTGGTTCCCGCAGGCCACCATGCACACCCAGAGCATTCGGCCCGGATGCCCAGCCCTTGATTTTGCATCTTGCCTATCTCTGTGTTCCCATTTTACTGGCTGCCTCTCATCTATACCGGCCCGGCTTCTCTGCAGCCTCTTGTCCTGTCCCGCGAGGGAGCAGCTGCTCGGTAGGCTTCTGTTTTCCTCCCTCCGTCTGCTGGGATGTCAGAGCAGCTGAGCCCCGCACCTGGGGCATCACGAGAGTGCGCCGAAGCTGGGCTGCGGACACCCCACTGCTACCACCTGGCCAGCGCGGTACAAGCAGAGCTGCTTCCCCATCCCCCCCATTGCATGGGGTACGCGCTCTGTGTTTCTGGAACCAAAACCATGATTTGACCAGTCTGCAGCAGCCGCCATTGACCACGTGTCCATCCGCACCTGTGCCAAACCCTTTCTACCCAGGGTGCGGTCGTGGGAGCTGGCAAGGACCAGGCCAGGATCTCCGAGAGGTGACCTGGCATTGCAAAAGTTCACTGTGTCGCTGCAGGGCTGGTGTCTGGGGACCAGCATCTCACCACTGCTTGCAGCTGAGGTGGCTTTTCACCCTGCGTGCGAAAGGAGCCACATACCCCAATTTCACAGCATCCGCCTGACACAGCTGTGCGTGCACACAACCTCTCCCTTGGAAATGCACCAAGCAAACAGGGCGCATCCTGGGGACTGTCTGCAGCCGGCATGCCTCTCGCCATCACCGGGCCGATCTCGTCCATGGGCTACGGTCAGGCCCCGCACCTGGTCCTGTTTGAGATGCTGGGACAGCCTCTCCTTGAGCGCCCACGTGGAGACAGGCGTCTTTCCTGGCACCGTCTGGGCATGGTGGAGCCCACCGCCCCCTCGCGGCCTTTTGTCTCTGTATTGACTGTCTCACAGGGTGCGGATCAGCCTGAGCGCGGCCTGGGACCGGGGCTTGAGTTTGGATGCAGGCGATCTGTGAAGGAGTCTCCGGGGAGCGCATGTGCCAGGTGGGCATTGGCACCGCAGTTCTGGTGAGAGGAAGGAGGATACCTGGTGCCGAGTTCTGCCTAGCTGTGGGGCCGGGAGGGGTTGGCCCGTTTCCAATGGATACCGTGCGGGGGGGGGAGGTCACCCTCCCTAGGGGGTGATGGTTATCCAAGGACGTGAAGAATGAACACTGGGGCACCCACCCACATCACTGCTGGGCCCTCTCCCTCATACGCTGGGCCTGCCACGCCCGTGGCATCAGTACAGTTCGTAGCACCAGAGTGCCCACACCCATCCGGGTGCCTCTCTCAGCCCTTTCTCGGAGAGCAGCCGTCTCAGCAAAGCAGGGCTGCCGCCTTTGTCTGCTCTGTGCTGCCTTCCCCAGTCGCTGGGGTTCTCAACAGTCCCGGCCTTGCTCCTGGCTTCTCTGAGGCAGGGGGCTCCTGGGGATGGGGCAGGATATTCCTTGCGGGGGAGGGACTGAAAGGAAGAGGGATCCGGCTCATGAATTTTCCTGGGGTGAAAGGATGTCATGTGGGATGGTGAAACAGTGCTTTGGCAAACAATTCCCTGCCTGTGCCCTGCTCCAGGAGAGGGGGCTCACCTGTCACTAGCTCCTGTCCGTTCTGCACGGTCTCCACTCAGTGACGGCAGCGCGGGGGGGGCGAGTTCCCACTGCCCTGTTCATGGTGCCGCTTGTGCTCCTGGCAGGACGGGGGGAAAGGGGGTGGGACTGAAATGCGCAGCGACTGTGAGAAATAAAATCACTGGAACCAAACCGCTGCTGCCGGATCTGCTTTTCCGTCTGCGCCCCGTCCTGGCCGCACCGCTCCTGGACAGCACGGTGCACTCGACCGGGGTCAGGCCGGGGAGCGGTGTTGGGGGCTAGGTGCGGGAAGAAAGAGTTGGCTCTGAACTACTGGAGGCTGCAGAGTGAAATCAGACACGGTTCCCACCCAGCGAGGCCAGCCAGCCAGTGGCTGAGGGGACAGGGTGGGTACGGAGCCAGGCTGACAGCCTCTTGTGAAGGCTTTAAAAATCGGTGTGCGGAAGTCTGGCCTTAACTCCCGGCCGCTCCTTGGGCCAAGCAGTAAGTGAAAGAAATGCTGCTGGCGCCGGTTCCTGGGGGGCGGGGAATGCGACCGAGCTGAAATCTCCGGGGCGCCAGCTTGGGGCGCTGCCGGCGGCGAGGCGTGTCGGAGACAGTGGGCAGCCAGATGCCATCCCCGCTGGTGTGGGGGGGAAGGCGCTGCCTGCTTCAGCTCAGCCATTGCTCTGGCCTGCAGGTTCCTGGGGCAGCCTTGGGACTCTGGGCAATGTAAGTCTTGTTCCTGCGTCCCCTTTCACTGGCCCCACTCCCCTGCTGGCCCAGTCCTGGGCCTAGGATTTCACCCACTGCTAGAAACAAGAGCTGGCAACCAGCCACTCGCTGGACTCCACCCCTGACCGAAGGCTGCGTGTCCCACTAATGTACAGGCTGTCCACCAGGCAGCGTCACGCCGGAGTGTGACATACCAGCCCCAATGCGCTTCCTGTTGTTCCAACACAGAGTAAGTGGGACAATTTTAGACATCAGTAGCTTGCTGGTCACTGCAAAGGGCTGTGTCGTCACTACTGGAGGGCGTTGGTGATTTTGCACACCTGTGTCTGGCAGAGGGCTGAGATCAGATTCCCCAGAGCGCTAAGACACAAGCAAGGATCTTTCCAGGAACTCGCCCTCTCCAGCCGAGTAGATTCCAGCTTCTCCCCTGAGAGTTGCTCTGAACACCAAGGGCTTGTGTTGTAGATGTAGACCTCACACAGTTAGCTAGTGCATGTAAACGTGCCCTGCTCAGGCAAGCGTGTTCCTGTCCCTCTGGGGCGGGGAGGCGTACGGGGCGCACAGGTGCTCGGATGCTGCCCTCCATCTGTGACTTGAGTGATGGGCTCAGAGCCAGCCCCCCTCTCCTCGGCTTGTCCCTCTTTGGTAACTAACCGTTTTTAAAAGGAATCATTGCAAAACCCAAGTGTCTATTTTGGAAGCCTTGAGATTTTCTATGGAGAGATGACCCCTGGGAGATATTTTTGTGTGAAATAAAGGCTGTTTATACTTTTATTCTGGTGTTGGCTGCTTTCTCTTGCCCTAAGGCATTGATCGGGGCCAAAGGGCTATTCTGGCGAGCCAGCATTTGCCGGTGTGTTATGGGGCTTGTCTGGGTCCTTGGGTGCCATGGGCTGGGGGGCAGAGAGGCAGCACTGGGGTTGGCTTCTTCCTGTTGTGATTGCTCCCAGACCGATGGGGCTGAGGGGAGCGGGTGTCTGCTGGGAGCCCCTTGGGCCAGGGGCCTCTTGACCCTGGATAAGGCAGCCTGGGATGGTCCCATCTCTGGGAAGGAGTCCAGCAGAGAGGCCTCAGAAGGGCACGGGCTGGCGAGCGTCACGGTGCCCTTGCGCCCCTTCATCCTCCAGGACTCGTCAGCGGCACTAGTGGCTGTTCCTGCCTAACAGCTGCCACATGCCCTGGGGAATTGGACATGCCCGAGTGTGCAGCGAGTTCTGGGGCTGGTGCCCTGATTGGGGTCAGTGGTGCTAGGATCAGCCCAGCCTGCCCTGGGGAACCGCTGGCCCCAGCAAGCTGCTGCGTGTGCCTGGCTGTTCTCGTCTTGGTGCCTCGCCAGCCAGGGCCGGCAGCCCCCACAGCCTGAAGTGCCGGATCCATGCCACATCCCCCCTCCCCTGCCAGATACTCAGCAAGGCGCACAGAGCCGCTGCAGAACCAGCCAACATGGGGACTGTGGAGCTTTCTCTGCCTGGTGCTGCCTGGTTGTTGCACCAACACCCTGCTTCCTTTGGTCTATTGCCCCCCCTTCACCTTAATATCACTCTCCACCTGCTCCTCCTTTCCCATGGGCTAATCCCCTCCAACCTGACCTGCACCCCCTTCACAAGCCAGCAGCCTTCACTCCGCTGCTGGGATCCAGCCCTTCCATGCCTCTGGCTGCTCTAGCCAGACTGCAGGCTCTGCAGGGCCAGGGCTGTCTGCTACTACATTTACAGGGCCTAGCGGCCCGGGCCAGGTCTTAGCTGGTCCCTAGGCATCGCCATAATAAACAGGAGTGAGGCTAGAGTTGGTCTCCCTGAGTGCTGCTAAGCTGGTTCCTTGCTTGGGGGGAGGGTAACAAACCCAGGTCGGGGGCTAGTGGTTTGCCTGCCGCTGTGATAAAAACATCTCCCCCTGAAGGCCCCTTGACTTGCTGCTCGGCCCACCCCTGCAAGGCCCGTGCTGTCCTCAAAAGGGGATCTGCACATTCGGCCAGCGCTGAGCTCTTGAGGGGTCCCTTATCCTCTCAGCCCGCAGCTTGCAGTGGGTCGATCTGCTCCCATTTAGGGCCCTAGTCTCTCACTTTTGCTTCTCTTCCTTCCTCACCCCTTTTTCTTTCCCTCCTTGCTTCCCTGGGCGTTTCCTTTCCAGATGCCTTCACGCCTGCTGCCTTCGCTGGCTGGAAAGGATAAAAGGATCTGCAATGCCCTAACTGGGTTAGTCTCGCAATAGCGCTTTCCTGCCCACACCCCAGTGCCATTAAGGGGGCAGGTCCCTCTCTGAGTCCTGGGTGCAATCAGGCAGCTGCCGCCGCACTGGTTTCACGCGGGAACCATGAGGGCTAGAAACATACTTGTAATAAAACTCCAACTCTGCAGAACAGGCGTTTGCCAGCGGCAGCCCCTAGACGCAGCCATGAGGCTGGATCAGGCCTGGCGACTGCGTGGTGCGTTTGCCATCTGATGTTTTTCGGAGCAAATGTCTCAGCTGAGGTTTTGTCACCTAAAATTGTAATGGCCCCTGTCTTTGCTGCTAGAGGGCAGCACTAATCCCTCACCTGCCCTCTGGCAGGACGCTCCCCCGCTTAGATTCCCTTGTGTCAGATCTGAAGCAAGGGTTCCCTTTTCCAATGTGCTCCTGGCTTCGGAGCGTATCCTCACCTGCCTCCATGGAGCATTCCTAGCTTCTGCTCCCAGCCGCCAGCGCTGGCCAGACGCAGGGGCAGCTGGATGAAGGCGTTGCCAGTCTGTCTGCAGCCGACTCCCCCTGGACTCCCCAGTGCTTGCTGGGGCTGACACCCCATTGTCAGCCACACGGCCAGGCCGTGTTGAGCCGGACGAAGGTTGCGGCTGAGTCTGCAAGAGCCTGGGCATCGGGAAGCAAATGAGGGTGAATCACCCTGATTCAATGGACGGGATGATGACAGGGTGCAAGTGCCCAAGGAGGCAGGGCCTGAGTGGAGTGTGTGTTAGAAGCATAGAAGATTAGGGCTGGAAGGGATCTCAGGAGGTATCTAGTCCAGCCCCTGCTCAAAGCAGGACCAACCCCAACTAAATCGTCCCAGCCAGGGCTTTGTCAAGCCACACCTTAAAAACCTCTAAGGATGGAGATTCCACCACCTCCCTTGGTAACCCATTCCAGTGCTTCACCACCCTCCTCGGGAAAAGCTTTTTCCTAATATCCAACTTAGACCTTCCCCCTGCAACTTGAGACCATTGCTCCTAGTTCTGGTATCTGCCACCACTGAGAACAGCCTAGCTCCATCCCCCCTGGAACCTCCTTCAGGTAAAGGCTGCTATCAAATCCCCCCTCACTCTTCTCTTCTGAAGACTAAACAAACTTGGTCCCTCAGCCTCTCCTCATAAGTCTTGTGCTCCAGCCCCCTAATCATTTTTGTTGCCCTCCACTGGACTCTCCCCAACTTGTCCACATCCTTTCTGTAGTGGGGGGCCCAAAACTGGGCACAATACTCCTCCAGAGGCGGCCTCACCAATGCCAAATAGAGAGGAATAATCACTTCCCTCCATCTGCTGGCAATGCTCTTACTAGTACAGCCCAATATGCTATTAGCCTTCTTGGCAACCAGGGTACAGTGTTGTCTCGTCTCCAGCTTCTTATCCACTGTTACCCCCAGGTCCTTTTCTGCAGAACTGCTGCCTAGCCCGTCAGTCCCAAGTCTGTAACTGTGCATCGGATTCTTCTGTCCTAAGTGCAGGACTCTGCACTTGTCCTTGTTTCCCCCTCTCTCCCCACCAGCTGCCCTTGGCCCTCCCTGGTGCCTGGAACACACAGCGGTGGATAAGTCTCCACCATCCTTTAGCTCTGAGATCCAGCCTCATTCCCTGCAGGTGACACAACCAAAGTCATCATTTCCCAGGGCTAGCGGTGGTACTAGCATAGCGCCTAGAAGCCCCAGCCATGGCCCTGGGTCCCAGGGTGTCCGGTGCTGTACACTCATGGCACAAAAAACCCGTCCCCACCCCAGAGAGTGCAGAGGCAACGGGTGGGGACAGCGATTGACAGGAGAAAGTGTGAGACCGTATGGCTCAGCATGGCACAGTGTGGTCTTCGCACACCAGCAGCCTAACCCTTGGCAAGGTTTTTTGTAGGGATCCCAGCCAAGGCGCGCGCTGAGGCAGGATCCGAAGGTGACTAGAGAGGCACTTTGAGGCTGTTGATGGGGAGCCACCCAGGAGAGAGCGGCACTGTTGTTTGCTTGGGCGATGGGCACTGGCCTCCTGGGCCAATCAGAAGCCAGCACTGACAGCGCCTTAACGAATGAGAGATGAGCGTGGAGCGCGACTGTGAAAGGGAAGCCAAGCAGCTGAGATTTGATCTGCATGTGACGGGGGAGTCGGGAGGGGGGGCAAACAGAGGGATGGCCCGGTCAATGCAGAGGGCTAGGCTGCCCATCTTTGTGGCAGCATGCTGAATGGCCGCGTCGGGACAGAAGGGGGCAGGGCTGGAGCAGAGCGGTCGAGCTGTGAGGCGTCAGCAGAGAGTGGGTGGCTGAGTTTGTGTATATGGTTGAGGTTACCCAGAGATGAGTTTAGAGAAAGAAGGGACCCAAGGACAGAGCCCCGGGGAACCCTCCCAGAAAGCTGAAACACCCAGGACACGCCTTCAGTGATCAGAGCAGTCTCGGAAGACCCAGGAGAGGACAGAGTCATGGAAGCCACGAGGACAAGATTTGAGGAAGGGTGAGGGTGATGGTGCCACAGGTGGCAGACCAGGTCATGGAGGACAGCGCACCGGCTCTGAGCTTTAGCTAAAAAGGGGTCAGGTTCTTTGGCGAGCGTGGTTCCGCTTGGGAAGCTAGGTGGGGAGGGTCTAGGATGGCACTGGAGGAGAAGCGCCCCAGAGGGCAATTGGTAATAGCGCTCGATGAGCTTAGACCTAAAAGGGAGATGGATGGGGTGGTGGCTGGAGAGACAAGTGGGGCCTACGGTTTGGTCTTCAGATGGGAGAAACTAAAGCATGTTTGTCTGGTGAGGGGAAGGAGAGGTTAGGAGAAGAGTAAGGGAGGGGTAAGTGGGCACGAGGGAGGTGGGCTGGGGTCACGGGGACAAGTGGAAGGGTTAGAGGGGAACAAGGGAGACGTCTGCATTGTGGCTGGGGAGAAGGAGGTGTGTCAAAGGGGAGGGGGGCGAGGGGAAGAGAAGGCGAGTCATAGGCAGGTGGCAGGTCACAGCATGCGTTGGCAGTTTTCTCCTGGAGAAATCAGGGAGATCTGTGTGGAGAAGGGGAGGCAGGAGAAGAGGAGGGTGTGAGGAGTGCGGCAGAGGTGGTGGGAAGACAGCTGGGATTGCGGGCGTGGGTTTCAGCCCAGCTGGAGACGTGCAGCTGGTTCACAAGGAAGATGGCTGAGTTGAAGATCACCCCAACTCCAATAAAGGCTCTGGCAAGAGACCTCCTTCAACACCCCACCCATGGGATTTTCCTTGTGGTCACAAGTTCATTAGGGCTTCAGCTCAGGACTAGCCCACAGCCCTATGGGGCCTCTAGGCCCAGGTCTTCCACCCCTGCCCTAAGTACGGGGCCCGCCGAGGAGCAGACAGCCTGGCCATTTAACACCAGGCTCTTCCAAACATCCTTTCTTTGCCCGTTGATCCCTGCAGAATCCGGTTTGAGCCAGCATCTGTGTATCTCCCTTGGGAAGAAAGCTGATGACAGAGGAAGGACAGCAGCACCCCTCCCTGCTAGAGAAGGTACGCACAATAACAGACACAGATGCATTTTTAATACAATGGTCCCCAAAGGTATCCACCCTTATTCAAGAAAGTTCAGCTTCATTTCATAACGTCTGTTCAGGATCTCACAGGCTATTGTCAGTGGGTCGTAGACAGCATCATCCACCCGGGAAGGGCTATTCACAAACCCTGGGGCTGTCCAGGTAGGCTCGACTATGTAGGGCGGACTCCCCACACTCACATAAGGGCTGGTAATGCCCTGGAGGTAGCGGGATCTCCCCCTACCTTGGTCTCCCTCGCTTCTGGCTGTGCCCCCCATATGCAAGCGCTGGAGGGATTGCTGTGTTTTGATGGTTGGGGCTGCCCTCGCTGGGAGGACACCAGAACACAGCAGCCTGGTAAGTGTCCCGGGTGCCTCTCATGCAGGACACCTTGCGGTCCTCCAGGGACCGGCCTGCCCTTCACCTGCAGGTTGCTGGGCTCCAAAGGCAGCAGCCCTGCCAGGTGCTGTGGGAATGCACGGGGCACAGCACCCCAGAGGCAGCGTAGCCCGGCCCATTGGATACAGGGTCCAGGGTTTGCGGGGGGGGGTGGCGTCCTGGGGGGCGGGGAGCAGCAGCGGAGCCTGTATCCCTGTGCAAGGGGGCTCCAGGTGGAAAAGGAAACCCTGGGACTGTGGGCTCAGCCCCCAGCTGGGTGAGAGCTGCTTGGCACAGCTGAGGGACTCGGGGGCAAAAGTGGCTCTAAGCCACCTTTGGCTTTTTGCAGAACTTAGAGCAGTCTCAGGGCTGCTGCAGCTGCCAGGGGCCATCTTGCCAGCTGGGGTAATGCTCCAGGCCCACCCCTTCCCCTGGTGACACCCTCTGCCCCAGAGGCAGTGATGCAGGGATGCGGTAGCCCCAGCTTTGCACCCCCGCCCAGATTCCCAGAGCCGTGGCATTTTGTGATGGGGCTGTGTTCACACCAGCAGCCACGTGTTGGTGCACGTAAGAGGCCAGATTCACTGGCTGGGGGTGCTGCAGTGGAGTCCCCTGCTGACCGTGGCCCTCGGGACCATGTAGCTAAGGGGGTTCCAGGGCAGATCAGCGTCTGCTCTCGCAGGCGTGTGTGCCGCCGCTCGCTTTCCTGCTGAATTTGACTTGTGACGACACCACGCTAGCGTTGGCAAGCCAGACCAAGATCAGCGTGTCTCAGGAAGGCCACTGGTCCCCAACTCTCAGCGCAGCCAGGAAAGCCTGAGGGGAGTGCAGCCGTAGAGCTGGGGGTAGGGCGCGCATGCAGGAGGGGCCCCCTTTGGCCCCCCTCCCTTGTTGGCGGGCAGGCTGCCGTTGGTGCTAACGCTGCAGGAGGAATGTTAATGCAGGGAGTAGCTGACTATGTCTGAACCGCAGCCTCTTCAGGTCTGCAAATAGAGATGTCGGCCCTTTGCTCCCAGTGCAATCCCCAGGAGGTGTGGGTACACGCGCTTAGCATCCGTAAACAACACCCGCACACACAGCGCTTATTTGCCAAGATAGCTCCGCTGCCAAGTAGTCGTGGAGTTCTCTCGCTGTGCTCCGCACAAGCTGGGGGCTACTTGTTATTGCCAGACAGCCTGAGTGCCCGGCTCACGGGCAGGAAGGCGGTGAGGGGTCGCCAGCCCAGGGCATGCCTTAAATGTCAGGGTGGGCTGAGGAGGCGGCATCGAAATTAGCCCTCAATACAAGGATATGCTGCTCTCCTGCTTCCACTACCCGTGCTGGCTGGCCCGGGCCAGCCTGGAGCTAGGTTGCAGGCGGGGATCTTCTCAGCCACCGTGGCCCTTCGTGCTGCGGGAGCCTTGCGGCCGGTGAGTCTCTGAAGCGCCGTTTGCCTTGTGCGCTGTGGGAATCTCACAACGAGCCCTGGGGGCGTTTCCCCCGGGAATGGAGGGATGGAGACAGGGCATGTTTGCCTCCCAGTGGCTAGGGCCAGGCAGCTCCCTCCACCCCAATCCTAGTGTGGCTCTGGAGTATTTACCAGGCTGGAGCTATGCCGGATGCCTCCAGCAGGGGGCAGTAACGGGGCCCCTCAACCAGCCAGTGGCAGTAAGACCACAGGTGCTTCCTCCACACCCCTTGCAGTAGGGAAGCCGCAGCCTGGAAAGCCAGGGAGGCAGGCACGGGGGCGGGGGGGGGAGCCGGGTCCTACCCTTGCCTCCTGTCCCCACTGTGACCTGTGGCAGGGGAGATGTGTGTGTGTGACTAGTGTCACATCTCTGCTGGCTACACATTCCCCTCACTGAGTCATGCTAGCTCCTGACCCCTCCCCCCCCGTTTGAGTCCGGCTGGTTGTACACAGGGGTTGCCCTCCATCACCGCAGGACGGCGCCCTCCTGCTGCTACCGGCAGCCCAGTCTGCAGGGGGACAGGCAGCTTGGAGGGGGGGCGGCGCTGGCAGCTTGTGCCCCATGGCCAAAGCGCAGTCGGCCCGGCGGGGAAGGGGGCGGCTCCACGCTGGATGGGCAGTCGGGGCCTAGCTTATCACCCGCCCGGAGGGCTGGTTTACCTTGCCTGGCAGGCTCCTATTGACTCGGCTGCAGACGGGGGAGATAGGGGCGGGCCTGGCCGATAAGGGCCGAGAGGAGAGGTTTGCTCAGAAGAAGACAAATGACTTTGTTTGTTGTTCTTCCTAATCGCTGCCCCGGCTGGGTGTTCCCAGGCATTCCTCACCCTCCCCATTAACCCCAGGTCATGCAGCAGGAATTGCCCACCCCCGGGATGCCCCCAGGATGGGGCTGGCACAGATGTGGCCCATCGGGCGTGGCGCGATGCCCGTGGCCTATGCGGTTCCTTATCAGGGGGGTGGATGAGGCAGGAAGCCCAGAGCTAAACACATGGGGCAGCCCCTCGCACCGGCCAGTAGGGGCGCAGGAAGGAGGCCGGTCCCCAGGCGCACAGGCTAGCAGCACTGACTGCCTGGCTGCCCTTCCCAAAGAGAGCGGTGCAGGCCGGGCGAACACACCCAAGCACCAGCAGCCAGAGCAAGTGTACGCTCCTGAGCAGTCCCCACAACCAGCTGGCCATGTCACCTCCCCCTCAACCCCGCCGCCGCTTGCCTGACTTGGACAGTGTCCAGTGCGAGCTGCTCCCTATCACGGCCCTACTGGATCCCCCCACACACCTGGCTTTTCCCGGTCCCTCCCACAATCCTCTTTGGGCCTTCGTTCTGCCTGCTCTGCACGGGCACCCAGTCCCCACTGCCCTTCGCAAGCCCTTCCCTGAAGCCGTGACCCCTTGGCCTCCCCAGCAACCTCTCCAGTCTCCCGCGGCGCCAGGTCTCGTCTGACTGTGTGAGGTCAGGTGAGGTGCTCCATGGACTTCGTGGCGTGGGCCCAGGAACCGGCGCTGGGGTGGCACGTGTCTGGCTTCCCGTTTGGAGCTAGAGCCGAGCCCCATTTTTCCGCTGAAACTTTTTAGGGGCAAAAAATGCAGATTTGGTGACACCGAAATACTTCCCAAATGGGTAAGGCAAGGTGGGGGAGGTAGCATCTTTTATTGGACCAACTTCCATGGGTGAGCACAAGTTTTCCAGCTGCCCCGACCTCTTCTTCCGCTCGGTTTCACCAAACTGTTGGTTTAGGAAACCAACAAAATACGTTTTGATTTTTTTTTATTTATTTTTTTTTGCAACAACTTTTTGTTTCCAAATTTCCTTGCCTTTTATTTTCAAAAATGCCACTGCTGTTCTAACACGGTCCAAAGCAAATGCACCATTTCGTTCAGCCCACAATGAAACTGTTTCTGACTCACCGAAACGCACCGTTTTTCAGCCTGCCCCCAAGCAATTATTTGTCAGTGTCTCAAAATTGCCAAACAACTGCAAAATCCATTCTCCACCAAGCTGTATGTGTAAGGGTTTGTGTACACAGGGAAGGGACTGGAATGGCTATTGCACAACACCTCCTGCTGCGGACGCTTGTCCTCCGCAATAGCAATTGGCCTTTAAATTCACACCCTACCTCCTTCTGCAATAGCTTTCCCACGTCGACAGCCCTTACAGTACTTCCAAACTGGTATTAACGCTGCTACTAACCCTGACAGCTATTCTAGCAGCTGCATGGACTCGCACACTAAACTGGGAGCCAGCTGCTATTGATCTGTGCTCAAACACCCACAAACGAGCCAACGGCCGCTTGTTAAAAGCCGCCCTTTGCCATAGAGAGCCAATGCCAGGCTGCCAGCTCCCCTCAGCTAATGAATGAGGCTGCAAGATCCTCTGTCAGCTGAGCCTTCCAACAGTGGTGAGATGGGGGCTGGTGTGTGTGTGTGGGGGTTAATCTTCAATGGTCCGCCCACAAAATAAGCTCTGCCCGGCTCAAGACACCAACACTAGACGGTGCTCTCCAGAGATGTTCAGCATATGATCGCATGAGCCCCACGGGCTTGGCTCATCTTTGGGGATGGGGACTCAGGTGGTTCCTCCTTGAGTGGGGAAAATACACATCGCATCTCCCAGGCTCACCCACTCCTGGCACCAATAGTAGCATCCGCTCGGAGCAGGCTTGTAGTCAAATGGCTCCCTCGCCTGCCTTCCGTGCTTTGGCCAGTGAGGTGCTTTGCAATGGTGCCACCTGAAGGATCGTCACTGCTGGGAAAGGATCATCGCTGCGTGATCCCCATGGACATGAATGGGGCAAATTATGAATGAATGGGACCCCGTGGGCTCCTGGAAGGTGCATGCCTGGCCAGGGTAGCAGCTCTCCCATCCGTGCCGCGGGTGCCGCGGGTGCCTCACTGCCTGCCTGGCTGATGTGCAGCAGGAGGGATCATGGCTTTCCGCCCCCCCCAGCCTGCCCGAGGGGATTCGGCAGCCCTGCATGGGCGCACAGGAGGGAGACGGTTCTAGCACCTCACGGCCCAGCTCCCTGTGGTGTCGGGTACAGAACAGTGGAGACGTCCAGAGCTCGGTGACCAGCCCTGTTCACAGCCCTAGCTCTGGCTGAGTGACTGAGGGCCTCAACTCATGGCGTGAAGCCTTCAAGTTACAGACACTCCACCATTTACGCTGGTTTAAACCTGCGAGTGAGCCAGGTCCCAGCTGCAGAGGAAGGCGAAAAAAACCTCCGGGATCTCTGCCAAGCCTTTCCTGAATGGAGTTTGCTTGTCACTAAGTGCCCAGGCACAAATGGCAATTTTCTCACATTTATTCAGCAGTGGGAATGATTTGCAGATAATTGGAGATGCTTTGCAAATTCCCTCGGCCTGCCAGGCCCGTCGTGGGGCTCCTTCGCAGTGCAGCCTTTTGGCTCCAATGCTTTGCAAAGACTGGCAAAATGTGGCTGTGGTTTCGCCTGGGCTGATCGCTAGGCTTCACATCAGCCCATCACACTCAGCATCGCCACCCCCGCACAGGCCCAACCCAGGAGTCCAGTGTGACCCGTCCCGTGCCCAGGGCAGCCACCTGAAAATGCCAAGGTCAGGGCAGGCTGCAAATGGAGAGCAGATTCTCCCAGCACTGGTGGGTGGCCCAAAGCCAGACTTCCCAACCAGCCACAAACTGCACTTCTGAATCCCCACAGAAGCCAGTACACAAATACACACAGCCCCCTTTACTGCATTTCAGCTTCTGGCTCCCAAATCAGCACTAGGTTCAGTAAAGAGACCAGTTATTTAAACTCTATGCTCTTTACTAAAAAGGTTCCCTCTGACCCCAAAGGGTCAGCCACAGCACCAGATCAATATAAGTTTGGATCTTATCCAAAATACCACGCTGCCAGCCAATCCTTTAGTAACTTAAAACTAAAGGTTTATTGTCAAAAGAAAGAAATAAACCATAAGAGAAATGTTAAAGGATTAGAGCAATCAGATACATACAGATGATTAAAAGTTCATATACATCAGGTTTCTAGAAGAATTGTGGAGTTGCAGGCTTGTACAGTTCCTCTGGCATACATCCAGTACCTGGATGGGTCTTAGTCCTTCGGGTCAGTTGCAAAATGAATTGATCCAGAGGCAGGTATATGTCAGTGGCTGAATAGGAACAAAGACAAAATGGATTCTGTGGCTTGGCCTTATATACCCTCTGGCCTTGGCCATGAGGTCTTGTGGAATATTACAAGAACTAAAATGGAGTCCAGAGTCACATGGGCCAATCCTGGTAACTTTTCAGGTATGCCTTTAGTTTCTTCCTGGGCCCCTTGCATTCCTGAGTGTCTTAATGGGCTATTGTTCTGCCGCCATCCTATCTGGGGTGTTGCCCAGGCAGCCCAGTTTGAAATACAGATATCGCAAATATATCTATAACTTCCATTTCACATATTACACATGAACATAAGTATCATCATCTGACTTAGCATATTATAACCTTTCTAACAGTACCAGACATGGCGTATATCACATGAATTATTACGATTTTGACATATTGATGTCAAACCATATAACAAATGCTCTCCCCCCCATCTACCCAGCATGACATCCAGGCCCAGCAAGCATGAGGCTGAGTTTTAAAAAGGAGTAAACGTGGGGTTCTTTATTTATTTTCTAGCTTGGAAGTCTCTCAGGGGGCCACGTTTTCCAGCTTTTTTCCATAACCACGAGGGCTAAAACCTGCCTGTTATTTTACAAGGCAAGCTGAACGCTCCACTGATCATGTGATTGGGCGTTTCTGTTCCAGCCCCTGGGACTGCAAGAAAAACACCAAGGAGCGCCAGGCCAGGCGTGCTAAGAAATCAGGAGAGCAGGCACCACCACAGTTAGAAACTAGCCTGGAGAGAGATCACATGGTAGGTTTCTACACCCTGACGGGATGCATGTGAGTCTTAGAATTAGGTTGATGGTGTAATTGATCTCGGCCAGCAACCTGCTTTGGCAACTGTTCTGCCCCGGTTGCTGGAATCTGTGTTATCTGCATACGTTGCTGGCAGCAAACTGACCTCGGGTGCGCTGTGGAAAGCGAATTCAAAAGGGGCCAAGAGCCGATGGAGCGATGCCATGGGCTGTACACGAGCCTGGTCTGTCATGCTCGCCCAGCTCTGGTTCGGAGCATCCTGAGAGCACATGCTGTAGCCGAGGGCCCTGGCTCCATCCCTGTTTTCGTTCCGATGGGGCTCACACCTGTCGTGCTGCCAGTTGAGTCCAGCGTTTAGCGAGGGACCCCGCCCCGCAGAGTCAGAGCCAAACAGACAGGCTAGATAATGTTAACCCTGGTGGGTGTCATTGAGCAGTAAGGGTGGCCAGGCAGCAGCTGAGCTGGATGACCTGGATGTAGGACTAGAAAGCAGACTGACACAAAGCTGGGGGAGATGGCGGGGGGGGGGGGCGGTTGTGGTATTTACCATCTGCAGATTGAGGATTGGATGCGGATCTAAATTTTTGTATCCGTGCAGGGCTCTGCACATGAGCAAAGGCTGAAGGAACCAGGTATGTTTAGTTTGGAAAAGAGGAGATTAAGGAGGGACATGATAATGGTCTTCAAATACTTGACAGGCTGCCACAGACAGGATGGAGAAAAGTTGTTTTTTTGCCCCGGGGGCAGGACAACAGGCAATGGGTTCAAACTACAGCACAGCCCATTTAGATTAAATCTCAGGGAAAACTTTCCAACTGTAAGAACAGTAGGACAATGGAACAGACGGCCTAGGGAGATTGTGGAAGCTCCTTCACTGGAGATTTTCATCCGTCTTGGATGGTTTAGACACCACAAATCCTGCATCTTGGCAGGGGGTTACACTAGAGGACGCTTGCGGTCTCTTTTAACCCTGTGTTTCTATGACTCTATCCCCAAATGCTGCTGGCAAAGAGACTGATTTTCCCATCGGTCTGGCCATTTGTACAGTTAATGGACCTGTCCCTTCTGGGTGACAGCAGACCCTGTCCCCGAGGATGAGCTGTATGTAGCAGGAGCTGTGCTGAATTTCCAGGCTGCCTGTGAAGCAGGCGATGGGCCCATTGGAGCAGAGTCATTAAACCCCTCTGCAGAGGAGTATCACTGACATAAGAGAAAGAGTGTATATAGGAATACAGACCCTTTACAAACTGTAAATGTTTTATTTCTTAAATGGGTTTCATCGCAGTAGGTTTTAAAGTAACTTTTCTCTCTCAAGAGGAAGGGAGCGATCGGTTCATAGCCCCGTTTCAGAATGATCACTGTAAATAGTCTTGTTTGCAAAAGGCTGTGACATTGATCTTCCGGTGTAGGTTTAGTTGTGCTGCTGGCTGCATGTGGAGTGACTGGTTAATGTAGAAGAAGCCAGTCAGCGGTTCTGTACGGGACTTTTGTGGTTGAACTTTCCACCAACTGGTGACTCAAAGTCATCTCAAGACCTTGTCACCCAGTGAGGACTACGCTAGCTTCCTCAGCGTCTGGATTTTCAGGGTGTCTCAGCCTTACAGTTTCTGCCTTAGGTAAAACACGGAATATTCATTAAATTGTTGATTGAAATAGGACTTTTCCCCCCAACTGACGCTCGCTGATGATGAGCGAATTCAAAGCTGATGGGACCAAACACAGCACTCTTGGGTCAGCCATGCAACTGGTTTGTTTGACAGCCACAGAGGGAGATACTGGAGCAAGCAAAGCTGGCAAGCTGTAAAAATCCAGGGGAAAGCCAAGAAGCTTCACCTTGGGGGTCAGGCAGCTGACTGACCTTCCAGAACCCCACCAAGGCCAGCCGGGGGAGAGGAAGGCAAAGCCAGGCTTTCCCTGTCCCTGAAGGAGGCCTGCTGGTGAGAAGTGCTGTCTCTGAGCAACGTTACCCACCGGCCCCTAAGCTGCAGTGCAGTGCTGCTTTACAAGGGGACGTCTGCACTGCACCGGGTAGCGAGTCTCCCAGCCACTAGACAGACTCGCGCTAGCAGGGCGTGAACTAGTGTGCGCTACAACTGGCTGTGTGGCTGTTGTGGCTGGGGCTAGCCACGTGTATTCCAGCCCATCCCGCCCAGGGGCCCAGCCCCTTCAAATCCTGCTCTTGGCCCCCTCAGCCAGCCCCAGAGCTGACGGAGAACTAACCTGCCACGTGATGCCCTGGGAGGGGGTGTCCTCCTCACACTGGCTTGGAGAGGGCTGAGGTGGGCCATTAGGCTGCCAGCTGGGGGGACTAAGGGGGAGAAGAAGCTGTGAGCCGGGGTAGTATAAACCCAGGAGGCTAGCTGCAGCAAGTACTGCTGGGTCACCCTCTGTTTAGTAGAGAGGGAAGGAGGGAACCCAGGGGAAGAGCAGGACCCTGAGGGCCTGGCCCAGCCCAGAGGGAAGGGTGTTCCCTGAGGAGAGCTGGGGGGAGAAGAGAGTCTCTGGGATGCAGGGTAGGAAGCAGCCCACGGTGCCAGCAGCGGGGCTGGGGACTGAACAGACCTTGGCTGCGTGTTGTAGGGCCCCTGGGCTGGAACCAGGAGTAAAGGGTGCGTCTGGGTTCCCCTACCTGCCCCAGGGGAAGCAGCGCCAGCGGGGCAGGGAACTGGAAGGCTGCCTGGGTTGCTGTGGGGGTGAAAGAGACGTTGAAGGACTGTACCTGGGAAGATGGGAGGCTGAGTCATGCAGAGACAGCTCCGGGAGCGAGAGAAGGACTGCAGATTGAATGTGCGAGAGAAGGCCACGGCAGACACAGGCTTTGGCCTCATGGAGCAAATTCCCAGAGTGGCCAGGAGGAGGCGCCATCCTGCAGTGAGTAGAGCACCCCTGTCACACGCCCCCTGTTCACCCCCCAACCAACAGGTGATTGCTGGCAGCAGGCGGGACGACTGGAAGGGTGGGAACTGCTTGGGAGAGGTTTAAAAGCCCACCCCCTACCCCCGTTTCAGAAGAGCAGGATCTCGCTGCCTGAGTGCCGTGGGGCCGTGCTCTCTGGGCCGTTTCTTGGCGATAGAAGGTTTGTCTCAGCTCGGAGAACTGCCTACAGTGCCCAGCAGGGCAGAGAGGGCCACCAGCCGCAGGGAGCAGGCAAAGCTGGCAGAAGGGTCTCCTCTGCACGCCCTGCACTGTGTTAGAGCAGCCTCTGGGCTGCTCTAACTTACACTGGGCGGAAGGGAGGGGCTGAAAACACAGAATCAGTCCTGGGGAGTCCAGGCCACACCTACTTTATCCAGCCATGCCCCCTTTTCCTGCTACACCTGCATAGAGCCACTAGAGAGGATGCCTGTGGGCACCAGAGAGGCTGGCCCATTGCATGCTCCCTGGAGCCCCCCCACAAACCACACTGGAGTATCTGCCTCCTCCTCCCCTCAGGCCTGATTCTTCCCAGCAGTACTGAGCACCTGCAGCTCCCCCGACTGCCAGCGCAGTGAGTGCTCAGCACAGCTGGCATGCAGTGGGTCAGACGGGGCAGGGACTGGGACACAGCCCATTGGCCCCCACCCGCCTTCAGCCCACACTGCACACAGGGGCCAGATCTGAGCCTGAAATCAGTGGCACCCAGGGCAGGGTTTGGCACATTCTGTGAACTGCCCTTGGTGCCAGCTTCTGTCTGAGCCCCGGGGTCCCTCGTGTGTGACTGGGACCGGAGGGCATTGCTGACACACTCAGGCACTGAAAAGAAGCTTTTATTCACCCTAGCCTGTGTCATCACGATCAGAGGACAAGAAAATCAAACTGCCCCACTCCCACAGCACGCCCGGCTTTGGGCTGCTGGGAAAGCCACAGGCAACGTGTCTCCCAAACCCCCTGCCTTGGCCTCAGAGCCCGGCCTCATAAAAAGGGAGCGAGTTTTATCATTAACCAGGGTGGCACATGGCAGGGATGCAGCTATCAGATGGCAGCATCTGCAGCCTGGCACTGCCCAGCATCCCTGCAGGGGGCACACACACTGCTGGTTTTGCAGAACTGGCACAGATGCTGGCGCTGCAGCGGGGAGGAATCCAAACGTGTAAAGCGGGAGAGCAGGATGAGGCCCGCGGTGCATGGCCCAGGCATCAGTTTGGCTTCTGTGAGAGGGGTTTGGTTCAGTCTGGAATCAGACCTGCAGCTGGGCCAGCTGCCCAGCCAGCATCACGCTCCCACCCAGCGCCGCTCGGGAAGAGGCAATGGTGGGAACTCCCGGTCATACAAGTGTCTGGACCCTCAGTGTCTCCCCAGCGCAGTGGCTCCTGGAGAAGCTGGCTGGGTCCTCAGTACCTCTGCCTCACAGCCCGTTGAACTGATCGCTTTCCATGGCCGGCCTGCCCAGCTCTCCAGCCAGCTCCCGGCCGGCACCATGCAGCTCCTGGCCGGGCTCGGACGTCCAGTTGGCCAACAGGTCACTGAAGTCAGGGGGGTTTGCGTTGAGGAGGCACTGGGGGCTGGGCGACGGCTCTTTCCAGAAGGACGGTGGCAGCTTCCTCTTGTGCATGGGCGTGATGTGGCTGTACTTCTTCTCCAGCCGTGGCTTCCTGCCGTCGGACACCCTCTGTTTAACGAAGCGGCGCAAGCCGTATTCGAAGAGCTCCGTGAACGGCCCCAGCTTCTGCACCCCATCCTTGTTCCAGATGGAGTTCCACACCCGCTGGTCCAGCTGCCCGGTGGGCGCCAGGGGGCCCGGTGCATCCTCGTCGTCCAGCTCACCGCTCTGGGCGAGTCGCATCAGGTCTGCGTAGTACAGCTCCCGCCCTGACCGGCGGGGAGAGAAGCCGTTCTCGTAGATGTTGCAGGAGTCGGGATCCTCGTCCTTGGCCTTCCTCCCAAAGTATCTCTGGATGTCGCAGCTGATCAGCTCGGAGAACTTTAGGAGCTGCAGGGTCATTTCCGCGTCGCTCTGGCTGCCACTGGCTGTGACTTTCTGCCTCTCTCTGCCAGGATTGTGACTGGTGGGGCTATCCTCCTCTTCCTCCTCTTCTACCTCCTCTTCCTCCTCCTCTTCCTCTGACAGGTCTTGGAAGTCCACGTCTGGGTGGGTGGCGGGGTGGAGGAAGGAGTGCTGGAAGGAAGAGGGCAGCCTGAACTCTGCCAGGTTCCTGATCACGCCTGCTGCCATCTTGTCTCCCGGTGTGGGGACGGGCACCGCTGGGCCCTGGAGTCACGCTGGAAAACACAAGGGAAAACGTGTGGTTAGGGCTGTGCTGGTGGGAGACAGGGGAGGGGTGAGCTTCAGTCCCACTTAGCACACACAAGGGAGGGGATCTCCCCATCCCAGCCAGGCAGATGCTCTCCTCCCACATGATGTCCATATCTCCCAGCTGAGCAGGGCCATTGGCGTCGCGTGCTGAAAGCCAGAAGATCCTGCGCTCACAGGGGCTGGAACTACAGGGGCTGGGAGTGCGGCAGTTTCAAGTAATAATAGCAACCCAAATACGTGGTTTCCGCCATCTGCGCCCCCACCATCAAAATTGTTCCAGCACCACGGCCTGCGCTTTGTTCCCCCAGCTCCTGGGGACTCTGCTTGGAGGCTGCCTGCCTGTCTATCAGTCTGTCCAAGTTAGTTGCGGTGGGAAATTCTTCCGACAGCTCTGTATTCATGTGTGCAACGAATTCTCTCGTTGCCGTCTCCGGTGAGCATGCTGGGCCTGTGACCCAGAGGGCAGCGGATAGAGCCGTAGGGCTACGTTTGCTTAGCCCAGCTGTGCCGGGGGGGGGTCTGCATTGGTGACAGCAGAGCAGGGGGTGGTGTGAGACTGGAGGGACCTTGCAGAAGGATTTATGCTGCTGTCACATGCCCTACCCCCCCAGCCTTTGTGCACAGCCAGCAGATGCAGTGGCTGAGCTGTGCTGAGGTCCGGGGGCAGCGGTTGTTCTCCACAGCTGAGAGGAGGCTGCTCAGCTTCGTTTGCTCTGCAGCGGCGGGTTGCAGTGACCCCGACTCCGGGAGTAACACCCCAGCAGGGACTCTGACTGCTGGAAATGGCTCTGAGGGCTGCAACGCCGGAGTTACCGGAGCCCGCAGGCTGTTGCCATGTGCGGAGCAGGTCGGATACAGGATAAGAGCTTTATTGCACAGCTGGAGATGGGATTTATGCTTCTTAAACAAACAAACAACCCCCTCCTAACATCTGCCGGGCCTGAGACGCACAGGGCTGCGCCACGCAGCCAGCCAGGAGAGAAGCTGGCGCACAGCCGGGTGCGCTTTCCAACCGGCAGCTTGGATTGTTCTTTGTAAACTAGCGGGGTCTGTCGGGAGCAGGAGGCAGAGTCCTTGCCTCCCTCCCGAGACCGCGGGCCAGGGATCGGCCCCTGGTTTGGGTCCTGGTCGCTGTGTCAGTGTGGAGTAACTCCCCTAGCGACAGCCCTGGGTGTGGCAGGGCATTCGGTCTCTCGTGCCATTAAGGCCCAGGCCTGGGTTGGCGCAGCATGGGCTGCACCAGCCCCGGGAGAGCGCTGGGAGGGAAGCGTGGATTGCCCATGTGCAGCGGGAGTGCCAGGGCTGAGACAGACCGGGCCCTGCTCCAAATCCCACAGCCAAACCACTGGGATCTCGGCTGGGCAGGAGCAAATCTCCAGAGCTGGACTTCCCCAGGGCACGGGATTCTTCGATCCAAGGGCTGGATCTGGCCCCTTATGGAGACAGGGCTCAAGCCATGGGGCTAGAGCTGAGCCTGCTCTGGGGCTGAGGTTGTAGAGGCAGTTCCTCCCAGTGCTGATGGCCATTCACTGGGGTGCTGCCCACCTAAGGCAGGGAGGGGCTGGAGTGGCTGCTGAACTGGTGGGGGGAGAAAGGTGCAGGGTTGGGACCCCTGTGGAAATGCCCCAGAGAGCAGCAGGGGGAAGGGCCCCCCTCCAAGGACTTTCTGGAGCATCCCGAAGAACATAACCACCCATCCCAGCCCCGCTCGCAACCGGTTCTGTGGCTTTTTGGTCATTTCTCTAGGGCCCTTCCAGTTCCTACTGGCACCCCGTGGAATCCCCCCTGTCACGTTCTCTAGGGCTTTTCCAGGAGGGAAGGTTTCCCACGCCCCCAGCGCCACGGTGAGCTGCTTCTGCCCGTCGCCACTGCTCTCTGCAGCTAGGGCTGGTCTAGTTAGAGCCTTGTCTTCCCAGGCGGGTGGGGCCCTCGCTCGTGGGATCCGGTCTAAAGGAGAGCGTGAACTCTGCGGGGCTGAGACCACCCACCTCTGGCCAGTGGTGGGCTCCCTCAAGCCAAGGCACGGAGGGCCGCCCACTTAGCGCCCAAGCTGCGGAGCCGTTCACAGATCTGCCCGTGTCCTGAGAAGGGCTGGGCGTGTGTGTGTAGCACAAGGGAAGGCAGGTCACTCTGAAAGCAGCTGCCTGGCCATGCCCCCCTGCCCCTGCTCTACCGTCCAGCGGCGGATGCTGGGGAAGCCCCTGTCTGTGGCAGGCGTAAGGAGCTGTACACAGCGTGCTCCCCCCAGCAATCCCTGACACACTGTGTTGGTGACGTCCCCACACAAGACTGGGCACCTTGCTCCAGCCGTGCACTCCCCTCCCCAGGGGAGCTAGGGCAGGCTCTGCCCTACAGAGGCTCCCTCTCTGCAGCGCCCCTGTTCCTGCCTTTATCTCCAGGCCCTGCCATTCTCTATACTAGCAAACGGCACCTGCTCTGCAGCTCTGCGAGGGTGTGGGCACAGCGCGGGCATTGGTACAGCGGCACACACGCCCCTGCGTCTTGTCTGCACTACAGCGCCACAGCCACGGGACTAGCCCCCCTGGCTGGGGAGGGCCCTGCTAGAGCTGACTCAGTCTCTGGGGCCCGGGCGTCACAGGCCGGGCACCCAGCACCGTGGGCCCAGCTAGTTCTCCAGCCACGCTGCTGGTGCCAGGGAAAGGGGCCGCACACAGCCCAGGTGGCACACACCTGCAAAGGCACTGAAAGCCAGGCTCCCCGCCCCCCCCCCAACTCCTCCCACGGCCACAGCCCAAGCTGCCCTGCCCCCCAGCTGCCAGCCTGGCTTCCTTCACCCATCCCCAGCCGCTTTATAGCCGACCGAGTTACCCAGCTGCACCATCCTGGCCCCCCCTCAGCTGCTGGACCCTGGGGCTGCCCCTCCCTGCAGGCCGAGCATCGCTGGGGGTTGGCGCACTCACAGCTCAGGGAAGGCACTGGAGCCCCACACAAGGGCAGGGCAGTTGAGAGGCCCCAATCCGGCAGTGCAGGTGGGGCAGGGCCTCATAGCAGGTATTGTGCAGGGGGGAGCCTTCCCCACCCCCAGAACATGAAATATCTCTGCCAGAGAGCACTGTCAGCGTTCCCTGCACTCAGCCCCTGAGTGGTATCTATCCCACCCAGCACCAGGGCCAGCTGTACCCGCCACCACCCATCTCTGGGCACCCAGCCTGCGGGCTGGGGAACTCCACCGCTCACTGCTGCCTGTCGGTCCAGCCCCTGGAGCTGCTGCGTGCCCCCTCCGGGCCTGGCTTTGCCATGTAGATGCAGATCCCAGCCCCCACATGCTGGAATGCAGCGAGAGCTGCAGACCGGGGCTCCCTGTGCCCAGTGCAAACTTCCTGCAGAGCAGCCCCCCGCTGGCTCCCTGGTCCATTCCCAGCAGCAGGCAGGATCCCGCAGCACTGCAAACAGTCACAGCGCTTCAGCAATGCCCTGGGAGGCAAGCGAGCCCCATCACCGCGTCACGGGAGAAATGACGAATCACTTGCTCTGGGCCAGAAACAGAACCCAGGAGTCCTGGCTTCAGCTCCCAGTACAGCACGCCCTTGTGCAAATACTAGGTCACACCGGGCAAGGGACGTGCCCTGGAGTCGGGGGCCCCCCTTTAGAAACAGCCTCTCGAATCAGCTGCACACCCAGAACAGCCACGCTGAACGGGCAGGCAGTCGGAGAGGCACCAATGGGTAGGAGAGTGGGGGCTAGTGGCTAGAGCAGGGAAGTTGGAATCAGGACTCCTGGCATCTCTTCCTGGTTTTGCCACTGAATTGCCACATGGCCGCGGGCAAGTCACTTCCCCGCTCTGTGCCTCAGTTTCCCTGTGGGTAAAGCAAGGATGACGCTTCTTCCGAGTGCGAGGCACGTTGTGCCTGCGGATAGAGGATGCTAGAGAAGGGCAAAGTCTGACTGCTGCCCCTGCCGCCACGTGGGCTGCTTCACCCCTTGTCCCTGGGAATCCAGGGGCCTGGCCGGTGTGCTGCACGCTGGCAGGACGACCCGAGGGAGGTGGGATGGGAGAGGACGGGCGATGGGCCCTTTGGGCTCCCGAGGAGAGGATGAGCCAGGGGCTAGAGCAGTTTCCCACGCAACCCCCCCAAAGCAGAAGCAATGCTCTGGCTGGGAGCTGGGCTGGTTGCTCCATGCTACAGCACCATGCCGGGAGACACCTGCCCAGAGCCAGCCCTGGGGCGTGGGGTCAGCCCAGAACTCACTGGTGCTGCCCCAGGAGAACAGAGACCCACTGGGATATTGAGGGAGGATCCCACCCCAACCATGCCATGTCACCAGGCAGCAGCCACTGCCCACAGGACCGTCCTGTGCCAACAGCGCTTTAACATGTGCATCGCATGGTGGGAAAGGCCAGCCAGCCCGGCCGGGCCCTGGCTCCAGTGCTGGGAAAGCGGGTCTCATTCACGCCAGCACCTCTGCAAACAACAGAGTCGGCCCCTGCTCCCCCACCTCCACCAGCCTGGCCTTGCTGTCCCCCATCCCTCATCCAGCTGGGATCACTCACTAATGCCTGTAGGGTCCCGCGTGTTCTGCGCCAGCCGTGGGAATGTAGAGCGGGTGAAGGTGGGGGAGCACCCCGGGCTGGGGCCTGAGCAGGCCCAGCCAGAACATCCCTTGTCTCCTTGGCCTGTTCAATGCGCCCCATCGCAGCCCCTGGGTTGCGTTCCAGCCTCTGCCCCTGGCTGTCCCTGGCAGTGCTCGGCCGCTGAGGAGAAAGGGGACCCCAGCGCTAAATCGGTCAGGAGCGGTTAGAAAGCAGCCTGCGACCCTACAGCGTTGCTTGTCGGCAGAGCTCGCAGCCATGCATGCGGAGGGACACTTCTCGCCCTCTTAGCAGTCGGGCTGCGGCTCTGAGTAAACTCAGGAGGGGGTTGGGAGGACCCGAGGGCAACTTGGGGGCCGCAGGCGACTCTAATGCCATCCCAGTGCCTTAACAAGCTGGGCTGCTGACGCAAGCCAGGGCCTCCTTCCCCAGCGGCTGGGCGTCATCAGCACCCAGCCGCTGTACTGCAACCCGCAGCGCACTCCTCGGTGTAGAGAACCTCGGCACTTACCTCGCCGCTGCAGCCGCGCCATGCGTAGGATCCCAGGCTCTTCTCTCCCCTGGCCGTCCCTCCACCTGGGGCTGAAGTATTTATAGTGGAGCTGGACTGACGGCTGGCAAATATTTGGTAGCTGTATTGTAATAGTAGACTTGGTAAACAGAGCTTTGGTTTGCTTTAGCGCCCAGCAACCAGAGAACACGGCAGCAAGGGAGCCAGTGGGACGGAAGATAGGACTCACCTTAATGGTTGACTTCCCAGGGGATTTTCAAGTGTTGTTCCTGTAGATTCACCTATTAAATCTGAAGTCACAGCTGCCAAACTGCCCTGCGCACTTGTGCAGAGGGCTCTTATCTCTGCTGCAGATTGGAGGCGAAATCAAGCTTTGTCAAACAGGCGTAAAATTAAATTTCATGCTATTTTGACTCCTGGAGTAGGCATCTTCTGAAGAACATAATGCTCATCAAACAAGCCCTGTGCAAATACTAGACGCCTGGCCACACCGGGCAAGGGACGTGCCCTAGACTCGGGGCCCCCCCTTTAGGAACAGCCTCTTGAATCAGCTGCAGGGCTGGAGACAGCCCTGCCTCCTGTGATCTGTTGTATTCGTTCAGAAGGAAGAAAGGGCCCCATGGTGTTAACACAACCCAGTCACTGTCCGACATTAACCATGTTAAACACAGAGCCCGCCGCCTGCTTCGCACCAGGGCAAACGTGCCATTAAACAGCCTTTGAACCTTAGATTAAAAATACAGATGGAAAATCAGTAAAAGCGTTTGAAATGTAAAGTACTAAGAAAGGCTTTAATTTCAGCCACATCCCTTGTTCCCGTCCCTGTTGCTGGAGAGAGTCGTTGATGGTATTTTCGGTGGAAAGGGAGAGTTTGCTGAGCCAGGCTGAAGCTGGTGTTGCTGTTAAAGTCCAGCCCCATTTCCTAGAAGACAAAACAAGACAAACACACACACACACAGGAAGGGAAAAGAACATCAGAGCAAGAAGATGCAGCTCCTGGCGTTGGCTTTCACGTGCAGCCTCAGTATTGGAAAACACAGGCCGTGCCCACGGTCTGCTCAGCCACCCCAAGGGCTGGCAAACTGGCACCAGCGCCGGCTGCTTAGGGCATTGCTTTCAGCTTACGGCTGGGTTGTCAAACAAGCCATCCCCCAGAGATGGCTGCCATGGTGGTGAAGTTTGCTTCTTCTCCTCCTAGGGTCTTTCTGTCAGCTGGTGTCACCACTGCCAGCTTCCCCCCACAAACCCTCTTGGGAAGGATGCCAGAGGGAGCAGTGGGCAGAACAGCCCTCAGGATAACATTCACTCATTAGGCCTGATTTCTGACACACCAATTTTGCAGCATGGATTGCTGGTCCCGCACGTCTCTTGTTTACCAGGCACGATCATAACACAGTCCTTGAATTCTCAAGAGGCCTTTTTGTTTCAACTAATTCAGCCTGTCTCCCTTCTGCACCTTTCTCCCACCGCTGTTTGTTGCTATCGGTTCCAGTGGGAGTTTATGAACTTTCCCTCACTTCTGACAGTCGAGCGCACAATTAGGGTCCATCTGTAGGCCCAGTCCCCACGCCAGATCTACACACCCAGGGCTTGATTCTCCTCTCCCTACGCCAGCGCAGCTCCATTGATGTGAGCGCACTCACTCCAGATTGACATGGAGCATCCGTCCTAGCTGCTGCCAGTTTACCCAGACAAATCACCAGCAATGGGGGCTGCAATGGAAGTGCCAGGCGCTAGGGCCAGCGTCTGATCTGGGCTCCCCCCTGCGAGCGACTCTTCCCCTTTGCCATCACGTTCCCACGCCCCACTGGCTCTGAAACTTTCCAGCTAGAAGCAAGAATGTATTTTTAGCGGCTAGTTCATCAGTTCCCTGCTAAAGAATCATTTCACCCTAAATGCACCAAGTGTTTCACTCACCTGCCTGGCCCGCCCCCACAAGCTGGTGTGATGGGAAGCCCGGCGCTAATGGGTTAGTAAGTGATTTACTGGGAAAGTTCAGACCCTGAGTAATTGATTTAATAGTGGCAGTGGCTATTGTAAATCACAGATAAGAGTGCATAATTTTATTTAGTAAACACACCAGCTCAGCCTCTTTTTGTGTTGCAAAACCTCTGCTGGGCCGACACCACAACCCTCTGCTGGCGGGGTGCAGCACAGCTCCCACAGAGCTCAGCATGGTGGGCTGAATTCCTGGGGGGCTCAGCCTTCCCCAGCCACCTGCCCTCGGCCCTGCCTAGGAATGGAGGGGCCTTAACGAGCCACCCTGACTATGGGGCACGGTGGGTGTCTAGCCCCAAATTCCTGGGATCAGCAAGTTATACTTTGAAAAGAAAAGACCAGCAGGATCTTATTCAGGGGGACAAGGCAATATGCCATGTTTATTATGAGAAAAACACAATTGTTAATAGCTAATAGCTAATAGCTAATATCTACACACACACACACACAAAATGTTCTGCAGTTCGTCAGGTATAGTTACCAGTCCTGATCGTTGCTTGACATCGTAGCTTGAATTCGTTGCTGGTGTTCACAGCTCGTGGCGGCTACTTGGCCAGGGAAGCTGGGCACGAGGGAGAGCGGGGTCTCTGTCGGGCATGCACCGACGCTCTTTCATGCTATGCAGAATGTTACCCAAAGCTTTACAATCTCACCCATTTTTTTATAGATTTTAATTTAGATGTGAGTCTATGAGTCCTGCTGCGTCATGCTGCCTCAGGGCTCCTGTGTGATCACTGATCACCAGTAAGTTGCAGACATGACTTTCATCTTGTTCTTTTCTTTCTGGGGTGGATCCTTCTTGCTTTTTCAGGGATTTGTCTGCATTCTTCAGCCATTAAGGTGGTGCTTGCATTTCATCAGGACAGGCTGGTGGTGGAGACTGATCCCATGACACACAACCTTCATTCACACATCTCGTTCACACATCTAAATGAAATTACACAGTCTACACCTAAAACCAAGTTTCATTAAGAGTACAAAATGGAGTACATCATTCAAGATGGAGTTTCAAATTTACAATCTGGAGTCTTGTGGGACATTGGTTACAGTGTAACAGGACAAGCTATTAAACAGAGTTACTTTAGTTATGACATCAAAGAACAGACACACAATATTGACTAACAGATACGCTAAAGGCAATTTCTAATGGCGGCTATAAAAGAACGAGCTACTTAAAGACAGACAGTTTCTATCGGTGATCATAACAAAAGCACAAGTGATTTAAACAGCAGAGGGGCAAGCAGCCAGTGACTTGGAGACAGCTTTGTCAGTGGTAACTAAAAGGAGCGGCTTTCTCAGAGAACGCAGGAAAGCGGTGGCTGTAACCAGCATCTCCTAATACGTGCACAGCGCGATTTTATGAATGAGTCAATTAGTGTGCTTTTCGTGTGTGTGATACAGACAGCAAAGACAATTCATTTGTCATATAAATTCAGTTCATTGGATCTATCTGTACCCTACAAGCGCAGCCCCCCCATCGGCACCTCTAAGAGGGGCTCAGTCCCAGTGGAGGCTCCTGGCTTTAGGGCTGAGGAGATTGCCCCACCTGCCAGAGGGGTTTGAGTTAAAGGGCCAGGATTTCAAGGGCCCTCTGTGTGCTGCCAGCTACCCACTGTCTGTCTGCTCCGCTGGCCCCCGTCGCCGTCACAGGCCTACGGCATTTATCCTCACCAGTTGCCTGCAGCAGGGCCGGCCTGGCCAACATCCCCATTGTACAGATGGTAACCGAGGCCTGGAGTGACAAAGGGACTTGCCCAGGTTGCACACGGAGCCTGTGCAGAGCCGGGAAAGGAACCCAGGTGTCCTGTCCTTTAGTTCATCTTTCCTCTCCACTGGCAGGGGATGTTCCCAGCCTCCAGCAAATGGCTTGGCAAGACAGGTGGGACCAGGCTCTTGCTGACATGGCTCCTTTGCTGGCAGTGGTGCCCTGGCTGAAAGGCTCTGCAGCCCCTTGGCCAGCCGGCTCCCCATGATCTCAGGAGCACAGCCCTCACTGGGCCGGGCAGGGCTCTAGGAGGTGCAGGGTGGCGCTGCCCCCTGTGGGCAGAGTCTAGGAGCACACGCGGCGCTCGGCTTCCTGCCAGGCAAACTGCCCACAGGGGTGGCACAAGGCAGCCGTGGGCCTGAGCCTGGTGAAGCCAGCCAAAGCCAGCAGGGTGTCAAGCAGGCAGATGGACAGACGGACGGACACACACAGATGGAGAGTCCAGAGAGCGGGAGCTGAGTCTGCAGGTGCCAGCCTTGATGGGCAATGCATCTTCCCTCTTTCTTGCTTCCCTCTTGTCTGTATCATTCCTCTTCCCCATCTTTCCCGAGGGTGAGCCTGGCTCCGGGCACCCCAAGAGGAGGGGAGAGCCCAAGGTACCGGAGGGGGGTGTCTCTGCTCCCTGGCTGCACCATAGCAGCATCCTGCATGAGGGAGTCAAGGACAAACGGGTCGTGCCATGCGAGGTCTACCGCTGAGGTGGCTCAATGGAACCCAGCTGCACTCGGGGGCCGGGAACGCCTGGCAGGGCTATGGTTAACACATTGGCACTGCAGCATTGGGCGCCAGGCTGAACCTCAGGTCCCCAGACAGACCCAGGGCATGGGACGCGGCTGTGAGGCTGGCAGGTTAAATGCTGATTAGGACTGACCCATCTGAGACCTCTGGCCACTGCTCGGTCTGTCTGCCAAACCTTGTTCTTAAAGAAGCAGCTCCTGCAACCCAAACAATGCAGCACTAAAACAAACATTCTCACGTGGGATTGCAACCTTTCTAATGGCTGGTGGGAACACTGGACCCTGAGGCCCCGCCCCTCCTCTTCCCCTGAGGTCCCACCCCTTCTCGGCCTCTTCCCCCAGACTCCACTCCCTTTTCCACCTCTTCCCCTAAGGCCCTGCTTCTGTCTGCCATGCTCCGACGCGAGCCACACAGGCAGCCTGCTGGTCTTGGACTCGGAGTGAGGACGGTCGCCACAGATCAGAAAAACCAGACATCAGGGCTTGTCAAACGGCACCTGACCACACAAGATGAAACTCAGACTGTCCGGGTGAAAACCGGCTGGGTGGCAACCTTATCTCAGCCAAATTCACTTCTAAATACAGTGTTTTCTGGGCGAAAAATCTTTCCAACAATTATGTCTGGGTCCTTACACCATTTTTTCCACCCAAATGTGTATTTTTTCCAACCCCCCCATGGCTCAGCAGCTGGGTTTGTCCCACAACGTTCAGATGCACAGCACAGGCATCTTCCATCTCAGTTCAAGGAGCAACTGGTGTGCTCGGATGTTATCCTCTGTGTGCACCAGCCTGGTACACCCATTGCCCGTGAGTTACGCAGGGGCACACGGGGCATTGGGATTCTTGCAGTCTGGGGTGGCAGACTATGCATAGCCCAGTGTAACAGCACCTCTCCGGGTTAGCCGGCCCTCTGTGCCTCTGTCACTTAAGGACATTTTGAAGGACTAGCCACATCAGAAACCTCTGGATGTGGCCTAGCCACTAACGAGCAACATCGAGCCTTAGTGTGTCAGCACGGGATATAGCAGCATCGAATCTGACATAGGCCTTCTGAAAGGCAGCATGGCAAAGTGGCTGAGCCGTGTGGCTGTGTCATTAGCAAGCTGGGCTCTACTCCCTGCTCTGCCTGGAGTGGCCTTGTGCGAGCTCTTGGTTATCTGACGTCTGAAAGGGGTGCGTGATCAGAACCCCTCCCCTCCCAGGTAAGAGGCTGCGGCTGAGAAGGGTTGTGAAGTGCGCATAATATCGCCAGCTCCGCAGGACAGCTGGGACTAGAACGAATGTTCTCCGGGCTTGCAGTTTAGTGCCTTGTCCCTAGACTAGAGAGCAATGCCTGGGCAGAAAGTCACATGAAGGCCTCAGCTTTTGGGTGCTTTGTGAGCTGGCCTGCAGGGGCCAAAAGCTACACTGTAATCCTGGAGAAGCGTTTGGAATAAGCATCACACAGGAGCTCTGGCAGAGGCAAGGACAGACCAGACCTCTCCTGCAGGACAGGCTTTGTCCTGTCCATGAGACCTTCCTTTCTCTTCCTCAAGCTCCTGGTGCATTCACGACACACGGTCCAACTTCTAGAGCTGTTGAGGCAGGGGTCCTACTAATAGACTCCTTTATCCCACACTGTCCACATGGACCCTGCTGTGGCACGGTCCCCTGGTGCACTTTGCTCTACCCTGTTAAAGCACATTGGGGAACGTTTAGTGTGTAGCTTGAGCCACAGACCTATGTTAACTGGCAGCAGAAGAAGGTTGTTATCCCGAGGCAGGGGAGAGAGCTCCTTCCCGCACGTTGTGCCCCCACTGGAGCCATGTGCTGGGTCTGGGATTCCCAATAGAGTGCACGCCGCTGCTGGGGCACCAGTAGCCCAGCTTTAGATTTGAATCTTCACATTCAGTTCTCTTGACAAGCTGCGAAAACGTCTCTGCCATGGTCAAATAGAATTTCCCCTGAGAAAGAAAAGGCACTTCTCTGGCCCCAGGGCTCTCTTGCTGCAGAATTTCAAAGGCCTGCTTCAAACAAGGGCCTAGTTAGCGAGTATCTAAAAAAAAACAACCCACTAAAAAACAAAGTCATAAGATTCTTTTATAATGGAAAGTTTCTGGCAACTAACTACAGGCCCACTGCCCCTCTAATTAAGGGCAGTTACCTTCTGCTATATGTCAATGGCAGCCGGGAGGATTGAGTCCAATAACTGATCTGGGGGGTGCTTTTTAAATTAAATAGAAGGCGTAGCTGGAGGTCCATCTGCCACTGAGACAAACTCCCACACTTAGCTCCAAGAGTACTAAACAATCTCCCTTTCAGGCACCCTGTAGAATTTGCACCAGAATCACTGTTACGTGGGAATAATCGCAAGGGAACAAAAAATGAGCACATCTGGGAAATCAGAGGGCTCTGCAGCCTCCTTGAGGCCAGTCATCACACTGCCTCGCTTGTTGGGGGCCCAAACACTTGGAGAGACACCCCCACACACACACCATCAGTCCAAACAGGCTCAGTAGTGCTTACATGGGCGCCAGGATGGAAGCTTTGTACGCCTCCCTAAGTCAGTGCACCGCAGTACAGAGCTGAGCAGCCCACTGCGTGATCCTGTTAAAGGCCCTACGTTTGAAATGCACCAACTCTGGGGTGGGGCGTGCTCCCGGTGGCAAGGATATTGGGTACTGATGAAGGAGTAGTTGCCTAGAGGAAGTCTCCGCACTGGGGACTCAGGCATTTCCAACTGTGGAAGCAGGATGCTCTGGGTCTGTTGGTGCCATAGAGAGTCACGTGGGACATCTGCACAAACAGCAGAGATTGGCCGCATAGTCCCTTCAACATCTGTAGCCCACGAAGGAGGCTAAGCGAAGTGACGTCATGGGACCAGATTGAAGGCTTATCAGCTGCTGCTGAGATCTGGCTGTATCTAATCATGTTTGCTGAGCAGGCAAATGGACTAGATGGCTGCTATTCCGGCAGGAGGGTTGCCGGCGTGAATGTTTGGAGAGGAGAACGGGGCAAGGGGACACACTGCGAAGGATACAGAGAATGGAGGCCATGAACAATGCTGCAGGCCTTTGTGACTGGGCAACAGAGAACGGCTTCCTCAGTTCTCTGCAGCTATGTACCTTATGGGATCTTATTTCCTGCACACTGTACCTGTCTAGCATCCTGCTATCTGCAGAGGGCCATGGTCCTGGTATTGCAGGTGCAGCCTGTCTTGGAGGAGACACCCCCGCTGGGCTCTCTCTCATGGGGACTTGATGTTGGTTCTTTTTTGCTTTGTTGTTTTCTCCTCCCACCCCCTAAATCCCAGAGATACAAGGCTCAACTGGCTGGAGTTCTCTGCTGTCCCCTATGGGAGAAAGGGGAAAAGCCAGCTCTGGCAGGCTCATTTACACAGTATCATTTCACCCCAGTGCATTTCTATAGTGTTTCACGCTCGAGTGTTTGGAGGGGTCTGGTATTAGATGATGTGTGTAAATATATTTATGTGGGCTGTGTGAGGGGGCGGTGTTGGGGAAAGAATTCTGAAAGGTACAACCTGGGGCAAGAAGGTCACCACGAGCTAAAAGTCAGTGGAGCCTGGCTGGGTAAGGCACACTGGAGCTAATTGACTTTTTTTTGAGCAAGTCCTAGATGCTTTATTAAAGTCTGCTGTATGAAACTTAGTATGGTTTCTCTCTGTAGAGAACTGGGGACTCTGCTAGGAGTCTGATGTTAGCTAAACTGAGGTGGATGATTTGGGTCAAGCAGTTGAAGTAGCTGCATTAGAACGGGGTAAGGAGGAGATGTGATGTTTGTTGTGCCTGCATGGCCCTGGAGCTCCACCCCTGCTTTTCTCTTCCCCTCGGGGGACCCAAAGCCTAGGGCCTCCCCTTGGAGCTGGGTGTGTGTGTGTGTGTGTGATTCGCAGCACGAGGAGACAAATTCACCCAAGATCTCACGGCGCTAGTGAGGTAAAAACAGCAGTGCAGTCGCAGTACCACAGGTAGTGCCAAGTGGCCGAGCACATACCTAGGGCGTTTGGGTGGGTTTGTCCTGTGAACAGCAAGCCCCAATCATCGCTGTCCATGCTACCGCAGCAACGCTGCTCTTTGCCCTCCCAGCAGGGACCCCAGTTCTTCACATCAATCCCCAGCTCCATCACCCAGTTAAGGGAAGACTCTGGGCGGGTCTGTTAGTTGTATTTGGTGTGTGGGCATTTCATATGCCATGCTGAGGCAGTGAGTGAAAACTGACCTGTGCGATTCCCTTCCCCTTCTTTCAATTTATCCCGCTCCTTTCTGGGAATAACATGGCATCTTTATCTGCTGGCCCGTGAGTCCCTTAAACAACACTGGAAAGAGCATTTCGAGGCTCTGTTGAACCACGAATCTGAAGTCTCAGCAGCCATCTTCAAGTCCATTCCTCAGTATCCAGCAATAGAATCTATTGCCGACCCTCCCATCTTCTGAGGAAGTTTGGTGTGCCATCACTCAGACTAGAAACAACAAGGCGCCAGGTCCAGATGGCATCCTGTCAGGAGGTCTTCAAAGCTGGTGGAATAGTACTTGTGCAAAAACTTCATCAACTCCTTGCTAGAATTTGGGTTAAAGAGGACATTCCACCTGACCCAAAGAATGTCAATATTGTGACCATTTTTAAGAAAGGGGACGAGTCAACATGTGGGAATTACTGAGGTATTGCCCTGCTCGCCATTGCCGGGAAGATCTTTGCTTGCATCCTTTTGAACCATCTTCTCCCTCTTGCTGAAGATGTCCTTCCGGAATCCCAATGTGGTTTCAGACCATCTGGGGGCACCATCGACATGATTTTTGTTGAACAACAGATCCAAGACAAGTGGAGAGAACAACACCAGCCATTGTTTATGGTGTCTGTTGACCTAACTAAAGCCTTTGATTCCATCAGTCGTGAAGCATTATGGAAGGTGCTGTCTGGGTTTGGTTGTCCATTGAAGTTCTTTCGTGTTCTCAGGCTACTTCATGATGGAATGACTGCCACTGTCCTCTGTAATTAAACCTCTGGGTTAAAAACAGACCCGTTCACCATCCATACTGGTGTTAAGCAGGGCTGTGTTAGTGCCCCAACCCTTTTCTCCATCTATCTTGTCTAATCTTGATTCTCATTCGTGACCACCTTTCCTCTGGTATTGGGATTGAGTATTGTATGGATGGCCAGCTTGTTAATCTGTGGCATCTCCATTCTAAAACGAAGGTCACCAGGACTGTTATACCAACCTTCAGTATGCTGATGATTGTGCTATCCTCACGCACACCGAGGCTGACTTGCAATCCACCCCAGATCTCTTCTCAGGAGCCTATCATAGCCTAGAACTCTCCCTCAACATTGCAAAAACTAAGGTGCTCTACCAGCCTGCCAACGCCCAAGTTGTGCCCCCCTTTTCCCACCCATTGTCATTGGTGGTGAACCCCTGGAAAACACTGAGCATTTCCCTTACCTTGGGAGCTACCTCTCCCTGGCAGCCAACCTTGATGTGGAGATCAAACAGAGGATCTGTTGTACCAGCGCATCCTTCGGAAAGTTGCTCTGTTGTGTTTTTATTGACAGAGATCTGCAGATGGAAACTAAGCTCCTGGTCTACAATGCAATAGTCATCCCCACTCTTCTTTATGGGTGCGAGACATGGGTGACATATCAAAACCATCTTAGGCCTCTGGATGCTCACCTTCTGAGGCACGTCCTCTTTTCTCAACGTTGTCATAGTAAGAGGACACACGGGAGACAGAGGCAACCCTACAAAGACACCCTGAAAGTATATCTTGAGAAGCGAGGCACTGCCCCCATGAATTGGGAAGCATGGATTGGACTCCTCAGCCCTCTTCAGGCTCATCACTGACTTTCTCCCTGGTAGACATCGTGTCGAGGGATAGCCGCCAGCGACGATTCCCTGTACCTCAAGCGAGTAATGCCCTGGGGCTGTACTAGTCTATTCATCCAGCCACCGGGGGAGACACTGAGTGCTAAGAACCCAGGGGCCATTGGGCCTACGGGTGGGTCACCACATCCTGGAGGATGGAGATTAAATAAAGGGCATCACCACCCTGGAGAATCAGCTGTGCCACAAGGGAGGCTACACCTGCATGGAGGCTCAGGGATGATAAAATAGTGGTCTAGTCTCCGTTATTTAGTTGTACTCGTATCAGAACATTGCCAACATTGGCTTGACTTGAGGGAAGGCCTGAAAACAGGCACCACAAGACAAGGACCCCCCCATCCCTGGGCTGCGGGAGACATGGAGAATCCCGCTTGGGAGAGCACATCCTGCCCTCTCATTCCCCCAGCCCCGGGGAGGCAGCAGGAGAGGGCTTTCTCCGATACGCTCTGCTGCAGTGACCCAGCAGCTCTGCCCACAGCCCCTGCCCCGAGGTGATGGGCCAGACTGGGAGGCGAGGGAGGGGCGCAAGGGCAGGGGAAGGGCTGGGGGGTCAGAGGGCTGGGATCCACTAGAGGCAGTAAGAGGCAGGGGCTGTAAGAAGGCCCTGCAGCCTGACCTGTGCCAGTTGGCTGTAGAAGCCTGTGGGATCTGTTTGCCTGGCGCAGGACAGAATTATGGCCCAGCACGGGAGGGTAGGGGGCGGGTAGTAGCATCCCAGCAATACACGGCAGCAAGGGCAGTTGGGGCACATGGCCCTTTGCCAGGCCTACAAACCGCATGTCAGGAGGTTTATTTGGGCCCCCTGGAGCTTCTCTGCCTGGCTCCTCAGTCAGTACTGCCACCCTGGGTTCTGTGAGGGGGATCCCTCCCTGACCCCTGCTGACTGAATCTCTGCCTCTGGGAGAGGCGGCAGACACAGCGATGTTAGCTGTGGAGTGGCTGGCTGCACTGGCAGCGGGGATTGCTCACACCAGAGCTGGGTGTGGAGCGGGCGGGGGTGGAGAGTTGTGTAGCCATAACAGTATACGACTGCCATGCTCCACTCTCTGACTCAGCTCTGGGATTAAGGCAGGAGCCCTTTTGTCACCGGCCTGGGCTCCTCCAACTCATCCTGCCTCTTGGCCAGTGGCCACGCTGACTGCCCTGTGGAGGAGCCTGCTCTGCTGAGAGGGAACCTGGGCAGATTCAGCACAAACAGATCTGGATCCTGGGGCAACTCAGGGACTTGTGGCCAGTTCTGCCAGGCTCCCAACGCCAGGGGAAGATGAACACTCAGGCGCTCAGCTCCCGGCACCCCGCCGATCCGGTCAGTGAAAACCCAGATTCTCCTCCACATTTCTAGGTCCCCAGATCGAAGGAGTCCAGGGCCATGGTGGGCTTCATGAAGACCAAAGTCTGGCTGTGGGGGAGGCAAGGACAGGGCCGTGGGTACATCTTGCAACCTGTTCCTCATTCAGGGTATTTGATTAGGCGGCTCGTTGACTATTCCTCACAATAATAAAGCGCCCTGATGATGCAGTCGGGGAAGACGGAGCATATGTCCCAGCATATGCTTCTGTTGGATGGGCTCTTCTGCTTCGTCTTTCCAATCAAAACCCAGCTCCCTGCCAACCTCTGCCTTCTCACCCCATCAGGGAGCCCGGCTCTGGACCCCGGCTGCTCCAGCCCTTCGGGAAGATTTGGAGTTTCGTTGCTATTCTCACACCTTCTATTGATCTTCCTGCAGGAAAATCAATAGCCCAATATGTTAGCACTCCAAGGGAGCTGCAGGAAGTGACAGCAGCCATTAAGTACAGCTGCACGGCTGCCCACCCCCAGCCATTAGAAAAACATGAGGCCCTTGGGTGAGAGCTTTCTGGTGCTTTCAGCTAATCAAAGCCAGGGGTTAGTGCATGTGTCTCTGAGCGGTGGGGATGAGCGCTCAGCAAACAGGCCACAATGGGCCATGGAGCTCGTGCCGCCACATCACCGGCCAGCCAAATGTCCTGCACTAGGCAGCTTTCCTAGCACTCCGCTGCCTTTGCTTCTGGGAGCTGCAAAATCAAATGCACCAGGTGCCTTTACAGATGGGGGGGTTGGCTCGTCGCTGGCTGTGAATCACCCCGGCTCTGATGACATCAGTGGAGCTACCCCGGTGGGGGGTCCGATGCACAGAGAGTCCTAAGCAGGGCTGAACCACACAAACTCCCCCGAGCACCCGGCCACTGGCCGCCCATCATTTCCAGAAAGCCTTCCAGCCAGATCATGCTGCCACCCTTAGAGGCAGGTGCCAGGACCCTCTCTTCCCCTTGCATGGCTGCTTAGAGGCTGCACACAACAGCCATCTTCCCCTCTGACAGACACAGGGGCTGCTGGCTGTTACAGGCTGTGGGGAGCCAGGCAGCCAAAGGGGCAAGGACGAGGCAGGGTCAAGGCCCCAGCTCCCTCCACGTGGCTGGGCAATGGATCTAAGGGCATGTTCTGCACCCACCTAAAGGCTTGGGGCGCACACTGCCCAGCACTGCTCCTGGTGCTGTGTGTCTGGATCTGCCCCTGCGCAGGACTTGCAGCTGGGAACTTGCAAGCCGTGAGCACCTGCCCAATACTGGGGGGCTGTAGCCCTAGAACCCGCCCTTCCATTTGCATGAAATTTGGTTAAAAAAAAGTCATGTGTATCCTAGAGGCCGTGATGGGCGGTTGACCCCTGCCCTGGCGCTGACAGGGTTAAGTGGGCTCTGAAGGGGCCAATTAACCTTATAGGCTGCACCTGGGGGAGAGCCAGGCCTAACTGATGAGGCTAAATGATGATGAAGCCAAACCGGATGGGGCAGGCCACTGAGCTTGTACAAAGCCAGACAGCTGCTCTCTAGGCACAGAGAGCTGGGGAAGGAGGAAATGTGTGGTGGGAGCAGGACTGGGATCCCAGCCCTGCAGGAAGGGTTTACCAGTGGAGTTGTGGAAAGAAAGCCTGTGGCAGCCCGAATAGAAAGAAGTCTAGGGAAAGAGCAATGAGGGTGGCGACTGTGCAAGCCTCGATGATCATAGGATCCCTGGCTGGAAGCTGGAGTAGCAGTCATTTCCCTACCAGCCATGGGGACGTGGCAGCATCCAGATAGCTGGTCCAGTGAGACGTCAATACCTGCAAGGGGAAAACTATATCATGACCTGACCAGAGGGCTGAGCCACAAAGAGAGAGACACTCCGAGCCCCATGATGGAAGGGGTGCTTGTCTGGATGAGAGCTGATCCCAGAGCTGGCCACAAGGGGGTGCTTCCAGTGGTGAGTCAAACCTGTTACAGGGGTAAGCTGTTGATTATAGAGGGGGGTGAAAAAGAGGGCTCCGACTGGGAACCAGCATGGTTAACTATGGGGCAGCTACCCTGATAGACAGAGGGGTCATGTCCTGCTTGCCAGGCGCAGGTGAATTTGAGCTGACACCTAGATCACCTGTGCAAAGAAAGGACTAGGCCTGCATGTTGGCAGGCACAGCCTCTCCTTTGGGCAGCCTCCATTTTTGAGAGCCCAACCTTACGGCACTTGAGCTGGCTTTTGAGAGCCGCTGAGCGCCTGCAACTGCTCCCAACTCAGCCTTGCAGCCCCGAGTGTTCACAAAGCAGCACTTCCGCCCCCAAGAATGACAGGACTGGCCTAACACCCAGGCGATGTATCCACTTGGGGTTCAGGGATTTGTCCTTTGTGCACATGCAGGCCCAATGGTCAGACTTCTCCCCACTGAGACGGGGGGGCTCAAAATGGGCTATTTGCAAAGGAAAGCGGGATTGCTCCGCTGATCCCATCACTGCGGGACCCTGGGCTTCACCTTACAGACCAAACAGCAGCACAACTCGTGATAAAAAACACACGAGCTGGCAGCTGGGCCATCCTGCCAGGGCACAATCGCTTCTGAGAGCTGGGCCACCGTAGTCCCGAGTTGGGCAGCCAGAAACTGAGGCAGCCAAAATCAGCAGCCCCTTTGGAAACAGTCAGCCCTACCACCCCATGACCCCCAGCCACCACCTGTAAGATGTGGGCAAGTGGAATGTGGGTGACATCTAGTGGTTACCTTGTGTTACAAGCATTACCTCTGCTCGTGCTAGGGAAGCCCGGGGATGCATTTCCTCGGCTTTCAGGGGATGTACCATCCTCCCCAGCTGAACCAAGCTCTGCCAGTGACTCCCTGTCTACTTCTGTGGGGGGGCTAAGTGCCTGGGCTGGGGGGGCTTGAGTACTTGCTGTCAATGCCCAGCCCGGTGGGTGTTTGAGAGCTCGCAGCATGGGGGGCGCTGCCCCATGGAGCACAGATGAGCTAGGCTTTCCATGATCCCCTTGCTTCCTTCTGCTCATCCTTTGCCTCTGCATAGGGCTGATGCTCCCAGGACAAAGGATAGACTGGGGGGATGCAGGTCTCGGAGGGATCGGGGAGGGGCCCCTGGCATCTGGAGGAAAGACAAACCCGAGAGAGAGAGCGACAAGGGTGAATTTCCAGAAGAGCCTCAGAGGTTGGAGAGACTGCTGGATTCCCACCTTCCCAAGTTCAGAGCCGCTTAGGAGATATGGACTCAGAGGCCCTGAGAAGGAAACTGACCCGTCTCAGCCTCCCACAGGGACCTTCCTGGGGAGCTGTGGGGTGTGGGGGCCAGGCCATACCCTTCTGGGGACCCACAGAGCACTGTTAATTTTCCCCCATGAAAACCCCTTTGGCCCCCGCTCATTCCCACAGCTTTGCCTGGGCAGTGGTAGTCTCATGCCTAGGGTCCTACCAAATTCACCATCCATTTTGGTCAATTTTGTAGTCATAGAATTTTTAAATTAGTCAGTTTCACAGGGTGTTTTTTTTTTTTTTTTTTTTGGAGTGTTGCAATCGGGGAGGGGGTCCCGGCTCAAAAGCGTATTGGGGGAGGGGGGCGCAATGCTGTTGTAGGGAGACTGCCAACCTCACCTCTGTGCTGCCTTCAGAGCTGGGCATCACGGGCTGCTCCACACCCTGTCTATGTGCTAGGCGCTCGTGGATGTTTAGCTGGGCTTCCAGTCACTCCACCAACAGGAGACTGTTGTGAGCAATACAAACACCCAGGCCGTGGCACACGGGGGTACTGGACTGTCACCAGAACTCTAGCCCAATACTCATGAGATCCTGTCTGCCTTTCCCTCATGTGCTTCTTCTTCAGCCCCCATCTTCTTCCACTACAATCAAGGCCTGGAGTCCCCACGTGCTCTTTGCCCTGGCATGGACAAGCTGGACAGGATCTTGGAGCATCTCTGGGAGAGGCTTATGGAAGTGTGTGCCCCTGGATGGACCAGATGTGCTGATGACTCCCTCCCTCACAAGGGGAATTTTTCCAATCTGGCTCCAGGAAATAGGCTCGAGATGGTATTCAACTCTATAAACTCTGTGAAAGCCCCTGGGTTATTTGTGCACTGGGAAGACAGCACAAAGAGCCAGTGGTGCATTCCCCAGGGAGTGAGGAGAAGCTGGTAACAGTGTCTGGGAACTTGCTAGCCCCCTTCCAGCTCTGCTACCACATGTATGTGGGCTGACGCTTATGGAGAATCCCACTATTCAGAAGCCTTTTGAAGGTGGAAATGGAACCTGCAGTACAAACCTGACCTGGGGAAAAGGATTTACTCGGTGCTTGGCTCTGCAGCTCCTAAGTCAAGGTGAGATTAAAATGAACCTGTCTTGCTAAGTATGTCTACGCTGCAATGTGGACTCAAGCTTGAGGCTAAATCCCCCTTCTGTCTACACACCAACCTTTCAGCCTCGGACCCAGGAGCCTAGGATCCTGCAAGAGTGGAGGGTCTGAGCCTGAGTCAAGCCGGGACCCAGAGTTCAGCTCTGTTTCAGGCACAGCCCACAAGCCCTGGGAGTCCACCACAAGTATCCCACAATCCTATAGGCCATCTTCCTTTGCCCTCTCTATCAGATGAATTGCCAATCGACTGCAGGGAAATAGAAGCAATGCCCCGTGTTGTCATGCAGCTGCTTGGCGAGCCAGTGTTTAACCTTTCCTTTGTTTTCTGACCACCAAGCTGCAAGCTCACCTTCAGAGAACCTTCTGCATTTGCAATGGAGACCGACCAGAAGAATTCCTTTACAAAGCGCGCTGCTACATGGGCATGGGAGCAGAGCCAGATTGTGATTAATCTCTGGTGTGAGACCAGCAAAATACTGGATTTTAGTAAGAGTGCCAGGGATGACCACCCATGCCAGCAAATAACAAAAAGAATGGCAGCGTAGAAAATATACCGCATCGGTGCAGGGAGTGGATGAAGCAACTCAAGATTGAGTACCAGAAAACAAGGGACCAGCACCGTACTTTTGCAATTTGCCAACATCATGCCAGCATCCAGTCACCCAGCTCTGAAGGACTTGGCTGTCAGCCATGCCTGGGGCTGACAGCTGCAGTCATGGCATGCATGGGGCTGACGGCTCACTACCCTCCTGTCCCCATAATAACCTTGTGACCCCTTGCGGGGTCCTGACCCTCAGTTTGAGAACCCCTGGGCTAAGCCATGTGGAAGCAAACAGAGCATCCCGTTGATTCACTCATGAATTTTGACCCAATCCCAGGTGCAGATAGCTGCAAACTTTTCCTGTAGCAGGAACTCGAGATAGGCAGTCATATTTCTGGGAAGGGCATATTTTCAAGGGCCACCTCAGTAACTGACCAACCCACTCGAACTATAGATGTGCTGTTCGGTCACTATATGTTTGATTGTATAGTGTATGCATCGACTGCATACACTGCTGGTTTCCCACTGGCAGCTTGGCATAACATCTCCCTTTGCCAGTTGGACACCACAAAACTGTTATGTGCTCCAAAATGTGGAATGCCTGAAATGATGAGAAATCTTTTGTAGCATGGCCACTGACTGCTCCTCCAAACCCAAGTTGTTCTGCAATTTTTAGGGGGGAAAAAGCTGTATTTTGTTTTGTTTTTTTTGTTTAAACTTATCTTTGTCTCTGCACTTCTTTCACTGCAGTTCGCCTGGCTGTGTCCAGGGAGTTTCTGTGGTCTGAACTATCCCTCCCACAACATATTGAAGTTCAGTTTGGGAAAGTAACATGTTATGTCCTGGAAATTCCACCAGGATTTTTTCTTTGTTCCTACGCTGAGCTATTGGAGACAGGAATACGCTGTGTCTTGTCCTCTTCCAGATCCCTCGACCTCTACAGGCAGCAGCAATACCTCCTACAGCTCACCCACACTGCAGCAGTAGCCTGGCCTGATATACCTTCACAGACTGTTCCATGAGGAACTGATTGCTGAAGTTCTGGAGAGGGCCAACCAGCAGGTCCAGTCCCAAAGACAGAGGGACCTGCGGCTAGAGGAAAGAGCAGCACAAGCCGGGTAGGCCTTACATCATAGCCTGAGTCCCCTTCGTGGCGTCTTGTGCTGCAGTCCAGGCACAGTTCGGATGAGTCCATGCCTGCGTGGCCCATGCAATCAGGCCCTATGAGCGGCTGGGCAAGGCAACTATGCCCCATTCTCCATATTGACCCCCTCCCCCAGTGACACCTGCACCCCTCTTTGCCAGCGCCAAGTGTGCGGAAAATGTAGAAGGAAGGGAAAGGAGAACAGGAGGCTACAGAAAGTGCAACAGTAGGGGGTCTGTCCTGCACATGGTTTCACTGTTTGCTCTTGTTCATGCACTGTGGGTTTGGGTTTTTTTTAAAGGTGTTGCTGTTACGGGTGTGTTGGAGGGTGGTGGCAGCTGGCCTGCCTACCAGTGGGTTCACTTCATGTTGTACTTTTCTAACCAAGTTTTATAAATACAGCTTTTTATTTGATCAAGAAAGGGTCCTGCTGTCACTGAATCACCTCCATACACTGTATTTCAAATCAGAAAGGGGAAACCCATGAGCAGGCACAACCGAGAGTGTGTGTGCAAACTCCATACAGTTAGTTACATCAATCAATACATCCCTCCCTTCCTTACATCAATCCACCCTGTGAATCAACCCTCTGCTCCCCTCATTTGATAAGCTGAGGGGCAGAGGAGGCCTATGGGGTTAGAATGGAGGCTCCTGGTGTGTGGGGGCCCTATGGGGCTCTAAGTAGCCCCAGTATCCCAGCTCCCGGCCTCCTGAGGGTGCTGGTTTGGCTCTGCCTGTCACCAGACGGTGAGGTTTTGAGGCTTGAGGGACCACGACCCCCCGCCCCCTTCCTAACAGCCCAGCCCAGTTGGCGGGCCGGTGCAGGACTACATCTCCCAGGCGGCCGCGGGACGGCGGCGGGCGGGGCTGTTTCCGCCCATCGTGCCGCGCGGCGGCTCAGTTGCGTTGCGGTCGGTCACTCGCTCGCTGCCTGCGACCCTCGCCCGCCCGCTCTGCCCCCGCGGCCGGGACCCGCCGTGAGGAGCCGCGCGCCGCCGCCTCGCGCCATGTCGGCCCAGGCCCAGATGCGGGCGCTGCTGGACCAGCTCATGGGCACGGCCCGGGACGGTGAGTAGGGGCGGGCGGGGCCTTGCCGGAAGCGCCGCGGCTTGGCCGGGGCCCGGCCCGGCCCGGCCCTGGCCGCGCTGGGCCTAGGCCCGGGCAGCGCTAGCGAGGGCTCGGGGAGGTGCCTGATCCCGGGAGCGCGGGGCCGCTCTAGCGGGGGAAGGCTCCGCGCCCCGCCGTGGGGACCGATCCGGGATCCACCCGCCTCCTGGGCTGAGCCGGCCCGGCAGAGGCCCTGTTGGCTGGGCCCGATTCGTGCCTCTCCCGTTCGGGTTCCCAGGACTGATCTTCGCTCCTTTGCTCCCTTCCGTCCCAGCAGGGCCCTGGCGCCGGGGCCCGAGCAGGGGCAGAGCCCGATTCTCTTGCCGCCCCTGTCCCCAGGTGGAGGCTCCGTATCCAGCACCTGACACTTTGCTGATGCGTCCCCGCCTGCTGCCAGCGGGGTCCCTGGCCAGCTGTGGAGCCTGTCAGTCCTTGTGCAGCGCCCCAGGCAGCTGGAGGGAGCAGCCGCAGCTCTGGGATTGTTTCAGTACCTGTCCCGTAGGGCCGAGGGCTCCCTGACTGCCTAGCCCCACTTCTCAAACGCGGGGCGTCTGCAGCTCACCTTTGACCAGCTCCTCCAGTGCCTGTTTCACACCTGTCTCTCTTTGTGTCAGCTTGAGTGTGCCCACAGGTGGGATTTGGCTGACTCGATATAGGGAGCCCAGGGTTTGAATATTTGGAGCCCTTGACAGCCTCTTCCTTTAGAGTAATTAATCCGAGCAGTGTAGGTTCTAGCCCTGTGCAGGCTTTCTCTGGGACTCTTTGGACACCTCAGCAGAGGATATGCTTAGTATGCAGTTCTGTAACAGAGCCTCCCCTAAAAACGGCTTTGAGTGCCTCTGCTATTGTACTGCCAGGTGAGCTGAAAGTCTTAATATTTATTTACATGGAGAGACTTTCCATCCATCAGCTCACAGGAAAAGCTCTGTGTTCCGCCAGTGCTTTACACACAGAAGCATGTAGGTAGGTTTGTACTTAGAAACTGAAGCTCATATTGGTTGCCAAGATCAGGAATGTTGCATTCTTTATGCAAAACCATTTTCCTGCTATGGTTTGTATTTTCTTTTCTACTGAGCTACTGAATATTTAAATTCACTCTGGCACATTAGCAGGGTTGTCCAGGTACTTTGCACTTTGTTTCGTAAGTGAATTAAGTGCTTTTTCTTTCTTTGTGTATTGAGTTGCTTTTGAATTGCTTCCCATATTTTTATTTCATACAAACTGAACAATTGTGGCCCCTCTATTTTATTTATAAAGGTTCAGTGTATCTTTGCCTGCCTACATCAATCTGCAAGGGAGTTGCAGAAAAGCCTCATGTTCATCGAGCCGTGAGTCACAACCAATTTTTAAAGCTGTTATAACAAAAAAAGTGTTTGCTTTTTTTCCACAAGTAACTTTAAGAGTGTAGCAAAGAAAGAAAGAAAGAGAAAGAAAGAAAAAAAAAAGCCATTTTCAATAGACACTACATTAATCCTGGATGCTTTGCAAATCCTAAACTATATTCATACTTTAGTATTACACATACCTGTGTCATATACACAGATTAGCTATAAAATTGTCACATACCATTGCCACTTTGCCTTTACTTTTATGTATCATTCCCCTGACTTCCTTACTGCAGGTGTGGGCAAGAAAACTTTTCCTTTAAAACTTTTCAACAGTGGGCATAAAATTCTGCAGCTGAGGTCTTGAAGAATGCAGAAGGGTATAGTATGTGTTGGAGCTCGCAGTGTGTATTGACTAACTTAGTTTCTTTTTTTGCTTTTCTGATATTGTTTTGTTTAAGTGGCTCCCCAAGTGTAAAATGTTTTCTGAGGGTGGGAAACTGGGTGGGAAGTACATGTTTTGTGTTCCAGGCCGACACTTAAAAAGCTTCATTCCTCTCATGGCCTTGGAAAGCACACTGCATATTTGGCTGTCCAAACCAATAGGACTGATGCATTACTTTATTGGATTAGTAAATAGCAGTTGCCTGTAGAAATTGCCAGGCACAGCCCTGTTTTGTGATTCATGGCCCTCTGATAGCATGGGTTTCAGTATCTCCTGTCCCTATCCTTCATATATTTAAAAAAAGAAAATAAAAAAAAATTGTCAGGCTATCAGCCAGGTTGTCTTTTTTTTTTTTTTGCTGGCTGTGCAGTCTCTTTGCACAGGTGACAAGCCATGGGTGCTATTTGGCTTTTCAGCACCGTATTTAATATGTGGTATACTGGTCATCTAAATGCAACATTAATATTTCAGTTGCCAATTATAAAAGTTCCAGAATAACTTATTCTCCTCTAAGCTTTTCCAAACAATCTTGGGGAACAGGAACATGAAGTATTTTTAATCTGCATATTGAGGCGAAATGATCATACCAGCACCATCATGCTTTATCAGCATTCTAACATTTTCTTATTTAAAACCACACATGAATTTCAGGAGACGAAACCAGACAAAGGGTGAAGTTTACAGATGATCGTGTCTGCAAGAGTCATCTCCTGGATTGCTGCCCTCATGATATTCTGGCAGGAACGGTAAGTGTATTTCTTGGCGCTAGCAAGATACGGTGAAATAAAAGACAGTGGTAGTTGTGAGCACCTCCCTGTGTCCTAAATACCTCTTAGGCAATGCCAGTTAGGAAAGATCAGACTGTGTCTGCACATTGTGAATGTACTAGTGCATGAATTTCGGTATAACCATCTGTGACGTGCATATGTTGCTTTTGAAAAAATCTGACTGACTGTAGAATTATCTGGAAGTGGTCAGAAGTGAAGGGTTTTAATAATCCTGTATTTGGTGCTAAAATATAACAGTTTTGCCAGTATAAGATACTCGATGCTTCTGAAACTTTCTTATGCTGATACGGGACTTTATTTAATAAAGAATTAAGAGAGTAATATGTCAATCAACATAAGTTTATGGATAATCCTTCATTGCAAGTTTGGTTGATAAAAACATTAATGTTGATGTAATATACTTGACTTCCGTTAGGCAGTTGACTTGGTACCGCATGGCATTTTGATGAAAAATACTAGAAAGATATAAAATTAACATGCCAAACATTAAATGAATTAAAATCTGGCTAACTGATGGGTCTCAAAATTTAATTGTAATTGGGGAATCATTACTGAACAGGTGCGTTTCTAGTGGGATCCCACAGGGATTGGTTCTTGGCCCTGTGCTGTTTAACATTTTTACACCTGTCCTGGAAAAACCATAAAACCATCACTGAAGTTTGCTGATGACCCAAAAATTGGGGGCGTGGTAAATAATGAGAGCACAGGTCACTGATAGAGTAATCTGGATCACTTGGTAAGCTCAGGGCCAGCAAACATGTTTTTAATATGGCCAAATATAAATGTATCCATGTAGGAACAAAGAATGTAGGCCTTCGGGGGGACTGGAGGATGAGGGAGTGTATCTTGAGAAGCAAGATTTGAAAAAGATTTGGGTCTCTCACAGTGGATAATCAGCTGAACACAAGCTCCCAGTGTGATGCTGTAACCAAAAAGGATGATGAGATTTGTGCATGCATAAATGGGTATCTCGAATAGTAATAGAGAGGCGGTTTTTACTTCTGTGTTTGGCATTGGTGCGACTGCTGCTGGAATACTGTGTTTAGTTTTGGTGTCCACAGTTCAAGAAGGATGTTGATTAAATTGGAGAGGGTTCAGAAAAGAGCCATGAGAATGATTAAAGGATTAGAAAACCTGCCTTATAGTGCTAGACTCAAGGAGTTCAATCTATTTAGCGTAACAAAGAGAAACGGTAAAGTGGGTGATGATCACAGTCTATAAGTACCTGCGTGGGCAACGAATATTTGATAATGGGCTTTTCAGTCAAGCAGAGAATGGTGTAACACCGTCCAGTGGTGGCTGGAAGTTGAAGCTAGACAAATTTAAACGGGAAATAAGGCATACATTTTTAACAGTGAGAGTAATTAACCACTGAAACAATTTACCAAGGATCATAGTGGATTCTCCATCAAGATGGGATGTTTTTCTAAAAGATCTGCTCTAGGAATTATTTTGGGGCAGTTCTCTGGCCTCTGTTATACAGGAGGTCAGACTAGATGATCACAGTGGTCACTTCTGGCAGCCCACCTTCTGTCCTCAGCAGACTGCATCAAGGCTCATCTTTGGAACTCTGAGATGTTTTTAAATGATCTTGTTTCTCTTCAGTCTAATTTAATTCTCAACTCTCCAGTTTTCCAGTCTCCAATCTTACTGCACGTGGTCATATCCTGATGGATTCCTCAGGGACCAACTTTCTTGCATCTTTCCTCATTTGGTGGGGAATATATTGGAATATTAATGGCTGTTTGTACTTCACTATAATTTTGTTCTTAGGACTGGTTTGACTAAGTAGCATATTAATGTGTGTCAAAGCAAATTTTGAATACTTTACAGATGAAAAAAGGAACTCAATTGCATCTCCCCGCTTTTCTACTTTCTGCCCCCTCTCCTGGGAAAAATCTGGCTAACCCTGGGTGTTTAGTTCAAATGCATTCTGTAGGATCAAAAACAGGCTGTAAGATTTTGGTGGTGGTGAAAAGATTTTATGTATTGAAAAGTATCTTAATGTGGGGGGCTGAGTAAAGATAAAATAAAATTACTTATGGAAAATGGACACCATCAGAGAGATTGCTGAATTACTCTAAACTGGGTCATACTTTCAAAAGAACATGCAGCATATTTTCTGTCATCGCCACACAAGAACTAGATTGCTGCACACTGGAGATAAATTCAAATATTTGAATTCTTCTGTAGCCTTGCTTTCTGACAGTAAGTATTAAACTGTTCTAAAACCAGTCATTTTATATTGCTATAGTCAAGCGAGGCTGCTTAAAAAGCAGCTATTTATAGCCTTTCTTTTTATTATGTGGGGGCTGGAGCTGGAATGCTTGTTGCTAACAGAGGAGAGGTTCAGTGTTTAATCTTTAGATTGTACACTCATAGACCAAGATTTTATAGTGGTATCAGTAGGAACAGCTGTAGCACAGGCTGTTTTGGCAGTTGTGACAGATATGGCAACTTCCGGCAATATCTTGGGCAAAACTTCTTGAATTAAGTTAAAGCTTATTGAATAAAGTATAAGTATCTTAGGAGTTCATTGTATTGTAAATGCAAATATTTGTGTATTGTGGGATTGTATGTAAAATTTCTGGGGGGAGATGTGACTAATGTAGACTCTGTGAAGTGTTATCAGTTTCAAAGGGCTAGTTATAGGTATTGGTTTGAGCTGTGGGATCCGATGTTCTGTTTCTGACGTGTAGGTGGTCCAGTCAGCCTTGCGGAAATTCCAGCTTAGTTTTGGTGCTGACTGCAATACAGGCACTTCCAAGCCGATTGGAGGATAATTGGGGAAGTTGGCTATGCGGGAAGTGACTCAGGATGGTTCTTGTTGTGGCCAGTGGGATGCCCGTGCTGTTATGGGTCTCAAAACACAGGTCAGAGTTGTGATCTGTTGTCTGCCTTGCAAACCGAAAAAATCCGGATTGCTTCGGATCATAGAGCAGGTGGAGCTCTTTGAGGGAGGCCCATTCTGTGATCTGTTCCTGGCTACGTCATTTGAACAGTATCCCCAGTCTTTGTGATGGCTGTTAAAGTCACCTATGTAAATGGCCGGATGAGGAAGGGAAGGGTTGTTGACCCTTCCGAGGAACCCCTGGTTTTTTATTTATGTCAGCAAGACTGGTGCAAATTTACTTGCATCAGGACATCTCATGGGAGATGTGGACAAACCCTCTTTAAATGGAAAATGAGGCAAACACTTGTATGCAGCTGTGGTTGCCAGTCACAAATGATGGAGCACATTGTATCTGAGTGTCCCCTTTGTTCTTTCATGGGGAACTGAAGCACATTCAGCAGCATACTGCTGCGGCCACGTGCAGACTACCAAACCTAGATATCAATCTGTAATCGTTGCTACCTACCCAACCCAGATGAAAGAAGAAGGACTAGTTGAAACAATGTGCCAGACAAGAATGAACTCTTAAAGTTTCCTAGGAACTCTCTAGGGGAAGGTGTATGCAAAGGTACCCCCTCCGGTTATGCAAAAACTCGGCCTTGAGGAGAGGGGACCTTTGTCCACTCATCTCCTCTTACATGAGAACAAGGTCAGCGACCCAAACTGTATAAATGAAGAATTATGGGTGTTGTGTTATGAATTTGTAACCACAGTGAGAGTTAGGACTGACTCCTACCAGAGCCCTTGGAGTTGAGGTGATCTCTTGTAAGCTTATGAGCATGTGTCTAGGTTGTCATCTTGTTTAATATGTTTTCTCTGTAATGCTTTTAGCTTAAGAATAAATGTGCTTGCTTAAGAAAAATGGAAGTACCTTTTAACTGTGGGCAATTACACTGTTTATAGCTGCCGAGAAGCTGGTTAAGCAGGTCTTCTTAGCCCGTCTGACTTGCTGGGGATTTCAGGAGTGAGTGAGATGTGTGCCTCTGCCCAAGAGAGGTGGCAGCTGCAGAACCAGAAGCCTGAGAGTGTGTCCCTTGGTGGACCATAGAGGCGGAAGACAGATGCAGTTGCCCTCAACTTCATAAACTCCAGTTTCCAAAGGGTTCTAATTCTGGGTTGAGATTGGTAAATTCAGATACAAACCCCTATATTTTTAAATAGTGCCAAAATAGACATAAACCAAGAAATCTAGAGCTCGTTTTTTACCTCGTCTTTCCATGCAGTAGCTTCTGTATCCCATCATTTGTCTTTATTTCACAACCTTAATGCTGTTTAAGCCCTTTTCCCCCTTCTCTCTCCTCTGCACAAGATGATATGTCTCTGAGAGACAAGGGGATTGCTGACACAACATGTGCTCCCCTCACTTGACTAGGTGCACCAGTCCTGGCTCATACAGCTATACAAGTTCTGCTTTACATGTGTTTTCATTCAGAACTGAGTTTAGGACTCAAGAGTTGGAGGGAGTGAAGTTTGTCCTTCTGATTTGCTAAAGAATTTATTAATCCTGAGGGAAATCTGTGCCAAACTAAAATTCTGCACACAATATTTCAAAATTCTGCATATTTTGTCAAAATAACACAATATAATCGCACCATTTTCAATTATTTTGGTAATTTATTTCAAAATACCTGTCAGCAAGTATATCTGTAACAATACAGACAACAAAAAAGATTCAGGAAATGTTTTTTGATGAATAGATTCTTCACTAGGCCTATTAGCACATCTCTGTGGCTCAACAGCAAGCGAGAGGGACAGCATCTTACACACATGCTTAACCCTGGTCCTGTCCCCATCAAGGTGTGGGGCAAGCAGACTCAGCCTGGCAGGACCAAGGGTGGAGCGGCTTAGTGTGGGGTGAGAGGATTCTGTGTGGGGCAGTCTGGGTGCAGGTGGCTTGGGAGGGGGTCTGGGTGCGGGGGTGATCTGGATGCACAGGGGCTCATTGCAGGATTCCAGGTGCAGGGGAAGTGGGACTCTGCAGGGGAGAGACACCAGGTGAAGGTGGTGGGGGATGTGTGTTGGGGGGATGGGGCTCGGCAAGGGGGTCTGGGTGCAGGGGGCTCAGTGGACAGGTCTGAGTGCTGGGGGAGTGGGGCTTGGTGAGGTGGGGTCTGGGTGCAGCTGGTTGGGACTCAGTGGGGGTCCAGGTGCAGGGTGGTGGGGCTCGGCAGCGTGGGGATTCGTGTGCAGGGGACTCAGTGGGGGGTGGCCTGGGGGTGGGGGTCCAGGTGCAGGAGGGTTGAGATGCAATGGGAACCCCTCCCCCTGCAACTGGGGACCGATGGGGACAGGAAGCGGGGGGTGGAGGTGCAGCACTTCCTGCAGCTGATGAAGGTTCTCGCAGGTGGGTCTCACTGGGACCTGTACAGGGGAAGAGGAAATCCTTGTCCTCATCCCATTCCCCCCTCGCGACACACACACACACACACACACACACACACACACACACACACACACCCCCTCGCCCAGCCAGGACTAGCAGCTGGAGCCTGGTGCATGGTAGAAGCCCAGCAGTGCCTCCCAAGGAAGTGATTTATGTCTTCCCCCCCCCCCCCCCCCCCCCCCCCCAACCGCTGCCTGCAATGGGCAAGTGAATCCATTTTTCTGCGGGGAAAGAGTAAAATCTGCAGGGGACATTCATTCTGTGCTTGCGCTGTGGTGCAGAATTCCCTCAGGAGTAAATGATGCAAAGAATTAATTTAGCTTTTCCTACAATGGCCTTGTTTTCCTTGAGTGCTCCTTTAGCACTTCCATTGTTCAGTGGTCCCACTGATTGTACGCCAAGCTTTCTGCTTCTGATTTATTTAAATACCATTTCTGCTGTTAGTTTTTGTGTCTTTTGCTAGTTGCTCTTCAAATTATTTTTTGGCCTGCCTAATTATACTTTTACACTTGACTTGCCTGAATTTATGCTCTTCTATTTTCCTCAGTAGGATTTGACTTCCAGTTTAAAAGGATGTTTTTTTTTGTCTCCACTAGTCTCTTTTACTCTGTTTAGCCATGGTAGCATTTTTTTTGGTCCTTTTTTTTTTTTTGTTTTGTTTTTGTTTTTAGCTTGGCATATATTTAGTTTGAGCCTCTATTGTGGTTTTTTTTAAATAGTTGCCATACAGTTTGCAGGCATTTCACTCTTGTAACTGTTCCTTTTAATTTACATTTAATTAGCTTTCTCACTTTTGTGTAGTTCCTCTTTTTGAAGTTAAATGATATTGTGGTGGGTTTCTTCATATTTTTCTCCATACAAGCATTTTAAATTTAATTACATTATGGTCGCTATTACCAAGCAATTCAACTGTCTTCACCTCTTGGATCAGGTCCTGTATACAACATAAGACTATATCAAGAATTGTCTCTCCCTTTGTGGGTTCCAGGACTAGGTGCTCCAAGAAGCAGTGCTTATTGGTGTCTAGAAATTTTATCTCTGCATCCTGTCCTAAGGTGACATGTTCCCAGTCTATATGGGGATAGTTGAATCCCCCATTGCTATTGGGTTTTCTGATTTTATAGCTTCTCTGATCTCCCTGAGCATTTCACAGTCCCCATCACAATCCTGGCTACAGGACTGGTAGTATATTTCGCTGTGCTCCTATTATTCAAGTATGGCATTTCTATCCATAGAGATCTGTAGTACGGTTTGATTCATTTAAGATTTTTATTGTATTTGACTCTCTGCTTTCTTTCACATATAGACTCACTCCCCCATCAGCATGACCTACTCTGTCATTCCTATATATTTTGTACTGTGGTACTACCGTGCCCTGTTGTTTATTATTGTCCCAGTGAGTTTCTTTGATGTCTATTATATCAATAGCCTCATCTAATACCAGGAATTCAGTATTTGAACTTTTAGCATTTATATACCAACATTTATAAAATTTGTCAATATTTAGTTGTCTGCCTTCATCTGATATAATTAAGTGGGACTCTTTTTAGTTTGACTTTCTCTTCAGTTCCTATCTGTACTTTATCAAGTTCTATCCGCTCCTCTTTTACTAGGATATAGAGTATCCCCATTAATAAATCCTTCCTAAGGGATGTCTCTTTACGAACCATGTGCTCCTCCGAACCTGTTGGCTTTTCCCCAGCCCCTAGTTTAAAAACTCCTTTATGTCTTTATTAATTTTATGTGCCAGCAATCTGGTTCTATTTTGGTTTAAGTGGAGCACATCCTTCCTGTATAGGTGTCTCCTGTATAGGTGTAAAGGTGCCACACTTTAAGATCCTGCAGTTCTGTCTTTCTGACCGGCCCCAGTTGTTTTGTTGTCACCCTCTTGAATTCTCAACCAGTCACATAGAGAAACTGGAAGCATATCCGCGAATGCTACCCTGGAGGTCTTGGACTTTATTGTTAAGAGAGTTGGTGAGAGAAATGTCAAATATGGTCTATATCCCCCAAATTTGACAGTTGTATTAGATGGTAGTTACAGGAACTTAAAGCATGTGAGAAAAGACTGACTGTGTGTGTGTCTCTCTCTCATTGCTGCCTCCACTTCTGCCATAATTTCCAGCTCAACCTCCTATTCCCATCCTATTAAGCCATCAGTTTTTTAGAAGCCAGGAGAGTACAGAAATGTTTGGTAGAGTCTGCAGGAGTTGTTTTGGAAACCTCCTGCTCAAATGACCCCAAATTTGGATCACCCTGCCAGCCCTGTGAAGCACAGCAAATTTCAAGGTTGCCCAAATAAATATGTGGATTTTAGGGCATCTAATTGTCCTTTAAAAGAAAAGTCTTCTCTGCTATAATATTGTATGAAATTAATCATCAGCAAGTGCTTTGTGTCCAGATTCCCAACACAGTATGATCTTGAATGCATAGGAGGCTCAGTCCATCTCAACGGAATGAGAATACCCTGTGGAGATTAATATATCCTGAAAAAATAGCAGTGATCTGCCCCATTCATGTCAGTGTATGTTCTCACCACCGCCTCCCTAGTGCTTAAGAGCCTGTGATATGCATCAAGCATGCCCGTTCTCAGCTCCTCACCCCACTTTCAGCATGCAGTGTATTCTTGGTGTATGTTCCTAACATGCTGATTCTCTGCTCTCTGCCCAGAAGGGCAGGGCTCCCTGGATGCTGGCTCACATGGGGGGAACTGAAGAGGTCTTAGACATGCCCAAGAGGGGCAAGGCCCTCCAGATCCTTGCACATATGGGATGGTGCAGAGAGGGGGTCAGACAGCCACAGAGGGGAGAATGTGAGTCTGACCAGTGCCCCTGCTCCTCCCAATTCTACCCACTTCCATGTCCCCCTTCTCCTCCCAGCAAGCATTATGTCTAATCTGTCGGCTTTGCAAAAATAATTTGAGCACCTTCTGAATTTCTGCTGTACTCAGATTCCATTCCCTCCTCCCCGCACCCCAGAAAAAAGTCCTTTGACAGGGGCATACTGTAGCATTGTACCTACTTTTTTTTTCTTTCAGATTTTTGCCCAGGGTTTACAGTGCCTTAGTATTGCTCAGGTTTGATGGCTGTAATATGTCCCCTTGAGCTGCACAGGTCCTATGAGTTGTGGTTGGCTAGCAAACCTCTTTAGCTCCCTGTGTGCACATGTGTGTTGGTGGGTCCCATGCCCTAGCTGGGGGTTAAAGGTCCAGCTAGTCAGACCATGTGACCATACTCGGACCCCTGGTTTGATCCCTAGGTCTGCTCAGAGAATGTTGGTAGAATCTGTCAACTTAAGAAAAGCTAGGGTCTTTTATTTATTTGCCCAAACAATCCCAAATTTGGATCACTAAACCCACCTGGCAACCCCATGAGGCACACCAAATATCAAGGTGACTCAAGTAACCATACAGATTTTAGAGCACTTACAAGAGTTAACCTTTAAACAAAAAGGTGTTCTCAACCTTCACGGGCTCTCTCCTATAAGAACAGTGGCTTGCTCCTGTTTGATTTATCTGGCCACTATGGATATTTCAAGGAAGCATGGAAAGTCATTACCCTGGAGGCAAGGTGTCTGCTCACCAGGGTTGTGAATGCCAGTGCCAGGATGGAATTCCCTGCTGCCCATTGGACTGGTTTGTTAACAATCCACTGGCGGAAAAAACCACTGCTGAGCAATCTGATCAGACTTGTTGGTTCAGTTTCTGCTTCCATTCTCTTTTTTTCTGCCCCATGACTGCTGAGCCTGGTTCCAAATCTGTGTGGTGTGAGGAGCAGGCACAGATGTTCCCAGTGACAAAATCTTTGTTTAAGCTCTTGTCGTCCATTCCACCTCCTGGGTTGAGACAAGGGACAAGTTATTTTGTTGCAATTCTCCAGAATTTGTGATCAATCCTGTGAGAAACGTGGAGGAGGGAGACTGAATGTTGCACTCCTGGAGGCTGGTGCTTAGCTGGCATTCCTGAGGGATTACTTGTCCTGAGGCAAATGCGCACACACCTGGCCTGTTGGCCATCTAGATTGCTAGTGGATCTGCTAACAGGTTGCCCTGGAACAAACTAAGGCAGCATTTCCACAAGTGGAGGGACAGCAGCACTTCTGGAGGAAGTGTCAGCTGGTAATTTTTCCTAAATTGAAAGTGCTGCAAACTGACCTGATGCTCCTTTAGAGTCCCTCGGAGAGATTGGGCTTGACATAATCATAACATCTTATGAGTCCTTCAGAGCTTTTTCTAGAGACTTAATCAAAATATTACCCTGTTAAAAGGATCTTTGAACTAGGCTTCTCCTGGAAGTAGTGGCTGTGTATGTAAAGGCCACAGCCGCGTCTCCATGTGACAGCTCAAGCTAAGTGAAATGCAGAAGAGTAAATGGCATCAGTGGTAACGAGTCAATTAGAACAGTTGTTTCATTGTCAGTAAACTAAGACTATGTTGATGTTGCAAGTAATCATTTTAAAGCTGATATTTCATCTTTGTGTAGTCTCTCTTTTGTGTTCTACTTCACTCTGAAATTTTCAGTCCGCCGCCGCCTCCTCTGTACCTGTTCCGCTAGGGTGCATGTGACTCCCACTGCTCTCCCTTGTTTGTAGAAAAATAGAAATTGGAGCTGTCCTACATCACCCAGGAGCAGCTGCTGCAGGATTGTTTCCTATAGATCAGACGTTTGTAGCAGTTCTCTAGGTATCGTCCCCAGTTATTGGTTAGCTAATTGAGTCATATTTAGTTTTAATCTTAGTCTTTCTCAACTCCTTAATCATCAGTATGTACAGATTCATACTTGCTCATCTCCGCGGCATGACTCTGGAAACTCTTATGAAGCTTGTTCTCCACTCATATGTGGGCCTTTCCATCTGGAGCTTTCCGGATATCAATATACTTTTTTCCATTTAAAAGAACAAACCAAGTGCCTGCCAGTTGATGCAGGGATGAAACTGGAAGGGTCAGTTGTAAATTATATTTTAATTAAAACCTTAAAGCCACTTAATTTTTTTTGGTTGATAACTGTGGAAATGGATTTAAAAATGGGAACAGATGGCAGAAGTGATTGAAGCCTCTTTTGGAAAGGAGGCAGTCCTACTTAGTCTCTTGCTAGCAAGGTGGATTAGTTTTAAATCAAAGCGATTTTAAATCACTTATTTTAATTTTTTTGCATTTATACTTTTTTTTTAGTTATTTTCCTAAAGAAAGGTAGATTCTCATTGGTTGGTAACCATTAAAATATGTTGATTGCACCTAAATATAGCCTGTACACCAAATTTAGTGCTTCCTTTTTGCGAACCAGGAGGATACGCTATATCTATAGACATTTATTTAAGCAGTTCTATAACTCAGCTTACATTTACACAGATTCTTGTGTGGGTTTTTTACATATTTTTGTTAGAACATGTGAATGATGCATTTCTTATTTACTAGATTAATTTTTTACTTTTGATTTGTGTCAGGCTCTATTTGGATTGACACTCCAATGCAATTAAAAACATACACAAACAGCTTTTTGGTTTTTTATTAATAAAACTACCTTTAAATATGCTGGCTACATAAGAAAAGAAATTTTATCAAAATGTGTTTGGCATTTAAAACTAAGGAAGTATTACCTGTCATTATTGAATTGACCTGATTGTTCCTGGTCACACTGTCCTTCAAAATTTTAGACGTAGTAGATCTCACCCTCTCATACTTAGTTTTTATTCATAGATTGGAACAGGAAAACAAGCTCTCCTGCTTATTCAGCTCCCAGTTGGTTTCCTAACTTTGAATAAACTGAATAAAATTTTGAATAAAAATTTGAACTGAAGTATTTGAGTAAACTGAAGTGAAGAAAATATTCTCTCTCCATTTGCAGAAGAGGGTATTGCTGTCAAAAACTGGTTTGGCATTTCAACAGTGTCTGGCTCCAGGTGCTTAACCAATGATTTCCACCAATTTGGTGGTTTGACTTTCTTCAGAGCTGTACTGCTTAGTGTGTGTGTGTTTGTTTGGGTTTTTTTTGGTTTAATTTATGTGATTTTAATAAGTTCTCAGTTTCAAATTTAATTGAAAATAGCTTTGTTTTTTTTAAATAAACATAATTTAAACCAATATTTTTTATTTAAATATTTTTTTATTATTAACCCTACTTGTTAGTCAGTAGGTCACTCATATAAACTTGTGCAAGAGGCCACCGCATTGGTCCAGAGGGACTTCAATTCCGTAGCTTCATGAGAATGGCTAACCCTGTGCAAGGGAGTTGTCAGTGGAACTGCTAGTGCCACTCCACAAACTTGCTATTAGCAGGCACCTGGACACATTGGTCACAGACCATATTCTTTCTCCTCGCAGACTGAGTTACTCTTAACCAGGAAGCAACCCCTGAGTGGGGTGGGGTTGTATTGGGTTTCCTTGGGCACTTTCTCAGTTCCCCTAATGTAAATGTGTTTTTCCTGTTGCCCTTTAACATTAGGAATCAGATAACCACTTCATCCTGCCTGCCTCTGACACGTTTTGCTAGCTTTTAGCCACTTCAGAAGCACCTGGGAGAATAATCCAACCAAATGCGTCTCTTGTGGCCACTTCTTGTATTGGTAAATCAAGAAAGAAAATAAGTTTCTAAATTGCTTTAAGGATGTGATGCAGGAAATGAGTGTTTACATGTGTCAGCAGTTAAATATCAGTGCTTGTTGCAGCAGTAGAAAGCTTTTACATTGACCTTCTCTTTAACTTTCCCATAGCGCATGGACCTGGGAGAATGTACAAAGATCCATGACTTGGCATTGAGAGCAGATTATGAGATTGCAAGTAAAGAGAGGGACCTATTTTTTGAGCTGGACGTAAGTATTGGGCTTTTTTGTTACTTTTGTGTAAAAAGCTCCCTGTAACTTCTCATATCAGACTGAGCAGCAGAGTCCAGTTGACATTTCTACTAATCTTTCTGTTTTTGTATTTGCTAATTTGTAGTCCCTTTCCCTATGTCAACCTGATGCTGACTTGAAAAGTTAAAATTAGTCAATTATGGCATTTGCAAAACCTAAGAACAAAACAGAAAGAGTCAGGCTGAGTTCCTTGCCTATTCAGAACTGCCACTGCGCTTAGCCAGGCTGGGAATATCATGCTCTGATGGGTTGTCACCAGGAGTGAATTCTAACCTTGGAAACCTGCTCTGTGTAATCATACCTTTGCCAGCCTTTGCTTCCTCATTGACTTGTGCATTGGAACTGCTCAAGGGTAAAAGTAATGCTAACTCTCTCATCATAGCTGCTCCAGTGTGTCTGTGGGCACCCGTTGTTCATGCAGTGGTGTTTCAGTGCAGTACGTCAGCAGCCTTGGTGTGAATCCCCTGCTAGATCTCAGAATGTAGAAACCGTGTCAAGTTACAGCCAGATCAGAAACTCTTCATTCTCTCTGCACAGTGTCATAAACATCTATGTTAAAAATAAGGTGTAATGACCCTGCTGTAGTCACCCAGCTGGGAAAGGTGGGGTGGAGGGCAGGACAGGGGTCAGTGAAATAACCTTCCCTAAGCAAACAAGCAACTGTTGACTCTGAATTTGCCTCATCAAGAAGGTCGGTCATTTGATTCTTTTATACCCTGGCCTAATTTTATTTCTATTGAAACAACAACCCTTTCCAAATACCTTTTCTACTGACTGTTCTCTATCTCTTGCTTCTTTATCAGCTCAGCATTTTTCTAGCTAAATCTGTAAATTTGTCTTCTCAACCGTCTCATTAATTACTGACACCCTGCCATTCCCTCTCTCTCCTTTGAGATCACTGATATTCTGGTCTCCCAGTTACCTTTGCTTTCTTGTCCTACCTCTCTTCCCTCACACTAAGGCTCTAGCTACAGGACAGAACTTCCACTGTAGCGCTGCTAGTGCAGACAATCTAAGCCAATGGGAGAGCTTTCCCGTCAACTTAATTCCTCCAGTCCCCGTGAGGGGCAGTAGCTAAGACGGCAGGAGACACTCTCCCACTGATGTAGCGCTGTCCACACGGGCACTTAGGTCAGTGTAATTTATGTCGCTCGGGGGAGTGGCTGATTCACACCCTTGAGCGACATAAGTTATATTGCAGTAAGTGGTAGTGTGTACATAGCCTAAGAAAATACTCTATCCTGGCTCCATAGAGGAATAATTTGCACTCTGATTTTAAAAAAAAATACACACAAGGGTGGGTTAAACCGAGCACAGCCTCCTTTGGGGCAGGAACTAAAATCCCAACCATATCACTGCTTCGAAAGACAAACCCATGAACAGATGACGGGAGCACGACAGGTTAATCTCCGCCATCCATTTAGAATTGTGTGTTCCCAGAGTGTGCAGTGCTAGCATGAGGAACATAGGAATTGTACTGGATCAGGTCAATGGGCAATCCAATCCCAGTTTGAAGATGTTGCCCTACATCCCCTCCAATAAAAAAAGAGAGCTGTGTAGTTGGTTGTGATCCATGAAGGAATTACTCTGGCTGGCTCTCAGTAGTGAGTGAGCCAGAGGCTAGCGAGCGCTGCTGATTGTATGGCAAAAAAGCACCCATGGTTACAGTTCTTGGTTTGAACACACACAGGCTATGGATCACCTGGAGTCTTTTATCGCAGAGTGTGACCGGAGAACTGAGCTGGCGAAGAAACGCCTGGCTGAAACGCAGGAGGAGATCAGTGCTGAAGTGTCTGCAAAGGTATCGCTGTCCAATTCAGCACTTGTTCTGAGGGCTTGTGTGTACTGTCGTGGCTAAGGCTATCTCTGTTAAAATGTGATGCCTAAAATAGGAGACTACAGACTAGCTGTAGTACTGAAATGTGGCTTTGGCCCTTAAAGAAAACCATGTTGGGGATAGAGATGAAGATGAAAAAATGCTGCTTTTGCCTGTTTATAATCTTTTTCCTTCCACACACAGAAAACTGTTATGGTGTTTGGGCCACTGTCCTGCCTTGCAGCCATTTAAAGAGTTATTTGTGCAGAGCGGACAGGGCTGCTTGTTTCTTGTCAGGGCTGAATGACTTGGCTTCTGGGCTTGGCGACCTTGCCCAACTTAGTTTTTTTGCTTGACATGTTTCTCTTCTCTTGTACTGTTCAGTAGCGATCTCTTTAGTATTCCCAGTCCTCATACTGGGGGATGCCTGTAGGTCTTGAAGCTCTGAGTTTTCTCAGTACTGTCTCCTGCTTCTTTGGGCTGTTGCTGTGAAGTGTTGACTGACTGAGGAGGCATCTCTTAGTGGCATGTTGCATTGCACAAAGAATAAATTATTCCTGAAACAGCAAAAGTAGCCTGCATTAGAGCTAATTTAAAAAGTGATTTCTTACCACCAGATCCCGTTTTCTCATTCACCGTATGGCTCCTTGAGACACTTCATGTGACCATTCACTTACCCATATGCCTCATGAGACAGGAGACGCTCCCGCGCGCACACCTAGCCCCCCTCACATTCCTCTGTTATAGGATTTGTATAATGTGTATTTTGCTGCCTGGTCTCTCCTGTAACTCAGGTGTCCCCTCATCCTTTCTCCCTTCAAAGTGAGCACAGGGGCTTTTCCCAGCTTCAGGGGGAGGTGAGGGGAAATGGTTCACTCCTTCCAAAATTGAAAATACCCCCAATCCTAATGACTACAGGGCAAAAGAATGGGGGCAAAGAAACCTACAGAGTTTTGCACAGGGAGAGACCTGCCCCAGAATGGAACAGATCTCATTCAAGAGACTGAATTCAACAGGAGAAACTGTAATAAAGACACAGCAAGGACAGATGAGGTTCAAGGTAAAACGCCATGACCATGCTGATGGGGGGGGCTTGTGGAGACAGTTTGCTACAGTAGCTGTGAGCAGCTGTTGCTTTTGCCTGCCCTGTGGGGAGAACAGCAAGAGTTAAAAGAAGGGGGGAGGGGGAAGAACCCTTCAGACTTGTTTGTACAATTCCAAAAAAGGGATACAGCCCCCAGCCATGGCAGCAAAACAGGCGTATGTGTGGGGATCAGTTGTGGAACTGAGACAAATTAAATGGGGAACATGTCAGACATTTATCATGCACCTCTGGCTGTCTCACTTTCCATGTCTGCCAGCATTGCTTCCACCGTGCCACATCTCTGAGCTGCTTCCCACAGCTACTCTTGTTAAATCAACCTGCCAGATAAATGTTACGTTCTTGGCCCAAATACCAAATTTCCCCCTGAAAATGTCCCTGCCCAGAGCCCCCTAATAAGGGAATGTTCAATCCTGCACCAGGGAGAAGTTTCTATCCTGTCCAGTGACCCTACAGGGCTAGGAGAGGAAACACCTGTCTCTTAAGAATGCTCTAGCTCAACCCGAAGCTATGGGCTCGATATGGGAATCACTGGATGAGGTTTTCTGGCTTGTGCTATGCAGGATGTCAGACTGGATGATCTTTCTGGCCTTCGTCTATGAATGCGGAAAAGGGATGTTTCCCATCTTTCACTTGGGATACACAACATCTGCTTCCAACCCTGGAAAGCCATGAGATTGAGACCCTAAGTCTTCATATTTTAAAATCATTTTTGAGATTTCTGTGACTTCCTCTGATCCATGTCAATTGTACTCAAGGTAATTGAGGCACTTGGCTTTATAAGTAGAGAATACACATATTAGAGTTTTTTTAATATGTTGGGAAGTATGCAAAGTAAATGCACATTGGAAAACATAATCCCAACTATAAATATAAAATGATGGGGTTTAAATTAGCTGTTACCACTCAAGAAAGAGATCTTAGAGTCATTGTGGATAATTCTCTGAAAACATCCACTCAGTGTGGAGCGGCAGTCAAAAAAGTTAACCGAATGTTGGGAATCATTAGGAAAAAGACTGATAATAAGACAGAAAATATCATATTGTCTCTTTATAAATCCATGGTATGCACACATCTTGAATGCTGCATGCAGATCTGGTCGCCCCATCTCAAAAAAGATATATTGGAATTGGAAAACGTATAGAAAAGGGCAACTAAAATGATTAGGGGTATGGAAAAGCTTCCGTATGAGGAGAGATTAATAAGACGGACTTTTCAGCTTGGAAAAGAGACGACTAAGGCGAATGTGATAGAGGTCTATAAAATCATGACTGGTGTGGAGAAAGTAAATAAAGAATTGTTATTTACTCCTTCTCATAACACAAAAACTAGGGATCACCAAATGAAATTAATAGGCAGCAGGTTTAAAACGAACAAAAGTAAGTATTTCTTCACATAACACACAGTCAACCTGTGGAACTCCTTGCCAGAGGATGTTGTGAAGGTCAAAACTATAAAAGGATTAAAAAAAAGAACTAGGTAAATTAATGGAGGAGGATAGGTCCATCAATGGCTATTAGCCAGGATAAGCAGGGATTGCTGTTTGCCAGAAGCTGGGAATGGGCGACAGGAGATGAATCACTTGATTTACCTGTTCTGTTCATTCCCTGTGAAGCATCTGGCATTGGCCACTGTCTGAAGACAGATACTGGGCTAAACGGACCATTGGTCTGACTGAGTCTGGCTGTTCTTATGAATATTTTCTCACCTTTTTCCTGTAATCCATAAGCAGATACAGAATGCTGGTGGGGTGGGGCAGTTGAGAGGTGCTCTAAATAACCTGCATAACTTGTTTGTGGCTTTGCCGCTAGTGAGTAATGCATTAAACCCATGCTGATCAAACCTATATACCAAACCATCATGCATCTGATATACAATGTATAAATATTATGCTATATTTTAACAAAGCATGAGACAATTATCCCTCCCCAAGGATCCTGAAGAATTCAGGCTGTAGATGCCCTGGCATCTTGGTCTGCCAGTCACCTCCCAAATACCAGCAAAGGTCTGAAAGAACCATCTCCATTAACTTCCCTGACTTTATTATTATTTTTTATTTTCCACCACACCCTTTGTGGTACTTGGGAGGACATTTGCTGTGGCAGAAAAACTTAAAGGTCAGTGGCTTCCTAAAGCACTTAAGGAGTTGAGTTTGTTCAATGCTACTTAAAATTGTAAACGGCCAGTTACTCTCCCTCTTGGAATCTTACAAGCAAATATAAGACTTTATTGATAGCTTTTGGTAGTTCACTGTAGAAATTGATACTGTACCTTTAGCTAGGGCAAAGATAAAATAATAAGGATGCGGCCTGCCACTATTGCTCCTGCCTAGTGAGTTCTGTAAAGCATTAGATCTCTGAGGGGGTCTGTCTTGAAACATTGTGGCTTTCCTAATAGGTTGGAAACAGGCTCCAGTGAAGCTAGAGCACGGTAGTAGAGACAAACAAAATTAAGTGTTGGAATAATTACAGTTTAATTTGAAATACAAGTGTTTCCTATGGAGATGGTGAGCGCTCGCTCTCTCTGTGTAATAATAAAGGCTAATGATAACACAGCAGTGGTGAAGGGGTGATCAATCTGAATAGCTGGTGTGTATCTTACTGGAGGGTGACATGCTACATGGGACTTGTATTAAAGTTAATGTATAAGTTACCAGGCCCTGATGAAATACATCCTAAAATACTTAAGCAGCTGACTGAAGAGATACCTGAGCCATTAGCAATTATCTTCGAAAAAGTCATGGAAGATGGAAGAGATTCTAGAGGACTGGAAAAGGGCAAATATAGTTGCCCATCTATAAAAAGGGGAATAAGGACAACCCAGGGAATTACAGACCAGTCAGCTTAATTATTTGCTCCATTATCTTTCCGGGTACTGAAGTTAAGCTATCAGTTTGCAAACACCTAGAAGATAATAAGGTGAGAAGTAACAACATGGATTTGTCAAGAACAAATTGTGTCGAACTAACCTGATAGCTTTCTTTGACAGGGTAACAAGCCTTGTGGGTAGGGGAGAAGCGGTAGATGTGGTATATCTTGACTTTAGTAAGGCTTTTCATACTGTCTCGCATGACCTTCTCATAAACAAACTAGGGAAATACAACCTAGATGGAGTTACTGTAAGGTGGGTGGATAACTGGTTGGAAAGCCATTCCCAGAGAGTAATCATCGGAGGCTCACAGTCAAGTTGGAAGGATATACTGAGTGGGGTCCCACAGAGATCAGTTCTGGGTCCAGTTCTGTTCAATATCTTCATCAGTGATTTAGATAATGGCATAGAGAATATACTTATTTTATGGAAACTGGTAGGGATTGCAAGTGCTTTGGAGGATAGGATTACAATTCAAAATGATCTGGAGAAATAGGATGAAATTCAGTAAGGACAATTGCAAAGTGCTCCAGATAGGAAGGAACAATCAGTTGCACACATCCAAAGTGGGAAATGACTGCATAGGAGGAAGTACTGCAGAAAGGAATCTGGGGGTCATAGTGGATCACAAGCTAAATATCAGTCAACAGTGTAGCACTGCTGCAAAAAAAGCAAACATCATTCTGGGATGTATTAGCAGAAGTGTTGTAAGCAAGACACGAGAAGCAATTCTTCCACACTGATTAGCCCTCAACTGGGGTATTGTGTCCAGTTCTAGGTTTCAGGAAAGATGTGGATAAATTGGAGAGAGTCCAGAGAAGAGCAACAAAAATGATAAAGGTCTAGAAAACATGACCTATGAGGGAAGATAGAAAAAAATTGGGTTTGTTTAGTCTGGAGAAGACAAGACTGAGAGGGGACATGTTTTCAAAACAATTTTCAAGAACATAAAAGGTTGTTAGGAGGAGGAGGGAGGAAAAATGGTTCTCCTTAACCTCTGAGGATAGGACAAGAAGCAAAAGGCTTAAATTGCAGCAAGGGCGGTTTAGGTTGGACTTTAGGCAAAACTTCCTAACTCCCTAACTGTCAGGGTAGTTAAATACTGAAATAAATTGCCTAGGAAGATTGTGGAATCTCCATCATTGGAGATTTTTAAGAGCAGGTTAGACGAACACCTATCAGGGATGGTCTAGATAATGCCTGGTTCTGCCATAAGTGCAGGGGACTGGACTAGATGACCTCTTGAGGTCCCTGCCAGTCCTATGATTCTATGATAATCGGTGTAAAATTTCTGCCAGCTGGTACTATCCTGTTAGCCTGCCTGTATGAATACCAAGGCAGAGGAGAATGTAACCCTACCCTGCTGCTAGAAGTATCAGGTGCATTTAAACCAATTCCAGGTTAAGATGTAATGTCAATGGAATGTGCCTGGCTGGTTCAAGGACCTGGATGGTGAGCCCTTCCCTGTGTAACTATTTCTTCCATCCCATTTGTTAAAACTTCAGGCTGGGACATTAGCAACTGCTAGGGAGGGAGTCCCTTAAGGAAGCTTTCACCCACACAGGGGAAGAGTGGGCCTGGAGGAAGTTCCAGTCATTGTTAGAAGATCCTGATGGTGGTTGTAGGCAGGCAGAAACAACAAGGGATAGAAATTGGGACCTGGAGGAAAGGACAGTTTTCTCTCCTCCTTGGGGGGATGGGAGGGAGAGGCAGGCAGGGTGGACTACAGGCCATTGGAACCAGCCCTGGGATTATAGTTGCAATGAAGTGGTTTAATGTGGGCCCCCGTGTATCTGTAGCTATACGTGTAACTAAAGGATTCACTGGCTGCAAAGCCCACAAATTTTACAGGGTTCTTTGCTTTTAATAAGACAAACAAACTCCTCTCTTTAGGCAGAAAAAGTTCATGAGCTGAATGAAGACATAGGAAAACTGCTGGCTAAAGCTGAGCAGCTGGGAGCTGAAGGAAATGTGGATGAATCCCAAAAGATCCTGATGGAAGTGGAGAAGGTCCGCGCGAAGAAGAAAGAAGCAGAGGTTTGCCAAAATCAGCACTTAACCATGTTGCCATGTTTTATGTAACGGTGAACTGAATTGGTAAACGGAGCACATAGCACCCAGCTGGGCAGCTTCCCATGTCCATCTGCACAGTGGGTTAGCAAGTGATTGATCTCAGAGTGAAAAGAAGAAATGGTTCTTTGTGAGCTTTCATCCGTCTAACAATGCCTGCTGTAGGGTTTCTTTCTTTGAAGCAGTTGGTACTAGTCATGATCAGAGAGAGGATGTGGGGATAGATGTTCTGATCCAGTCTGGCAATTCCTGTATTCTTATTAGGAGTGCTTCTTAGGTTCTTTTTTATAGCAGGAGGTTGCTTAGTAGGGGCAATGTCTTTTACAGATTTCACTGCAGTGTAAGTGCTCCAAATGTGGAGAATGAGATTCCTGTTTAAATGTAATGCACTCACCTCAAGCCCTCTGCAGGTTGTGTGTGTTCTGTGTGTGACGGTGGTTCCCCACGGTTTTGAGCCATTTCTGCCTCTCCGCAGGAAGAATACCGCAATTCCATGCCTGCCTCCAGCTTCCAGCAGCAGAAGCTGCGTGTCTGTGAGGTCTGTTCAGCGTATCTTGGTCTCCATGACAACGACCGGCGTCTCGCTGATCACTTTGGAGGCAAATTACACTTGGGCTTTATTCAGATCCGTGAAAAACTGGACCAGTTGAGGGTAATCCAGTTATATTTTAAACCCCATCCCTCCACCTTGGCCAGCAGTGGCCTGACCATTCTTCTGTGGATATTTTTCATTTAATTTGTTTTGTAACCCACTTTCCGTGGCTTGTATGGAAACTTTAGATGGTCTTTGTTCTGAAACGCTCTGAATTCAAGATCAATTAAACTTCAAGTGGAGGTTCTCGCCTCTGGTTCTGGCCTGTAATGTCTGCATCACTGAAATTGTATCCATAAAACCATCACACACAGTTTGCAGATGACACAACAGTTTGAGCGTGGTACTAATGAGGGGGACAGGTCTCTAGTACAGAAAGATCTGGATCGCTTGGTAAGCTGGGTGCAAGAGAAACAACATGCGTTTTAATATGGTTAAACATATGTATCCAGGAACAAAAAATGTAGCCTACAGTTATAGGGTGAAGGACTCTGTCCTGGGAAGCAGTCATTCCGAAGAAGATTTGAGCCATGGGGGGGTAATCAGCTGAACTTGAGCTTCCAGTGCAACACTGTGGCCAAAAGGGCTAATGTGATCCTTGGATGCATAAACAGGGGAATCTTGAGGAGGAGTAGAGGTTATTTTACCTCTGTACTTGGCCTTGGTCTGACTGTTGCTGGAATACTGTGTCCAGTTCTGGTGTCCACGGTTCAAGAAAGCTGTTGTTAAATTGGAGAGGGTTCAGAGAAGAGCCACGAGAATGACTGAAGGATTAGAAAACCTGCCTTGCAGTGATAGACTCAGAGAGGTCAATCTGTTTAGTTTAACATTGGAAAGATTCAGAGGGTCACTTGATCCCAGTCTACAAATATTTGTTAATGGGCTCTTCAGTGTAGCAGACAAAAGTCTAACATGATCTAATGGGTGGAAGTTGAAGCTAGACAAATTCAGACAGGAAATAAGGTGTACATTTTTAACAGTGAGGGTATTTAACCACTGGAACAGTTTACCAAGGATTGCGGTGGATTCTCTATCACTTAAAAAAGTGGATCTTGATTTAAAAATTGCTAGATGTATTCTAGTTGAAAAGGAATGACTTTGGAGAAGTTCTGTAGCCTGTGTTATGTAGGAGGTCAGACAAAATGATCACAGTGGTCCCTTCTGGCCTTGAAATGTGCATCCCTTTCAATCCAATAAAGAGACAAATGACGTGCAACATTTGCCTTTTCCAACACAAGTCTTTTGAATTACTGCATTTTGTCTCTAACTGCGAGGTCTTCCTGCCATCTTCATTTGCTCCATTATTGTGTGTCTAACACAGCATGTGAATTCTTTCTCAACTTAGAAAATGGTGGCAGAAAAACAGGAGAAAAGAAACCAAGATCGTTTGAGGCGGAGAGAAGAGAGAGAGAGAGAGGAGAGAATGGGCAGACGGTGAGTGAAAGCAAGTATGCCCTTCTGGAGGGATGGGCTGTAAAATAGTACACAGCTCACATTTGTGGTGGCTACAAGAGCCCTGCAAATGACAGACAAATCCTTTCCCAAATAATAATGCTGTCATTAATGGCTGAAAGAGATCTGCTGTGGCATAGGCAATGGGGGGCTAACCATACTGACGCAGGTAAGCCTTGTATCCAGTTCACTCCTGGCACTGTGTATTATTGTCCCTGTGTGGCCTCCTAGGAGCGTTCTTGATTCAAAAGTGTGTGTGTGTGTGTGTGTGTGTGTGTGTGTTTGTTTGTGTTTATGTTTGTGTTTATCTTCAGCTGCTTTGCTGAAAGCTAGAACTCCAGGAACTTTCAGGCATATGCTGGCCTATCCCCTGCTTAAGAAACCAATTCTGGACACATGTCTTCAACTATGGTCCAGTCTCTAACCTTCCTAGATTACTAAGAAAGTGCTGCTGGGTCTTCTCGAATAGCTCCTGCCATGCATTAATTCCATGGGCAGGGCTTCAGGTTAGGACAACATACTGAAACAGCATGAATTGAGCAAGGGCGTTGTGGCAATGAAGAGATGGCAGGCATCCTCACCAATTTACCAGCCCTTCTGTGGTTCTGTTCACTCCTGTTTGAGAAATCCCAGCGGGTGTTTGCTCCTCTTGGTGGCTTTCAACTGTGCGTGATTCTTGTCGCCTCTTGTTCAGTGTGGATGTAAATGCTCTAGGGGAGAGCACAATAGCCCACGTCTCCTTGGTATGCTGGTGACACTCAGCCTGCCTCCTTGTCATCTGACCCAGTAAGCGCTCTTTTCCCGCTTCCTCCCGTATGATTGATAAGGATATTGCATGGAAGCCAGATGGCTTAAGCTCAGCCTGGACATGATGATGGTGCTTATTTGCAAGAAGCGGCTTCTGGAGGAACTGGCAACGTCTGACTGCCACGTCTGTGGCAGTGTCTCCACGTTCATTGTCACAGTGGTCCACGATCTCAGGGCACTGCTACGTGCATCTCTGCATCAAGACCTCACCATAGTGTCCAGAAAATCCTCTCATTGCCTTTGAGTGGCCAAAACCTGAGCTCTCCACTCTCCCTGAAGACTTTTCTTCAGTCCTGCTTTTGTGGCCTCTAGGGATCACTGCTGCAATGTCCTTTGCCTAGGCCCGATGAGAGGGGCTGCCTGGCAGATGGGATCACTTTGCTGGTTGCCAGGAATGCACCTGTAGAAATGCAGGGTGCTGGTTACTAAAAATGAATCCCTAGCTGGCTTACAGTCCAGCTGCCTCATGACAACGTCTCCCTCTGACTCACACCAGGGTATAGCATGCCTGGATGCTGGCGTGTGTCTGTCTTAAGGAAAGTCCTCTCCATGGTAGCCTCTCAACTGGGGCACTCGCTTCTGCCAGAAACTCACCAAGCCTGACCTGGCTGCCATGAGAAAATGCTCAGAGTTGCTTCTTTGGCCAGACTTGCCCATAATGCTGGCTCAGTTCCCCCAGTGGCTGCCTCCTCTCAGCGCCTCCTGACTTACAGCCTTCTAAAAGCCTGGTTCCTGAGGATCAGGAGAGACGGGTTAATGGCGCCTTATGTGTGGGATTGCTGGTGTGCCAGCTCTTAATGTTGGACCCCACGCCAGAACCAGCTGAGTACGGTGCTTCTGAACGTACACGCTGATATAAATGCTAAGTGCTTGAAGTGGTGGCCAGGAACCTCGCCTGGTGCCTGCAGGCTCCCCGTGTGCCTTTGCCTGAGCAAATACTAAAGCCCTTCTTCAGCCTTTGGCCCATACAGAGGCAAACATACCCACCCCTCTGAGAGCGCAGGCCTCTTACAGAGAAGCAGATAATGTTCCCTTCCAAAGCACTGACTACTTTCTTCCTAAAGCTGTCAAGACTCCATACCTGTTAGAGCATGAAATACTTATTGAAGGTACAGAAGGGAACACCAGAAATGACCGTAAACATTGCCTGTCTCTAGGACAGCTCTGCAGTTCTACATGTCAAGTCACATCACGGGAGTAAGACAACACTGATTTTACCTTCTTTCTCATGTATCAGCTGTACCTTAAGCTTCGCTTGTCAGTGCCACTCAGCATGTGCAAAATCTCTTTAGCTCCGAGTTCAATACCAGCCGGGCTACGGTTCCGTTAGCTGAGTTCCCTTTTTATCTCTCAGTGCTATCATTGACTGATAACATTTCCTTGTGCAGGAGTCATGATACGTACTGACTCTTCAGTCAAATGCACCCTCTCAGTAAAGTTCCTTCCTTAATATGGGGTTCTCTCCTCTTAGCCAGCCATTGTTTGTGTAATAATGTCTATTAAAAACAAGACTTTTCACCCTTCACTCAACACTTTTTTCATATGATTTTCTATTAATGGATGTGCAAGGTTAAACTGTCAGAAGGGAGTTATTGCAAAATTAAAGGTTGAACATGCAACCTTAACTCAGAGCCACTGTGAAATTCTGTGTGATAGCTTTAAAATCCATGGTCCCAAGAAATCATAGCTACATGTGTCTAAGGCAGTGGCTTTTTCAACCTTTTTTTCATTTGCGGACTCCTAAAAAGTTTCGAAGAGCTGTGCAGACCCCTTTGAAAATTTTAGGTATACATAGTCTGCAGACCCCCAGGTGGAAAACCACTGGTCTAAGGTGATGGACAAACTGTGAGATGTTAACACTATACATAACAGAAGGCAGCATGTATACTTAACACTGCAGCGGATGGGGGGCCGTTGGTTTTACATTTAATTATCACTACACGTAGCACCTGCAACCAAATTGGACCAGTGCAGTTTAAGTTGAACAAGCCATTGATATGCATCTGATTTCCCACTACACTAGTGGCCTCAGTTGAGGGGCCAAGTTACTCAGTGTGCTGCAGTGTTCCTGAGAACAGCAGTGTTATAGAATGGGTGATCTCAGGAAAACTCGTAGTGATCTCATGGTTTTTCTCTGTGTTTTGCGTTCTCTGAAGTGAACTTTGCTCCTCTTTCTAGGTCTGGATCCAGAAATAGAGATCGCAGAAGGTGAGCATGTAAATCTTACAAAGTCTTCTTCAAATGCAGCATTTCCCTGTGCTTGTTCCTGCCTAGTTTAATTGTGCTGTGTTCCTGGGTAGGGTGATTAGAAGCCTTGTAATACTTTCAGTAGCTGCCCCAATGCCCCAAACTGTCCCGTTACCCTCGTTGAATGAAAATGGGAACTGCCACAAGGGCACTTCCATAACCTTGCACTTCCCTAGTCTCTAAATGTGATCTGCAGGGGCAGAGGAATGCAGTAACTTGAGAGAGAATAAGTGCCGACTACCCCAGCCAGGGAATAGGCACATTAACGCCAGCATTTTAACAAGTGAATGTGCTGGATGCCTGTTTGCAGTAGAATGTCTATAACGTTGGTGTGTGCAGAGCTTTGCAATCCCTGAATGGAAGGTGCTTTGTAAGTAGAAAGTGGTTGGGATTCCAGCAACTGTAGATGGATACCAGATGTCCCCAGTACATCCAGTACAATGGCACTCTGTATAGGGACAGCTTAGGTGGACAGATGATCACATTCTCCCCACTTCCTTACAAATATATCGGCCCCTTTTGCTGGCTGTTTTAAGACCGATTTGAAATGAGTTTACTTTTCAAAGTGCAGCATTTTAATAGGAAAGAGTCCATTTGCAGTGCTTCTAAAGATCTTGCCTGGCACTTCCCATAGCCATTTATTCCTCTCCTCCTTTGATGTGTGGATCCCATTTCTGACCGGTGCACTGCAGCTGTGCTCTTTATCAGCATGTGCTTGAATTGATGTTGAGATTGGGAGCCTACCAGCTAGTTTCCCATTTGGAATTTACCAGCTTTGGGTCCTTGTTGATAGCGCTCCATCCAAGGATGGTGTGTGCTCTTTGAGATCAGCGCTTTCTCCATTCAGAAGGATACTTAATGAAGCACAACTGAAGTTGGCCACTGCTGCCTCTTCAGATGCCCCGTTACTCTGGAATGCCCCCGTGTTGGCAGGGAGGTGGCTCAGCTGTAGGGAGCCTTCGGCCTTGAAACTGCTCGTGTGTTCTCTCAGATCACGATCTCGGGACCGGAGGCGAAGGCGCTCGCGATCCGCTTCCCGTGAGAAACGAAAGTCCCGCTCCAGGTCCCGAGAGCGAGACAGACACAGACGCCATCGGAGCCGCTCACGCAGCCACAGCAGAGGTCACCGCCGGGGTTCCAGAGACAGGAGTTCAAAACACAAGTACGTACTCCCTTCACACAGCACCAGCAGAGGGCCCTTTCTCTGGGAGTCCTTGATGTCATGAACGGGCCTTTCCACGTAGGCGTAAGGGGGAGCGGGGCTGACTTTAGTGTTAGGAACTAAAGTGTCTAGGACAGTGGTTTCCAGCCTTTTTTCATTTGCGGACCCCTAAAAAATTTCAAATGGCAGTGTGGACCCCTTTGGAAATCTTAGATATAGACTCCCAGGGGTCTGCAGACCACAGGTTGAAAACCACTGCTCTAAAAGGACTCTGACTAACCCCCAAGCCTGTGAAGTTTTCCCCATGGTCATCTGTGATGGTGTGCCATGAGAGTGAGTTGAGGTGTGACTAGTCTAATGGAGTCGCAGCTTAGAGATGTGTGTCTAAAGGAGAACATTTGCTTCCCTTTTTGAATCAGAGATTGAGGGCCTGCTGCTAGGGAAACCTTTCCGTCACTCATGCCTCTATAGGGAAAGGTCAAAAAGCCTGTTGAGGTGAACCTGGCACTTCCCTCTTGGCCTGCTAACAGCAAAGTGAATGAGGGATGTTGGGCATCAACATGCCATGGGCTGGCTATTGCTTGCACAGCTGCCTCCTGGTACGGGTCTGTATCCTCTCTGCAGTAAGGGAGTCACAGACACGTGTTCTCTGCTGGCGGGCTGTCATTGGGAGAGGGGTATATTGTTTGCTAGGGCCTGGACTACATCTTGATAAGTCTTTGGCATGTCCTGGCAGGAGGGATGGATGGTTCTCTAGGAATCCCTGTGTTTTGGAAGGGCAAGGGGACTGCAGGAGCTATGGCATTTCCCCTTCACTACTCTCTTCCCTCGAGCTCCCATATTACAGCAATTCTTTATTTGAGAAGAGCTTGATGTGTCTCTTCAGGAGCTGGCCTCTAATCCAAGGACTGGTTTAGTGGAAGAGGGGGAGCAGGCTAAGAGTAACAGCACCTCAAGGAACTAGCATGCCTCCTTGCAGCATTTGTAAGTGCAGAGGCCGTGGGTCTGAATGCTGATCTTGTGTGCGCACGCATGTCACCAGGCTCTTGCTGAAGTCAGCTATAGCATGCTCTAACAGCGCTCTGCACAGCTCTGAGGAAGCTGTCTTTAGTACTGCCCCCCCTTCTTGGACCTAGCCGAGTACAATGCAGATCATATACAGAGCATTCTGCACACACTGTACTTTGTGTGACTGCTAGCCCAGAAGCTATGGGTAATAAGAAGGGCATTTACAGATATGTGAAGGGGAAGGGGAAGAAGCAACAGAGAAAGTAGGTCTGTTAATAAATAAGGGGGGTGAAAATAATGTTGACTCACAAATGGCTGAGATACTAAAGTCCTTTTTTAAATCTGTCTTGAACATGAAAAATAAAGAAAAGAAGTTTGGACAATTAGGAAGTGAGGAAGACCCTGTAATAACTATTGCTAAAGAGCAGGTAAGGGAATGCTTCGAAAAACTTGAACATATCCAAGGGGGCTGGTTTGTATAACATGTGCCCTAAGGAATTAGCTAACAAACTTATTGTTCCCGTGACAGTCTTTTCTGGAAACTCACAAACCGGGGAGGTTCCAGAAAGATTGGCGGAAAGCCAGTGGAATTCCCATTTTTTTAATTAGTGAGCCTGACAATTACTGTTCCATTGGTCTGATTTCTCCCTTTAGCAAAGCAGAGCTCTCGAAACATCTGAAGACGAATGGAATTTGGGGTAAAAGGCACCATTGAGGGGAGGGGCTAAAGAATGTATCTTATCAAACAGGCTTGCGTGTTTTGGGGGCTGAATGACAAAAATAGAGAGGAATGGTAGCTGTGATATAGCTGGGTTTTATGGAAGCATTTGGGGTAGTGTCTCCAAACCGTACATTCCAGATTAATTTAAGCTTGCATGTAAATAAAATCCTATGCCAACCTTTTGTGGCTGCAAAGGAAACGTTTCTGTACCCTAGGAGCTCGAGAATAAAATGCTTCTCAGGCTCTCTGAAGGTACTGGGGGTATAGGGAACCTGGTGGAAAATAACACCTCTTGAAGGGGGCTCAATGACTAGTTGGCTCTTCGCAGTCAGCATTGGTAACTACTGGAAAATTGACTTTTAAGATTGGGCCTAAGAAGCTAGTATACTTAATTCTGCATAGGCTGAAGTGGTCACACCTTGATTAAAATTCTGATCCTCCTTATGACAGGCCATGAGACCATGTGCTAGCAGAGGAGTCCCTGAGTCCAAATTTACAGCTGGGTTTTGAAACAGAGGTTGCCGACAAATCTGACCGTTCTCAAGAGACAAAGTACCAAAAGCCTAGGACTGCACAAGCATTTGAGCCCAAGGGAAAGTCAATTTAACTTAAAGGAGCACTTCAGGCAGGAAGCCACTGTCTCTCAGTATCCTCAAAAGTGCCGTAAGAGAAACAGAAATAGAGCTGAAGTGAGAGGAACCATACAGACTTCGACAGTTGCTCAGCAGATCTTGGGGAAAACACCCTAAAGCTATTTAAGGGGGGAATGACAAAGCCTGCAGGTTGCTCTTACCACTGAGAAATGTTACTTGACTTCCATGAACAGTCAGGTGATGGTGATGCTGTTACACAAAGCTCACACCAAGGCTGTCTGATCTTTCAGTTCACTGCAGGGTGACATGTAGTCCTGACATAGCATTATCTATGCACGTGTGTCCTGAGGCATTGTACTTTGTTTCCTGATAGGAATGGCTCTTTGCCATCAAGTGTACATTCATGAATGCTTTTAGCTGTGAAATTTTACAGTGATGGTTTGGTTTGTACTTCAGATCCTCTAGAGACCGATCTTCAAGAGAAAAGTCACGAGACAGAGAGAGGAAAGAGAAGAGCTCTTCTGAAAGACAACATGAGAGCACAAATGGCAAATCTCGTTCCAAGAGATCGGAAGAGAGAGAAACTGGCGAGATCTGAACTCAAACGATCTGTATTGCACTGTAAATAGTCTGATAAACATTCTACACAAAGCCTAAATTTCCCATTTATATTTACTGAATACAACACATCTTTTGTAGTTTTGAATTTTTATTTGGCAGATAGCTGTGAGTTTGTAGCGATGCAGAGTTACGTACTGTTGTACTAAGATTTTGTTTTAGTAGGAATAAATAAATCTGATGAATTGTTTTCAGCACAGGTCAGTGATTTACATAACGTGTAGGTTGGCATGACCCAATGAATGCAGCAGTTAGAGCTAGTGCTGTGATTGGAAACATAACATTTGTAACACTTATGCCCTTTTGGAACATCCACTTCCCCCTTCACACAATAACAGTTTGAGAACATCAGTAGCACTGGTGCTACTTTAATTCACATTTTGCTTTCAGTTTGTACACATTAAGTGGAATTTAAGATTTTTCTTGCTTTTTTTAAGTGCTTAACAACTTATTTTGTATTTCCAGTGTTTGAGAAATGTCTCAGTATTCCAGCTAATTTTGGACAAACAAAAGTTGCCCCTAATTTCCCTCTTAAACAATTCCAGTTCATCTTCCTGATGATGGCCAAAGTACCTGGGGCACAATACCGAGATGCACTTGGGCCTATTCCTAGTAATATTTACAGATACCTGGTATAAAAAGCCTGTGTTCAAATTAAATGAAATATCTTTTTGTAATTGAGTTCAGTCATGGATTTTCATAGCCTGCCTATCTACTGTGCACTCCAGGGTCAGAATATCATCTCCTGGATCTAGTTTTCTGACTTTCATATCTTTGCAGATCTAAATCCTTGGTGAGCAATCAAGAGACACAAACTGGTTGCTTGATGGAGGTAGCCTTCCAATCAGGGTGGAGCAGAATTGTACTTTGTACATGCGAGGGCATCTTGAGGTGAGGTCTCTTAAGACAGGAGACTGCCTAATAAGGGATAATAAACCCTTGGCCTGGTTTCTGTGTATATGAATTTACACTGAACTGACTTATCTCATTGGTGCTTACAACTATAAGGATCCTGGGCTATAACATAGAGTGGGAAGAATCAAATATTTCTAACTACATTAATTTTAAAATTAGGGAGAAAAAACTTCCTATCAGAGTTCACTGTGCCTGTTGCAGTGGTGACCACAATTATCAAGCTATTGGGACTTCTCACAGAATAATTTAGCTGATCGAGTTAGTACATGCAGAATCATGAACTAAAGGATTGTAACTCTAGCCACTGCTGTCCAGTTTGGACCTCCCAGCTTGCTCATTAATTAGGTAATGGAGATATCTTAAATTAAGACAGTTAAAACTTACCATTTTCACTTAGTGGATACTTAAGGTATTTGTAAATACTATTGCATTAGTATGGCCAGCTAGTTGGAGTTTTCCAGCCACTTTTTTCTTTGCTGAGCCTCTGATAATTCACTTAACTCTTTGGTTCCCTTTAATTTGTGGGGAGAGTGGGGTTTTTTTGTTTGTTTTTTGTTTTATTTTGCAGAGGTGCAGGAGTTGTCCTTGGTGTGTTAGTCTTCTAGATGCATGTTTAGGTATTGGGGGAATCTAGTTCCTTTTTGTTTTACAACTAATCTTGCATTTTAATTATTGTTTTGTAATCTCTATGTATCACAGTTAATGAGCGCCTGCTTTTCAGGGCTCTTATTTACAAGGTCACCATTAGAATAAATTAACCTGTGATGAGGGAACATCACACAGGTGAGCAGTTGTGGTAGTTAGGCTGGGCTCAATTCTTGTCTTCAGCTACACGTGCAGCTCCTGTTGAAGCTAATGGCAGGAGTGTACGTTTTGCTGAGGGCAGGGCCTGGCCCAGTGTATTTCCTTTCTAGGGACATGAAGGACCTAATAACAAATTGACCTCTAAAGCTGATCACAGATGTGTAATGGAGTGTTAGAAAGGAACCCACCATGCATTGATTTGTTGTATGTTGCAGTTTATAATGTTGGAGCATTTTGTTCTTTATAGCACCTTTGCTTATGAGGAGTTTTGGTCTAAGTATAAAAATGTAAGTAAAATATGCTGTTCTCTTGCCAGTCTGACTCACATTAAAGATTTATGTTTGTGGCTTGGAGTGGTACTCTGGCTTTTGTCTGCTATCCGTGTCTGCACCCTGCTGATGTTGCACTTCCATGCCCTTTTAATGCGCCCTAGAGCTATTTAACCCACCAGTCAGTTCTGTAAGTTACTGGGTCACTGTAAATTTTGGGGAAATCATTGTATAATCACTCTAGAGACCGGCACTGGTAGCAATCCTGCTCAGTGTCATGGGGAATATACTACCTTGTGTATGCAAACAGTGGCTGCTTTTATATTTAAATAGTTTTGAAAAATGGGAAGTGAGAAACCGGCTGTTGCATGAGAAGGGGTTCACCTTCCTTGATTGTGCATTTCCAGATGTCAGGCAGCCAGGACTGAGCTCTGGCTGCCTCCTGGAGTGAATGCTCGTTGGGTAGAGACTCTGTATGGACAGTTCGTCTGCACTGCAATTCAGGGCAGTTCTTTATTTCATAGGCCAAACCTGGCACATTTCTCTGTACCTAGCTGCTGCCGTCACCCCAGCCTGAAGGGCTGGGACAGTGCCTTTCCGCAGCACATGCTAGACGTTATTATGTTGAATTTTCAGTGCCAGTGTATTTCCTTTGAAGTGCATCATACTTTACCTATAATTAACAGGAGGGAACTGTTGACATAGCAAATAAAGTAATGTCAACAATCTTCCTTACTAACTAGTTTGGCATGTGCATATGGTATGACCCCGTGGTACAAACTAGCCAATTAGTGCAACACTGTAGCTCGTCAAATACACTGACGTGTCACAGCAAGGGCTCTGCTAGAAACATTGAGGTAGGTGTCAATGCTAGGACTCCTGCATAATGTTCTGGCCAGTGTGACCAGCTGCGCTTCCACTTTCCTTCTCTTACCCTCTCAGCTCCAAGCATGTGCCTGCTGCTGAGGGGGTTAAAACATAAGATATCAACCTAAATCCACGAGTCACTACCAGCTCCCCCCAGGATGGTTGGTTGAAGAATCTATCTTGAGTTGTGACTAACCTGGCCTGTCTAAGCTTTTGGCTGCTATCTGGGATGGTGCTAGAACTTTGAGATTTATTTCATCTTGTGCATGCCACTGCCACTTTCTCAGGGCATTTTAACTGAAGTTTTGTCTATACAAACACTTAGTTTGCAGTAAGATGGCATGTAAATCTAACTTGCAGTAGCCAGACATACATTAACTGTCCCTGTGGACCCAGCAACTGTGCATTTGGTTCCTTAGCGTGCTCTAATCTATTCCCATTCAAAGCAGCATAGATTATAGTAGCACAGAGTGGGACTTCTAGTGCATGGTGGCAGAGTCCACATGGCTAGTTGGTGCACAGCAGGCTAATCCAGGGTAGATTTACAGTCCATCTTGCCATGAACTAAGTGTTCAGCTAGACAAGCCCCTGGTGAACTGTGTCCGGTTGTGATGCCCACAATGCAAGAAGGATGTTGAAAAATTGAGAGAATGATTAAAGGATTAGAAAACATGCTTTAGTGTGATAAATAGACTGAGCTCCTTGTGTCTATTTTAGCAAAGAGAAGGTTAAGGGATGACTTGATTACAATCTGCAGGTACCGACATAGGGAAATATTTAACCATGGGCTTTTCAATCTAGCCGAGAAAGGTCTAACATGATCCAATGGCTGGAAGTTGAAGCTAGACAAATTCAGACGGGAAATAAGGTGTACATTTTTAACAGTGAGAGCAATTAACTCTTGGAACAATTTATCGACGGTTGTGGTGGATTCTCCATCACTGACAATATGTCAATCAAGGTGGGATGTTTTTCTAAAAGATCTGCTCTAGGAATGACTTTGGGGCAGTTCTCTGGCCTTTTGTACACGAGGTGAGACTAGATGGTCACAGAGCTCCTTTTTGGCCTTGGATCTGAGTGAACGTTGGTGCTTAGCATACTAAAATGGTCCACCGGCACTGGCAGCTACAGTTCCCAACTTTCCCCTGCCGTGGATTTAGCCTCCTTCATTCTCCTTTTACTCTGTGCTGATCCTCTTCTGAGCAAACACTTGTAATGGTGCCATTGTACTGGGCAACGATTTATTCTGTGGAAAATGGAGGAAACTGGTTGGCCTTGAGACAAGACTTAAACCCAATTTGTGGAGGTAAAAGAGCTAAAACTCTCCAAGCCACTTATCCCAAGAAGGGCTTTTTAAGGAAGCTGTTTAGGCAGCAATGTTCCTCCATGTGGCAGGGCACTACTCTGGGTTGTCTAAACTGGCGGTCGACAGGTGAGACGCAAGCTACCTCATGTAGCTTGGGTATCTCCCGTTGACGTACTTACTACCACGGTGTCTTCACGGTGCTGCGTCGATGGGAGATGCTCTCCCGTTGATGCTGCTTCTACCTTTCGGGGAGGTGGACTAATTGAGTCAACTGGAGAGTGGTCACCAAACAACTGAATGGGTCTACACAGACCTGCTCAGTCGATGCCACTGCATCAATGCCTGCCACCATGGCAGTGTAGACATACACGCTGTCTTTTTCCTCTCTGCATCCAACCCCCTTATGTACTTTGCACAGTCTTTTTCAATGTGGATATTTGATGGTAAGCCCCTAACGCCATATTTAACCCCCGTTAGCTGACTTTGAAAACTGTAGCCATAGTGAAAGTGGGTACATTGCCTCTTTCCCCTCTATGCTATGGTGACAGTCTGGTGCAAAAGTCACTTGTCTCCCTGATCCATCTCAGTTGTTCTTGGGCTGAGAACCATAGCACTGTGCAAGCTAATTAGAATAGTGGTTTTTATATAAAGAAGGAATGGGCTATGAAATGAGGGCACCAGGAGAAGCCTCAGATAAAATCCACCTGGAGAGGAGTGATAACTCTCCAGAGACCCCCAACCAGGGAGTTGAACCGGTGTTTATTTTGGTTTGGTTCAGGTGTGGATTCAGTGTGTTTGCATTCAGTTCTGGTTCAAGCCACCAAAAAACCCAAAATCAGTTTGGTTCCTCAAGTGATTTTCCCCGAGTGCTCCACTGTAGGTGCGGCAGCGCTTTTGCATCGAGTCAGAAATATTCAATAGCGGTGCCCCTTGGACTGCACATGCACACCAACTCCCCTCCCTCGTGCAGCATGCGGGAAGTATATATAGCGCTGTGTTGTCCCACTGCCCTCAGTTCCTTCTCTACTGCCTCTGATCTGGAAAGGAACCCTTAGCAGAGCCAGTCTTTCGTCTTCTCCTTACCTAGTTTTGTAGCAAACTCTCCCTTAGATAGGTCATTGGTTTTTTTCCCCTTTCTCCCTTCAAAAACAATTTTTTCCTACTACTTTATTTTAATTTCTACAACTCTATAGAGTCTTTAGCATAGTATAGATTTTTGTTTTCCCACTTCCCTCCCTCCCTGGTTGGAAAGCTATTACCTCACCCTTATGCCCTGTTCTCCTGGGTTTAAGTGGTGTGTCTCCTGCAGGGCCATCTTCCCAATAATAGATGGCCATGTAGAGTGCATTCATTGCCTGGGAGAGGAACACGTTTCTCAGAAGCGCTTCCACTACCTTGATTTGAAACCTAGAGCAAGGAAGAACCAGGAACATCAGACTTAAACTGCTCCTAATGGAGAAGTCCCTTCGTCCAGCCTCTGATCCCGGTTCTCACTCCTCCCTGGAGAGGCCCTTACAGTTGCAAGATGATGATCGACTACTGACCCTCACTCCCCATGCCGAGTAAAAGAAAAAACCTCCTCTGACGGAGCTGAGGGTAAGAAGAGAGCGGCCCCCTCTTCAACTCCTGAGGCACAAACTCCAAGAATGCTGTCCGTGGCTAGATCCATGGTGTCAACGGCTTCTGACAAGGGGCACACCTCCACAAAAAGACTCCGTTCCACAGCCTCTAAGACACAGTCAAAAGACTCTACGACGGCACATCATCAGCTATGGGCACCACCTTTTATTTGTGGTGACTGAAGTGAGCCCTCTACCTCATCTGCAGCTCAGTGACCCTTTGTGGCTCTGGAGCAGCTGACAGCTCCAATATCGACACTGAGGAAGCCACCATGTACTACATCAGCACCATTGATGCCATATGTTTCCTTACCCACCTTCTCTCTCATATCCTGGCATCAACACCGCTACAACAATGCAAATATTTGCTCTCTCATATTGGATTTCTGCAGTGAAGGAATAAATCTGATGCCTAAAAACATTTCAACACTCACTTGTGTTGCTGTAACTGCCAGTACAATTTTTGCTAGTTGATACTGCTCGGGCATGACATTTGTATGATTCCTTGGTAGTTTAATGTTTTCTTTCTTGGGCTATGTACACACAAATTTGTCACCATCAGATTGATTTTTCCAGTTCAATTGAGTGGCAGTGAAGACAAGCTCAATCGATCCAGAAGTCTATAATAAAACCACCTCCCCAAAAAGTGCAGCACTGTGTCGACGGGAGTGCATTTCCCCCATCGGCGTAATGCAGTGGAGACGGCATGCTAAAGGAAAGTTACGAAGTCGACGGGAGTTATGCAAACTACTCTGTGTAGCTTGCGTAACTCCTGTTGACTGCTGCTGAATTTTACCGGCAGTGTAGACCTGCCCTTACTGAGACATGGCTCATATGTAAATGAACTAAGAATTGGTCCAGTCTTTTTATGGGCTTTCCTTTAGCCGGATATTTCTTCCTTTTTGGAGATTTCATGAGCCTTAAGTTCCAAATCATTATCTGATCTTTCAATTTCAGATATGTCTGACATTGATTCTATGACATCCCTACTGCAACATTGGCAGGAGACCAGGCTGTCTGGAAAAGGGTGATCTGAAGTGTGCACTATGTTCAGTGAGCATAAGGAAGGAAGGAATGAATGAATGAATGAAACATATCCATTTTTGTCCATATTTTGGGTAAATGAAATTTTGCCTTGACTTCCTCCTCTTCTGATAGTAGGAGTTGATATCTAGGATCAAGGTATGTACACAAGAGAAAGATATAATTTTCAAAACAGCTTTGTTCTTGTTTTTTCATTGAAGACAGTAAAAAGAGAAGAGACGTTTGATGTTTCCAGTTTGCATTTTAACTAAGCACCACAAAAGTCACCCATGGTTCATGGCTGAGATTGGATCTTTGTTGTTGTTTTAGCAGACTTCAGCACAATTGTGATGCCTTCAGTGGCACTTAGTTCTGCTTCTGTCAGGTGAACCTCATGGTCTGAGGTGGCCATGTCCTGGCAGAAAACCCTGAGCTCCAAGCGTCATTTAAGCATTGCATAACTTGAGTGCCAGCTGCTAGGACAGTCTACATTTTGGGGGGTTAATTTTCTGACTACCAACATTGTTTGGTTTTTCTATTTTTTAGATATATCAAGCTTTATGAGTTATGGTAGAGATTGGACGTTCCTTCAATGAGTCTTCAGGGGCAAGTTGCAGTGTACGAGCAGAACAGCCTACTCCCTGCAGTGTTACAACTGTGGCCTCAGTAGATATGCTAACTCCAGCTTCTTTAACCACATGAATAAAATCAGTTCAATCTTGGTCCATATCATCATCTTAAGTGGCTTCCCTGAAGAGTAAATTCTGTTTCCCCTTTATTTTGAATTTGTTCTGGTTCTTCAGTTTCCTGGTCGTCAATCATGAATGTCAATGTTTTCATCATGTTTGCTCCATTATCTGTTGTAATACTGTATATGTGCTTTGGAATGAGTCCATATCATATACCAATAACTTTAAGAATAATTGATGTTACATAATCAGATGTCTCACCTTGACCTCTTTCTTGTTTTATAATGAAAATAAGATGACGGTAGTTTTTTAAACTAGTTAGCCAAAAATTAATATCAGTAACCCAAATTTTGTTTTTTCTGTTCATGTTCTGTAGGTAGGACAACATTATGGTTCAAGTTAGTTCTGGTTCAAGTAAAAATATTGATTTGAACTGGTTCTGGTGTGGCTTACTACTCCTAAATTAATCAGAAACCAGCTGCAGCCAGAAGGTGGGGTTTAGTTAGTACTGCACTTCTCGACAGTTCTCTCACACCATCATGCTGCATGTTCCTGCCTTCTGACAGGGGTATTAAGCTGGGGCTAAGAGTTATGCAGTGCTGGATGGATGTTTCTTACACCATGCGGGAGGCTCATCAGAGCTGGAAAAAACATAGTTTGACTTCCCTGGCAGCTTGGGCCAGCCCGTGATGCTGCGTTGCTGTGCCTGCCACAGACGTTCCCCTCCGGCTCAAGTGCCTGTGCGTGATGTGCGGCTTGATGGCTGCAGACAGGTACCCTTCCTGTGCTGGCACCACCATGGTCCCTGAAGGCGGTGAAAGGGAAGGGATAAAATTTGGGCTATTTTTGACCACTGTGCAGCAGGCCTGTGGCTAGCATCGACCCTCGACCAAACGGCGCCTCAGGTGTGGAATGGCTTCCGCACGCTCCCCCCAGTTTGTTAAACTTTTGAATACCTCTTTTTTTAATTGCAGTGGTCGCCCATTTCACGGCTTGGATCCATGATTTATCCCCATCCTATAAGACGATGCCTTTGCCCGCTAGCAGCTGTACTGCTGTCTTTATTCAGGTCGTCTAGCACCAGATAAAAAAAATCGTTTCTGCTAAGCTTAGAGACGCTGTCTAGTCCACACTGAACTGAACTGTGCCACCAGCGAGACGCTAACCTGTGCGCCCCCCTCCCCCCCGGCTGACAACACGAACAGCCCCCGAACCCCATGCCCCGCAGGCGGTCACCTGCCCCTACCTCTGGCCCTGCCTGCGGAACTCCCCGCCACTAGGTGCAACCTGAGCACGGCCCGGCGCTTGCACCTGCAGACGGAGGACCCGGGGCCCCACCCCGCGCGGCCGAGCGCCACCAGGGGGCGCGGCTGCAGTAGCCTGGGCGGCGGCCGGCCGCGCACGCGCATAAGCCGTTGGGCTGTGAGGGTAGCTGCCGCGGCCGCAGGTGAGCGAGCGTTCCGCCCTCGCGCAAGCGTAAAGCTTAGCCGCCCCACTTGCGGTCACCGACTCCAGTGGAAGGGTGCCCAAGAGGACCGGCAGCGGAAATGTCGTCACGCCCTCTGAAGGGCGGGGTTAAGTGTGATGCTGCGGAGTCCTGAGTGCTGCCCTTCCGGGGGAGACACGCCCCGGGGCGGAGCCAGAGTGGAGCGGCCGGAGCCGTGGGGGGCTGGTAAGTGGGGAGTGTGCAGGGGCGCGCGCATGGGAGGGGGCACGGGCGGGACCCCCGCCCCCAGCCTGTACCGGGGCCGGCCTGCGTATGTGGGGGGTGGGGCTGGTCCCATCCCCCCCCATAGCCTGTATGGGGAGGTCCGGTGGGGGGCGGGGCTGGTCCCATCCCCCCATAGCCTGTATGGGGAGGTCCTGTGGGGGGAGGAGCTGTGGGGGGCAGGGCTGATTCCCCTCCCCACAGTCTGTACCTGTTACGGGCAGGTCCCTATGACTTTGTGTGTGTATGGGGGGGTTCCCATGACTCCCCTGCACGGGGCTGGGCTGGGGACCCCTCGGGTGATCCTCCTGTATGGGGGACCTTCCCAGCCACCACAGCCCCTGAGGGCAGGGAATTTACCAGCATGGGGCTTGGTGGGGTGAGGTCAACCCCCAGTGCCTCATATGCTGAGGTGGGGACATCTCTAGTGCATGACTGGTTCTTTGGGGCCCTCTGGAAAGTGGCCACAGATACCCATCACCAGGCTTCAGCAGTTTGTAGTGCCCCCACTAATGCTCATGTTGTCTGTATGCGCCTCATACCTGAATGTATGATCCCTTGTCTGACTAAAATACACCAATCGGCTTTAGTTGCCCCTATCTGTCTCAGGGCAGCTCTGGGCACTGACACTCAGATTAAGAATAGTTTATTTCAGTTCAGTTTAAATTGTGTGTAAACTAAATTGAAATAAACCTGTTTAATTTACAGTAAGAGTGTCTGATTACAGACTTCCCCTAAATAACAAAAGTCTAATTAAAACTACTCTAGCTAATTTCATTCCCAATTTGTGTGTAAACAAGCCTTCTATTTGGCTTCCTGTCCTCCCCAGCTTTATTGCTCATCTGGCTATAATTTAGAGATAATGGCTGGGAACAGATTATTAATAACTTGAGTTAAGGAGGTAGGATGGCTCTTCTTTCCTTGTATTCCCATAAATGGAAAAATTAGGTAATTTTAAAATGCTCTCATTTGTCTGAAATAACATGTTTTTCAGCAGTGAAATGTGGCAGGTTTAGTTCCTTCAATATGTGCCTCATAATGTGAGAATTTTGTCTCCTGTCACTAGAGGGACCAGATAGCAAGTGTGAAAAATCGGGAGGAGGGCTGCGGGATAGTAGGCCTAATTTTGTGACAGTCCCTATAAATGGGACATCTGGTCACCCCACCTGCCACTGAATTGAAGTTACTTCTGGTGTGGAGCTCAAGTGTTGAACTTGCACAGCTACATCACACAACAGTTTAATGTGAGAGGAGTACAGCATACACTTAAAACTACCTGGGGAATGCTGGGGAGACTGAATTAAATTAATCAAGTTGAAATTCGGCAAGGACCTTTGGGCTAACACCTTCAGTCAAGTGAAAAGTTTTGGATGTCAGACAGAAAGATACCTCCAGTGGCAGAGTACTGTGTCAGACCCTGCTGAGGAACTTGTTCCATACCTGGAGATAAAAAATGAGTAAGTGAGCAATACCAACTGTTGGAAATTCCTGAAATGAAAACAGTAATGTCTTGGAGCCTGATTCCATGAAACATTCACCTGACATATGGGTGAAGGCATAGTATGCTTGTGCAGTACAAACACTGGATCCAGGTTTATTCACTTCTGATTTTTTTTTAAAATAAATTCCTTAAGCATTAGAGATCAAAAAGGCATCTGTAAGTGCAACATAAGTGCATGTTCAAATCCATTATGTCACCGAACAGAGTATTTTAAGATTTTATAATACTTTGCTTTGGGCAGCGTGTTTTCATGGGAGTATTCAGTTTACAGAAAATATGTCAGCAGCAGTCTTGTAGGTTCCATATGTCCGTTCAGTCTTAGAGAAAGGGCTATACTCAGTACAGGGTGAACAGTTAAATAGTGAACAATTGATTTCCGAACATCAGGGGAACACTAGAAGAATCTGGGATATATAGTTACGTTTAACTAGAAAAATGGTAAGGCTCCAAAGTTTCGTAAGTGCTCAAAAAACAGAAAGTGCCGCAGTTAAGGTTGCACACACAACTTTAACTCTGTTCCTTGTGTATACATTGTGTAGTTCATAATGACAACTTACTTTTTTTCTCCATATCACTGTGTCTTCTGTGTACAGGATGGTAATTATGTGATCCCCATTACCATAGTATCTGAGTGTATCACAGTGTTTATCCTCAGAACGCCTCTGTGATGTTGGGAAGTACTTATTTATTATTTGCATTACCATAGCAACTAGGAGCCCTAGTCATGCATCAGTACCCCATCGTGCTAGCTGCTGTACAAACAGAACAAAAAGTTCCTGCCCCAAAGGACTTACAAATTAAGTATAAGACAAAAGACAACAGATACAGCCAGATGGGGGAGCACAAGAAAACAGTGAGAAAGTAACCCGCTCAGCATGATAGGCTGTGGTCTCAGTTTACCAGCAGGTTAACCAAGTTTTTTGTAGACATCATGGCAAAAGAGAGTGTCAAGAAGAGATTTGAAGGTGGATACTGAGTGAGCTTTGTGGATGTTTACGGGGCACCTCCCAAGCATGGACCTGAGGCACAGAGAGGCTCAGTGTCTTGCCTAAAGTCAGACGGATAATCTGTGGCTGAGCAGGATATTGAATTGGGGTCTCCCAAATCCCAGGCAAATGCCCTAAATGCAGGGACTTTAATTTATATCTATGGGTACATCTATATGGCAAGCTGAAACCCACAACAGCATGTCTCAGAGCCTAGAATTACAGACTGGGGTTCACACTATGGTGTTAAAAATAGCTGTGTAGACATTTGAGCTTGGGCTAGCTCTAGAGCTTAGACTCTGAAGCCTGCCACCCTCTCTAGGCTTCAGAGCCTGAGCCTGAACATCTGTACAGCGAGTCTGTAGGCCTGGTCTCTGAGGCTCAGTGCTGTGGATTTCTGCCTGCTGTTTAGATGCACCCAGTATGACCGAGACATAAATATGGTCTTCAGTGTGCAGGTTGTCAGGTGCACAGAGAACAAGGTGGGGGGGCACTCATTAAATAGCAAGGATAAGAATAACACTTAAAGTCTTTTAAAAATTGATTTTTAAAACATTCAGTATTTATAATTTCCATAGAAGAAAATTGCTTTAATTTTGATAAATAGAGATTATGGTGTGCAACTACCTTCTTCACCTCTGAGTTACTTACTGTGTACCGTCCAGCTTGTGCACTGCTTGATGCAGGGGTTCGATGGAAAAATAGTACATGTGGATGTAAGTAGTGTATATTGAAAAGCATGCACATGGGGTTTGAATAAATGTGGCACAGGCAACCTCCACATTGTCAGTTCTTGGCTTTTGAGTGGATCGCTTGCAACCTTAACATTCAGTGTAGTTTTTTTAGGGCACTCTAGAAATTGAGGACCTGTTTATGTTGTAGCTCTGCTTTTGTACTGAAGTGCTGACCTGCAACATTCCCTGCTGTTCCAGATCTCTTGAGTATTGTGTTGAATTTGGTGATATTTTTATTTTTGATTTAGTCAAACGTGCGTTATTGGCTAGGATTCCACTAGGAAGCTCTTTTCTAACACAGACGAAAAGCTGTTGCTCTAATCCACAGGGCCAACGAGTCCCCTTTATTCCATTGGCTTAAATGACTGCGTAATAAAAGCCAAGCCTGGACTTTTCAGTGCTTGTGGAAAGGTGCCATTAGTGCAGTGATGTGTATCAGCAGCTTGTTTTTCCCCTCATATTAAGCAGTGATTTAGATAAATTGTTCTTAGCTGCACTCTCTGAAACCAGTCTGGAAGCTCTGTTTTATTGACTTTGGAGCCCAGAATAGCTCATTTAATTCCATCAAGCCAGTGCAGTTAATGTCTAAAACAAATTGTGGGAGCTTGTTTTTAACTTTGTGCACTAAAGATCTTTGAAGCAAAAGGTCAAAATGACGACTTTGTTCCGCCATAAAAAAAATGGCTTGAATAATGAGATTGGAAGGATATGTCTGCATACAAGGAAACACACCTTGTAACAATCTTACTTGTGTAATGTGCCCACTGCACACCTGGAGAGGCGAATAGATTTGATTCTATGGGAGGGATTCAGTGGTAGATTGGAGATGCTTTGCCTAGCCGATGGCCATGCTTGACAACTGACCAGGAGACTGAGGGCAGTGTTTAACTGGTATGACTCAGATTGGATGCAGCTGCCTTCATCTTTAATTTAGAGGTGAGGCTGCTAGAACTTTTGATCCATTTTGACAAGGCTGTTTGACTCAAGGTGGAATGTTGCAGTGCTGGGAACTTTCATCTCCGTGGGCTGAACTTCCATACGTTAAAGATAAAGATTTTCTTTCTCTCCCAAATTGTCCCTCCTCCTCTGTGATAGAAGTTCCCTAATATCTGCTGTGGTTATGATTTCTAACCAAAGACAGTTCTTGCAGTCTCCTGCTTTCTATTGTGTTATGGCCTCAGCCATAATTCTATTCTGTATTGGCAAAGGGAGTTTTGTGTGGGCAATGGGGAGGAATCAGTAAAAAATTGACTTGCTCATACAAACAGCTCACAGTGTCAGAATTAAAGATGTTAAACACCTGCCCAGCTTGTCACATTAGTCTATTTATCACGTTTTATTTAAAAAATTATGACTCTGCAGTAAGAGGTAAGTGTTCTAATCCTCTTTTTCTATCCTCAGATTTAATTCATTCTTTTTATAAGACCATGTCAGATAGCAATGCTGAGGGGGAACTTACCTTGTAAGCCTCTGCTTCCAAGTGCTTGTTGAAAAAGAGCCTGGTGCTTAGAGCTCAAAACTTGGTTTTTCAGGATGTATTGATTTAAATCATGATTTAAATCACCCAGTGGAAAGCCTTGATTTAATTAATTGATTTTAATTAACATTTCCATTTATAGTTCAGTGATTTCCTAGAGAAAGGTGCATTCTCATCGGTTGATATAACCATTAAAACGTGTTCATTTACAGGTAAATAGAGGCTTTGCACTAGATTTGGTACATCTTTTTGCTGTGTTGGAGGTACACTGTATACATTGATTTAAGCAAGTATATAGCTTAATATTTTCAGATTCTTATTAATGGCACATTTTTAGTATGTTGAATAATGGTGAATGATATATTGCTTTATTTACTCAATAATTAACTTTCTACTAGTGATGTGTCAACCTGTATTTGGGATGGAAAGTGGAATTTAATTAAACGCAGAACAACATGTATAATTTTTTATTAAACAAAACAACCTTAAATGTTTTAGATACATAAACTTCTCTTATCAAAACATGTTTCACGTTTACAACTAAATGAGTTATTAAAGGCACAGAGGGATTAACTATATTCAGTGAATAAAACTGATTATTTCAGGTCAACCTGGGAAAATGTTTAAATATGCCCATGTGAAAGTGACTGGAGCTTAAATTCTTACTTGAGACAGTCTCTTAAGTTATTTAGGCTGACCTATTGTGCCATATTTATAAAGCTTAACCTCAAAATTCGGTTGTTTTTCCCGTGATTCTTTCTTTATATAGAAGAGCAGCCTTTAACTCAGAGTTCATGGTAGATGCTCATGGATTCAGCATGTTCATTTTTTATGTAAGTGGTTTTAAGCGATTATAGTAAGTTTAGTCCTTAACATGTTTTGTATTAAACTCAGATTTCATGTTAAGCAGGTTTATTTTTAAAAAGAAAAACTTACTATAATTAAAATTAAAAAATACAACTTTTTTGTTTTAAAACATTTTTATTAATCCACTCTGGTTCTATTTGGCCGTTTTATGGGAGGATAGGAGGGCCTGAGCTCCCTCTCCTTCAACTGGATAACTAAAATCAATTTAAGTTTTACAACTTCAAACTTGCTGACTTGAGAAAACTTTAACATGCTAAGAAATGACCAATGTTTGGAGGAGAGGGGGGAATCACAGCTTCTTACTAATTCTTTTTAAAATCTAAAACTATTTTTTATGAAAGGAACACATTACTGCATGCTGCAAAAGGCTGTTGACTTCCCATAGGAAGGAGTTCCATGTGCTAGAACAGATGTACACTTCACAATGAAACAGGCAGCTAATGGAGTTTGTCCACTGAGATTGGCTTAATGTGAACAGACAATCCACAGGAATAAGGGCTATATCCTGAGGGGTTTCGAGTTGAGTCGATGGAAATTGAGAACACTCAGCATCTCACAAGATTGGGCCCTAAGGGAGCACGTTGAATGTTCTATAAAATATCTGAGATTTCTTTTATCTGGGTCTCCAGCATAAAAGTGTAGGAAAGACAGGAATAGAAAACTTCATTCTAGAGGAAGTGGGTTATTTATGGGAAAAGCTTTTAATGGATGGAATGTATGATCTTGTGGAGATGGAAGATGATATTTTTAAAGACAAGAATGGATGAAATAAATCCATTTTATTCACCCCAGCAGCAGACCTCATTAATGTAAATTAATGGCCGTGAAACTCAGTGCATATTGTGGCGTTTTTGAATTATCAAATAAATGAAGGAAAATGATAAAGCAAGGATACTGCATCACAAAATATACTCTGTTTATTTTAACAATTGTATCTTTTTTAATTTTATTTTTCAGAAGTTTAACATCTCTATACAGATATTCAAGTACAGTGACAAAGAAAACATAGCATGAGTACACATTTAACAATAACACAGTATTTTAATATTCATAGATAATACTCCTGAGCATTGTATTAGCCCACCGCCATGTGCTCCCCCCATTCCCTCCCCAAAAGAAAGAAAGAAAGGAAGAAGCATCAGAAGCCCAATCTACATGGAGTCAGTTTGTAGCGCTCTTATGAAAAACCCAAGTGTCTTCACAGTTGGATCCTGTGCCTCTATAGATTAATGTCAATTTTTCCATAAGGGCGATACTGGTTAGCTCAGTTACCCAGTTGAAGAATGCGGGGGGAATAGCAAGATTTCCATTTTTTGAAAATGACTCTCTTCCCCACTAGAAGTGCTGCAGCAGTCCATTTCTTGGCATGACTCAAAGAGGGCAGATCTTCGAGAATGTCCAAAACACAGAGGCTTAACGTAGGAGAAATCCCTACCCTGATCACCTTAGGTAGAACACCACACGTTTTTTTCCAAAGTGTGGATATACTTTGACATTCAAAGACCACGTAAGCGAGGTTTGCATTGGAGCTGTCACATCTCCAACATTTACTGTGGGGGCAAGTCCAGCTTCATGCATTCGCTCAGAAGTGCAGTAATATCTATTTACCATTTTGTTCAGAAGTAAACCCAGAAAAAAAGAACTGCATATTCTGCATACATAATGCTAGATAGTATCCTACTTGTCAGAAGAAATGGAGATGTTTAGCTTCTTTTCCCATTATTTTATGGTCTATTCAGGGGGATAAATCAAAGAGTTCGGTCATTTGTATGTTTTACCTGCAAAATATTTTTTGGCTAATATTTTTTTTAAGGTGCACTTCAAGTGGAGTTATTTGTGACCTGCCAGCCATTCCCCAGCTCCTTTATAATTTTGAGTTGAAGCTTATTATAGAAAGGATCTTAATCTATTGGTAGCTGATATTTATCACTAAGATATGAGAAGAAGGCTAAAATTGTGTGTTTGCCTTTGGTTAGCCAGGCAGCTTTGAGTTTTGAGCTACTAGCAAATTTGAATTGGGGATTATTGCAGACTGGCCAGGAAGGAGAGTTTGTGGGATTAGAAGTGGCAATCAACTTGGTTTTTTGAAGAACACTCCAAGAAGAGGTAAATACTGTTTTTCCTTAAAGGGGCAGGCAACTATTTTAAAAATGGAAGTGCAGAGAGCCAAAGGGTTAATTAATTTTTCTTCAATCTCAAACCACATTAGGTTTTGGGAAGAGTTGGTGGGATGGAACCATCTTATTAAACATCTTAATTGAAAAGCCAGGTGATATAAATGCAAATCAGGTAATTCCCTGCCCCCCATTTGGCCATGAATTCTTAGTATCTTGTGGGTTATCTTGTGGTGTATTCGTATTCCATAAAAATTGTTGTACAACTCTCTGTTCTTTGGAAGTTGAAGCAGGAAACTTAAGTGGAATTAAAATAAACATATATTTTAATCTTGATCCTACATTCATTTTAATAGCTTCAGCCTTTCCCAAAAATATATTGGTAGTGAACACCATTTTTCCATGTCTTTTGGCATTTCTCTGAGTCTGACATCCATGCTTGCAGATACCTTCTTTGATAAGTTAGAGCATATCCTGATATCTAAGTAGATTATCTCTTAGCATGAATTAAAGGAGAATGATTGTATTTGAGATGGATTTGGTCTACAAGAAATATCCGTCACTTGAGACTTGTTCCAGTTTATTCAGAATCTGGTATCTCATTGAAGTAGGTTACTGCAGATAGCGGTAGAATCAAAGAGGAAGGATTTTTGTGAGTGAGCAGAATATCATCCACATATAGACTAATCTTGTACTCTTTACCCCAAATTGTAATTCCTTCAGTGGAGGGTGTCTGTCTGATATATATGCTGCTCACGATTTCATGGCTATATCAAATAATAGAGTCAATAGAGGGCACCCCAGACATGTTCCTAGAGTTAATTGAAAAATGGAGGAGATAACTCCGTTTGTCAGAATTGGTCAAATACATTGGAATTGAACTCACTATGAGATGTATGAAAGGGTGCATAAAAGTCTTTAAACTGTTATTTTTATCAAGTTCTAGTACAGAATGACTGTTGTCCTGTAGTAAAAACGATGTAGTGTTATGGGATTAAGCCATTTTAGTTTTCCTTGCAAGGTGTTGCCCACTTTATCCTTGCATTCTTAATGCCTCTGTTTAATTCTGCTAAGCATGAATTCAATCTGAGTGGACATATTCATTGTATTTGTATTCTGAGATAATGAGAGAATGCAGCAGCTCATTATTCTAAGAGTTTTCTTTGGTTTTTTTCCCCACACTTAGCAGCCTCCTCTGCTAAAGAATTAAGTAATTTATTCCTTTCCTTTCAGATGCAAATTTTATGCATTCTCCCCTTAAGGAAGGTAGCCTTCAAGTGCTTCCCATAAAGTTGTAGTAATACTAGAGGAGGCAGTATTTGTATTTTCCTTCAGAAGGTTGATAATGGATGTTTCTGAAGAAATTTAGGATTTCTAAGTAGATATGTGTTTAACTTCCATCTTGAGGATATTGTAGCACTATGACCACAATATATGTGAAGAGAAATTGGAGCAAGATCCGAGATAAAGATATTACTGACTTCAGCCTCCAGGTATACAGGAGCTAGCATTTTAGATGTCCTAAAAAAAAATCTAATCTGGAATAGGAGTCATGAACTGTGGAGAAATATGTGTAGTCACACTTTGTACTGGTCCAGTATCTTTCAGTAGGGATACTGGATGGTTTGCAAAGGCCTGAGATTTTTGCCTTGAACACTGAGATTTGTCTATATCATCCATGACAGCGTTCTAATCTCCTCCAAGCTCCACTGGATCTGCAGGCATTTAAATTTGACCCCTTTTCAAGGGGCGTGTTCTGTGCCTCCCTCCAGACCCTCTCCTTCCCCCTCCCCCCCCCAGCTTGCCCTTCCCTCAGCTCCTCCCCCCTGCCCCCCTCTCCCCACTGGAGGAGTTCTGTGCCACTGATTATTATTGGAGGGATGACCCTGCTTCTCTTCCCCCATCCTTTGCATACTCTTGCCTGAAGGGAAGCTATATGACATCCATTTGATTTTAAGTGCCTCAAAGTTTTGATTCTCTTGGAGGGTCCCTTAAGCCCCAGTACGTTCCAGGAACAAAACTTACTAGAGTTCATGAAAAATTAGTGATTGTTCAGATGCTAAATGATGCCCTATAGACTGACAGCCTCTGAGTTCCTCTCCATGCAAACCCTCTCTCTGCCCCTCCCAACAACCCATACACCCACCCACCTTACCCGTAACATCCCAGATGTCAGATGGTGCATGCCTGCACCCACGCTTCCCTGCATTCCTGCAATATGAATTAGGAATCTGCCAGAAATATACCTATATTTACCAAAATACCTAGATGTCCCAAGGTGTATAAACAAATTAAACCTATAGTTTCATAGATATGAATGTATAAGTAATAACATATAGTATATAAATGCTAATATGCACATGGTATATAAATATTTATGCTAATAGACTAATGAAAAAGGTTAACATGAAGTGACATAAATGATATGTGTGCAAACAAACATGAATATATTACCACCATACTTAAAATTTATATTTTTAAAATATTTGTATGGGTAGAAATGTAAAAATAAATATGCAAGTGGCCATATATGGTGATACAGGTAGTCAGAAATAACGTAGTTAAATAGTTATTAATATATTGGCATCATACATGTATATTATAAACATATTAGTAGACTCATAAATATAGATATAAGGAGATATGAGTAATATAGTTATTATAAACATATAGATATATTTATGTTGGCTTATGAATATAGTATATTCAATAATATAATATTGAAAGTACTGATTATCAACCTATACTAAAGATATTTTAATGGTACTAATTATATCTTGTAAAACTATTAAATATATCAGATATGTCACATATATGTACATGGGTTGCCTGGTTTTCCCAATCATCGTTCCTTTTCTTCAGGGCTTACTCTCTCTGTTTCCTTTTCCTTTGTGTGAGGATCATGCTGATAGCCTTACTGAGATCTGGTCTCAATTCCTGTAGTGCTTGCCAAGCATCTGATGGGGTTTTGAAGTATTTTACAAAGTCTGTCAGCTTCATTATGAAGATATTTGAGGATGTATGTAATATCAAGTGAGCTCTCCCAGAATCAGGTGCCGTTAAATGCTGCTCTCTTCTTGCTTAAATTTACAGAGAAGTCTGGATTCAAAGAAAATTTAAAATCCTTGTACATAACTGCTTCTAGGCAAAAAGGAACTCTTACCAACTTAACTTTGTCATTAAAACTTTGCTATTGAAAGATGATGGGCTTGTGGTTATTATTATTCTCTCTCCTGCTGGCCCCTGTCACTGGATGATCCCTTTCAATCTCCAGGGGAGGCAAACTGGGATCCAAACCCAGTACCTCAGAGTATGTTCTGAAGAAAGCTGATCAGATTTTTTCCTTCCCTGCGCCTCAGGGGACCCTAGTAACTATGGGTGTAGTTGGTAGGGTGGGTTAGGGGGTGTTGCCCCCCCAAACTGCAAGGCTCGGGCAGGCATGGATTTGCCTCCCCCCCACATGCACAGCCCTATTGGCCTGACTGGAGCTGCTCCGCTGCGTCTGTTCCCCCCCCCGCCCCCTTCCCCCCAAAAAATACAAAGTCAAACTACGCCTATGCTAGTAACTGCAAACTATGTTTTTGATCTGTTTTTAAGATTTTCATTTTCTTCTCAAGACCGGTTAGTCGTTTGCCTTAATGTAGCATTCTCTGTTTTAATTTCCTTCATTTCTATTACAGTTCTTCTTGATTCATTATCTAAATAGGTCAAATGAGCTTTGATTTCTCCCATGTCTTTAGAGAGCTCGTGTATATCTTGAGATAAAAGATCAAACTTGGTAATTAGAAAGTCCTCAGAGTTTCAGAGTCCTGTGTGAGAGACTGCTGAGTATCCTTGGCCTTCCGTTGCCCTGGAGATGCAGGCATGGGTCATTTGACGTTTGTTTTTCCCAGCAGGTTCCATGATAGCACAACAGAAAGGGTCCCTTGCATCCAATTAATAAATTTCAGACAAAGTTATGGCTTATATCCTGAGAAGCCTTAATTGATGAAGATTGGGGTGAGGGAATGAGTCAGGCAGCCATCTTCTCTATGTGTCATGTGACCTCCCTCCCAGCAATTGTATCTTTAGTTTTAATTTAGAATAATATTTAATGTATTAGTAAGTGCACCATAGTGTTTTGACAAGCAGCTAGTTTTAGTAATGAGACCCTGCAAAAACCTCTGCTATTTAATCTTTGGGAAGTGTGGAGAAATCACTGTGCTTTTGATGACAATGGTAAAACCTGTGGATAAATGAGGTGTGGGTTAGATATTTTCTGCGGTAATCAGTACAGATACTGTTAAGTTACTGGTTAGTTTTTCAGTGTGAGTGGTCTGTTTGTGTGAGTAGTCAGCCAAGTAAGTGACATTGGACTGAAGCTACATAGTCTCCAGGGCAATATGTGGTACTTGCCTGTATTATATCTGATTGTTTGATGTATCAGGAAGTTAGTAGTAATAACCTGTAGTCCAGGGGTGTCAAACTCGCTGATGGTGATGGGCCAAATTCACATAGACTCCACTTCACAGGGATCATGCAATGCCCTCCGCTGAAAAATTCAGGCCGTTTTCCCCTTTTCGGCGACGGAATTTCGTGGTGGGCCCAGGAATTTCTAGGAGCAATACCCACCGCCGGAAAAAGTCAGGGTGTCTTCCGCTTTTCGACGGCTGTGTTCTGCGGAGGAAGGTATTGCTGCTTTAAGACTCTCTTAAAGTGACAATGCTATACGCAGACAAACTTCGGCTGGTCGAATGCGGACCAGATCAAAAAGGTTCGCGGGCCAGATGCGGCCCGTGGGCCATATGTTTGACACCTCTGCTGTAGTCAGTCATCCTCATATCCCTTCTGACCAAATTGACCATAAGGAGGTGAGAAATGACTCATGCCACACGGAGGGGTAGAAAGAGGCAGCATTTACTCTGGACCACCCTCCTCCTTGCCATCCTGAGCTATTGGCATAACTGACAGGAAAATGGGTAAAGTGGCTGAGCTGGTCATGCTGCAGACACCTCAGGAAGGGAGTTATGCCTTGTGACTGTTTGGCTTCCAGTATGTATTTGAAATATTATTTGGCTGAAGCTAAATCCCAGGCTTTTGCCCAAATAGTTATTCAGAGCAAGATTTAATACAGCCCCAGTGTTGTGTGTGTTTCAAAGTGACTTTGCTGTTTAAAATACTGCATGTCTTTTCAGAGAGAGAAAATTATTCTCGATTTTTGCAAAGTTTCTTGCTGATTTTAAGTTGGTTGTACTTAGGGCCCCCAAGCATTGACCTCAGCAGGGCAGAATTTGGCCCAATCAGGTCCTGACCCAGCAGATGGGCCCAGGTGAGTTCAGTGCAACTTCACATGGACACATGTATATTGGAACAAAATTTCAACAAAAATGCAGTAGATATCTCCCACAACCAACCATGAATTGTGAGAGGAATGCTGCTCAAGAGAATGTAACTTTTTACCCAGAGAGCAGTTTGTGGAAGCTGTCTATTTCTTCATACTGTCAATCAAGTTCTATAGTTTCAAGCATTTTGTCTGGCATACAGAAATGTTTCAGCAGTGGCAACCTACCCTGTTTGCACAGTTGCTATTGTGTGCTGATATCTGAAAATTGGGCATCCCCCTAGTAAAATGCAGGGCAGTTGGAAGTTGCTTTGCAGGTTCCATTCCATGTTCCTCCTCACTTGAAGCTGTGGCTGATTCTAGTCTTTTATCTCCACTGAAAAGTAGATTAGTCTTAGAAGTTTGAAGATGGTCTGTTTGTAATGTGGACTAAAATATGTAAATGTGTGAAACCCTCTGCTAAGGAGTTGGTTCCCCACCTCCTTGTCTTGGAGCCTTCCTTGGGATGTGTGGGTTCCTTAGAGCCTATCCCATTGTGCTGTGCCTTTCTCTCTCTCTTTTCCTCCAGCCCTTTGCTGTTCTTTGCCCCTTATCCTTTTTTGTTTTGTTTTGTTTTTTTGCTATTATTCTCTTTGATAATTTTTAGTTCCCTTCCCCTGGTGACTTCTTTCCCTCTCTGTCTCTTCCCTGGTGGCCCTCCATTCCCATTCCCTCACTCGCCAGAAAGCTGCATACTTGAGAGCAGGGAAGAGAATCTAGTCTCTTGGGGATAGCATCATGAGGAGCCACCTATCACCTCTACGCATAGGAGCATAAGCATACTTGCAGTAGGGGATCTGATGGCTGCAAGGCCGTGGAGCTTTCCCCTCCTGTGCCTGCACCACTTAGACTAGACTGGAACTCCCTGGACTGAGAGAGTCTGTTAAGGATGTAAAGTGATGACAGTCCAACAGCTGTTCACCAGAGATTGGGACTCCAAAGTATAACAGGTAAATGATATTTCAAAGAAGGAACCACTTTTGAGCAGCGAGTCTGAGTCAGTGGGAATTCAGATGCTGATTACACAGCATAGTTGAATCACATAATTGCATGCTTAACCAGATTTTAACACCTTTTTTGGATTAATTTAACAAATGGCAGTAGCCTGTGTTCTATGCTACTGGTGGACAAAATGTCAGCTGATAAAAGAGCAGAAAAAACATCTGAAAGTGGTGGTGTTTTCTGTTTCTCTCCAATTAAACTAAATACCAGATTTGTTCCTGATTCAAAGAACAAACATTTGGTGTAGGGCTGCGCTGTTCTTTGCCATTTTCAGCTTGTGAGCTTTCCAGCTGCATTTGGATCACATGCAAATTGAATTTCCAAATGGGGGCTCTAGTGGTGTCAGGCCAGGTCTACACTACAGACCTGTAACGGAATAACTACGTCACTCAGGGGTGTGAATAATCCACACCCTTGAATGACATCGTTATACCGACCTTAACCCCCATGTGTAGACAGTGCTTCTCCCATCAATATGGCTACTGCTTCTTGGGGAGGTGGATTAACTATGCCAAAAGGAGAAGCTCTCCTGTCGGTGTAGGAGCATCTTCACTAAGGGCTGGTCTACACTACAGAGTTTAGTTGATAAAAGTCAGCTTTTGTCGACAAACCAGGGGAGGCGTATAGACTGAAATGCTCCTCCCACCAATAGAAGTCCCCTGCTATGCCAACATAATAAAACCACCTCAGCGAGAGGTGTAGGGCTTAAGTTAGTGTAGTTAGGGCAATGCAGTGTCAGTCAGTCAGACACTGCATCGGCTGTTGTCTATGGGCTGTCATTCTTGTCAATTTCACGGCTCCCCTGGAATGGGAGTAACCTGTGCTCTATGCTATGAAAATGGTGCTGAGAAACTGGGCTCTCAGCTCCCCACACTGCTCCACTTAGGTCGATGGAAGCATTCCTGGTGAGGACACCGACCCACGGAGGGCAGTGTGGAGATGAGCCACAGCAGTAATTAATGCAGTGGCTGTAAATGGACCTAACATAGGTCAACTTATCTTTGTAGTGTAGACAAGGTCTTAAGCACTACAGAAGCGCAGCTGTACCGCTGTAGTGCAGTATGTGAAGATAAGCCCTTAGCCCTGGTCTGCAGTACAAAATGACTTCTGTATAACTATGTTGCTCAGTGGTGTGAATAATCCACACCCCGAACGATGTAGTTCTACTGATATATGTCTGTAGTATAGACCCGGCCTCACACCTGAGTGCCAGTGTAGACAGCTCTGTGTTGGTGGGAGAGCTCTCTCTCATCGGCTTCAGAGCGTCTTCACCAGAAGCGCTAGAGTGGCACAGCTGTATCACTGCAACTGTGCTGCTGTAAATTTGTAGTATAGGCCTGCCCTGAGAGAGTACTGAGAGTACTGTTCAAATGGGGAAACAAATGCTGGAGGTCATATTTTTGAGTTGGTCATTGTTGCAAGTGAAGGGAAAGTTGCTGAGATTGTCAGTATAATTACACCTGAGTTTATTACCCATGTCCAACCTTAAATTACTTTGAAATGACTTGTATCACATTATAAAAATAATTTCTCATGGAAAGATTTGAGGAGTTGTCATCATTGAACAAAGTCCAGTGGACTTTACTGCTGTTGTAGTAGGATGGAGGGAGCCTTTAATTATTTTTATTATGGGTGATGGGTGTGTTCTATCCTATATCAGAAGCTGCTCTGGATTTATACTTGGAGCATGAATGCACAGCTCCTAGTGCAGAAATGCTGGGCTGAGCTATCCTTGAGCTTCCAATTGATGCTTAGTGTAGCAAAGAGCAGCACTGCTTACTCCCACAATGTCGTTATGGAAGAGTATACTTTGTCCCCATGCCATTGAAGACTGAAGAGTATTTGGTGGATAACACAAATCATCCATCTGGTCACACACAAAGTCCTGGGAATTAGCTTACCCAGGAATTCATTCCCTGGGATCAGCTTCCATTCTGTTCCCCCTTGCTAATCACATGTCCACTCACATTTTTTCAGTATAGTGAGGCTCTGTTCCCAGTGAGCTTCTGGATGTGTGGCTGGGGAACCATCCTAAGAACCTGGCCTGGTGCTCAGGGCTCACTTTCATGGTGCTTACTTGGTGCCATGTTACCTGTATTGCCATGGCCTCCTGCTGCAAGAACTAAACAAGACTTGGGTCACTTGCTCAGATAGATGATCAAGATGAGGAGAAAGTGGCAAACCCAGTGAAATGGCCAAATCTACGTGGGAAAGCTACATGCAAGACTGTTCCTTCCTGTGTCCCACTTCCAGTTGGAATGCTTCTGAGCATTGACTCTTCCCATATCAGGTTTGTGGCTAGCAGGGGTGGTGGATGTGCAGCAGGCGCAGCCAATGTCACAAGGCAGCAAGATGGGTCAGCCACCCAGTTTTCTCTGACTTCTGGGGCAGGTTGATTTACTAGACATGGCCGGGGTCTATGGAGTGGAGGTCTCTAGAAAAAGGTGAGGTTTTTTTAATTATTGCTGACTTAGGTTTGTGGTATTATGGAGGCAGTTATATATCTGTTGGAGCTATATTCTTGTACAAAATATTCTTCTTTTTTAAGTGGCCTGGATATATGCTGCTTAAAACATATTTGTATAAATCTAAAGAAATGTAGTGGGTGGATGGGTGAGCTGGCCAGTCTGATTTCCCCTTATGGGTCATCTATTGGCTGTCCACATGGGCTTCTGCCACTGGCTCTGGTAGCTCCATGGTTTTCTCAGTCCTCTCATGCAGGTGCTTCAAGGCCCTTTGTTTTCAGTCACCACTTTGCAGTCCCCATGCTTCCCTAGGGCTCTGACTGGGGGTAGAAATGGAGTGGTAGGCTTTCCACCTCAAACACAGAAGCAGTTTGCCTCCATAAACGTAGTTGTCTTAGATTTCAATAGGTCTTTCCATGCTCAGGTGTGCTCGACTTTTCGTTTGTATCCACTTTACTTTGCTGGTTTGGATAAAATGGAACCCAGATGCAGACAAGCCCTGATCGACATGGCCTTTTCAATTCTCCTCTTCTTTAATCAGATATTGGAAGCTACTATGTCCACCTTTTATCTGGGATTGTCCATTGCATAGCTAGGCACCATCTTATGCCATAGCAATAAACACATAGGGCTCTTACCCCACACACTTGCCAGATGGAAAAAATAAAGAGTAAGGGTTGATCCAGGGCTGCGGGAGGAAGCAGTTCTGTTCATGCAGTGTCTGCTCCAAAGGACCCTCAGGAGGTAATAACAGTGTTTCCTTTTAACACTGAAGTGTGCGTGAGAGTGTGTGTGTGGCTGACTGATGGGTCTTACCCACATGCTCAGAGTCTAACTCAATGTTTCTCAATTGGTGTTCCGCGGAACACTGGGGTTCCGCAGGAACACTGTTAGGGTTCCGCGAGCAGCTGTTCTCCGCGCTGCCGAAAAAGGGACGATGTCCCGGATTTTTTGGCGGAGGGTATCGAGTGTAAGTGTAATTTAATTTATATTTATAATTTGCTTATTTTGACATTTTTTTTGGCCCCATATGTAAAAATACTGTTAAGAGTTTGGGGGGTTCCGCAATTATTTATCAAGTTCAAAAGGGTTCCGTGGCCAAATTTAATTGAGAAACACTGGTCTAACTGATCAACATATTTAGGACTGGAAAGGAATTTCTCCCCAGGTCGAATAGGCAGAGACCCTGGGGGTTTTCACCCGTCCTATGCAACATGGGGCACAAGTCACCTTGAAGGTTTAAACTAGTGTAAATGGTAGATTCTCTGTAACTTGAAGTCTTTAAATCATGATTTGAGGCCTTCACTAACTCAGCCAGATGTTATGTGTAAGGCTACAATTCTGTCACAGAGGTCAAGGATTCTGTGAGTTTGAGATGGCCGTGAGTTCTTGAAAATTCCAATTAAATCATTAGATTTGAGAAAAAATGAGAAATTGTTTATTTCCTTTAAAATATGCAGCATAAGTGTCAAAAATACTGTTTTGTGCACCGGTGTTGCCAGCGTTAGGGAGTAGCAAGCAGGGCAATTGCCCGGGTACCACAAAGTTAAGTTGTGGGCGGCAGGGCATGGGGTTCAGCTTTGTGTACATTTCCATGATTTATTGTTTGTTTATTGCCTGCCTCCTGTCCATGACTTTTAATGAAAATACCTGTACCAAAATCCTCATGTGTCTCTTACAGGAGTGGGTGGGCAAGGGTCTGTGGCCTGCCATGTGCAGGATGTCAGACTATGATCATGATGGTCCCTTCTGACCTTAAAGTCGAGTCACATCTGCTACTGAGGCTCCTTGAGAGGTAAATTGTTCAGACAGAATCTGGGCATGTGACTGTTCAGGGAATGGCTCTGGAAAATTGGCTTCGTCATCATGTTTAATGGCTCTTAAATAATCTTTTATGACAAGCTGTCATGCAGCTTTTGTTCAAGGCCATTGGAACGTTGTATTTTGTATTCTTCCCTTCTCTTTCCCCTTAATAGTTTAATGAGGCCTGAAAACTAACCTGGTGTAAAGTTGATTTTTATTATGATTGCGGGTTTTAAGCTCTGGGTTTCTATAACGTGCCTGATTCTTTTAAAGCTATTATTTGCAGCATTTAGAATAAATTAACAAGCAAACCAAACTGAATATTTGCTTATGTGACACGTGAGCTGTTTTGGTCTCATGAATGTGACTCTGTTTAGACAGACATAAAAAAAATGCCTTGGTAGACCAAAAAGGAAAGTGTTTATTCAAGCTAATTTGTCTATATCTACTATTTTTAATTTATTTCCTTTATGATCCTCACCTTTGCTGAGGATTTGGGCTGGCTGATCAGGGTCATGGGATTGTGAGGTCACTTGGGGAGTAGGAAGCTCACAAACAAGAATCTAGTGCTCTGCAGGTCCTGCACTTTGCAGTGCAGAGATAAAGACAGGTATTCCCCTTGTAACCTGGAGTCAGAATGATAATGCCATCAAGGCACTGTCTGCTTTTTTTCTGCCATATGTGAAAGAGATGTTTGCAGTAAAGCTGTGCAAATAATGGGGTACCATTTATACATTTGCTGATTGTCAGAATGAAAGTAACGTCTTTGACAAATACTGCTTGACTATCTATAAAGCTGGATGAATAATGGAGAAAATTAATTTGGTCAACTCTAGTTTAAGCTCCTGCCTTTCATTTTGTTCTGGGAAGGTGTTTTCGTCCCCAAAGGTTGCAGTGCTTTACCTGCCCTCTTGCTTGCCCTCCCTAAGGCTGGAACTGTGTTGTGTAGCAGTGTCAGATACGTTGGTTTCTCAGAGAAGGGAGTTAATGGAATGGGTTGTTTAGCTCCTGTGTAGCATGACTAAAGTGTTTGCTTTTCTCTCTCCTGGGGAAACTCCTGTATCCTTCATTACACTAGGGAATGACTTTCTGATTTGTGTCAATATATGATGCCCCCAGAGTCTCCCTCCACCGATGGAGCATAGGATTGTACTGAAATCTGTATTAGACGGCAAGGATCAATGTGCCCATGAAAGAAGTGTTCAGTGCATGCCTTTCACTAAAGGTGACCTACAGACCAGGTCAGGGCCCTCCAGTCTAGAATACTGAAGAGCTTGTGACCTTTCTTTATCTTCATTATTCCAGCTCTATCCAGTCTGAGTATTTATTTTTGCAGGTGAATGTCAACAGAGCTATAATTTTCATCCACATTTTCTCCCCTCCTTATAGCGTGGGAACCTTCTAATACCAAATGTTGTTTCCTGTTTCACACGAAGCTGTGCTGAGGCCATGTGATATTATTTGCTTAACTCGTATTTAACGCCTAGATTTTTTTTTTCCTGCTGTGCCATTGTTAATAACTCAGTGCTTTCCATTCTGAAGCTTTGGGGTAGTGACCAAATATTCTGTAACTTGCTTTATTTGATATATTCCAAAATCTGTTATAACACTGTGTGTTCTGTTACTGCAGGGACAAAAATAGTCTGATGAATTCTGATGAGTATTCTGTGATGGATAACAAGGACTTGGAAGCAGAGATCCATCCTCTGAAGAATGAGGATGGGAAAGCTCCAGATAACCAGGAGAACTGTGCAGAGAAAGGAGGTGTCTGCAGGAAGCCCACCCGCCTGTCTCAGCTCTCCCGATGGCGCACTGCTGCCTTCTTCCTCTCGTTATTTCTGTGCCTGATTGTGGTGTTTGCCTTTTCGTTCATCATCCCATGTCCAGTGAGACCTCTTTCACAAAGGACTTGGAACAGAAAATACAATAGTGCAGGTAAGTCTGATGCACTAAACTGTATTTCTAAGCTCTCATTTTCCTGTGCTGCTCATAAATCAGGATTGTAGAACTCTGGCCAAAGTGTCTGGCTTGCAGGGATGTTGCCCATGAGAGAGTGAGCTGCAAATACACCATTGCATATCAAGATCTGGGATATCTTAATTGGAGTGGCCTTCTGGTAGATGTTTGAAATCTTTGATACGTAGGCAAATTAGGTGCCACCCTCAAGCACTAGAAATATAGCAGTTTGGTCCTCAGTTGGGCAAAGCTTGAGGGGTTGTTTTGCAGAATTGACCTTTATTGTGGTTGAACTTTAACTTAAAGAACATTTTAAGTGTCTTTGACCTGAGATTTAAGAACAGTTACGGGGTCCTTCTTCCATCAGAAATGAGTACCTCTATTTTAGTCTTTGGATTAGTGAAGGGAGAGAATTGTGTGTGTTCCTGTAAATTACACACACCCTTAATTCTGAAGAAAAATGTCCTTTTACTGAACTCTTCTGTGAAAAGCTAGATGCAGCTCCATGGCAGCCACATCGTGCCACACCTTTTGACATTAGGTCCTTCTCTGCCCTCACAGCTTGCTATACCACTTTAGTCTTCCCCCTTCTGTTTAAGGGGAGGAGCAGCGCTTCGGTCTTCTGTGTTCCTAGCATAACAAACCGTGGCCCATATTCACGGACCTCTCACACATGAGCTGGGATCAAACCCAGCGCTTCCAGTGCCATAAATACAGGCTTCTACCCTTTGAGCTAAAAGAGAGCTCCCGTGGCTTAGAGTATGTCTACATTGCCAGCCGCACCGCCGGCAGTGCAGGATTGATTTTTGCGGGTTCGATTGAGTGGCAGTGAAGACTCGCTCAATGGAACCTGAAAGTCAACACTGATAATCCAACCTGGCGAGAATAGTAGCGCTGCATTGACGGGAGGGCATTTCCCGTCAGCACAGTGCAATGGGGACGCCGCAGTAGGTAGATGTTAGGAAATCAACAAGAGATATGCAAGCAACTTACAGTATCTGTAAGTAGCTTGCGTATCTCCCGTCAACTACCGCCGGAATCTGCGCTAAGTGTATACCAGGCCTGAGAGCTCGTACCATGCTGTTATATCTGCAAGGGCCAGCTATTAGAGAGAGACAATTACATGTCCTAAATCAGTGCATTACATTAGAACAGTTTCAGAGATTATCAAATTCTCTTAGCTGTTTGCCTCCCCTAAATACACAGGTTTCTTTCTATTTACTGTGGGATACACTTCTTGTTGTTTGGTTTTATTTGTATTTTTGTGATAGTGGCTAGGGATCCCAGTCATAGACCAGAGCTCCCCCTGTGCTAGGCGCTATACAAACACTAGTTTACAGTGTTTCTTAACCTGGGGGTTTAGAGGGGTCGCAAGTGCAGAGCTGGTATTGGGGGTGGCAAGAAAGGCAATTGCCTGGAGCCACAGGGGCGCCATGAAACTAAGTTACATGCCTCAGCCCCGTGGGGGTGGGACTCAGGCTTCAGGGGTACAGTAGTTTGGAAAGGTTAAGAACCACTGCACTAGTATAAATGAAGTGATTAATCCATCTTGGCATTACTTTCCCAAAGAAAAAAGGAGGGGGCAGCAATCAGGCTTTTAAGGAAACACATTTTCCTTCAGTTACCTGCCTTGTCACTGTACTCTCCAATCCCACTGAGCCAAGCACTGCTCTCTAGCATCCGGTTTGTGATCTCTTTGCAGTGACCTACAAGTTTCTGGCGGTAGAAGATGTGAACGAAGACAAAGTGCAAGATGTTATCTTCGTTTTCAAAGATACCAATGGTAGCCATAGTTTTAACAGATCCTGCGCAGATGAAGGTAACTGTGATTCTAAACAGGAACAGAAAAAGGCATCGTGGTGAGGGGTGTGCTTTCTCTTTTTAGTGCTGGTCTGCAATGGTGCTATGACAGACCCCTTGTGTAGATGGAGTGCCTCATCAGAGATGAGGAATAAATCTCCCAAGGAGCTAGCATTCGATGCCTCTGCAGCATGTGTCTAACCCTGCTGCTGTCTTCTCTCAGTCCCGAAGCAGAAGCACTATTCAACAAGCCAGAAGAAAAAGGGAGCCTATTGGGAGAGACGTGAATATAAAGGGAAAATAGTAATGCTGGCCATCTGGGGATGGGAGCGGGGGACAAGTTACCCCACTGAACTGGCTGTGTGCACAGACAGCTAGCGGGCAGGACAGTATTCTTCCCTCTGCAATGTGTTCTTTCCTCAGGTCTTTCTGCTCCATGTGCCTTTATGGTTGCTGTCTCAGGCACCAATGGCAGCACACTCTGGGAGAGGCCTGTCACCGAAGATGTCCTCTGGATGGAGTGTGCCACTGAGCAGCTCAGTGGGGCTCAGTCACCAGGCTGCCTGGTCATTGGGAATCCAGAGTCACTAACCACAGTCAACCCTCAGACAGGTAGGCTAAGGGGCAGAACTTTACTGAAGCACAGAGGATTCACGCTTCTGCTATTGCTTTTCATCCCTCCTAATGCCTGGGGGTAGGGGAATACTGATGGTATGCTGGTTTGTGAATTTGTCTGTCCTAATTAGACTAATGCAAGGTATTTTATCAGCATAAAAATGTAGCAAATGCATCCATGTTGCAGACGGTACTAAGGCTATGAGAAGCCAATATGCTCCCCACTAGTTCAGTCCCAAAGCTGCTGTTCCATCCTGCTGTATTTGTTGGGTACTGTCTGTGCTGCAAACACTAACATCCCTCTTCAGTGCTCCGATATGCTGTGGGGATTAGGAAGAAACTTTCGGCCTAGCTGTGAATGGCTTGCTTGGGTGTTGTGGATATCTGGGTTAACAAATATGAAGAGCAGAAATGTTTCAGTTACTTATATGCCAATGCTAGGAGTCCGGGTAGCAAGTGAAAACAATTGGCAACTTTCATTGAGGAGAAATTTGATATCTCTGGCATTCCTGAAACCTGATGGGATGATTCACATGATTGGAATGTTAAAATCACTGCTTGTAACCTGTTCAGGAAGGGCTACGTTGTTATAGAGTGCCCTCCCCACTCCTCTTATTAGACACCATTACCTGTTTTACAGTTATTGGTAACTCAGAAGTGCAGGGTCTTGAATGCACATGGATCAATGTGCTAACTAACAAAACCCAGAAGGATGAATCTGTTGCAAACCTCCAAATCAAACCAGTGAAGAGGATGAGTTACTCCTTAAACCCCCAGTCTATAATGTGTGGAGAGAAAAATTTTGGTGTTTTGGGGGACTTTAGTTTGGGAGATGCACACTGGGGATCCTCTGTAGCTAGCAGGAAAACATCATTAGAGTGTCTCAAACTTATAGAAAATAATTTTCTAACGCAAAGGGTGTTGCATCCAATGCTGGGTAACTCTAGTTTGGATGGTGTTACCTGACGAACTGGAATCTGATATTAATGCGTTCAGGAGTTGACACAATACTTGTTCAATAATGACAGACAGGCTTTAATTACTGCGTTTATAAAATGTGCCCCCAAACCCAAACCAAAAGTCCAGTATATATTAACTGCAAAAGCAATTTTCCTCACCAATGCAGGCAAGAGATGGTGGTTTCAATTCATGACAGCTTCCCCAAGAGCTTGGATCCGTAGTCTCAGAAGAAAGCTGGGCAAGATGACAATTCTGTGTCTGGAATGATTTCTCAGTCTTGAAACATGCTTGCTAGTGGGATTGCTTCTTTCTTTATACTCTTAAATTCAGTGTTTTCAAAGCATCTTTGGTAATTAGATGAGAGAACAACAAAGGAAGTCCAAACAAAAACAGTGGAAAGACTTGCATGTTTTTACTCAGTTCAGAAGGTGTTAGATTAGAAAAATACCATAGCTGGCACCCATCAGCAGATAGGATCATAAGGTATCCTTGAAAGATACGGAGCCAGTGAAGTATAGCTGAGTTCATTACAGAAGATAATTTCATTAGGGAGACTGGTCAGTCAAGAGGGGCCATTAATCATAGGAAAGCAGTTACCCTGATGGAATTCCAGACATGTTTACAGGAGAAAGACAGCACATGTGTGATACAATAAGAAGCAATCACTTCTTTTCAAAAAGGAATTCCTGCCACTGCTATGCTTTTGCAATATACATCTTATTAGTAATATTTGGGAGCTTAATTTTATAAGTAGGCCCAGCCTAGCTTGAATTTCACTGTCTACAAGAGCAAATCCCGCAAAAATACTTGAGATCCAGTCCCAGCCCATGCATACACTTCTTTAGTTTATTGTTTAGAATTAGGGAAGATCTGGCTTAATGCCAGCTGTATTTTAGGCCCTTTTCATTCAGGCTCCCTAGCTGAAAGCCGGGTTTGAGCATCACATATGAATAAAAACTGTGAACATTTGGATTTGTAATTGAAATGCGAAGAAGACCCGTAACTATGAAGTGCCAAATCTGACACGCCAATGTGCCAGGGCTAGGTGGTGATGCAGGATGGGCCATCAATCCGTGGGTATCTTGAACAGTAATTGGTAATGACAAATTGCTTCTTAGTTCTACAGAGCCACTAAACAATATTCTGAGCAAATGTTTCTTGTAACAGGAATAACTGTTTTTCAGGAGAGATTCAATGGAGACAGTTTAATGATCCTGGAGCTAATTATACTGTGATGACTCCCTTGTTAAAGATGCCAGATGTGGATGGGGACGGTGTTCAGGACCTGCTGCTCTTGACCACTGCAGGAGATGAGGTACATCACTGAGCCATGATAGACCCTTTGCACATATGCTAGGAGTGACAGGAGTGCCGCTCACAGTCTCTGTTCTGTTCTAAAATGGGAAGTGTGTGGGGCGGGGTCATTGTCTGTGAGACCAGCATGTTTCAATAGGGCAGCTCCCATTCCCCTTCCCCGCCCAGAAGGGGCATGGTCATGCTGCTTTTTGCCCAGTAAAGTTTTACAACTGCCTCCAATCATAGAAATACGTAATTGGTTTAAAAATATAAAAATCCCAATGAAAATAGTATTTTGGTGTAAACATCCCCTGCTGAATTTGCAGCCTGGCCACGGTCCCTTGCCCTAGCGTGAGAGCCACAGTAAATGAGAGCGAAATTGCCTGGACTACTCCTTTTTGCCCAGGCTGAGAGAAATGCAAACAGCACCCGGAATCAGGTTTGGAAATGTTCTGCTTGGGTCCTATTGTATTGTTACTAAGGCAGGTTGAGGAAGTTTGCTTTTCAGAATTGTGATTGTTAAGCTGAGTGTGTTTCTCCAATGTCCTCTTCATACCTGTGATTTGACTAAGGCCTGCACTTTACACAGTGTTTGTATTGGTATAATTATGTCAGTTAGGGGTATGGTTTTATCAATGCAGTTATACTAGAACAACCCTGAGTGTGGACACAGTTATACTTGTACCAAGGTGACCAATCCCAGAGCGCTTAATCCCTTCCCGTACAGGAATAGCTATATCGATATAAAGCACCACTGTAACTGTGCACCAATATAACATACACCAGTGTAACTGTATGTTATACCAATGTAGTGGAGATGGTACCACTTTCACTATACTTGTCCAGTTATAGTGGGACAGCATTGGAGGATTGGAGCCCTGCGTTCTCAGAGACCCAGAATACTGGAGCAGCTCAGTAAAGATGACCGACCGGTTGCTGAGGTCATCAGAAATTCCACCTTCTCTTCTTACTCCTGCATCACCTCTGGTTTTATTGCCTCTCATGCATTTCCCTCACTACTTGTCCTCCTTATCTCACAACTTGTATATCGAGAAGCCAAATAATGTTTGAACACAGTCCATGTTCTGCAAAGCCTTGGCATGGATTTGAGGTTTTCTTTATCCTGTTTCACTTCTTTAGCCAGTGCAGTGTGAACCCTCTTCACTCCTCTCACCCGTCTCATGTGAGATGGGCCTTAGTTCCCTGTGTGGGCAGCTACTGTGAAGTTTTACAGCTTGGAAGAAGCCAGTCTCTCTGCAAGAGTGGAGCATTACTTAAGTGGTCTGACTTTGTTGCTCAATAGAGCTGAGATTGAAAGTGATATTATTGTGACTAGCGGAAAGTTCTATATACTGGCTTTCCTGAGAGTGGCAGCAGAGTCCGACAACAGGTCCAGGAGTTTATAGGCTCCAGAGTGAGTGAGTGAGTGGGTGGATGTTTAAATGGCCATTTTCCTGACAAGCCCTTGGAGTGCTAGAGCTGTGAATACAGTACTTGCTGAGATCTTCATATCAAATAGACAGAGTACAGTTTGTGCTGGCATAAGTTCTTCATTATGCTTTGTGTTTGTTTCTGTGAGTATCCGTGCCAGGCACCCATTAGAATGTATTCTCTTCTCACCTGTAGTAGTTGATTTGTGTATTAAACTGAACAGTGAGGAGCAAGTCACGGATGTTTCTGCCGTATTTCCAACCCAGTGTGTACATGGGACATTAGTCTCTTTGGGCACTGATATGGAACCAGTACTCGAGCTTTATAAATGATCATGTGATCATACCAAGGGGTGTGGTGGATTCTCCAGCACTGACAATTTTTAAATCAAAATTGGATTTTTTTCTAAAATAACTGCTCTAGGAATTATTGTAGGGCAGTTCTCTGCCCTGTGTCATGCAGGAGGTCAGACTAGAAGATCACAGTGGTTGTTTCTGGCCTTGGAATTGATGAAAATTCAACTCTCCACAAGGGGTAGAAACTAATGACATGTTGAACTATAGGTTCTGCCACCCCTTCCCTATCCTTCCTCACCTTGGAGATTGGGAGCAACTGAGAAGTTTATTGTTCTGTCTTGGGAACCTGGAATAGGTATATAGGGGAGGTGAGCAGTCTTGTGTTTACCTGTCATCCCCCCTGAAAATCAAATTCTTTAAGACCCCTTCCAGGCAATCAACATCCTCAGCTACTCCCCAAGTGCCAGGTACTTCAGACCTTCTTTTCCCTAGCTCACTTTGCTTCCCAGTGCATGTTTCAATCTCTCTGTCAAGATAAAGCCATTCTTCACCCACCCATTCACCCTTTGAGTGGGAAGCTCCTTTGGATCCTACTGCACCTCCTGGCTTTCCTCTTGCGAGGAGTGAGGGAAGGTCTTTGGGATCCCTGTCTGGAAGGTGTCATTACTGTGCTGTGGTTATTGGCTAGCCGTATGAATCTGAGTTTGGTTTTGGCTTCCGATGTTCTGTTCTGTTCTTGAAGCATTTTGAGAGTGCCTGGTGTCTGCTGCAGCTCGTTTCTAGAAAGTGTTTGATCTGGTCAGAAGATTTCCTGCTCTAATGATTGGAGTCCTGCCCTGGGCTTCAGTGGAATGGGCGCAGGTTTGGATTCTTCATTCTATTTGGCCCTGCCATTTTATAGTTCTAGCCTTAATGGGAGCTTGTTTTAGGGTGCCCACAGTCTGCTGATCCCAGGTGTCTGGTTTGCTGAGGTGCTGCTGTACTCGTCTCTGGTCCAGAAGATCATGGGTTCAAGTCTTACCCCAAGACTTGGGTTCATAGTCTCTCTGCTGACCTTATAGGGCATTGCTGGAGAGGAGGAGGAGTGTGGAATATTAAATTGAGTGCGTTGTGCTCTTCTTTCTGACTGAACGGACATTAGAGGTCAGCTGGGGTTGTTCAGAAACAGCAAAGGAGTAAAACTGGTGTCCTGGACAGCCAGACAGCCTCCCTCAATAAACCAGTAAGGAGAGAGGCAGCCAGTCACTGTGCTGCTGGGGGTAAGACAAGCATTATGTAAAGCTAAGTTTCCCTGTTACCTAATACAGCAGCAGAAACACACAACAGTTATGCTTCAGAGTCACTTCATTACTGTTAATAGATCTAATCGTGCCCTATGGTTAGCTACACACCACAAAGCGTTATTGAGCCTCCTGCCAGACACAAACATCTAGTGGCCGGATGGGTATGTTGTGAATTGCATTGTCTTAAGTCAGTGCTTGTCAAGCTTTTTAGACTGCATACCACTTTCCAAATAATGTAGTCTGCCCGTATCCCCAGCTGGGATAGGGTCATAATATACTTATGATTAGATTGCCGAGTCTTGCTAAATAAAATGCATTGTCCGCCATTACAGGATTTTTTCACGTGTACCGTCTGACGAGAGCTCGCATGCCCCAGTTTGAAAAGCACTGTCTTAAATCAACAGCAAAAAGTGACCCAGGGCATGTAAACTGTCTTTTGATGTGTGGAGAAGGCTCCTTAGAGATGGGAAAGCCATAGAGAGGGTTTTCTTCCTCTGGCTTTGCAAGCTGTGTCCCGGCAGCCACCTTTCCGTCTCACACTGCCAGAATCAGCGGTGTTAATAAGTATTTATTCTTACAGTTTTAATTCTCTCTTGGTAGACTAAAAGTTTCATCCATTCGGGGAAGAACGGCAAGCCGATTGGAACCAGCGGCAGACTGAGTCTGGGTGGAAGGGCTGGTTATCTAATGCATGTGACTAAGACTGGCTCCTACTATGTTCTCTTCTATACTGGTAAGGCCTATTGCTGGTTGAACACTAGAGATACTCCTAGTATTGAGACGTGACCATCACTTTGAAATTCATAAATACTCTTCCAGCTTGTATTCCATATTCTCACAAGAGTAGTTTCCAGGTTGTGAAATGACATGCAAGATAAAGCAACAGAAGGAGCCCTGCTCCTGAAAATAAGACCTCATCTTGGTAACTTGGAGAGCGCTCTTCACGTGTAGTAGTCATATTCTTTGGATAATGCACTAAAATATAAGTTCTAACCACAGCCATTTGTTTGCCAAGTGAGTATAGGTCGTGTTGCTAAATTAATCTGTGCTTCCCTAAGGATCTGATACACAATTTCTGAGGGGAGAGGAGAAAAGGCCTAATTTAGAACAATGGTCAAGGTAAGCCTCCTTCATTCTGACCTTTCTTTGTTTGCACAGTAAATTCTCTTTATGGCTACTCCTTGAAGGATCTCTACAGCATGGCAACTGGGATGGAAAGTAAACTTGCCAGCCTTAAGCAAGATCCTCAGTGGGAAAAGAAGATCGAGAGCACCACACATCACATACCTCTTCTCAGGTAGCAGCAGTACCTCCTCCTGACCTTGTGATTTAATTGTAGGGCTCTAGTACACTGACTGAAGCATGCTGCAGAGTGTTTTAGCTTTCTCCAAGATCCACTTAACAGTGTGGCTCTGGGCTTGTCCAGGACCAGACAATGAGGAGAATGCTGGGGGCACTACTAAGTAAGTGATAACAAAGTGGAGAGGATGTCATTCTGCTTATATGTTGGTTGGGGGAACACACCAAGGACAGAGAGGAAGTATAGAGTGTGGCACACGGAGTAGAACTAGGGGGAAAGGGATGAATCTGAGTGCAGGTATTGAGGCTAAACAGCAGGAAAAACTTCCTGGCAGCAAGGTTTATCAGGTTGAAGAATCATCCTCAGAGGGAAGGGGTGAGATGCCCAACAGTAGGGACAGACAGACTAAAAATGCCCTGCATGTCCTGATTCTGTGTTGGCCCCAGGGAGATGGACTGGATGGTGTAATGTCTCCTCCATCTCTTATTTCTATTATTTATACCACGTTTCAGGCCCTTTGAGAATTCCAGTTCAAACTCTAAAACTGGAATGTGTGCACCCATAGAGTCTCGATAACAGCAAACTGCATCGTGGGTAAAGCACAGTTCTGATCTGTGCAATCGCTCAAAATTGAGATTCTCGCCAATTAAACTCAAATCCACAGCAGTTTAAACTCTCATGCTCCCCCCTGATGTGCACAGACTCCTCCACTCCACTACAGACAGCCTTTCAATTCCAACAGCTAATTAAACACTGCACACTCAAACGCGTTTCCACACGACCCGCACAACTTTAACTCTCCCCTCAGCTACGTTCAGCTAAATGACTGATATCTATGTGGTTTTGGACATGGCTAAAGCATGAGGGCCAAGGTCAGCTTGTGTGTCTGAGTATGTGAGGAGATTGGCAGGTACCAGAATCGTGTGTAATGGCAGGGGATGAGGGAATTTTCCGTAACGTGATTTTTGGTCACTCACTCACTAGACAGGACCAGAATTTCTAATGCAAGGAAACTCTTTATTTCTGGGGCAGGATGGAGTACTTCCAGGTTGCAATGATCCGTCTTAAAGAAACAAAGGGCATAAGACTAATGTGCTCTCCTCAAACAGCTGCCTGGAGGGGAGAATGCCCCGATGGGTGGGGAAAGCTGGCAACCAGCAGCTTCTCCTCTCCAAATCTTGGCTTCAGCAGAACCTGGCCTTGCACATCGTCTTGTCTTCCTTTCTTTTTCCTGGTGGGATGATAGCCTTTGATTTCTGCATAGTACATGCCAAGAATAAAGCGGCATTCTGAGTTAGGAAAGCTCACTAGTTCCTTGCCTTGGCCTCTCCTTGTTCAGCTCTGGAGACATTCGTTACCTGGTGAAGGTTCCCGGGAGATCGGGGGAGAATATCTTGGTGGTGAAGTCAGACATGGTTGAGCTGCTCGATGGACAAACTCTTGATTCCCTGTGGTCTGTCAACGCCTCCCATGTCCTGAGGTAATGCTGCCATTGCAGGAGAGAGATGCTCGTTTCCAAGAGTTTGGAACACAACATGGGTGGGTCAGTTGGCAGAGAAACACGGACGCTCCTTCATGTGAAGTACATGTTTCGTGTGATCTATTATCAAAATCACTTATCCCTTCACCACAAGGAGCTTGGTGCTCTGCCTTGATTCTAGGGAGGGTGGGGGAGATCCTCACTCGCTCAATCAATTTTCTGCTGACAGGGCTGCAATTCGTGGCGTCGGGAGGGGGTTGTGGTTCTTCCAGGACAGTCTCTCCGTGGGAGCCACAGCTGGGAGCGAGGGCAGAGGAGGTCATGGCACTTGCTGTGTGTCTTTCTCATCTCTGTTTTTTCATAGTCCTGTGGTAAAACCTCCCACCCCAAATACCGTAGCTACGTGAGCTGGTGGAATCTTGGCCTGCAACATTGTGTGCTATGGAGGGGTGGGTCATCCTACATCTTCTCATCAGTCTGGTGCTGACTCTGTGACCTCCCCTTTCTGTGCCCAGGCCTGTTTACCTGTATCCTGGGGTGGATGCTCCCACAGTTTTAGGGAAGGAGTAGAACCTGGGTGCTGCTTTGGCAGAACTTTCAGCCTAGGGTGCAAAGGGGCCTACCCCACAGCTTTTCCCATTAGTAATGCCAGATGCTGAGCCACTGGGATCAGTTGAGTCTTTCACCAGGCTAGGTGTGGTGTGGGTACAGGCTGCTCTAGACAAACAGGCACTGGGCCTGAGACACCTGTTCTCTGTCTGCTCGGCACCTTGTCTCAGTCCTCTTCTCCTGTCCCTCTTGCAGCGAGCCAGTGTTTGGTTACTTCACGCCTGACGTTCTCCACATAGTCATTGAAAGTGGAGTTGGACCCAACAGGAAGAAGGTTTGAAAGTGCTTTGGTTTGATCCCCCTTTCCCTGTCCACTTGCTGGCTACGGTCTGGGTTTGTTTGGGCTCAAATGCATGTGCCCAAGGAGTTAGCGCTGCCATGGGCGGAGGGGAACTGGCTCTCTTGGTGCTTGTTGAAGGCTTTGGCTGAGATGTGCCTTTGAAAAGCTGTAAGGAGCTTTCTCCAGGAGGTTCCTAAGTCAGCCCAGACAGTGTGTGGAGTTCTTCCCTCCAGCAAGTAACCAACCATAAACAGCAGGTGAATTCAAAGGCAGAGCTCTGATTTCTCCCAGCACCTCCAGATGTAACTCTGCATGGACATGGCCACCCAGGCCTTAGTTTAAAGTGCCTTTGGAAACTCTCCAACTACACATAATCTTTAGACTAACTTTGTTTCTTTGGTGTCAATTTCAGCTGTGATTACCCCCAAAATTGGAGAGAGAGCAAACACAGCAGGAATGAACTGACCTGCAGAGGTACTAGGGCAGTCAGCGGAGACTGGTGTCAAAGCAATGTAAAGCTGTATAGCTATGAGGAGGAACTAGAGCAGGTTCAGAATGGCAGCTGTGTTGCACTCATTCCATGGAGTCTGGGTTTGACTACCCTCTTTTCCCTGCCCTAATCTGATTTCCCACGGAGCCAGACACTCTGTTCCCACAGGGGGACATGGAGCTGGGCAGGGCTGGTTGCATCCGTTCTCACAAAGCCCCGACTCTGTCTCAACGTGCCGTGCGCTCAGGGTAAGCTCTGGTTTTTCTTCTTTGCCAGATCATGATTGTTGAGAGTGGCTCTGGAGCAGTCCGCTGGGAGCTGGAGCTAAATTCAAGAGCAGGGAGTCCCAGGCCAGCCACGCTCAGTACTGCGGATCACCGGTCCACTTTCTTTTTCTGGGGAGAGTACCAGGCAGAGGCCAATGAAACGGTGAGGGCTGGTGAGTGGGGACAGCACACGCAGTCCCTTGGGCTCATTCTGATCTCGAACTGGAACGTGCAGAACACCCCCCCTCTGCCCTTCCCATGTGATGAGCCCCAATGAAACACTCTGCCCTACCTGTGCTGTGCGCGCACACGTGTGGACACATCTCTTCATGCTCTCCTCTGCTCACATGTGGCCCCATGCCCTCGGCCAATACCACAGCCCACTCCCTTGTGATGAGCTGGGCTGAATCCCCATTGCCACCTGAGTGGTGGCGCCGTGCTGCCTTTGCAGGGGATGCAGCCCAGGCACAAGGAGCTGAGCAGAGGACTCTGTGCTTTGCACAATGAAAGGTGCTCACTAGACTGCGGGGCAATTCGCTGTTTCTTTAGCCAAAGTTCGTTCATTCACAGCCTGCTTCTTGAAAGCCAGGCAGGCCAGTGGTTCGGTGTGCTGGGGTGGCTGCCAGGTGGTGGGAGGTGGCTTGGCTCATCCATGGTGGGAGGAGGTGGGGGCTGAGCAGACTTGTTGCCAGAGAGTCTCTACAAGTCTTTACCAGCTGTGAGAAAATCGCATGTGCCTGAGCTCCCAGTTGATTTTTCATACTCATGGCACATGCCCCTGGAGAACTTGTTCTGAGGCCATGGATTCTCTGGTGCCCTTCTCTGTAGCCCCACAAGCATTGTCTGTCTCCCCGTGCCCCGGAGCCATCTCCATGGCCGTGGTAAACAGTGGCCTTGATGGGGAAAGTTAGCTGGCACCTCAACCTCTGTGCTGGGGAACCAGCCAGGGTAGGGGCCAGGAGAGCTAAATGAGGGGTGATGGCACTGCTGCTCTCACTCAGACCTTTGCCAACGTCATCCTGACTGTTGTGTGCAGACTTGCTAGGCGTTTTCCCTGTGACCGCTGGGTATGTTTTCCTGAACCACCTCCTCCTCTCTGCCCAGTGCGTGGTTGACAGGTGCCTGGCCGGGGCCTTCAGGAATGTTATGATAAACAGGGAAGGGCTCAGGGGCATTACATGCTAATCAATAAACCCAAGCTGGACAGGTAATGTCTGCTGCCTGGCTCTTGCGTTTGGCTCCAGCTGGCACAAACTAACAGAGTTGGGCAAAACCTGGCTTATTTTCCCCCAAGCCAGATGGGTGTTTTGAGAGTGTGGAGCCTTCCCCACTGGGAAAGGTGACATGCTTCCTCACCGCGATGCTCTTCTGTTTGTTTCAGGGATCCAGAGTGGCTGGCCAGAATCTGTATCTGTTCCATCCCTCCTACACCAATGTTCTCTTGGAGCTGAACAACATCACTGAGCGAATCATCACCTTCGATGGTGAGTGCTGCTCCTTGGACCCCTCCGGCAGAGATGCTGCCCGTGGCGGCTGGGCCTTTGCTCTGCCGTCTCTTGGAGCCTGCTGAGTCTCAGGGCTGGCTGCAGCGCTCTGGCTGTGACCCCCTTTTCTCTGTTCCAGCGGTGCTGTTTGAGCGGAGCCGGCATGCCTGCTATGTGCTGCTGACAGGGCCGCAGAGCAGCGACGGGCCGGGCTGGGTGTCCGTCACCAAGAGGAAGCTGAAAGAGGACATCACGGGCAGCAGGGTGATCTGGCTGAGCCAGGTGGCGGGAGACAGCGAACAATACATCAGGGACCGCTTCTTCAGGATGCGATTCAGCAGCCGAATGTGAGCTCCCGGAGAGACCCAGGAGAGCAGTCTCAGCACGTTATCCTCCAGGCTGCCTCTTGCCTGCAGCAACAAACACATTAAACCCAGATCATGGACTCACGTGGGAAGCCTCCATTCTTGATCCACAAGCCAAAGCTGGCTGCCGAGAACAGCCCCAGCAAATCCACCTGTGAGCCTGCAGGGTGTGGGCAGCCCAGCTTCTGCAGAGGTGGCTGCCAGCACAGCCAGCCTCTGAGCTGATGGGGCTTCAGTCCCTGGCTGTCTCTGAAGTGCCATCACTTCAGGGAGATCTGGTGCTTTCCCTCTCGAAATCACACGGGACCCGCTGCACTGCAGGACATACCTCAGCCAGGGCCGCCTTCCCACCACATCCCCAACTAGGACCTAGGGGAGGGCACACCTGGTTGCCAAAGGCAGGCCTCAGTTGATTACTCTCACCTACATGTTGGCAATGAGGGGCAGGGGTATGTATCTGTATTAGAGCAGGGAGGGAGTCTCTGTGTGTGCGTGCGTGCCCTGTTGGAGTTTCTTTCCCATTTGCCTGTCTAGACGTGGACTCCTGAGTAGGAATTTTCGCTCTTTTCAAAGAGTGGCCTGGATATGGCTTGTTTGTGTCTCGCTGGGATACCTGAGCGCGCTGCTCGGCAGGGACGATGCTCTGCGGTCGGTCCGGAGTGAGCCAGCGGGGCATGTGATGTCTGGGTCTGCCAGGCAGTCTCTGGACTGGAGAACCACACACTAAAGTGCTGTATACACAGCGCCCCCTCATTTTTCCAAGCCTTCAGCTCCTGCTGCATAACAACAGGCAGAGCTGCTGCCTTCTGCTGACTGAGAGAAGCGTGTGCTGCTTTTCCCCCGTTGGCCCTGACCCAGCTGTGGTTAGTTCATCCGGAGCAGAATTGCTAGCAAAGTTCCAGTTGTAGATGATGCACGAGGCGGAACAAGCCCCGCCTGGCTTGCCCGGTGCCTGTGGTGCTAACGCACGCGCTGTGCTTGGCTGCACGTGTTCCTTCCCTGGAAGTGGGTTGGCTGTTCCCAGGCTGTGTGCTGCTCATCAGAGGAACTCACAACCCTTGAAGGGAGAGTCCTTTGAGCGCTGCTACCTCACTGAGCGATGGGGGCATGGAGGCAGAGTGCGCAAGGGTCTTGCTGAGCTCACACAAGGTCTTTGGTAAAGAGTTGCTGGTAGAACTCTGGAAAGCCTTGACTCCTGATCCCCTGCTCTGATCAGTGGGTGACACTGCCCCTCTCGGTGCAAGCAGCTGGGGGAAGCCAGGACACTTGGGTGCTGCCTATTTGCTCTTGCTCTGTGAGGGGAAGAAGTGGTGGGGGTGTCTCCTTGGCGGCCTCCCTTGGCGTGGCTGAGGCACCATGCGCTCTCTGCTCAGGCACTGTGATGGGCAGGAGCAGGACCTGTACAAGCAACGTGCAAACCACAGGAATCCTGTGTGGGGAGAAGCTGCCGAGTGGGTTCTGTTGGCTGCTGGGAACAGCCCTGCCCAAGCCAACTGCACTGCAGCAAATCCCAGCTGGTTACACGCTGTTCTGGGGTGAAATGCCCGGGGACCAGACAGAATCTGCGGAGTGCGTTGGCTCCAGAGAGTGCAGTGCAGGGTGAGGGGCTGTGCCCAGAAGTGCCCTTCAGCTCCAGTTATCACAGCTCCTTAGAGCTCAGTGCTGCAGGCCTGTGCTGTGACTGGTAAGCTGGGGTGGTGCTGCTTTGGGAGCAGCGAATCTGAATTCTGCCAGTGCCCGGTGGAGGTGGGGCTGGGCGCCCCGTAGGGATGCTCAGAGGGCCAGCGGGCCGCAGAGGGCACGCCGCTCACCTGCTGAGAGAGCAGGGCCTGCGAGAGGAGTGTGGTGTCTGTGGAGTTGGGGCGCTGACCCCCAGCGGGCACCGACAAGGCTTCCTCATGGTAAGGGCAGGTGGGCATCAGTATGTCTTCATGTGAGATGGGGCTCTAAGTGCTCTCCTCCCTTTGGTCTGTGTCGGGGTCGTGCAGGAGCAGGGCAGGGTGTGCTTGGTGCTGGAGAGGAGGCTGTGCAGGACAGCAAAGGTGCTTGCGTCAGTTCCCTCCGCCAGCGCGTGTTGCACTGAGACTTAAATTGCTGCTGGGCCCACGCACCATGCACCTGGCTCATCAGTTACACAACGCCAGGCCCCGGGGAACACTCCAGGCAAAGTTAATTACAGCATCTACTGCTGGGGTTTGCTGGCGTAGCAACCAACGGTTTGCCCTTGCACTTCTGTGGCGGCCAGTGTTACCCTATGCACCCCTCCCCCCCGCCCCTCGTCAAATGATACAGTTGTGAAATGTTCGGCTTGGTGCTCTCCCAGCTGGAACAGAACCGTTTACTCGAGCGGCTGGCCATTCGGGGGAACCAGTCTGCCCGAGTGCCCCCACCATGGCCAGTTGGTGCCACTGCCCTGCTCTAAGGCGCACTGGGCAGCGCCCTACTCCGGGGGATGCCCCCAGAACATGCAGTGAGTGGGATCATGCCTCAGCTCCCTGCTCCCCTCAAGCGTGTTCTCCACAGCACTGGAAGCTGCAGCGTGGCTTGTGCCACGGATTCCAAAGGGGGCTTCCCTGGGCTTCTCCCTGACAGTCTGAGAGCGGGAGGCAGGGCCAAGCGTCGTGTCTTTGCTCTAGCTCAGGTTCCCCATTTGCCCACCCTTCAGGAGCCGTCCTCTGGCTCGGCACCCTGACGGCCTGAGACCTGATGATCCTGCAAGGCCCTGGGTTGTTCCTTTGGACCTGGGAGTGCCTTACCGCACAGCAGCGATTGTGGCCTGCCCCCTGCTGGCAGCATTGGGAGCTGTCAGTAAGCATAGTCGGTTCTATGGGTAATCTGTGGGTAACCCACCCACTGAGGGCTGGAGCTGAGATTTGGGAAACTTGGCTCTGCAGGTTGCGCCATGACTTTTGCCAGTGATAATCCTGCAGCTTGCATGCCAGTTGAACTGATATTTATCGTACACAGATTGTCTCACTGGAACCCCTTGAAGGGTCTGTGCGTCAGGATTACATTGTGACTCTTGTTTGAGTTTTTCCTCTTCCTTCCCGACGGTCTGCGCCAGGGGTTCTCAAACATTTTTGGTGGGACCCCCTTTGAAAATATTTCAGGCTGTGATGACTCCCACCCCTCCTCCTACCACCGGCATACGCAGGGACTAACAGCCCCCATAATAACTTCACGACCCCCAGTTTGAGAACCCCTGCTTTACACAGACGCAACCCTTTCAGGTAGGCACACTGAACATTGCCTCAGGAGAGCTGGATTCTCAGCTTTGGGAGACCTTTCTGGCTTTTAGTCCCTCTGTTAACACATTCCCAGATTACTTGGCAACCCAGAGTACCCTGTTAGCAATATCAGTGCCAATATCAGCACCTTCGTAATGATGCAAAAGTTTCTTTCCACCTGCTTCCCCCTGTGTCATTGTTTCTGCAGCATTTAATGAATGGTTTACTTTGTGCCTTGATTCAGTAACTCTGATGAGTGATACTAGCATAAATCACTGTGTGAGAGAGCAGTGTGTTTCTAGCACTAGGATTATTGGTTTGGCTTTGTAACTTATTGCCAATTTTGCTGTACTGGACGTGGTCTAACTGTAATGATTCAATAAATCCTCTTTTGTGTTGTTTGTAAATGGTGCTGTGCTTCTGCTGCCGCTCTTTAATGAAGCAGCGTGGCTAGCCCCTGAGTTTAGGTGATGCAGAATTGGGTTCAGCAAAATAACAAAAAGCTTGTGAAACGTGTCCTGAAACACCCCCCCCTACACACACGCTTTTCTGGAAGGAGGGAAATTGTTCTGGTGACATTTCAGAATAGAGCAGCTTGTCATGTGTTACATGTAGGTAAAGTAGCAAATTTCCCTTTTCGGTTCGTAGAGTTAATCGTGTTTGACCTGTACGTTGAAATGAAGTGACGCTAAAGACTACGGCCTCTGTTCAGCAACTGCGACGCGCTGAAGCTGCTGTGTCAAATAGAAAGGGATACTAACCAACGGAGCTAGCCTTGCTCCAGACACGTCGGGAGCATGTCATGTGAGTGTATGACTATAAACAGAAAACGAGTGTTCCTCTCCTTTCCCAGTAGCCGTGGAATTTAGCCTGCTTTGCCAATTCTGCAGGGGGACCTGGCCAAGGACTTTAGTGGAACTGGGTGCGTGTACCCTTGCAGCTGCTTGTCACGGTGTTCTCTTGCTTATTTTTCCCTCTAGATCTTCTCTAAACACTCACACTGCACCTGATCACAACAGATCTAGTTAAAATCCTCAGCTGTGGATGCTTTTAAATTGGTTTAACTGAACGGGGGCAACTTCATTGTGTAGACACAGTCTTAGTTATCTCAGGCCCATTGGACGCCTCAGTGGATCTACGTTCACATTCACATGCCCACTGCTGGGGCCAGGAGTGTTGTCTGTAACGAGGGCTTCCTTTCTCCAGAATGTTAATTAGTCCTGATACTCAACAGACGTTAAATCAAAAGCCCAAAAAGGGCACAAGCACAGTTTTTCCCTGTGCAGGTCCCATTTTGAGGCATCACTTTTTGGTTTCTCTTCCTTCATTGCAGAAGCCTTGGTTGCTTTTATTTCTGCTCATCACAATGTAACAGCAAATGATTAGTTTGTTGGTTTTGTGAGGGAGCCTGTCAACTTAACTGATCCCAGCTGTGCACCACACACAGGTGGATAGCCAAGAAAATGCACAGGGAAAGATGAAACCTGCCCCGGGACCGGAGACTGAGGATTTTGCATTGATGTTAAATGTTGAGTGCAAGATAATGCACTCCAGCGAATGGATTCAGCAGCAGGGAGCCTAGCAAGCAGTCGCAGATGCAGGGAGACAGGGCAAGAATAATGACCAGGACCATGCTGGATCTGCCATTGCAGGAAAAGGCAGTTTCAGTCCAAGCTATGCATATGCAGAGGGCCTGGGGCAGGGGCTGAGTTCAAAGCAGGCTGTGTAAATAGCAGTCTGTCCTGGGAGCGCTGGGTGTGGCTCTGGTCTCCCCACTTAAACAATGGACAGACGAGGGGCGCTCACACAAGAGCAGCTCACTGCCAGTGAGTGACGTGGGTTCATTCCTGACAGCCGGTGCCTGTCTCGGCACCTCAATACTTCATTCCTGCCACCCCCAGACTCTGCCTGCAAGCCATGAAGCGGCGACTCCGAAAAAGCCCTGGCACTCGGGGTGGATAATCAGCTGCACTTGTGCCATCTTGCACTGGGAGCTCATTACAGGCAGCCAACACTGGTGCCAGAAGCACCCCCATCCCAGCTCGGACCCAGAGCATTGGCTCTGTAACCTAATGTAACGTCCTGTGGCTCCAACTCCTTCCTCCCTGTACATCCACCGACAGCACGAGGATTCTTGGGTCTAGAGCAATCAGAAGGATAATCGCATGGGAAAACTGCCCCACCCCTGTTCCACCAGCAGCCCCCTCTACCCACAGGCTGGCTCCGTGGCCACTCCCTCCCAGCCCCTGCCTTAGCCCAATCTACTCCCTTGCATCTTGCGTTCCTTGGCCCTGTCTCCTAAGGTCATGGCTCAGCTCATGGTTTCTCCAAGGCCTTTCCTCAGTGACACTTACTTCAGGTTGTGACCTGCATCAGGACTGGGATCCTGTGGGTATTGTAGGACCCGCTGCCATAATAGCAGGAGTGAGTAAAATGTACTTCGTGGGCAAAAAAACCAGACTGCTGTAATTTGCGGGAAAACACTAAATCTCATCAGTGTACCGAGAGTAGCCTATTTCAGAAATTGCTAATTTATTTTGTTGGAGCTTCTCTTTCCTATACGTGTTTATCTCCCACACTCCAATTCCCTATGGTACACGGGCTCAAGTCAGGTCAGAGAATCACACTCAGGTTTTGTTGTTCTGTGAGGTCACCTACACGCAGACTGTCAAGACTGTATCAGTTTATCAGTGCTGGGAGCAGTTTTTCCACTAACTGTTTTTCAAAAAGCACTAATAATCCTGTCATATAAATAACTTGAATGGTATGTTTCAAAGTTCTAAAAGTGGTGCTTAAGCTGTTTGTTTAAATAAAAAAACCAAACAGCTTTCTTTTTATAGTCATTAAAAAAATCGTCCCCTTTTAAGGCAAAATTGTGGTGCAATTTGTTTTGACATTCCCCGAGCTAGACACATGACAGCAGTTTGTCATAAATAGAATTTCAGCAGTGTAAAGGCAAGTTTATTTTGAAAGAAAGAAAAAGAAAAAGGTTTGATGTTTATTATAACAGGAGTTAAAGTATTTTTACACAATTAAAGCCAGATTTGTTCTTCTAGTAGTAAAAATTGTCTGGATTCCATTTATATATATAATGTATTAACCGAGCGTGGGGTTTTATTTTTTAGTAGCACCGGAGAATCTTTCTCTTGCGGGATCTGAGGTTTTCGTGGGCGGGAGTGGGATAGAAAAGCACGAAACAACGTGGGAGTGAGCATTGCAGGGTGGGACAGGAGCAGGATTAAAAAACTAGGTCCGCGTAGGCTCAAGTAGAGCACTTGCCAAAGGCCTGCTGAAAAAGACATGGCACCAGGGCTAGCCGCGGCTTGGGTGGAACAGCTGCCCACTGAGCTGGGCCTGCAGCGCCATGTGGATGGCTCCGTGGGCGGGACCTTCCAGGGGTCAGAGCTCAGAGATGTTCTATTAGCTGATGCCTCTTCCTGCTCCTGTTCTCGGTGTGGGGACAGGGTATTGCCAGAGCCCCCTGCTCACACTACTAGGAGGAAGGGGGGGAGGAACAAAGCCAAAGGTGTGGAGCCCCTGCCACCCCCAGCTCTGCTGTGAGACGCAAAGCTCCCTGGCTGCCAGGAATCTGGGACTCCCTCCATCTCAGTCCAAAATTTGCAGAGAGCTGCCAGTTGGTCCAACTGTCCTGTGTATCAGGGTAGTGGGGCCACCTGCCCCTGGGCTTTGCCAGCGCCAGCTGCATGGCCTGCTGCTCCCCTACTCTGACCTGCATAGTAGGTGCTAAAGACCCCCTGCCCTGTGAGTCCTGCACCAAGGGGTTTTCCCTGTGACATCCCTGGGTGGGCTAGTGGGCTACCGCTGTCCTGGCAGCTGGGCTCAGGGACTGGCAGGGGCTAAAGCCCCCTTGGAGGACTAGCTGTGCCCCAATCCCACCTACTGAACATTGGCCAGCTGGTTTGCAGGGGTGGGGAGTGTTTCATGAGCACAAACTGACTTGCTGTCACTTACCATGGCAGTACCTGGTCCCCAGCTCTGAGGGGGCTGCTGCTGGCACCTACTAAGTGCTGGGGTTAACAGCTCTTTGTTTCACTGTGCGGGCTGAGGCTGGGAGTAGCCCAAGGAGGGGGTTTGCCAGAGCTTTTGGGGTTGAACTTGGTCGGGGGCCCCTTCAGGGGGGCAGCGTGGCTCGGGGGGGGGCAGTCTGGGGGTGAGATTCCCGTGATGGGTACTACCTCTGATCACCATGAACATCACAGGCCTTGGGATCCCAAGACCCCGCGGCACAGATGCTGTGACAAGGAGTCAGTCGCTTTGGGGCTGGAGTGTCCACCGGGCTCTCGGTTCCTCCCAGCACCCAGCGAGCGCCCTGGCTCCGTGAACTGCGTGCACTGTGCAGGGTTAATCTGCAGCATGACAAGGAAGGCCCCGGCACAAGCCTGCTTTGCTGCTTATGTAAGAGCTCTAATCACCCTGCAGCTGGGCCCTGGCTCTGGGCTGGAGAATAATCCTGCTCTGAGACCCCCACCCCAGGGCTCAGATTAAAGGAGCCTGGAGTGGGGCCAGGGCCCCTGCTGTTGACTTCATACCACAAAGCTGCTTCTGCTGGGCCCCATCTGTGCACCTGCCCCAGCCACGCACTCCTGACTCCACCACAGCTTATTGGAGGGCACGGCAGAGCACAGCCTCCCCCGGGGGCAGCACATCAGCAGTTTGCTACAGCTCCACAGCGCTGGGACAGCTTCATGTGATACACACACTGGGAGTCCCGCTGGCATCCTACTCTATTAAACAGCCCCTAGCCTGAGCTGTGCGAGCCTGAGTCGGCTGGCACGGGCCAGCCGGGGGCTTTTAATTGCAGCCTAGACATACCCCGAGTGCCAGAGCGAGCTCCCTAACCTGGATCATAAGATTCCAAGGAGGGGACTGTGCCTTTATCCACCACACCGAGCCGCGTTCAGCTCAGCAGCGCTAGCCCCCATGACCGTGCTGGCACCGTGCTCTGCCAGCGGCTGTTGTCAGGAATGATCACTTCCCCGGAGCAGGCTCACGATCAACATTACAGGCCTGCCAACCGATGCCGTGCTTCTAGAAACAGAGGAAGACCCGTCCTTCATCTCAGAAGAGCTGGATGAGCCGGGACAAGCGTCCAGGTAAAGGCAAGGGCAGGGCGATTGCTGGGGAGGGCAAAATGATAGGATGGAGTCCTGGGCAAAAGAGAAGCCTTGTTTGTGCCCAGCTCAGGGAGGCAGTGCCATCTCCTGAACGTGGGGATGCTCCTGCCCAATTCCAGCTCAGGGAAGTCCCCACCGCAGGCACCTTGGGGACGCGTAGCACCATGCAGGCTGGCAGGAATCCTGCCATCTCCACGGCATCCAGCGATTCCCCTGGAGAAGAACAGCACCTCGGGGATGCCTCAGGGTGGAACAGTTCCTCCCTCCGCTAAAGTGCTCTGGGCTAGTCCTGCTGCTCCTGCCAGCCGGAAATTGCTGCACCAAGTGGATCCATTGCTTTTAACAAGATTGTTTCCTAACGGTTGCAGTCCTGGTGCAGAGTGGGAGAGCCCAGAGCAGCCGGCAAGCACCAATCCAGCATTCCTGAAGCAAGCAAAAGGTTGGGATTGATGCTTTTTCTTCCTTCAATTATCTCCTGCATAGCCTGAGTACTGATCCTCAGAGAAACCCAGCTGTCTGCAAATAGCTGGTGAGTGCCCCCCTGCTGCAGCCTATGGCTGATTGATCAATTGCTTTGTAGCTGGCTTGCCAAACGGCCCAGCACAGAGCATGTACCAGTGCCAGGCAAAGGGGGAGTCAGGACCATCCCTCCTGCGTTGCCCTGGCTGAGAAAAGCCACTGAAGCTACAGACCCTAGCACAGGAGTGTGGAGAAAAGCCCTCTCACTGCACTGGACGGGCCGCCAGCTGGGACGTCGGCTGGGCCTGCCCTGCCAGGGGGCAGGGGTGAATCACAGCCTGCTGGGAGCAGGGCTGGAGGCACACACTTTGCACCCCGGAAGCAGATGGCTGGGCGGGGGGGGGGAGTCCCAGTGGAGATGGGCCCCTTGACTCAGCGCAGAGGCTCTTGTAAGTAGACCAGCGACCCTTCTGGCCCAGTATGGCCTTCTTGCACAGAGGGGGCGAGGGCCAACTCCCTGCCCTGGCCCTTTGCCCGATGATGGCACCGGCTGTGGGGGTGGGGGTGCCCCAGCTCCCACAGCTGCTGGGCCAGGCAGTGAGCGCTGCCTCCCCAGCGGGGTTGGACGATGCCAGCTCCGGGCAGTGTATTTCCCTCCCTGTGGGGACTAACACCGGGCAGACCAGGCCAGGTCCCGGGGTAAAGATCCGCGGGGTGGGATGGTGTGTGGGAGGGAGACCCAGCGGGTTGGGATGCAGGAGCACTGGAGGGGAGGGGTAGGGCTGGGGCCCTGAAGAGCAGGGGGGAGGGGCTCCGGGAGGCAGGTGGTGCAGGGCAGGTGGCCCGGGGGGTGGTAGGGCTAGGCGCCGGGCGGGAGGGGGGAGGGCAGGGTGCCTGGGTAGGAGGAAAGGGCGGGGGGGGGGGGAACAGAGGGGCGCGGCCCGGGCTGTGCCGGCGGCGGGGCCGAGCGGGTTAAGCTCCGGGCGGGCTGGCGGCCGGCGGGGGCAGCAGAGAGTCCACCCCAGGCCGGCGCCGGCAGAGCTACCCCGGAGCCCGCCCGTGACCGCCGCCGCCCTGCGCCGCCCGTGGATGCCCGGCCCGGCCCGGCCCGGCCAAGGTGAGCGGAACCGGCCCCGCCTCGGGACCCCCGGCCCCCGGGAGCGGTTCGGGCCGGCGGCGCCCCTGGAGCCGGGTTGCCCAGCTCGGGTGTGCCCGAGTCTGCAGACAGCCGAGCCGAGCCGAGCCAGGCGGGGCGGGGCTCGGGCATCCCCTGCCATCCCGGCCCCGGGCAGTGGGGGGCAGTGCCGGGCCGGGCGCCCTGCCTCTGTTCGCCCGCTGGGCTCCGCCCAGAGATGCCGGGCAGCGCCCAGAGCCCCAGGGCAGTGGGCAGGCTCCAGGCGGGCTCAGCAGGTAGCACAGCCTCAGGGCGGCCTGGCCTGGCTGGCTGAGAACGGCTGGCAGCGGGTGCCCACCCCCATCTGGACGAGACCTTGCAGTCAGGCCCATCTCCCAGGCTCTCTCGGTGGCCGCGAGCCATTGCTGGGTCTCTAATGACTGCCGGGACTCTGGGGACACCGTGGCAGCCTCAAAAACCAGCTCCTGGTTCCCGAGCCGGCAAAAAGCAGCGCTGGGTTGAGGCCCAGGCTGGGGCCCAGCTCTTGGAGCCAGATTCAGCTCTTAGCAAAAAATGAGCTCTCCGCTCTCTAGCCCTTGTGGAGGCAAGAAGAGCTTGAAAAGATGAGGCAAGTGCTGCCTGCCTGAGTCTGCAGAGAGCTTGGAACACCAGCTCCAAGAGCTGGGACCTGCCCATTCATCATTGCTCTGACCTCGGCTGCTGTTCCAAGCCACTGCCTCCCGCCCCCCTCGGACTCTGCCGAGGGCCCTGCATTGCCTTAATGAGGCTTTGTTTAGTCCAGTTCAAGACCGGATTGAATCCCATCTGCTTCTCTGTCCCCATATACTCTGTAGCCCGGGTGGTGTTTATTTTGCCCCCCTCAGAGCAGGGCAGGAATTATTTCCAGGGAGGGAGATCGTTATTTCTGCTGGCTAACGTCACAGTGGAGCAGGGACTCTTGGAAAGTCCGTCCCCCACTACCCCCTGCAGCCTGGGCTGATGGCAGCCGGGAATCCAATGGGAGGTGGGTTGCTGCTGAAAACACAAATCCTGCTGGGGGTTTGGCCGAAGGTCAGTGTCCGCACAGCACAGTCTGAGGGCTGGTCTCTGCCTGCCTGAGGTCAAGGGATCCCTGGGGGTTGGGCAGTGTCCACACAGGCTAAGAGCTGGTCTGAGGGATGCTTCCTGGGGGTGCTGAGGGCTGTGCGGCACCTCCTGTCACTTGCCCTTAGCATGAAGAAGTCTTGTCTGTTCCAGCTAGTGGTCAGCTCCCCGACTCCACTAGCCACGGCCAGCACGTGCTCTCCCCTCCCAGCCTATGCTGGGCCCAGTGTCCCTCAGCAGGTTCACGATAGGCACATCAGCCCTCTGAGGGTCCCCTGGATATGCCCAGAGTGCACAGAGTCACTGCTCCCAAGGAAGCAGGACCCCCCCCGCTTACTGGATCACCGCTCGGCGTAACACCCAGCACTCAGCTGTGTGTATCCCAAAACCAAGGAGAAGTTTATTTAACAACAGCTAGAGAACAGAGACTAGCAAATCAAAGCATTGGGAGCTGAAGGTTGCATGTAAAATAAAATCACAGCACACCTTCTAGAGCCGAGACCTCATTAACAAGAGACTGCCTTGGCTGCTGGAGTTTAGCTCACCCAAAGTCTTACAGCCTTTTCCAGCCAGGCTGGCTGTGCTCCCTCTCTCGAGACACTTTGTCTCCTCTGTGAAGGATTCAGGGTGTCTCCCGGCACCCCTAGTTGTGCGCCAATAATCCATTGGCTCTCTTCATGAACAGGACCCACCCCCCACTCTCTGGCTTTTCCTGTGTGCTCAGTTCTTGTTGCTGTCACAGTCTCTCGGCCAGCTTTCACCTCAGGCTGTCATTAGGCCTCTGGCGTGAAGCGGGCTGTGCCCGATGTGCACGCAACTGGCCAGAGAGAGGAGCGTGTGATCGCCTTCTAATGACCTGCCTTCGCTCACAGGCCTTAAGAACGCGAGTTCAGTACAGAGCCGTCTCTTCTTGTGTGCTGGCTGTACATACATTTCACATGCTTTAGATGGTCAGGATCTTGGTGGAGATCTTCCATGCCTCCCTCTGGTGACCTATTTTACATATATCCGCCCCAGGGGATCCCTGTAAAACCATATGTTCCCCTAGCACCATCTGCCAAGGGTCCATGGGTCACAGTCTGTGCGGGTTTGTTTGGGGCATTTCACCACAAGTTTTTTGCCTGATTTGTGGAGTAGCATCAGGAGTAGCACAGCTGTAGCAAGCAGGATCCCTCCTGGGCAGTCTCCTTGGGCAGTGCCAGTCGCTCCCGAGAGGTGCAAGAACCCCCAGCAGGGAAGGCTGGGCTAACTCACCCCCCGGAAAGTCTCTTCCTGACCCCATCAGCCCAGAAGCAGGAGGGGTTGTAGATCTGCCAATGCTTTCAGTTATTTTAGTCTGTCTCGTTATAACCCTGGAGGTTCCTGTTACCCAGAAAAACAGCCAGTCCCTGTTGGACTCCTACAGAGCTCTTGGCCTCAGTTGTGTATTGTGGCAGTGAGTTCCGCAGGCTAATTGTGTGGTGGGTGAGAGAATATCTCCTTTGATCACTGTTAGATTTGTTCCCTTTCAATGTCATTGACTTTCCCTTTCTTGTGTTATGAGACGGAGAACAGCTGCTCCCAATCTACCACCTCTAGACCACTCAGTTTTGGATAGTCTGTTATCCCCCACCCTGGCCTTATCCAGCCTCTCTCCAAGGGACCAACCCCAGTCGTTTGCTCCTCCGAGGAGTTTCTCCAGTCTCTGATCCGTCTCACCACCCTTCTCTGAACGTGTATCCTGTGTGAGCTGGGGCCGGCGCTGCATGCTGGGGCCAGATGTGGCCGCGGCACTGATTTATGTAAAGACAATAAAATGCTCCCTGTCCTATTCCCCGGCCTATTCCGTATGCACCGGGGTTGGCTTTTTTCTCCATGGAGCTGCCCACAGTGACGTCCAGGATGTTGTCCAGGGTTGATGCACTGCACGGGGTTCACAGGTCACCGTGAAAAGCTCAGGTTTCCCCCCATTGTGCATCCCCCACTATTTGCCAGCATTGAATCGCACCTGCCGGCGTGCTGCCCATGGGCCCTAAATTGCTCTTTTCTCTGCCCTGCTTCCCCAAGGATATGCCCCACCCTGCCCCGCCCTGCCTTGCTTGCGGGCAGAGGGGCTGAAACGCTCACGGAGTGCCCGTGTGAGGTTTGCTGGCCAAGCCCGTGCTGAGCGTGGGAGGGGGAGCGTTGGCCTGCCCGAGCCAGCGTCTCTGCTGTTCTCTTCCTCAGATGGAGCGTATGATCGTGAGCATGCAGGATCCGGACATGGGCATCAAGATGAGAAACCAGCGCCTGCTGATCACGGTGATCCCGCATGCCATGACCGGTGAGTGCTGCCAGGCTTCCCTCGTGCCGCCTGCCGGCCCCCCCAGGGCTGCTCAGTCGCCTGCCCTTGTGCCGCTCACACTTGCTATCCATCCCAGTCTGGCCCGAGCCACTCAGCCCCTGGAGCTGGTGACCACGGTGGGGAGATCCCGGGTGCGTGTGTGCCGTGACCTGGGCTCCGAGAGCAAAGAGCAGCTCTGGGACATCCCTGTGAGCGTGCGGGAGTGCTGGTGTAATGAGTGTGCCTTGCATGACAATTCCCCTGGCTGCCATCTGCTGGGCAAGAGCTCTGAGAGAGTGTGTGTGTGTGAAGGGGGGTTGATGTGAGGCATGGGTGATTGTGGGGAGGGGAGCTTGTGTGCTGAGTGTGCAAGCACTGGGACATGCATTTATCACTGTAAGTGCATGTGTGTTCAAGCACCACGTCTGGGGGCTACCCATGGGAGTGTATGTGGTGTGTGCACTGTGTGTGCAGTGATCATTGTGAGCATACACTGTTGTGCGTGTGGGTGGGCGCGCGCACACTGTATGACTGCTCCCATCCCACTGAGCCGCGCTCTGGGCCTGAGTGCCCAGGCCCCAAGGAGTCACTGTGGGCTGGAGGCTTCCAGGCAGCCCGTGTGGGCAAGGATATGTGGGGCTGAGCGGGGGGCTGGCGAGGTGGGGCAGGGCAGGATGGCTCAGAGCAGAGTGGCTGGAGCTGTGTGAGGTCCAGCTAAGGCAGGGATAAGGAGGCCAGCAGCCCTTCCCCCTCCTCCCGGCCCTGACCCCGCACCCCCTGTGACACCCTGGTCCTGACCTCCCCCCCACTCCTGTGTTATTCCCCCAGCCCTACCCCCAGCCCACCCTGTGTCAACTCCCCGGCCCTGACTTCCTCCCTCCCCCCCGCATAACCTCCCTGCTTCACTCCCATCTCCCCCCCGGGCCTGCCCCCTCGTAACTTCCTTGCTCCTGCTTCAAGCTCTATGTCACCTTTAGACACAGACGTGGGGATTGTGTCGACCTCTCCCTTCTGACTCACTGTCCCTGTGTGGCCCCACAGCCGGGCGCCCCCTACCAGCTCGCCCCCTAGTGACGAGCACTCCTGTCCCCCAGGTAATGACATCGTGGAGTGGCTCATCCAGAAGTACGCCATCTCCGAGGAGGGTGAGTGTCAGCCAGCCCTGCCTGGCAGAGCCCTGCTCCATGCCGGCAGCATGCCAGGCGAGCTGCGAGGCCCACGTGCTGTCTGGGCCGTGGCCCCCCACCCCCACGTGGCAGGTATTCGGAGACCGGATCTCTGCAGGGAGCGGGGGGGCAGATGAAACCTGCTCGCTTGGTTTGTAAGACCTGGGGCCGTGACTTCTGACGATTCCCCTGCTGGACCAAAGCAGGGCCAGGCCCCAATTCGGCCCCCTGTCCTGGATCACAAGACTGCCTCATTAGGACACTTGCCCGAGCCGCTCGCCTCTTCTCCCCACGGAGCCTGGCGTGATGAAAGGAGTGCAGTGGCCATGGGGGTGAGCCTCACTCAGCCTAGCGTTAGCCTGGCCCAGCCTGGCTTCTCCTGGCACCGTGAGGTGGGCATCTCTCAGGGCTGCTGCCGCTGTGTCTGAGCCCCAGAGTGCAGGGAAGGGGCTGCAGTGCAGCGGGTCACACAGAGATGCCAGATACCCAGCATGAAGGCCATGATGCAGCCAGCCAGGATGCTGTAGGGTGATATGGCTGCCCCGGCCAGCTTGTCTGCAGGGATATCTGCCTGGGGCCCATCCCCGGAGCATCTGGGAACCCTTCACTGCAGGCACGTTGAACTAAAAGGCCACTGTGGCGAGAGATGCACAGTGACATTAGAGGACTTAAACTGCAGCTACTTCTGGGGTGGGGTAAGGCAGCCATCGGTCATGCAGCAATGAGGCGGGAGTGTCCAGCCCAGGGGCCCCTGAGGAGAGTTGCTTCCCTTACACGGGGTGCCCCAGGAGCAGGGGTGCTCATGCCAGACTATCTCCCCAGGCTGCGTTCCTAGCCCCTGTCCCCCTTTGCCAGCCAGTGCCCAGACTCCCCAGTGCAGCCCCGCCTGTGGGAGCCGGTTCTGGCTTCATCTGGTGCTCGGGGGGGTCGGGCGTGCCCCACATCAGCAGGCAGGGTTCACCTGGTGTTAGGGGCCGGAAGCTCTTTCCCCACCTTGGACACTGGGTGCGGCCCCACGGCCAGCAGCAGCTGGGGCTGTGGTAGTGCCAGGGCTGAGTTGGGAGCGGATCTCTCCGGGTCGTGCCCTGGGCTCTGTGCCAGGCTGGGCCCCTCGGGATGGCAGCAACCCTGGTGTAGGCACATCCCGTCTGCCCCTTGGCCACGGGGAACCAGCCTGCAGCTCCGCACGGATGGCTATTGTTGGCGCTGTCATTCCCTCCTCCCTCCCGTGTGCGGCCCCAATCCTGCGAGCAGCCGGAAGGTCGGGGAGGGGCTATGCCAGGCTCGGAGGGGCCGCCCACACCACTTATCCAGCTCGTTTGAGTGCCCCCGTGAGCCGACGGCATGTCCGGGGGCTCGCTACACGCCTGACGGGGGATTTCGGGGAGATGGGGGCACCGTGGAGGCGTGGGAGAGGCTCTGGGGCAGTGGGCGGTGCAGGCCCAGCAGCAGGCGGACGGGAGCGGCCCCTCCTCTCCCAGCCCCCTGGTTACGCTTTCTGCCGCAGAGTCCTTGCACCTTGGCAACCTCCTGGTGAAGCACGGCTACATCTACCCCCTGAGGGACCCGCACAGCCTGGTGCTCCAGGCGGACGACTCCCCCTACAGGTTCCAGGTAGGCCAAGTGCTGGGAGTGGGGCTGGCGCTATCCCTGAGGGGGCTGGGGCTCCGAGCCTGCTCCCCTTACACCTTCCTGGGAGGCCTGGCGCTGGGGGCGGGGGGCACTTGCTCCAGGTCTCCCGATGCCCCTGATGCCGTACTGAGCTGCACTCAGGGCAGGCCCTGCAGGGACTGGGGCTGGCAGCCAGTGCATGCCCGTTGCACTGTCCCTGCAGGCCCGGCGCCAGGCTCATTTCAGCGCCTCCATGTTACCTGCCTGGAGGGTCCTGCCCGGAGCGTGGGCACGGGGTGCTCTGCTCCATGGCTGAATCCACTCCAGCACCCGCCCAGCCTGCCTGGCCCTTCTCCTCTGTCACGCTAGCAGACAGTGCTTGCTGGAGAGGGCTGTACCAAGAGCGAGTGAGCCACCTGCCGGCGGGCTCCCTGCCACCCTTGTGTGGGACGTGCCAGCTGGAGCCTGGGCTGTGTCTGTTTTCAGCCTGGGAGGGCTGGGGACAGGGCATTTAAAGGGGCCCCGCTCAGGCGAGTCCCCTTTGGAGAGGACCAACTTGGGGGCCTGATGCATGGCAGTGGCCTGCTCCATGGGAAGCAGCTGCAGAGCCATGTGGTTTGACTCAGCCCGGCTGGGCTCTCCCACCGGGGCCCACACGTGGCACCAACTTCTCTCGACGCCCTGAACGTGGGCACCATGTGAGCAAGATCCCAGCTTTAGGGGTGCCCCTGGGAGCCCCCTGCTGTGCTCCTGCAGATCCCCAGGGCTGGGGGCGGGGAGCTTGTGTCACTGCAGAGACGCCCTTGGCAAAGGGAAGGGGGCAGCAGTGACTGTGAACCGGTGCCTTCTGCAATCTGCCAGGATGCACTGCTTCTGAGAGCTGCGGGAGAGGCTCCTGGAGGCGGTGTTGGTGGTGTGCGGGGGTTCACCAGGCTGCACCCGCCTGGCAGGTTGTTTCCAGGGCAGTGGGGAGAGCTCCGTGCATGGGGCAGCTCTGAGGGGATCTGCTCCGGCATCTCTGACCTGGAGCTTGCCTGCCGTTTTCCCCAGGAATGGGGGTGGCGACGGGGTTGATCTGTCCCGTTACCAGCCCCATCCCCGCCCCGAGCCCAGTGGTTTCTGGCACAGATGCTTCTCCGGTGGGTCTAGGGCTAGTGACCCACCCTCGCCCAGCCATAGCGGTGTCAGCATCTCTCTCTCTCTTTGCAGACTCCCTATTTCTGGACAAGCTCCAAGTGGCCAGCCACGGAGCTGGATTACGGTGGGTGTCGTCCCGCCCTGCCCCACGCAGGGCACAGGTTGCCTGGCCTGAGGCTAAAGAGCCCCTCAGCCCTGGTCGAGCCTGTCTCGATGGCCCTGTGGCCAGGCTCTGCCCCACTCCGGAGCCAGCTCCCCCTCGCCCCCCACCTGCGGGAGAGGCACCTGTGAGGCGCAGGCTGCTGGCTGCCATGAGAGGGGTGAAGACCCCATCCCAGTGCCGGGGCTTTGGGTCCTGCGGGCTGCAGAGCAGCAGTTCCCCAAGCCTGTGCCCTCCCCTCCCCCCGGGCCCTCTGAAACAGGAGGACGTGCTGCATTTGTCTCCCGTTCCCCAGAGCCTGGGGCTGGGAACCTGGTGTCCTGCCTTCCCCTCTGGGCCCTGATGGCTGGGCAAGCCCCTGACCCTCCCTGCTGCCATTCCCCTGGTGCAAATGGGCAAGGCTCACTCCCGGGGGGGTGGATGGGCAAAGGGGAAGAGGCATCATTCTTGTGATGCCCTCTGGAGAGATCAGAGCCAAGGCAGTGCCAGGCCAAGCTGCCAGGCCCGCACAGCTCCATGATCATGGACTCTCCACCCTGAGAGGCTCCTCTTCTTCGCTGCAGCCATCTATCTGGCAAAGAAGAACATCCGCAAGCAAGGCGACCTCATCGACCACGAGAAGGTACGAGCTGTGCTCATCACAGCTCACCACAGCGGGGCATAGGGGCAAGGCAGGGGGCAGTGCCCTGTGGGGGGAGCAGGGCACTGAGCTTCCGCCTAGGAGAGCTGGATGCAAATCCCAACCCTCTTTAGGTCACAAGTGCAATGAGTTTCAGGAATCTTAGCCTAGCTTCTAGTGGAGATTTGTCCCCTTCAAAGAACCACATCATCTGAGCCACTTTTGAGTCTCTGCTTAGCAGAAGCCCATGTCTGAAATATGGGGGGGGGGGGGCTGCAAGTTGGGATGGATGGGCAGTGGCAGAGGTGGGGGGGAGCCCAGGATGGGATGGTAGGGGGCTGTGGGTTGGGATTGAGGGGCAGCGGCAGAGCTGTGGGGGGCAGGGAGCCCAGAGCTGGGCTAGCAGTGTGCTATGGACAGGATCGGGGAGTCAATGGGTCAGGAGTCCTGGGATGTGATGGAGGCCCTTTGAATGTGGGGGGGACCCACGGCCCCATGTGGAATGGGTTGGGTCGGGGGATGTGCTTGCAGGGCTGACTGCCCTTTACGCTCACTTTAGGATAACTACAACCTGCTGCACAAGAGAATCAACCACACCTGGGATTTTGTGGTGATGCAGGCACGGGAGCAGCTCCGGTAAGTCCCCTGCAGCACGGCTGGGGGGACCGAGGGCCAGGGCAGCTCTTTGCCCTGCCTGCATTGACATCTGGCAATCGATGACCCGTGGCCACAGAACGTACCAAGGGCGCTGTCAGGCTCAGCAGGATGGTTATGGCGCCACAGCCAGGCACCGGGGGCGTTTGACCGAGCGCTGGATGTGAGCGCAGGCAGTGCAGGGGCCCCTCTGGGTGAGGCAGGGCCTGGAGCTTCCATTGCCCCCTGCGGCGGCGAGTGGGGCTGCAACCAAGCCGGGGAAGGCTGAGACCTGGCACAGCCCCCTCTTCTGGGAGTCGCCAGGAGCCGTCTGCCCTACCGGCTGGGGCGTTGGTGAGCTGCTGCCCCTGGTCCCACTGTGCTCTGATGCTACCCTTCTATTGACAGGGCAGCCAAGCGGCGACGGAAGGGGGACCGCATCGTCATAGACTGCCAGGAGCAGGCCTACTGGCTGGTCAACAGGCCCCCGGTAAGGCTGGGCTGGGAGCTCGCCACCGGCCCAGAGCCAGTGGGTGGGTGCCGGAAGGAGAGGGAAAACCCCTCGGGGGCAGTCTGGGGAGCCCTGGGGGTGGGGCGATCCTTTGTGTACATTGGCAGGAGGACCCACGGGACAGGACCGGCGGGGCAAGGTGTGGGGTGCTGGCAGGCGGGACCCTCAAGGTGGGGCAGGGCGGGGTGTGCTGGTGGGCGGGACCCATGGGGTGCCATGTGCTGAGGTGGCAAGGCATCACCCCAAGGTGGGGTCTGGCCAGCCCTGGGTGGCCCTGTGGTGACGGCTGCATTCCAGCCCCTCTTCCAGCCGTGGGCATGAGAAGGGCACATAGCTCCCGCCTCCATTGGCACTGCCACCCTGGGTGCCGTCTATGCCTGCACGCCCCAGCCCTGGGCACTGAGAGCCAGAGAGCAACCCCTGGCAGGATCCCAGGGCCTCGCTCCGCTAATCCCTCGCTCCCATGGAGCCCAGCACCGCAGGGTGGGGGGGTCTTCTCTCTACGAGCCGTGCAGCATAGAGGTGCACACATGACCCTGTGCCAGCTCCCAGCAGCTCTGCCCAGGAGCATGGTGCCCCCAGGCCTGGCCGCTCTCCCGGGGACCCAGCGCAGTAGTGCCAGTTCACATTAACAGCTGTCATGAAATCCCCGGCATGCCCTTTAGTCTGATGCCAATCGCTGCCTGCGGCTGGGGGCTGGGCAGGCCCTGAGGGACGTGGCCTCACTGTCCCTGGGGGTCTCCCAGCCCACTGCAGCTGTGCTGCTCTGACCTGCGCCCGCTGGGGCGGGAGTGTAAGTGGCCGGGTGGAGTGGGGTGGGGTGGGTCATCTGGAGCACGCTGGGGCAGAGTCCACGTCGGGGCAGCAGCACCCCCTGTCCAGGCCCCCTGTCGTCCTCACATGTCCCATGTGCAGGTAAACTGGCTCCAGGCAGCTTTGTGCTAGCCATGCCCCCAGCACCGCGGGACTGGGCCAGTTCCCTGGGGCCTAGACTACAGCTGGCACCCTTGGGGGCTCTTTCAGTGGTGGGCAGCTACCACCCTGGGGGACTGGGTTGAACCAGAGCGTGCTGGGCCTGCAGCCCTGTGTGCCAGGACAGGGGCTTGCCCACCCTTTGGGCTCTATGGGGACTGGTAGAAATGAGGGCTGCCTGGAGTGCAGGGGACATGCGTTGCTACATGTGCCCGGGAGCAGGGCCCTCTGCCCCCTGGGGCTCTGACGCTGGCATGGAAAGTGCTAACAGGTGGCTAGTAGGGGCCCGTTCTTAAGGCTGTGCCCAGTGTGGTGTGAACTGCCCCACATGCAGGAGTCCCCAGTCCTTCCTTCCCTGCGGAGACCATTCGTAGCCTGATGGACTCCCCGGCTCGCCCCCACACTCGGCATCCCCCAGCGCCCCCTGCTTCCCTGGCCCCCAGCTGTCTCTCCCCAACCCCCCTTCTTCCTTCCGAGGCCTGTCTGGGCCAGAAGGGGAACCCGCCCTGCTCAGCCAATGCAGCTCCCCGCAAACACCCCCCCCCCGCCGCCTGTCGGTGCAGTTCCCCGAGGTGCGGGTTAGGCTGGTGTTGGCGCATCTACACCTGGGCACTGCCCCGGTCCCACAAGGTCAGGTCTGGGTGGATTGCCTCTCCCTGTGCCAGGGTGTCTCAGAGCCAAGGTGGGATCTGCCCCGCGTCATGGTGGCCACATGGAGGCAGGGGGAAGGCGAATGCCAGGGTGGGGGCAATAACCTCTTTCTCTCTCCTCTTGCAGCCTGGAGCCCTGAACGTGATGGAGCACGGGCCAGAGCGGAGGAATTGCCACATCAGCCGGGTGCAGCTGGTGAGTGTCATGCCAGCGTGTGCCCCTCCCTCACTGCCACTGCGTCGCAGGCCGGGGCCCCTCTCTGAGGCTTCAGAGAAAAGGGAAAAAATCCAGCATACAACGGTGCCTGGGGGGGAAATTTCCCTGCTGCCTGGTGTGGTGACCGGCCGCAGCCCCGGAGCGCAAGAGCGGCATTGCAGCCATTCTCCTAATCACAAGCGCAGGGATGCGATGCCAGCACCCCTGTCCTCAGCCGGGTCCCCACCGTCTCCCCGGAGATGCTTGGTCCACTGGCAGCTGTGGGTGTGCCTGAGCCCCTGGTGGCATGGCCCCAGGGCATGACCTCTCTGTGCCTAGCCCCAGTCACTGCAGATGGCAGTCGGGTTTCTGCTGCTCTCCCCGGCGGCCCCTCTCAGCGTCGCCAGATCTCAGGGTGCCTCTGGGGGCTTGGGATAAGTCCCAGGCATATTAACTTCTCCCTCCCAGCTGCTCTCCACACCCGCCCACCTCTCTGATCTCTCTGTCCCTATGTGGCGTCTGTGCCCCTCTCTGTGTGCCCACCGCCTCTCTGATCCCCAGGGCCAGAGGCATTCAGGGGCTGTTTGCTCCCTTCCAGATGGTTGGGAATCCTCGCTGGGCCGGGCTCTGCTGATCTGTGGGGAGAGCAAGGCCTTCCCCAGCCCCCATAGCTGCTCCCTGGCCATGCCATCTGCACCGGGTGATAGGCTGGACCTGGCACTCCTGGGCTGTCTGTCCTAGCATCACCCTCTCTGTCGCCAGAGACCTGTCGGCTCTGAGCGCCCTCCCTTCGCCTCCCCCATGGCCACAAGACCTGCCACTGCAATGGAACAGGGCTGCGGCAGGAGAGCCAGCCATAGCCCTGGGCGAGTGACGTCAGCCGATGCCAGGAGGCGCTAAAGGTCCCGTGGCTCCCCCGTGGGCACCGGGTCAGTCTCTGGGCACAGCCCTCGCTGCAGTGAGCAGCTGGCCTTGGGGGTGGAGGTCTGGTCTCTCAGTGCCTGCTGGCTGCCCCGTCCTGTGTGTTGTAGTCACTAACCCAGCCCACGGGAGCTCCTGTCCCTCTGTCGTGCCGGCTCCTTACTAACTGCTGGGCTTTGTTTCTCTTCTCCTGTCTCGTGCCGCGTCTTCCGTCCAAGTAAGTGTCTCTAACCCAGGGCTGCCCACGAGGGGGCCTGTGCGATGGGCTGGGCTGCGGGGGCTGGGGGAGGGGGGAGTGCCCAGGCGGCAGCAGCGCCTGGCAGTTAGAGCAGGGCACCGGGAGCCCGGACTCCTGGGTTCTGTTCCAAGCTCCTCCACTTACCGGTGTGTGAGCGGGGGCTGGGCAAGCGAGCGTGCCCCCTGAGTGGTGTGGAAGGAGGCCGTGTGGGGGCAGTGCTGCCTAGTGGATGGAGCGAGGCTCTGGGCCATCCCTGATCCCCCCCGGCCATGGGGCTGGGTAGCCCCAGGGACTGCAGCTCTCGAGTTCATGCTGCGAGTTGCAGCTGGGGCCGTGCAGTCGTGCCGTCCTTCCTAGCCCAGCTGGGGGCTGCATGGCCCAGCACGCCAGGTGGGTCCCTGCGAGGAGACCACGCCCTGGGGCCTGCTTCCCCCGTCTCCTGGGCACCCGCCTGTGATAGTGCCACGCAGCTCTGCGCCCATGAAGACACCTGCCCCTTCCCCTACTGTGCAGTGAGGTGCTGCCTACAGGGGATGGGTGCCCATTGTGTGCTGGGGGCATTTGCAGGTGCCCATCACCCTGGCGTCAGCCTTGTGGCTGTGAAGCTCCCTGCTTCCACTTCTCCCCCTGGGACCTGGGGAGCAGGGATCCTACTGCTATTCCCCCAGGGCTCCGGGCCCTGCCCTGCCCTGGCCCGGCCAGAGTGGAAAATGGGGGTTCCCGGGTTGTGCAACTGCCCCGTTGGGCAGAGCAAAGGACCCTCCAGAGCCTGCCCAGCCCCCACGGCCCCGGTCCGGCTGGGCTGTTGACACAGCTGAGAGTCCCAGGGCTGGGCTGCAGCCAGGAGCACCGTGGGTGCAAGGCTGGCGTGGTTCGAGGCGGGCTGGCAGCCAAGCCTTGAGAGCTGGGCCTGACCCCTTGTGGGCAGGGCTGGCGCGGCCGAGCTCTCGGCTCCCAGCAGGGGTTGCCCGGGGGCTCAGCTGGGTGCTCACGCTCCTCCATCCATCTCTTTCAGCCCAAGAACACCGATTACTACAAGCGGGAGGTGAGTGCGGGGTTGGTGCGGCCCAGCTGCACCCTGGGCAGGGGGTTGGCAGGGCCTTGTTTTGGGGGCTGTGTGGGACCCCCACAGCTGGGCTACAGGCGCCAGCAGAAGCGAGGCCACTGATGGCCCGGGGTTCGGGCAGGCAGGCCTGTGGGGTTTCCTGACATGCTTGTGACCCTGCTGGAAGCCACACAGCGATGGCAGAGCCAATGCTACTGCAGGAGTCCGGGCATCTGCAGTACCAGGGGCTGAGGGACATGGCCAGGACTGAGGGGACGGGCCGTGCCCGAGGCTGTGTCCTGCATCCCGCCTTGCCAGGAGCAGGGAAATCTTTGCTAAATCTGTCTGGAAAGGGGAAGGTTGGTGCCTCGGGCACCCAGGGGTTGGCTCAGGCTCTGGCTGTTTCCCTGTGAGCTGTGCCAGGCTGCGGGGGCAGGGGCGGGTAACAGTTAGCAGCAGCCGGAGCAGTCCTGCCTCTCCAGGGTCTGTGCCCTGCATCTCGGGCCAGCCGGGCATTGCAGTTCTCCCCTCACCCCACTGCTCTCTGCTCCCCCTGCGGCCGTGCCCAGATCGAGTGCTGCCGAAAGGCCATGGGCAGGACCCGGGTGAAGTCCTCCATTTGCCTGGAGGGGTAAGTCGCTGTCCCAGGCGGGGGGTGGAGAGGGACCCGGGAGAACCTCGCTGGCATTTCCGTCCCGGTCCCTGGGCATAGGGCTGCGCTGCTCTCACCCCCTGCACTGCCCCTGGATCTCCCTCCACTCACACCTAATAGCACCACCCACCCCCCCCAGCCGCTGACACCCAGCGGGAGCTGCAGCTTCCCTGTGCGATGCCCTTTTCCAGCATCCAGCCACTTGGACATGTGCGTCCCTGGCACAGAGCCCCACTGACCTTTGCCAGTGGGATTGTTATTCCCGGTGCCCTTCAGTCCCGACTGCAGCCCCTACCACCCCAGCCCTGGGCTTCCCTCCCCCAGCTCTGCTGGTGCCCCTCAGTCCCGACTGCAACCCCTGCCACCCCAGCCCTGGGCTTCCCTCCCCCAGCTCTGCTGGTGCCCCTCAGTCCCGACTGCAGCCCCTGCCACCCTAGCCCTGGGCCCCGAAGGTGGCCGTGTCCATATTTCAGCATGGTCCTGCAGCCTCCTGGGCCTGCTGGCATCTCCACACCACAAGCTGGTGCTTGTGTGACCCTCCCAGACACAAGCTTGCCCCTGGCTCTGTCCCGCCCTGCCACAGCGAGCCATGGGGCTGGGCAGGGCTTTGAGGGACTGTCCAGCAAGACGGGTGCAGCATGGCACATGCCCGCTGCCTGGCTGGGGCTGCTGACCCACTGCAGCCTTGACCCTGAGCCCTGCCCCTTCCCTAGGGCTTGCTGGGACCCAGCTCCCCACAGCAGCGGGCTTGGCCTCCCAGAGAGCCCGCAGGCAATGTGCCCTCAGAGACCAGCCAGGTGCTGTCCCTCCGTCTCTCTGTTGGGGGGCACTGATGCGGCGTGTGGGCCAGAGCAACACCCCACAGCACTGCTTGGCCAGACCCCCCTACCCCACAGCTCTGCGGGCGCTGGACCTGCCCACTGGGCTCATGGCCAGGCCCCAGCATGGGGCCCAGAGCCCAGCCCTGCTCACCCTCGCCTTTCCCTCGGCAGGTACATCAAGTTCAATGAGCAATACGTGCCCCATGACCCAATCATGTCTGGCTGCCTGCCCAGTAATCCCTGGATCACGGACGACACCACGTACTGGGCCATGAACGCACCCACGTAAGTGCCCGGGGTGGGGGGACGCGCAGGCCAGCGTGTGGGGCTGGCAGGGGCAGGAAAGAGGCCAGTGTGCCGCAGGCAGTGGGCACTGGGTTGCTGGCCTCTTCAGGCCAGGGAGAGTGGGTTCTTGGCCCTGCTGCCACAGGCGGTGCAGAGCGGGTCCCTGATCGGCGCTGTGCCTGCTCACAGACCTCGCCGTGCCAGCAAGGGGCACTGCCATGGGCACGAGGGGAGAGGGGATCCTGTGCCACAAGCCCAGTCGCCATGACAGCCAGAGACCAGTAGGCCCCCAGCTGCTTGGCCCAGCCGGTACTACCGTGCACAGGAACAGTCCTGGGGGCACTGCCAGGCCTGGCCCTGCCTTCTGGGGACTCATGACAAAGAGGCCAGGGCCTGGCTGCCTAGCTCCCTGGAGCTCCCCTTGGCCTGGCCTGGAGGGGGCGTTGGGCAGCGGGACCCCCTGTGACCTGGGCTCCCTCGCCTTCAGGGTGACACCGCCGACCAAGCTGCGTGTGGAGCGCTGGGCCTTCAGCTTCAGCGAGCTGCTGGGCGACGCGCTGGGCCGCCAGCAGCTGCTGGAGTTCCTCAAGAAGGAGTTCAGCGGTGAGTGTCCCGCAGGCCCGGGCTGGGTCCCCGATGCCAGGCTAGGGCTGGCTCCTCCTTCCCGCCCCGCTGGCTCCTCCTTCCCGCCCCGCTGGGGCCTGTGGCCAGCAGGTGCAGGGAGCCAGGGAGCGTGGCGCCTCCTGGGAGAGTCCCTCCAGCACCAGGGGTGCAGGATGCTGGGCAAGACTCAAGCACCGCTGGGCTCATAGGGGTCGGGGGACTGGCACAGCCAGCAGCGGAGCCAGGGACCTGCCCTGTGCACGGCCCTGCCTGGGGTCAGTCTTCCCCCCATCCCTGGCTCCCCAGCGACGCACGGGACGGGGCCGCTCCCTGCTCTGCGCTGCCAACGGTGTCTCTGTCCTGCCAGCCGAGAACCTGAGCTTCTGGGAGGCGTGTGAGGAGCTGCGCTATGGGGAGCAGGCCCGCATCGCCCACACCGTGGACTCCATCTATCAGTGAGTGCCCTGCCCCCATCGCGCATGGGGGGACCAACCCCAGACGTGGGGGCAAGGGAGGAGAACATACCAGTCCCAGATGTGCAGGAGAGGCCCAGGGCACCTGTGAGGTGTGGGGGGCCCTGTCCGAGGTGAGGGACCTAGGTGTCAATAGGGGGCTCCCCCAACGACCCCCCAGCTTGAGCTGCCCTGACCGAGAGCACCTGCTCGTTGTGGTCTGGGCCTGGCCTCTGCCCCTCAATCCTGCAGTAGGAGCCCCTTGGCCATTGCCCCTGCCGCGGCCTTGCTGGGAGCCCCGGACCCAAGCCAGAGCAAGAAGGGGGATATCGTTGCCCCTGGGCCAGCCCTGCTCAGCCTGCTCTGCTCTCCAGGCAGTTCCTGGCCCCCGGCGCCACCCGCTGGGTGAACATCGACAGCAAGACCATGGAGAGGACCCTGGAAGGCATCCAGACGCCCCATCGCTATGTGATGGACGATGCCCAGATGCACATCTACATGCTGATGAAGAAGGTGGGGGCCTGGGCCCTGCCCCCATGGCCGGGCTAATCTGGGCACTTGCCCTTCCCCTGCAGCCAGTCTGGGCCCTGGCGCCACCTCCTTGCCCTCAGCTTCTGCCTCAGGTTACCTGCGGGTGGGGCTGGAGGAGCCCTGGGTGGCTGGCTGCAGCTTTACCGCCACGGAGGGGGGGTGTCCTGCTTGGAGGGTGGGGGAGGGCGTTCTCCCAGGGCAAGCTGGTCAGTGTGGGGGAGAGGCCCTGGGGCAGGCTGGCTCGTTGGGCTGGATGGCTAGGGGGCAGGTTGCGGGCCGGCCGGGGGGGCCTCCCCCTCCTCTCATGCTCTGTGCTGCCCCCCCAGGACTCATACCCGCGCTTCCTCAAGTCGGAGCTGTACCGCAGCCTGCTGGCCGAAGCCGTCATGCCCCCGGAGACCAAGAAACGGTGAGTGGGGCCTGGCGCAGCCGGTGGGCACGGAGCGCCTGGCCTAGGCCTGCGGGAGGGGCTGAGAGGTAAGGGAGAGGCGCCCGTGCCAGCCCCACTCGGCTCTGCTCCCATCCTGGGCACTACCCTGCCCCAGACGCTCACCCACCACATGCCAGGAGCTAGCCCCACCCTGCACTCACTCTTCCCCGGGCACTCACCCACCTCTGGGTGCTCCCATGCCCCCCCCCCGCTGCCTGCCCTGCCTCGGGCGCTAACCTGTGGCTCTCTCTGGCAGGGTTTTCCCCTTCATGAGGAAGCAGCGTCACTCCAGCCCCAGCCCGGCGCTGCTGCTGCCCGCGGGGGAGCCTGAGGCGAAGGCTGAGGACCAGAGCAAGGCGCCTGCCGCGGTCGCTGTCCCTGCGGAGAGCTAGGCCCCCCACCTGCCCCAGGCTGAGCGCTCTGTACAGAGAGGCGGGCATGGGCTGGATGAGGTGGGGCAGCGGCTGCTGGGCCCCATGGGGCCACCTGCTCCTCCCCCACCCTGCCTACCATTGTGGCCTCGGGCTTCCCGGGCGGGGTGTTCGGGAGGCAACCACCTGTCCCTGCCCTGCCTCACCCAGGCAGCGCCAGGGCAGCGTGGGCCAGCCGGGGGAGTCTGTTCTGGTCCAGCGGCCACAGGTGGCTAGCTGGGTAAGGAGGGCAACTCCGCCCTGGCCCGTGCCCTGCAGAGCTGGGGTGGCCGGATGCACGAGCAGGGCCAGCTCTCACCCCTTGGCAGTGCCAGAGCCTCGCTGAAGCCTGCACAGCAGAAGACTGGCATATGTGCAATCCTGGGCTCGCTGGCCGGGCTGACCCGATCTGCAGCGCTCCCTGGGCCCCAGACACACCACTAGGCACAGCGGCTGGGCGCTCAGCCTCAAGGTCCCCTCCTTGCACCCCACCATGGGCTGCAGCCCTCGTGACACTAAAGGATAAAGCCATACGACCCGGGAGGCTGTGTGCCCAGCCCCACGGGGTGCCCCACATGGCACTTGCGGCAGCTCCTGCTCCCTTTGCCTTAGCTCTTAGAGCAACCCCGCTCCCTGCCCCCGGTGGTTCTGTGGGGTGAGTGGCTGCAGTGGACCCCCCTCAATGAACTGCCTCCTGGCTGGGCCAGGGTGGCTCCAGCATGCTGGGGTGGGAGGGATGTGCTGGTTGGCACATGAATGCCTGGGTTTGGGACACTGATGATCAGGGGCAGAGCCCTGGGCTCTGGGCTGAGCACAGCCCCTCCCAGAGGATCCCCCCCCCACGTAGCCTGGCCCACCAGGAGCACCTTGCTCGGGGGGCAGGTGTGTCCGATGGTGCCAGCCTGGCCAGTGCTGCAATGGGGCAGCCCCTTCCCCCCCCACCGCCCAGCTGTCTTGCACTGAGCAGAGTCACTAATAAAAGATCTCGTGGGCAACTCTGGGCCAGGCTCTCATGGTCTCTTTGTTGGGGGTTGGCAATGTAGGGTCGCTGCCATGGGCTGTCTCTGGCTCAGGGGTGGGGCATGTTGAGCAAAGCCCCACCCCTTATGGAAATTGGCGCAGGGGATGCGACAGGTGCAACACTGAGTAGGCAGGCGTGGGGTGCAGCCTAGCAAAAGGCCACCGAGCAGCCGTTTTGGCCAGTGCCACTCTGCCCCGCCCTGGTGCCTCCTGCAGAGGGGCTGAGGCCCCCTGGTAAGCAGGGCCCGGCGGGGCAGAGAATGCCTCTGTGCACCCCCCGGCGGCGTTCCCGCTGCACTCCTGGCATTAGACTCCAGGCCCTGTCAGCCCCCCTGTTTGAACTTCACTGCCCTGCCCCAGGGAAGGGGCGGGATGGGAGAGAGTTGGCGCCTGGAGCGAGACGTGGCCTGGACTGATGGGGGTGGTGGGGGGCTGGTGGATTGGGGCAATTTACCCCCACCTGTTTGGCCCAGTGGCCCTTCAGCATCCTCTGGCCTAGCCCTTGGGGTATGGGCTGCTGTGCCAGCCTGGCCAGGCCGGGGGAGAGGCAGGCTCAGCCCAGTAGCAATGTCACCCAAGAGCAGACAGCACTGCCATGGATGTGGGGCAAGGAGGGGGCGTGTCTGGGCCCTTCTGCCTACCGCCCCAAGGGCCAATGTCAGGGCCATGCTGGGCTCACACCAGGGTAAGGCACTATCAACAGGCCACATTGTAGGGCCCAGCCCCGAGTTTCCCATCACCATGGCTGGCCCTGTGTGAGTGAGGGCAGACTCCTGCCCACAGCTGTGACCCCCAGGGGGCAGGGTAGAGAAAGTAGATGGAGCCCCTTCCCCAGCCCAAACCCCCTCGGCACAGTGGCTGGGAGGGTGAGTAGGATTGGGGGGCGGGGTTTGAGGTGCCAGGCAGGGGAAGTGGGGCTGGGAAGGGAGGGAGCCCAAGGGAGTAGCCTCTGGTGGGATCAGGGGAGGGCGGGAGGGCCAGGGGATCACATGTCCTTGGAAATCCTCCCGCCCCTGCTGCCACTGGCCCAGCTCCCCCTGCGGCGTCAGTGCCATGTCTGCACTGGCGTAGACACTGTTATGGCTGGAGCCTGGGCTCTAGGACCCAGCTGCAACTGGCGCCCAAACGTTTACACCACGGGCATCTAACTGCAGTGTAGACACACCCTCAGCCTGGTCATGCTGCGCTTCTCCTGTCCCGGAGAGCTCAGTCTAGAGGGGAAGTGATTTGCCGGGTCCCAGCTCTCCTGACTCCTGGCCTGTGCTGCCTGCCAGGCTGAACGAAGAAAGGCACTGGGCGAGGAGGTTTTCACAGGCTGAGGTTTGGCGGTTGCCATCTTGTTAGGTCCTGTTTTCACATGGATTGTAGGAGGCTGGCAGGGAATCAGCAAACCTCTCCAATGCCCTGTTACTGGCTCCCCTGGATCGGCAGGGACAGGTTAGCTGTGGCTGTCCCAGGGCTGGCTCTGGGGAGACCTGCTCGCCCTTTCCCAACGACGGGCTGCATCAAATGCTCCACCAGCAGCCGCGTGTCCCTGTCCCCTGCTGCCTTTGTCTGCCGGTGCTGGAATGGCACCAGAAACGGCAGGCGGGCTTTGTTTGCCATAAAACTCAGGCTGCTTATTCCTCCCGGCTCTTTTGGCCTCCAAATCTCGACAGCTGGTTTCCTGTAGGCACTGCTGTCTGATTTGAGAGTGGGTTCTCCAGACGGCGAAGGCTGGGACCGTCTTTCTCCCCCGTCTGAAGCTGGCGGCCGTGTCGGCTTTTTCTCCAGGCTCCTGCTCCCCAGCAGTTTTCACAATAAACTGTCGGGGGCTCTGTGAGTTCCCCTGTGGGCAACTCACCTGGCTCATCATGTTTTCATCCTGGGCCTTCCTAAGCATCCCTCCCTTTCTAGCAATCCTCCCAGTGGGAGAGGGCTGGTGGGGGGGAGGGGATAAAGCAGTGAGACCGTTGAGTGGGCGCTGCGCTTGTTAAGGCTGGGGAGATGGAGGAGCTCAGGAGGGCCAGTGCGGTGGTGCTGTGCAGGTGGCGGGAGGTAGATGTGCGGGAGGCGGCAGCTCGGGTTCAAGAGTGCTAGGGCCATGGATGGTGGCAGCCCCCGGCAGGATGTGGGGACGTGCCAAGTGCCCAGGGAAGCACTCGTTCTGCTGACTAAAGATGAGGCTACGTGCGTGAGGGCCGCAGAGCAGTGGGACCGGGAGCTGGAACTGAGTGTCTCTGGGGCACGAGGGGTGTCTAGTGTTATTGGGATGTAGGGGCCAGAGACCGTCTGTCTATCCCGACGTCCCACCTGCACGACGGCATTCTGCCTTGGGCACCCCCTGCCTTGTCGCTGCCAGCCCCGCTCTCACCCCACGCTGTGCCCTGCATGCGGCTTAGCTGTGTGCGCGCTGTCCCGGGGGCGTTTACAGTCACACCCAGTGCAGGCCAACATCTGAACCAGAGCTCCTCCAGCCCACCCTGACGAACGCTGCCTCCCAGCGCCAGCCCGGCCCCCAGCCAGCGAGGCGGGAAGAGGAAGGCTTTGAAATTCTTTCGTATTAGTTAGAACGGAGCAGTTATTGAGGCAGCGGCTAGAGCACAGGACAGGGAAGTAGGATGCCTGGGTTCTAGTCCCACTGCCTTGCCACGTGCTCAAGGGCCTGACACTGAATTGCTCCATGGCTCAGTGTCCCTCTGGGGGCATGGTGATGCTACCGTTCCCCTAGCTTTGTAACGAGGAGCAGGGAGAAGGTTTGCATGGGACCCCATGCACCCCATTGGAGAATGCTGAGCTCATGCTGCAGGGGGCTTGGACATCCCGTCACTGCAGGCTGCTCAGCTTGGGGCTTTGCACAGCCCATCATAACTATAGCGGCCAGCCGCAAATCCTGGCTCCAGCCCAGGGCTGGGTTTTGAATGCTGGGGGCTGGGGTTGGATTGAGAAACAAACTGGGCTCCCCCGTGAGACATGCTCAGGGAATCCAGGCCGGTGCTGAGCCCTGTTTCCGTGTGCCCAGACCAGCAGGGGGTTGGTATGAGGCTGCTGCAGGTGCCAGCCCAGAGCCCCCACCTAGGGGGGGGAAACGGGTTCACTTTACTAGGGCCCGGCCCAGGCTGCAACCCCCTTACCACGAGGAAAATATTTTTCATGGCTCATGAGATTGTATGTATGGGATGAGGGATTGTGATAAGTGTGTGGGAGGAGGGCCGTGGTACAAGTTTGTACTGGGCCCAAAAAAATTATGCTTGGGCCCTGTGCCAGCCGACACACACAGCTGGGGTTCTCCCAAACTCCCTCCTGCCACACCAGTGTTGGACTGGCCACGCCAGTCCCCGGCCCTGATAATCCCAGGGGGAATTTTTGTGCCCAGGGGTGGCACGGCTTTGACGGCGAACAGCCCAGTGGACGATGTGTGATATGACTCCGACGGCAGCATGTCCCACCGCTGGCAGCCCTCTCAGTGCAGCCATGCCCCAGGCCAGGCGGGTTTGGAAAAACCTCTCTGCCTTTGAAGTAGCCAAGCTGGCCAGAAGGTGTGTTCCAGCCATTTCTCAGCAGCTCCCACATGCGCTCAGAAAGCTCAGATCTGGCTTCTTCGCAATCCACCCGCCATGCTGTGGACAGGCCATGTCTGCAGCAGTGTGTGCTGGGCCAAACCCAAACCCGCGTCAGGGCTGCAGTGGGCAGACTGGTGCTAAGACTGGCAAAGGAGTTCTGCAGCCAGGATCCACAGCATGGCAGAAGGGGGCAAGGAGTTGACATGCCCTGTAAGTCCCAGCCACTTCTCCCCCCTGACTGGAGGGCGCAGAGGGGAGCAGGGAGCGGGAAGACACCTGTCCTTTGTGGCAGAGGAGTGTGAGGAGTCCCAGGGTCTGTGCCAAACCCATCCCTTCCCTGGGGTGGGGAATCTTCTACCCCACTGCCAGCTGGCATGTCCATTTGGAGAGCCTCAGCCAGTCTGCAGGCTGCTTGGACTCTGCCAGGAATTCACCCCATCCTCTCAAGCTGGGACTCCTCGAGCACCCCGCCATGGTCACATGGCAGATACATGGGGTGAGCCTGTTTAATGGCAGAGCTGCAGTTGCTGTGGAGATGCTTGGGAGGCACTTGTGCACTTGAAGTACCAGCCCTAACTTTGTATTAATGCAAACTCATGCATTTGCGCTACCCAAATTCACTGAACAGCTGCTGCTCCCGTTCCCAGAATGTCCCTACCTGGGGATGGAGGTAGAGCCAGAGGTAAAATGAGGACAGCTTCTCTTACACTTAATTTCCTTCCCCCGACCACCTTCGTGGCAAAGGCGCCATTACCAGGGGAGCAGTGTCTGGTAATGACTGCATGGCACCAGGGGGGCAGAAGGGGAAGGACCGGGACAAGAAGCAATGGGCTTAATCTGCACCCAGGGAGGTTTAGGTAGCTTTCAGACTACCGGGGTAGTTAAGCTCTGGAACAGACTTCTGGGGAGGCGGGGGAATTCCTGCCCTTGGAGGCTTTTAAGGACATGTTGGACAAACAGCTGTTGGGGATGGACTAGTCATTTGGTCCTGCCTTCATGCAGCGCGCTGGACTGGACAATTTCTTGAGGTTCCTTCCAGCCCTACATTCTCTGACTCTAGATAACCAAGAGATGCCGAAGTAAAGGTTGTCCGTCTGTCTCCTTGCACATATGTCCAGTCTTTCATTGCAGGACCATTTTCTCCAAGGCCCCTCCTGTCTGTGCCTGGGGCTGGGCAGTGGAGGAGGCTGTTGTCTGTACGCCTGCATCTCTGTCAGTGCAGAGGTTGGAAAGTGGGTCGTGACTGAGGCAGGGGGCTGCTGGAACAAAGCAGGTGGGCTAGTGGTTGTGGCTCCAGGCTAGCCAGAAAGCGAACAGGGTCTTTCTATACTGGGCAAGCTTTCAGAGGTGGTCACTAGCTATGTTTCCCCTATTTTCTCAGAGCGTTTGGCCTGATTTCCAGGAGAGCTGCGCTCTCACCAGCCAAAATTAGTGAATGCTTTTGCAAACGTTGGCCTTAATCCCCCCTGGTATCAATTTGCCTCTGTAAAATGGGGGTTGTGAGGCTCAATTCATTAGCATTTGTGAAGCAGACGATGGTGATGAGGCCCATGGAAAGGGCCAGGAGCCAGTGAATCATTCTGTGTTCAATACAGCCTTTGAAGGGTGCACAATGAATGTGGCCGTGGAGAGGACACGCTGAAAGCTGAGGATAAAGAGAAATGCTGAGCACTTGCCTCAGTCACTGAGTCCTGCCCACGTGCACCGTGAAGGCTGTGACTCTTTGCTAGACAGCAATAGGGCGCTGGGAAATCAGGACTATTTGGTTTTTGGCTCTGAGTGGGGATTGTAGTCTAGTGGTTACAGCAGCAGGGATCCAGGATTCCTGGGTTCTCGGCCCATCTCTGGAAGGACAGTGACACCTAGTGATTAGAGCAGGACTCCGGTTGCTAGTTGTTCGTTAATGACTCCTTGTGACTTTGGGTCTGTGTAACTGCAAAAGACTTAGATACTGGAGTATTACTGACATCAAAACTGCTACTTAGCTGTTGGTCTCACTCAATCTTTCCTGTTGGAGCCGCTCCACTTTGTATAAATAATTAAATATTCACTGGGGGAGAGAGATTCTGTATAGCTGCTGTATTTGATGGTGCTGCCATCCCTGTTGGAAGACGGTGTCCAGGTCTGATGTCCACAGTTCAAGAAGGATGGTGAGAAACTAGAGCAGTCGCAGAGAAGAGCCACGGGAATGATGAAAGGATTAGAAAACCTGCCTTGGAGAGACAGACAGAGAAGGAGCTCAGTCTAGTTAGCTTAACAAAGAGAAGGTTAACAGGGGTGACTTGATCACAGTCTATACGTACCTACGTGGGGCACATATATTTAATAGTGGGCTCTTCAGTCTAGCAGACAACGTTATAACACAGTCCAATGGCTAGAAGTTGAAGCCAGACAAATTCAGACTGGAAATAAGACATACATATTTAACATGGAGGGTAATTAACCATTGGAGAATCTACCACCCCCTTGAGAAGTTGTTCCATCCCTGACTGTTTTTAAATCACTGTTGGATGTCTTTTCTAAAAGACCTGCTCTAGGAATGAGTCTGGGAAAGTTCTCTGCCTGTGTTATACAGGAGGTCAGACTAGATGCTCACACTTGTCCCTTCTTGCCTTAGACTCTACAGCTCACCAATAGCCTGGTGGTCTGGTTGCTCACCGGGGAAGTAGGTTCTAGTCCAAAGCTGGTAGAGCTGAGAACTGACCCCCAGTCTCCCGGAAGAGTGCCCTGACCACCACGCCATTGGTGTCATGGCAGGTCGCGGGCAGCCAGGCCTAGCAGTCAGAGTCAGAGTCTGCAGTCACAAGGGGGCGGGAGATCAGAACCACATTCAGAAGTCAGGACATCAAGGAACAGGATGCACAAGTCACACACAGACCAGAACAGGGGAAAGTGGAGCCGTTTGGACAGTTTTCTGTTTCTCCTCTAGGAGAAACTAGGAGTGCATGGGCAGAGCTTCAAAATGAGGCTGGGCTTCCTGGATCCCCTATAAGTGCCACCCAAACCTACTCTAACCCAACCTTAGCCCTGAGATGTGGCTGGAGGGTTGCTCCTGCAGACCCAGATTTGGGACCTGTGGGCAAGGACGGTTGGGAATTCGGGGCAAACCCTTTCCCAGGCCCTTCAGGTGAAAGGGCTGGATTTTGGCTGCTAGGGCGGCTCTCCGCTCAGTTTGCTGGCTTCTGAGGTGCCTCACTCTTCCTAGGCATTGTATGGGGAGCCCAGGCGACTAACCCAGCACTGAGGAGTTCCGTGAGTGGCAGGGCACCTAGGAATTCAGTGCTGCGATGCCGAGTGGAGCAATGCCCTTGTACCTTTGTAAATCCAGCCCATCGTGCCCATTCAGCTGTGAGGCTTGCAGGGGGAGGGTGGGAGTCACCCCGTTGTGCAGATACAGCAGAATTGGAAGACATATTCTCAGTGGCTAGGTAGCCTCTGGCTGAAACCTGGGTCTACCCCATTAAGTTCTGTTCCCTGGTTGGCCAAAAGTGCTGTGTGCTGCTCTCTGGTCTTCTCTAAAATGGGTTCCTTCCTTAGGTAAGAGCTGGGGCCTTGCTTCCTAATAAAGGTGGGGAAGTATTTAGGATTATTAATGCTGCCCAGTGGGTGCCATGACCTTCCAGCGCTGTGCCAGGTGCGGGTCTGGCCCATGCCTCACAACCAGCAAGGGGCGCACTGCAAAGGTTGGGCACTAATGCTAGGCAGAGTCCAGGTCCCAATCCAGAGCCGAGGAACCTTCTCCTCCCCGGATCGCCCAGCATGGGGGGAGGGGACGAGCTGGGGCGGTGGGGCAGGGCTTGGTGAGTCAGTGCATACGGAGGTAGGTAGGGAAGCTTGCTCGGTGCGGACAGACCCCGCACTGTCCACCCCACCCTGCAGCAGGCGGATCAGCCCCACCCTCCCCCCAGCATGAGAGGAAAAGACAAATCGCTGCGGGGTTTCTTTCGCCTGCTGCATTGGAGCCTTTGTGGCCACAGCTCCGGTTTCTGTCCCCGCAGCAGGGGCTGGGTTGGAGCCTCGGGCATCACCTGGCTCCGGGGCGGGCCCCTCAGCCCAGCCCCAGGCCAGGAGCCTCGGCATAGAAGCACAAGTGCTGGCGCCCGGGGCCTGGCTGGGCACGAGGGGCAGTGGCCGCAGGGGAAGGACGGGCCCGGCTCTCAGCTCGGGGTGCAGCGCCGCGGCCCGGCTGGCTGCGCGCACCTGCCCCCGGGCTCGCCCCGCCTGGGCTGCAGCTGGGCCCTGTCCCCGGGGAGATGCGCGCGGGGCTCGCCCGCCGCGTGCGCGGGGCCGGCGATGAGCTCATCGCGGGGGCGGGGGGCTGGCGCGGCGCGCGGCGCGGGGGGGGCAGCCGCACGTCTGTGGCCGGCGCGGCGGCTCCATCCTCCACTCAGGCTGCGCGTGCCTCGCCGGCGGCCGCTCTCCCCGGTCCGGTCCCGCGGCAGGCTCGGGCTGGCTGCCTGGGGCTCGCATGGCCCCGTGACCCCCCCACCACCCCGAGGCAGGCACCGCACGGCGGCGAGCCCCCCACCCCCTTCGCCCGGCCCGGGGCGGCACCATGCTGGGCTCGGACGCGTGCGAGTTCGGCGGGCAGCTGCTGGAGCTGCTGCGGCTGGCGGTGTGCGCGCGAGGTGAGCGGGCTCCCCCGTGGGTGCAGCGGTGGGGGCTGGCCCCCCAGGAGTGGGGGTGTGCAGGGGCCGGGGGGTGTGCAAGGGCGGTGGGTCTGTGGGGGTGGGCAGGGGCCGGGGGGTGTGCAAGGGCGGTGGGTCTATGGGGGTGTGCACGGGCAGAGGGTGGGCAGGGGCCGGCGGGTGTGCAAGGGCGGTGGGTCTATGGGGGTGTGCACGGGCAAGGGGTGGGCAAGGGCGGGGGTGTACGGGGGTGTGCACAGGGTGGGGGTGTACAAGGGCAGAGAGTGTATGGGGGTGTACGCACAGGTTGGGGGTGTGCAGGGGGTGGGGCTGTAAGTGGGTGTACACAGGCCGGGGGTGTATTCTCCTTGTAGGGAACTGCCTACCCAGTGGGTTGCTCCCACAGCTTTCCCTGGTGGGTGCCCTGCCCTGAGGTGCAAGAGGTTCCCAATGCCCAACACCTCCCCCAACCCGCCTCTAACTCCCTGCAGCCTGGGCACAGGGGCTGGGGGCTCAGCTGCAGCCAGGCTGCCTTTGCTTTGCCCAGGGCCAGGCCCGGGCACTGGAGTTTCTCTGCCCTCTTGCTCTCACTGTTGTGTAGATTTGTCCTGGGTTTTCCATTGCTCTTTGACAGTATTGAGAGTGGGCACAGAGGGGCGGGGCTGAGCCAGCACCAGGGGGAGCCTTTGTTGTGCTGGGAGGGAGCAGATGAGAGATGGCAGTGAGAGGAGGGGGCAGGACCCGCTTGATGCCCGTGGCATGCACAGGGACCTTCCCCATGTGCGTGAGCTGGTGGGGGATTTGCTGACGAGGTGGGGTTCCCAAGGGCTGAGCCTATGAGGCAGGATGCCGATGAGTTGCTGCCCTCTAGCATGCCAGCCTGTGCCAGGCAGAGCTGCTGTGGCCTTATGCTGGGGCGTGGGCCCATTTCCTGCCCCACAGCACAGCAGACAGGACTCTGCTTGGAGACACGTGTTTAGTCTCTGCTGTGGCTCTAGCCTCTTGTAGAAATCCCCCACGTCCTGCTGGGGGGAGACTTTGCAGGCTCAGACATGGCCTGCCTGGCGCTGGCAGGGCCCTTGAGGCCATGCAGACTGGGACCAGTTTTTCTGCCAGGGCCTAAGGAGTTGGGAAGGGACCTAACCCCAAATCCCTGGACTCTCCCTGCAAGCCCCCAGGCTGGGCTGAGACTCAGGTGTGGGGGCGGGTGGATGAAGGGGTGCCCTTCCCTGCTACTCACCGGAGGTTGTTTGTAGAAGGGGGCCAGAGTTTGCCTAGAGAGCGGAGGGCGCAGTGGAGAGCCTTGGCTTTCCAGGCCCTAGCTGTAGGCCGAGGGAAGAGGCTGGTGAAAGGGGTGTTAGTGGAAGGCCATTGCCCATCACCTGGAGGTGTGCCCAGCATGCCGCTCGTCCATCCGTGGCAGGTCTGCCAGACCCTGGGAAAGCTCTGGTGTGATTGTGCCCACAGGGCTCGTGGCAAATGCCAACATTTCCCAGTGTGCCAGTGCTCTTGGGGCAGGGAGGAGCGCGCCAAGCTGGGTCACAGTGTGAGGGAACCAAGCACTAGCAGCAAACCTGGGGCTGGCTGGCTCCAGCTGTCAGGATCACATCATTTACTGGCTGCCTGGCCTGCTCTAACCCCTGCTTTCCTGGCTCAGAGGCTGGCACACCAGGGCATTCTCATGGGGCCTGATTCTCCATTGCCGCCATCCTGCACACTGGGGCAGTGGCCTGCGTTTCCATGGATTTACACCTGCTTTACACCAGGCTGAGTGAGAGGAGCATCCGCCCAGGGGAGGGGGGGCTGCAGGCGACACGTGCAGTCAGGAGCCCCAGGGGGCTTTTTGCAGCGCCCACACCCCTCCACCTCCTGTGCAGTGGGGACTCGATGGGCTCACCAGGGCGGAGGAGCTCACCTGTGCCTTCTGCTCACCAGTGCTGCTAGCCCCTGGACAGGTCTGGACAAAGCCTGAAAGCCCCACCCAAGCCCCTCTCCCCATCCCTTCCTATGCCCCTGGTGGAGAGCGGCTTCCTTCCCGCGTGCCTGGCAGGAGGACAGGCCATGGCAGCTGCAAGCAGATAGGCCCTGGGTTTGAGTGCGGGGCCTCTGGCAGGATGTGCACAATGAGGGCCCCTGCCCCCTGTGCTCTAGCACCCCCTGCTGGCGGGGGATCGATAGCTCTGTTGGCTGTTTGCGCAGCTGGAGTGTGCGACTCTGCCCAGCCCTCATTCTCTGCCTGTGGCCCGGGTCGAAAGCCTTGCCCTGCCTGTGGCTGCATCTCCGCCCCATCTTCTGCCCCAGCATCAGCAGCACAAAGGGGCAGCTCATTGTCCTGTGCCCGGCCCAGATGGCACCTCCCACCGCATGGCCTCTGAGCACTTCCCCAGGAGGTGAAAGGGGGAGCAGAGTCCAGGGGCAGCGTGGCTCTGGTGTGATACCCTGCCCCAGAGAGGCCCCTGTCTGTGCAGGCCTGCAGCGTGGGCCCTTGCTGCTAGCAGCCATGCCAAGCTGGTCCCTGTGGCAGGCAAGCAGAGGCCTTTGGTGTCATGTTGAGAGGGGTTAGAAGGCAAAGCAGCTGTGTGTGGCACAGCCCCCCATGGCTTGCCTAAGAGAGAAGAGCAGGGAGGGGCCAGACCACAGCACGGGCACAAGCCTTGGGCGCAGCTGTGCCATCAGACTCGCCCCTCTGGAGCAATTCCCCTGCAACAGGGTCACGCCTGTCCCGCACCACCCCAGATGCTCCCCACCCCAGGGATGGCTCACACCTGCAGAGCTCCCTGCAGGTGCTGTTACCAAGCAACCACCCACCTTGCTGCAACAGCAGCTGGCAAGTGCTGCACCATTAACTCTTTAGCTGCCTGGCTGCACCTTCTCAGAGCAGGAAGGAGGAGTCTTCCCAAAGGGGCCTCCCCCACCGAGATAGCCGGCCACAGCCATTCTGGAGATCCCGGGGGTTGCTGGGGCTTGCAGGGCACTGAGCCGTGAGGCGCATTGGAGTTGGGCTCAGATCCAGGGAGGAGGGTGCAGATTCCCCCAGCAGCAGGCACAGGGAGGGTCAAGGCAGAGATTTTGGGGGCCCTCCATTGAGTCCTAGCAGCACCATAGCCACCTGGCAGAGCTACAAGCCTCTAGTCCAGAGGCTGTGGCAATGGGCCACACCCAGCCAGGACGGCAGCTTTCCTATGGAACTGGGGCGCAATGGGGGTGGGGTGTGGGATTGTGCAGACTGTAGCCCCACTGGGCATGCCGGTGTGTGTGAGGTGGTAGGGGAGCCAGGAGCCACGTGTGGAAACCAGGCTCCCCCTTTGTCATAAGGAACTGAATCAGCAGCTTAGCCTTCGCTCGTGCACCCCATGGCAGGGGTCATCCAACTCTCCCATCACGTTATAGCCACAGCTTCACCAACCGCCAGCCCAGCCACCGGTTCTGTATCAGCTCTCCCCAGGAGGACTTGGCATGGTTGTAACCATGTGGGTCCCCGGATACTAGCGACAAGGTGGGTAAGGCAATATCTTTTATTGGGCCAACGTCTGTCAGTGAGAGAGAGAGACTTTGGAGCCACACACATCTCTGTAGCTTGAAAAGTTGTCTCTCCCCAGCAGAAGTTGGTCCATAAAAGCTATTGCCTCACCCAGCTTGTCTCTCCAGGAGTAGGCGGGCTCAGGTTAGTCCTGGGCCTGGTGCTGTCTCTAGCTGTGCCTCAGACACTTCTGCTCGGTCAAGCTGCTGGCCTAAGTTCCTAGGATCTCCCAAGTGCTGGTGATCCTCCTGTTCTCCTGAGCCTGCTGGTGCGATGAGATGGACTCCTATGCCTGGCTGGAATAAGTAGAAGGGATTTTGCTCTCTCTTCTGCGCTACTGACTCTCCCCTGTGGCAGATCTCTGTGTCTCTTTGTTATCATGAGGAGGGTAAAAGAGGGAGCAGCATTCACTCTTCATCTGTCCAAGTCCTTCCCCACAAGGCTGGTGCCTCCGGCATGGCTGCAGGCAACGTCTCCCCGGCTATGAATAGTGAGCCGGTGCATTCACCGTTCCATTAGGATTTTGAACAGACAGAGTCTAGCCGGGCATGTGACCAGCACCTGCCATATACAGGAGGAGAAGCCTCTGGAGGAAAATGCTTTTCCAGTTTTGTTTTCCTTTCCAAGTTGCTGTAAAATGTGGGCATCTCCCATGCATCGTCCTGCATTTTTCTCCTTTAGCAACTTGTGTGCTCCCAATTTTGGCATGGAGTGGCTGTTGGGTGGAGCTAGGTACCTGCTTCACTTATGGTAAATTTGTGGGGGGAAAACCCCAAACAAACCAGGATTTAATTAGTAGAATTAGTTCAGGTTTTATACTATTTCTGTATCTGCAAACAGCTGTTAATTGATGCAGATTTCAGACTCAGATTTTCGATTGCACGGACGTCAGGAAATACAACTTTCAGGTTCGTGTGTGTGTGTTTATGGGGAGCCACCAAAAGGCGGCAGGGTCAGTTGAGCAGCTCCATAGCTTGTCTGAGGCTTGATGAAATCTCTTGAGTCTGTAAAATCAGACAGATGCGTAGGGCTCGGGCTGTTGTGTCACAGCTGACGGAGCTAAAATTAAAGCTGACCTGCAAAGGCTATGTGACAAATGCAGTGCTTAATGCTTGGGAAGTGTAGGTGGGCTGGAGAGGATCTGTGATGTCTTTAACTGTTCACTTCCTTGCTTCCAAGCAGATGGGTTGTTAATGAAGGGATTGGGAAGAACCTTGTCAATGCTCAGCCTTGCCTGGGTTTGGACCCCTAGAGTTTCTGCTGAAATGGCATGATGTCGGTGCTGTACAGGCAAGACTAGGTGCTTGAGCTGGGAGCCATCACTTCACCCCTGTGACTCTTCTAAAAATCACTGGCAGGGAAGCTCATCATGGACGGCGTAGATTGAGGTCAGCACTGGCCACGCAAACTCGCTCTCGAGTTAGGCTTCGCTGGTGGAACAGGAACAGCTGGTGAACTTACAGGTCCGGTCAAAGCTGGCAGCGCAGCTGAAGGCGGGTTATGAAGGCAGGACGCTTGCAGTGAATCACTCTGCAGTGCTGGGCAGCCTGGGAGCTATTTGCAGAACTTGCCGAGTAGCTGGACGGGGATACGTTCAGGGAAGTCCTAAACTCCTCTCAGATAACTCAGGAACACAGGAGAATAGATCTGTTTGTACAGCACCTAGCACAGGGGGCTCCTGGTCCATGATCGGGGCACCCAGGTGCTACTGTAACACACCTAATAGTTAATGTGCGGCACCTCGCACAATGGGCTCCTGGGCCACAGCGGGACACTCTGGTAATACAAATAGTAGATCAGGACTGACTGTCAAACTGCGTTTGGCAGCTGCTTGCTGCAAACTGGCTTCACTTGCGTTTCTGGCTCTGGGTCTCGCAGCGTCAGGCTGGAGCCAGTTTCCCAGCTCCCTTCCCACTGCTTTATCATTCTGGAGAGGAGATTGAATGTTTGCTGTTTAAAGAAGAGGGTGAATGTGTAGGGTGGGCACCTGGATCTGCTGAGGTCTCAGACAAGGTTGCGTCTGCGTGTCCTGGCTGAGTGCCTGTCCTGCTGAGAAATACCACTGGGCTCCGGTGCAGGGCACAGCTTATTGCTCCTGAGGTGCTTCCTAGCCTGGGGGTGGATAACTCCCCTACTTCTGTGCCTTAGCTAGGCTTCGCAGCAGCACGGACGGCCCTATCCCCTTGGAGTGCCACGTCTGATCCTGATGGGTCTGTCTGGCCACCTGCCAGCCCAGCCTGAATCCTGTCTGGTCCTGGGACTGGTGTGTCCCCCCTGGGCCGGCATGGCACTGGTGGGTGCCACGGTGTAAGAACACGATGGCCTGAGGCACCGACTCTGCTCAAGACAGGGGATTGGGTGACTCCAGGCAGCCCCGTGGGTCTCTCCAGGCCCCACGCGAAAGGCTGGCAGACCCCTTCCTGCTGGAGTCCCTCAGGGCTCTTCTCATCTCAGCATCACTAGTCCCGGGGCTCTGTGGCCCCGGTCAGCCCCCTCACGCTGCAGGGACACTGTGCCACCCCTCAGAGGCCACGTCACCGGAGGCCCCGCTTACCCTGCAGACCTTGCTGGTGGTGCTGAGCGGGCGAGATGCAGAGCCAGGGTGTGGCAGGGCCAGCAGCTGGAGGGAGAATTCACCTGTCCACTGACAAACTGTCTGCAGGGCTGAGCTGCGGGGAACGTGGCCCCCTCCTGCCACTCCCCGGGGAGAGCAGTCCTTCCAGCAGGGGCCACGTCCCATGCGCACCTGGCACCTCGGACTGGCCCCGCCTCCCCCAAGACGTGGGACTGGAGTGAGGAAATGCCATCGCCCCCCATCTGCAGTGACTAGATCCTAGCTTGTGGCCTGGCCCAGCCCAGCCCTGCCCCCTCCCAAGGGGGACTGCAGCATGCTCTCGGGGTGTCCCTAGGGACTGCACTGGTGCAGAGCAATTGGCCTCATGCAACACAGCCTGCTCCTTCCCAGGGGCTGGCCAGGGGCTGTCCCCCACTAGGGGGCAAGGGGACTGCAGGGGGCTGCATGGATGGGGGACTGAGGCAGGGGGGTGCAGCGTGATGCTCCAAGGACTGGGAATGGGCTGCAGCTGTCCCCTCCACCCAGGCTGCTCTTGGGGTGACCTGCTTTGTTCCTATGGGATGGGGCATGAGCAGAGCATTGCCATGGGAAGGGGCAAACCTGGCCACTCGCTTCCTCAAGACTTCTGTCCCCTCTCCCCGCCACCCCCCCTTCTCCATGGCACCACTCCCCAACTGGCTGTAGATGCTGTGGGGAGGGTGCCTTTCCTACCCCCCAGCTCACACCAGCATGTGCTGGGGCTGTGTCCAGACCCCAGGGCCGGGCACCGGATGGGTGGGTGAGCAGCAGTGGGGCTCTCCCATAGGAGGCTGTGGGTCCCTCCTTGCTCTGACTGGCTTCTCCACCCCTCAGAAATCATGGCAGACAAGGACGGGGCGAAGCTGCCGCTGGAGGAGGAGGTGGATGATGTGCACTTGGCGTACAAGGCCCCGGAGAAGAAGACGCTGCAGGAGATCCAGCAGCTGGACCAGGACGACGAGAGCTTGAAGAAATACAAGCAGGTGCTGCTGGGGCCCATCCCAGTGACTGTCGGTAAGGCCCTGGCCCAGTCCGTGGGATGGGTCCTTCTCGGGAGGAGGGGTCGCTGTCTAACCCTCACCATGTGAGAAGTTCCTGTCCTCGGTCCTTTCATATGTGGAAGAGCAAGAAAGTCCCGTGGGTGGAGTTGTGCCTCGGGGGAGCAGTACGTCTCCTCTTGGCATGGAGGCTGCCCCCTTGTGGGGAGCTGCCCTGCGGGGAGCAGGTACCTCACTGCACCTCCCCCTTGTCAGCAACAATGCCATCCTCCCCTCAGGGCCGGCCTGTGCTCCCAGACTTCGGAAGGGGACGCTAGTAGCTTTCCACCCCTCTCTCAGCCGTCCAGTGTCAGGTCTGCACTGCGGTCTCCTTGGTTACGCTATCACCACCGTCGTTTCCATAGTAACAGTTCCGGAGAGACCTTGCACATTTCATTCGTAGGTGACAAAGATGGAGACACCCTCTGCTGGGAGCCCCTGAGGCCTAGATCTGCGCCCAGTGCCCCGAGTGGGTACTGCAGTGCAGTCTTGCTTTGTCACCACCATACGGGGGCGTGGCTGTCTCCCCAGGCTGCTGCCTTTCTGCTTCCTTCCCAGGCTACTGGCTATTCCCTGCCCCTGCTTCCTGTGCCCTAGCTTGGCAGTTGACATCAGGGCTCCTCTCCTGTGGCATGAGGGTAAGCAGGGGGCTTGATTCGCTGAGTTAGCGGGCCAAGAGTCCTGTGCGTCTGAACGATGCTGAGGCTGTAGGTTTTTTCCGTTTGGGGTGGCTCTCTCTCTCACCCAGGAGCGATGGGCCTGAGTTTGCATTTGTCAGGAAGAGCAATGACGTGGATCGGGAAAAGCAGGAATAAATGTCCTTGTGATGTACAGCGAGCAGCTCTGCACCCGTGACCTGCGCAGGAACCCCCAAGGCAGTTCACCCCATGGTGCTCTGCACCGTTGGAGAGGCATAGCCTGCACACTAGTGATGGAGAAGCTCCGTTACATCCCAACTATTAGGTACCCTCAGGGCCAGTGTGAGATTGTTCCCTACAGCCTTTTCTCCAGGGCTTCATCCAGTCTTGTCTTAACTGTCCCAGGCCCTGTGGGTGCCACCTTGTCTCTATTCAAAGATGCGCGTCACGGGTGTCTGGGCCCAGCCAAGGGGGATGCATTTATTTCCAAGCAGAATGCCTTGCGTGTTTAGAATCTCCTATGCGCAAACATCAATCCCCCATTTCCCCTGGAAACCATGGTCCCCTCTCACATAATAAAGGGCTCCATTGGGGTACACGTTATCCTTTGACAGAAAATTCTCCAGTCATCTTGAACTTGGGAAACACTTAAACTCCAAGTGCTTGGCACCAAGCTGGCTAGGGTGAGCTGCCTATGTTGTATGATGTTCTAATAGGAGCAGCCATAATGCAAGCTGAAGCAGAGTTAAAATGTTGCACAAACGTGGCTGTAACTCAGGGAAGCTCTTCCCTCTTCCAGCCCAGCAGCTGCTCCCGAGCAGTAGTGGTTTGAAAGCAGGGCAGTGACAAAAGCCTTTGTGATGGTGGACGGTGTGCTTTTAAAAACAGCATGCTTCTCTGCTGTTTCTTATCTTCCACTGAGGGTTTAACTGGTTTACTAGTGACACTGAGCAGCATGGAGGTGTGGTGCATAACATTTTGCAGAGCTGCTGCTTCAGCATGCGATTGAGTGATTCTCCACCGGAGCGTCAGCAACTTGTGGTGCTTGGCAGACCTTGGAGTGCCTTGTGCAATGTGCACTCTCCAGACCTTCCCCTCTTCCCCTCTAGATCTCTCCCCTGCATCACATTGGCCCCTGGTGCTCACATGTCCCATGTTTGCAGGCTGTTACCATTTTCCCTTAGCTGCTGCTTAGCCAAGTGAAGAACTTGATTCTTTCGTCTTCTAAGCCAATCAGGCTGGCATTTTCAGCAGTAGGTTTCTCAAGTTAATTTGAAAATTCGCTGTTTAGTTTATTAAAGGAATAACTGGGTTTGTGGCCGTTTTGCTTCTTTTGTCTCTAAAGGCCAAACTTGGACTCTTTAAGTATTCAATGCTAGCTTGTACCTTAAAACAGGAGATTCTTGATATTTCTCTCTGGAGCTCTCCTTGGAAGACTCAGAGATGGGAAATGGGAAATTAGCTGGTGGTGAAGATGGATTAATGCACATCTCTCAGATGTTTATTGGGTGCTAGCATTACAGAGGGTGTCGCCCAAAAGAAATTGTTACTAAAGTTTTGACAGATCTGAGAGAAATCTCACTGGCTCTCAGTCCTGTTCCATTTCATGGCACCTGCGGTGCGGCTAGCCAACTGGACTCCTTGGGGAAAAGTGGGTATTTTTAACATACATTAGTCAGTAAGTATTACACTCCTAGTGTAGACTTGGCAAGTTGTAGTTCCCTCAGCTAGCTAACACGTATTATGTCCTGGGGGAACCTAGGGTTTGCCTTGGCCAGCTAACACATGTTAACGCCTCAGCTTGCCCACTCTGCAATAGGACTGGAAGACAAGTATTCATGCACCTTTTGTGTAGCGAAAACGAGACTCAAGAAAAACAGGGTAGACAAGGCCTGAATTTCTAATGCACAAACCAGTGAGGAGAGAGCCCCTCCCAGCCAGACCTTCTCTGTTTGTCAGAGAAGCAGGAAAGGACATGTGCCCAGTTTCTCTGAATTCACTCAAGTTAGGTGATTCCCACATGAAGGCTTCCCCAGCTGCTCTAACTGGCCAGCACTCGCTGGGGGAGAGGAGTGGCAATCCAGGAAACTCCAGCCTCCCAATGCGGCAGCTACTGTTCCTGTGACATCCTGCTGCTGGATGGTTAAATGCTCGCCCTGCATGCTGCACTAGTGGAGCGGTGGCTGGAATCCGCCTCATCTCCTGCAGCCATTCACCCCACCTTGGCCCTGTCTGCATTTATAGCAGTGGCTGGGGGCTGTGGCCTGGCGCTGTTGGCAAAGAGCTTGGCAAGAGAAGCTGCAGTCCCAGTGGTCACATGTGCCCAGCCTGTCGTGGAGCCAGCGCCTGGGCCTGGAGCTGCTGAATTACAGCATTAGGGGAGGGCAAAGCAGCTGGCCAGTGCTTCTGGCTGGGTCTCCAGGCTGAGTTGTCAGTACAGGGAGGGCTGGGTTTCTAATCACAAGGGATAAACAGCAGATCACAGATGTGCTTTAAATAACACCTGCTTCAGTGCCACTGGGGCTGCAGGGGATGAGTTCTCTCCTGTTCCTCTGAGGCAGCCCCATGCCATGGCCCAGCGCCCAGCCTGGCCATTGCACAGGAAATACAGCTGAGATGCTTGCTGGCTCTGGGCCATACAGCCCTGCTGTGACTTGGTACACTGCCCCCTAGGTGCTTCAGCGGTAGTGCTCTTGCTGTCCCAGGCAGACATGTGCTTTGTTAGGACCTTGTCCTGTGCCTATAAGAGCAGAGCACACCCTAGGAAGAACCAGTTGGCATCTAGAGTCAGCTTCACCAGGCACAGCTGGGAGCACATGCCTTTGTCTTCGATAACTCTGTGTTAGTTCTAATAAAGCCCTACTTCTAAGAGTCTAGACTGGGCCTCTTTCTTATGAATCCACAAGACAACTCATGGTACCAAAGTGAGGTAGGAGAGGACAGAGAAAAGAGGACTCTGGTGAAGGAGTAAAGGAGACATCACGGAGAAGAAGCAACTAAAAGCCCCCAAGGAGTTGAAACACTCAGGTAATGCAGCAGATTCCTGGTGGAGATTCAATCAGAGTTTGGCTATGTATGTGCAAGCATCTGCATTTGGTGAGAAAGACGACCAGTAGAAAATAGCAATCTCCTTAAACACTGCAGGACTTGAGGCAGTAGACGTCTTTAATAGCATGCAGCTAAGTCGGCAGAGAGAATAAGTTATGAGACTGTATTGCAGGACTGTGAAGAGTATTGCATCCTTAAAAAGAGTGAAACATTTGGAAGATGTAAGTTGTGCCTTAGAAGACAAAAGGAAGGAGAGTCCTATGAAGAATTCCAAACAGAGCTGAAGCTAATGAGCCAAGCGTGAAATTAGGGATAATTAATAGATTCGGTTATCAGGGATCAAATTGTCACTGGCCAAAGTTGCAAAAAAGACTGTTGGAAGATATGCATCTGACTTTGGCTAAAGCAGTAAGACTGTCAGTCAGCAGAAATCTGAACAGAATAAAAATAATGGCAGGAAAACAGGCTGCTGCCGCTCTGAATGGAATGACGAGAGAAAAACACTGGCAAGCAGTAAATCAGTACAGCACAAAAAATCACACCAAAGCTTGAAAAAAGCAAAGCGCAAGAGTTTGTGGGGGACAGCATCAAGAACCGCCCAAGATGTGACCTCACCAATGACCAGCTTTTAGTAAGTGCTGCGATATTTGTAAGAAAACACAATCCACTTTGCCGAAGTCTGCAACCATGATCGGCAACTGCAGAAGAGGACGTAAAGCCTGCATCTAAGAAGAGAGCACAGATGCCGAGGAGTTCTGTCTAGGAGCTGTGTCTGAAGGAAGGAACGGATGAATGGACAATTTCCTTACAGACTGATGGGACTCCTGTAAACTACAGATTGGTCACCGGGGCTCAGATAAGAGTCTCAGATATTGGTATCGAAAGGCTGAAGAAAAACCAGGGATCGTGGTAAGCAAACAGGTTAAACTGAAAGCTTATCATGGGGCATTCATTCCTACTAGAGCTCCATGCGTACTAGAAGTGAAGGTAAAAGATCTGACAGAATTGTTAAATTTTGGGATAGTTTCGAGAATAACGCTTCTGCATTTGATTTAAAAACATGCCAAGCTCCAAAGAGTGCACATGGAAGAGGAGACGAAAGAGATGTTGTCCAGAGCACTTGATGACACTGTAGTAGAAATAAGTTCTACTAGTCACGTGGACTGGGCTGGGTGGGGGGGTGCCTGAAGCAGCCGTTTAGCCTAGCCTGCCTGAGGGCCACCCCTGCCTGATACTGGATGGAGCAGGCAGCAGCTTCCTTTGTCATGGGCATGCAGGTCCTGGCCTGGCTGCTCAGACGTGGGACCTGCTCTGTGGCCTGGACAGGTGCTGGCCACTCCCTGCCATCCCAGCTTAGTCTGGGCTTTCTGAGCAGAGGCTTCTGGCGGGGCAGCCCTTAGCCAGGGACAGGGAGGTGAGTCCCAGTTCTCGGGGTTGAGACCACGCTGGGCAGAGACATGGGGGGCTCCAGTGTAAGGTCTCTGGAATAGATGTGTTGGATTCATATCGTTCATAATGTTCGACATTATAGCCACGTATCGGTTTGGTGTTGTGTTTATTGGCGATGTGAAGGACAGCAGTGTTTAATGGCGATGTGAAGGACAGCAGTGTTTAATGGCGATGTAAAGGACAGCAGCGTGATGCAAGGTGCCCCGATAGCAGTAGGGTGGGGGGACGATCATTGAGCTACCACAGGGCTAGAGTGGGCACAGTGTGCGGCAGCTGCATGAGGAACCTGACCTGGAGTGGGGCAGCTGCTAAAGCCGAAGGCAGGGATCCCAGACTGAGCAGCGTTCGAGTGAGAGGGGGCAGGTAACAGCCATGCCCAGCGACTGACTCTGCCCCTCCTGCATTCTCCTCTAGATCCCAGCGTGGCCAACGTCACCTTGACGAGACTGACTCTGCTGTGTGACCAGGCCCCAGGGCCCATCACCATGGACTTAACAGGTGAGCAGGGCCAGCCTGATGTGCCCCCTGGCAAGGCAAGGATGCGGGGGGGCAGCTGCTAAACAACCTTGCAGCCACTTGTAGGGTAGCCCCCCCCCTGCACACACCACAGAAACCCTGCCCTCAGGAGGTGTGGGGAGGGGAGACAGGTCCCATTCGTCCTCAGTCTATCCCTGCTCCTAGGTGTTGGCACTCCAAGGGGATGTTGTCCCGATGTTCAGGTGCTGCTGTCTGTGCCCATGTGTCTGGGGAGGAGCAGGCTCTGAGCCCTGGCAGGTGGGTGGGGGAGGATGGGGACAGCCAGGCTGATGGATCTTGTCTCGCTGGTGCAGGGGATCTGGAAGCGCTGAAGAGCCAGCTGTTTGTGCTGAAGGAAGGGGTTGATTACAGAGTGAAGATCTCCTTCAAGGTGAGGTGATGATGCTGCTCCCTGTAGCAGGGCGCCTGGACCCTGCTGGGCCTGGCGCGCGTAGGCTACTGCATGCGGCTCAGTGACCACCGTCTTCTCTGGCTGAACGACCGGCCGGGTGCCTCCAGAGCAGCTCTTCCCCTGGGGCCAGCCTTACTGGCGTGTGTGGTCGCTGCCCTCCCGTGTGCTCTGCATCCCCTCGGCTGATGTGTGCAGCCTGTGAACTGGAGGTGCCTAGTGCAGGCACCGCTGGGATGCACATGCTTCTCGCTGCCGTGCAGTGCATGCCACTCCTGCACAGGAGTTGGTGGCTCAGAGGTTGGGATGGGAAATGGGGGGCAGTGCAGTGAACATGCAGGACCTGCAGGCGGATAAGCCCCCTCTGGTCTGGGAATGACCCCTCCTGCTCCCCATGGAGAGCTCGGGCAGGCTAAGCCAGCCGCCCCTGCAGCGCTCCACCAAGTCCCCAGAGGGAGGTGGTTTTGGGCTCTCCGTCGGGTGCAGGGAGTGAGGGGCTGACAGGAGGAGGAGCCCCCTTGACCCCACCCCTTCCGCCCTGCAGGTGAACAAGGAGATTGTCTGTGGCCTGAAGTATCTGCATCACACCTACAGGAAAGGCTTGAAAGGTGAGTCTGCACCTTGGCCCGGCTGGTCTCAAGGGATGGGGGCCCAACCTGGCCAGTCTTGCATGGGGCTCCATGCGAGGGCTCACCCAGCTGCTCACATGGGGCTGGGCAGCCTGGCACAGAATGGGGGTACTCAGCACAGGTCCAGTGCTCCGGCCCCACCCCGTCAACGTCGCACGGCCCTATGTCAGTCCAGGCCCTGCCCCCCACTGCTGCCACCTAGCATTCACTCCTGTTCGTGTTGATGGTTCCTCTCTCTCTCTCTCTCTCTCTCTCTCTCTCTCTCTCTCTCTGCCCAGTGGATAAAGACATCTACATGGTGGGCAGTTATGGGCCCCGCGCCGAGGAGTATGAGTTCCTGACCCCCCCGGACGAGGCCCCCAAGGGCGTGCTGGTGCGTGGCACCTACCACATCAAATCCTTCTTTACCGACGACGACCAAACGGATCATCTCTCCTGGGAGTGGAACCTCTGTATAAAGAAGGACTGGAAAGATTGAAGCCCCCCCCAGCCCCCCTCATACCCCTCCACTCCAGACTCTACCCTTAACATGAATTAGGGGCAAACGAGCCTTACTGCAAACACAAGGGATCTGGCACCGCTTCCCAGGCCTAGCCATGTCAAGCAGCCAGACAAGGCCCCCTGCAGCCCCCTACTCTAGTGCTTCTCTTCATGCTGCCAGCTGCAGACTGGGCCCCCACATAGCACATGGCCCCAAGCCGGCTCCTGGGCCCCAGCCTGGTCTGGAGCCAGGGGGGAGCGGAGCTGTCCCTCAGCCCCATCCTCCCCACTCCCTGCTGTGGGCCTCAGGCCCGACTTTGCCAAGGAAGAGGGAATGCAGGACTCGCCCTCCCTCCACGGCTGGGTGGTCCCTAGACCCCTCTTCTCGGCATGGCTTGGGGCTCGCTGTGCCCCCGCTGCAGGGGTTAGTGCCTCCTGCCGCTTTCACGAGGTTCTTCCGAAGAGCCGCTCCCAAAGATCAGCTCCTGGTGCTGTGGGCGCCCAGGGTGACGGGGAGAGATTGGGTCTCAGCGTTCCCCTTGCACTGCTGGCAGGGTGCCTTGCATTGGCCTAGCAGCGCCCTGGCGGAGCTCCCCAAGTCTGTGCCATGCTGAGAAGCAGCTGGAGCATTTATTGGCTTAGCCCAGCCCCCCATCGATGGCTGAGTGTGTGAAGTCCCCAGCCGTCTGCCTCTTGAGACATCCCTGCCATGCTGCGCTCCCCGTGGGCAGCGTGGAGCTCTGTGCTGCCCGCTTCGTCTGCACAAGGTCACCTCATCCATTCCTTGCAAGCCGCCTCCTTGCTGTACAGCCAGCCCTAGCCTCTAACAAAGCCCAGGGCCCTTCACGCAATTCATGTGAAGGCAGGTTCCCCCTGTGGGGATCGGAGCCCTGGGCGTGGGCTGTGTTTTAATTGCTGGGGTTTTGTTGAATGCTGCCTGTCCACTGTAGTCTCAGAGGCATTTCCACCGCCGGCTCTGGGGTTAGTGAACCTGTTGTGGCTCTGGGTGAGGGTGTCCTGGCTGGGTTGCGCCGGCTCCCCACTCCATGCCTGCCTGTTCCATGGCCCACGCTCTGTGCTGGGTGAGTGTGGTCTGGCCGGGCGCCCTGACCGCGGCTGAACGGGCCCTTCCTCCCTTGTACCACTGCTCCCCTGGCTGGGCTCGGAGTCATTCCCATTAAATGTTCCCGTCCTCTCGTCTTTGACTTATGCCCGCGTCTGCCTGTGCTTCGGTGACATGCTGGGTGGGGGTGGGGGGGCTTGGCACCGCAGAACACGGGTTCCCTTCCCCTCCATTACCTGTGGGGAACAGGGGAACCAGGGCTGGCAATGCCAGGGAGCGTGGGGTTAGGGTGACTCGATTTTATAGGGACAGTTGTGCTGTTTGCAGATGTCTTATGGAGGGGCCTATCACCCCCAACTCTGTCCTGATTTTCCACCCTACACAGGGTTCCCAGCCAATTGCAGGGACTGGAACATGCTGCCTGCAGGATGGAGTAGCCTGGAGAGGCCCTGCATGCAGTGGGCCCAGCACTGGCCAGCAGTGAGGCTCCTGAGTGGACAATCTGGTCCCCAAGCTGCACTTTCCTCTCTCCCCCCAAGAGAAGGCTCTTGAATGTCTGCCTCCCATTGCTCCCATGCACCCAGCCAGGGAGCGACCCCCGGGGGTTGAAGGGCTGGATTCTGCTCCCCCCGCCCCCCAACACACACACACACACACACACAGGGAGGAGCCCAGCCATAGTTTGGAAAACAGGGCTCCGCACAGGGCAGGACGGTGAGCCGCTCTCTGTTCATCACTCACGGCTGCTTTGGGGCTCCTCTGTGGTGCCAGCTGGCCCATTTCTTGGCCTGTGAGCGCTGCTGCCTGCGCAGCCCCACTGCATCTGGCGCTGTCGCCCAGCGAGCCAGCACATGTCCCTGCTGGGCCTGGGCCCCAGAATGGCACTGACAGCACTGCAGGAGTGAATGACTAGGTATGCTCCCCTGAGCCACCAGCCAGCTCCAGCTGCATTGCATCTTGGTGCCAGCCGCAACGGACATGCCCCAGGGCCTCTGCTGCCCAGAACGACCCAGGCACATGGGCCCTGGATGATGATGGTCCCTCCTGCCAGATGCCAGCCCTCTGTCACCCCCATGTACGCCTGCAAGGTACACCCTCCTCCTGTCTGTCATCCCTGCCAGGCGCTATCCCATTGTCACCCACCTACACTCCCTGCCAGGCCCCCATCCCTCTGTCACTGCCCACTGGTTCCCTTGTCATGTGCAAACTCCTGCCTTAGACCCTACCCTTTGCTATCTAGGGTAAAGCCTGCCTGGCCACAGCTGACTCTGGATTGGGAAAGTCTATTTGCCCAGGCCTGGAACACTGCTGCCATGGGAACCCCCAAGCCCAGGGCACTGCTGCTAGGGCAACGGTGCCCGTCTCGGAGCTGGCCAGGAAGCCAGCAATGCCGTGGGCAGGGTGCATGTTACTGGGTTATGTGCAGTGCTGAACACCCGACTGACAGTGCCCTGCTCCTGCCCCCAGCCCAGTGCTCAGGGAGGGTCCCTGGGCGCCAGCTATTCACCCGCCACTAACCAACTGTTGGGGCCATTTCCTTGTGCTGGGGCTGGTGTGGGAAGCCTCAGAGCCCGGGTGCTAGGGGTGCATGTGATAGGCTCTGCACCCAGGGGGAGAGTGCCAGGGGTGCTGCGCCCGGAGGGAGCGTGCCAGGAGCTCTGCACCCAGGGGCCTGGCCTGCACCATTCAGAATACCCAGCTGGGCCTGAGAACTGGGGCTGGAAAAACATCCCGTGCAGCCAGCTGCTTGTTCCTGGCTGGCCACCTTATCTGGGGCTGATCAGCCAGTAACAAAGGGACACGAGCACCACGGGCCAGGCGCCACCCGCTCCTCCATGCCCTTATCTGCTCCCCCCTTGCCTCATGACCGCCTTCTCTGCCTGGCGCGCTGCTCGCCTGCTCTCCGCTCTGCCACCATGGGCTGCTCCAAGTCCCAGCTGCTCTTGGCCCTGCTGGTGGCGCTGGCCTGGCTGGCACCTGCCTGGGGGCAAGAAGAGGAAACCCCGGACGAGGAGGGGCTGGTGGAGGAGGAAGAGGAGGAGGAAGCCCGCTCAGATGAGCTCCTGGAGGACGAGGATGTCTTGGTGCTCCATCAGCACAACTTTGCGCGAGCCCTGCGTGAGCACCGGCTGCTGCTGGTGGAGTTCTGTAAGTGGGGGGGGCCTCGGGCCAGGGCCAGGCAGCATTTTGGGATCAGCCCTTTGCACTCCCACCCGGTCCCTGGTCCCTGGGCGCTCTTGCTAAGTGGGACTGGCGGCCCTGGCAGTCAGCACAGCTGTTTGGACCTGGCAGCTGCCAGTGGGACACCGAGCGGCTGCGCTCCAAGCGCCAGGTGCACATTCAGCAGCTGCCCCGTGCTCGGCTGCCCTTCAGAGTGGGTCAGGTGGTGGCTTTCCCACAGGACAGGTGTCATGGTGTGAGCGAGGAGACACTGGCCGGTTAAACATTAACATGCCGGCAAAGTGGTGCCCAAGGCCCAATGACTCCACAGGAGTATTGTGGGGGGGTGGAGAGACGAGTGGCACAAGCAAACCCACAGAGCCAGAGCAGTGATTAGACCCAGGCAAGTAACACCAAGAGCTTGACCCGGGTGCAGATCCTGCTCCCACCATGCTTTCCTCTGGCCCCTGGGCACAGAGCCCAATGCATGCTCCCAAAGGCTATGCCATCCAGGGATGGGCCCAGGATTGGGAGGGGTGGGGCAGCAGAGCACAAGGCCTTGGAGTGCTCGGGAGGATGTCAGCTGGGGGGAGGAACCGGGGTAGGCTGGGGGCCAGGAGCTGCTCTGGGGAGAGCTGGGCAGCACCTTGTTGTCTCATGGCTGGTCTCTAGGCTGCCTGTCCCTGTGGAGGTGGGGGCCTGGTTTGGTCAGTGCATGGGTCTCGCTTGCTCAGCTTGCCCCCATCTTGCAGACGCCCCCTGGTGCGGGCACTGCCAGGCCTTGGCCCCTGAGTTCGCACGCGCTGCTGGCATCCTGAAGAATGACTCCGCGGGCCTGCGGCTGGCCAAGGTAGATGGGACAGAGGAGACGGCCCTGAGCGCCGAGTTCGGCCTCACCGGATACCCAGTGCTGAAACTCTTCAGAGACGGCAATCGCACACACCCCACAGACTTCACAGGTAGCCTGGGGGGGGCCACATGGAGGGCGGGGAAGGGGATGTGCACAGGGGTGTGAATGGGGGGGGGACGGGACGGGAGGAACTGAGGGGGGTTGTGGTGTGGTGGGTATGGGGGGCAGTGAATGGTGTGGGGGCAAAGCTGTCGGGTTTGTGGGGTGGGAGAGGGAGCGCAGGGTGGGAGCTTGGTGGAGCGAGGGTGGTGGGGGGGAATGGGGACAGGGCCCCTGTGGTGGGGTGCAGTGATGTGGGTGGTGCAGGGGAGGGCGTGTGGCAGGGTGCAGTGTGGGGCAGGGTGCAGGAGCCCAGCGTGTAGGGTGGGTGACGCAGGCGGTGCTGTGCGCAGGGCAGCGGGATGCCGAGGGCATCGTGCGGTGGATGCGGCGGAAGGCCGGCCCGAGTGCGGAGCTGCTGCAGGACGAGGCCAGCGCCCAGGAATTCGTTACCTCCCAGGACGTGGTTGTCATCGGGTTCTTCAAGGTGACGGGGGGGGCCAGGCAGACAGGAGCCACCAGGTGTGGTGCCGGGGGGGGGAGGACCTGGGGGGGGGGGGCAGTGGCTGCCCAGGCAGCGTTAGCAGCTAGGTCACAGGGGTCTGAGCAGTGCCAGCCTCGTGCACCCAGCCCAGCGCCAGAATGCCCCGCCACGGTCCCTTGAGCACTGGGAGATCGTGGCTGTGGGTGGCGTGTTGGCGGCAGAGGCCTGTGGGCCGTGGAGGGTAGACGCAGGGTGCTGGTTGGTGCAGCTGTGGAGGAGCTGGTCCAGGTGGCCAGAGGGGTTCCCGTGTTCCCCAGCCCAGCTCAGCGCCACGTGGGATGTTTGCAGGACCTGCAGAGCAAGGCTGCGCAGGGCTTTTATGACGTTGCCAGTGATGCCGTGGACGTGCTCTTTGGCGTCTCCAACAGGACGGAGCTCTTCCAGAAATACGGCGTCACTCCTGACACTGTCTGCCTCTTCAAGAAGGTGAGGGGGAGGGCCGGGGGGGGGGGGGGGGGAGCGGGGCGCCTGGCATGGACCCTACCCCAGCTACAGCCCAGCAGTGACATGCCATGCAGAGACGGGTATGAGCACTGGGCCCAGTGGTGACCATTGGCCCTGGAACTGGGGGGGGAGGGAGGGATTGGGGGAGGTGCTACTGCACCCTGTCTTGAAGTGATTCCCATCATTTACAGTTTGACTCACTGGCTCTCAGCACCCGCCTCCCCTACACAAACTGTGCCAGCGACCCTGCTGGTGACAAGCGGGGGGGGTGCGTTGGGATGGGACAGGCCTAGGGAAATGGGCCGGCGGGGGGGCTAATGCATTTGGCAGGGCATGCCCCAAGCCTTTCCCCAGCATGACACTGGCACCCTGGGCTGCCTGCCAGTGCAGTGGGGCAGCCTGGGGCCCTGACCAGCCTCGCCCGCCTGTGGCGCCATGGTCTCAGTGTGTGGCACTGCCCCGTATGTTGCAGTTTGATGAGAAGCGAGCGGATTTCCCGCTGGATGCAGAGCTGGGCCTGGACAAGGAGGCGCTGTCCCGCTTCATCGTCTTGCACAGCCTGGAGCTGGTGACGGAGTTCACCAGTCAGGTGAGACCACCAGCCCCCGCCACGAGAAGAGTCATGGCGATGCCCCTCTGGGTTGGTGGGGGTTTACAGCTGTGCCCCAGAGGGCTTTGCACAGACACCGCACTGCAGGTCACAGCTGGCATAGGGCCCATGGCTCACTGCACAGCTGGTGTGTGGTGGGTGGAGGGAGGGCCTGGTTAGGGTTGGCACAGGGCACATGGCTCAGCTGAGTGTGTGTGTGTGTGTGGATTACAGCTGGAGGGAAGGGGGGCAACCTGGGTAGGGCTGGCACAGGGCACATGGCTCAGTCAAGTGTATGTGGATTACAGCCAGGGCACAGAGGTGGGGACACAAACACTCATGGACAGGTTCAGGCATAACACACTGGGCCTCACTTACCGCCCTTCCCACCTACCCCACAGCCCAGCAAACCCCTCCGTCTCTCCCTAGAACTCGCCAAAGATCTTCGGGGCTAAAATCCCCAACCATCTGCTGCTGTTTATTAACAAGACCCTGGAGCCCCACCTGGAGATCCTGGGCAGCTTCCGGGCTGCCGCATCCGCCTTCCGGGGTCAGGTAACCGGCCAGTCATGACCCCAGCCTCTGATCCCAGCACCCCCCACTCACCTGGCTCCGGGTGGTCTCACCAGGGTTCGGGACACATGGCTCACACTGTGGGCTGGGTGCGTGGCCAAATCCCTGAAACCTCACCCCCAGCCCCAGCATCACCACAGGCTGGCAGCCCCAGCGCTAGGAGTGGGGGGGTCTCGTTTTCTGGGACTGGCTGACTCGGGTGAGGCCTTGCCCCTTGGGGTGGGGGTGGGGGGGCACCCGCTCCCACCCAGCGCCAGGGTGACTGACTGGCTTGCTCAGGGGGAGGGTGGGTGCCAGGGAAAGGAAAGGTGCAGACTCGCGCAGGCCCAGGGCAGGCGCCGTGGGGCGTGGGGATGGGGCAGGGATATGTCTGTTGGGGCTGTCAGTCCCAGTGCAGGCTCTGTGGGGCAGCGAGGCGGCATGTGGGTGACTCAGTGCCAGGGCTGGGGGGAGGGCACTAGTGGGCTGGCCTGGGTGGTGGCTGCCCCATGCCGCCTGTGCTCCCTCCAGGTTCTCTTTGTGCTGATCGATGTGAGCGGAGAAGGCGCCCAGGTGCTGCAGTACTTCGGCCTCAAGAGCCATGAGGCCCCCACCATGCGCTTCATCAATGTCGAGACCAACAAGAAATACCGCATGGCCACAGATGCCTTTGCCACCCCGGCCGTGGGCGCCTTTGTCCAGGACGTGCTGGACGGCAAAGTCAAGGTGCGGGCGCATTCCCCTTCACACGGGCGGCAGCCCGCAGCCAGGCCCAGGGGCTCACGCCTGGCCCCCCACTCCTGACAGCAGGGAGGGATGTGCTGCCTTTTGTGGTGGGAGTGCGGGGGGGCTGACGACTCCATGTCACTCCCAGACTCAGTGAGGGCAGCCCTGGCCACACATTCCTCCGGTGCCCGCAACCTGCTGCCATCCCACCCATGGCTCCTTTAATGCAGAGCGTTTCCCAGCTGTGCTGTCTGGTGCCCCGAGACGCAGCCACTTCTGGGCGGAGTGGGGCACTGAGCAGGGGAAGGACCAGTGGGGCAGACCCACCCCTACAGAGGGCCCTTGCAGGGATCTCACCCAGCCCCACAGAGCAGACCTTGCTTTCCCGGCCAGCAAACACCAGGGGACTCCGGTGACCTCCTGCAGCAGGACGAGGGCTGAGTTGCTCCTGTGACGATTTGAACCTTGGGCTCTAGGGGGTTTGTTCTTTGACACCCCTCCCCATCCGGTTCAGTGCAGCTGCCAATGGAGCCACTGCAAGGCCGTTAGCTAACCCAGTGGCTTGGGACACCTGCGTATGAAAAGAGCTAGCGCCCAATGCCCGTCTTAGCCCCTGGCTCCGTGGGAGAACTGGGAAATCACCGAGCCGCAAGGCTCATTTATGACATGCCTGCTCTTGGAATGGAGCTGGCCTGGAGCCACCCAGGGCGTGGGCAAATTCTGGGTCAGACGAGTCCCATCCCTGCAGGCTGGATCTGGCTCTCCTGATGTTCTCATGGGGCTTTCTGAGCTGTCATCACACAAGCATCACTAAGTGTCTCAACTCCTCTGGTTTGTGCTGGACTCTTCCACACATGAGCAGAGCGCTGCCGGTGCAGCGCTGCCACCCCGAATCCGCAGGCAGCCTGCCATTGGCTGGGAGGGAGTAAATCCCCCACCCAGGGAATTTCTTGGGTGTTAACTCTGAAGCCTGAGTCTGGCTCCAGTTTGATAGTAACTGTTTGCTGCCAGGGTGGGGAGGGTGGTGGGAATTGGGAGTTGCCGCAGGAAAGGAATTGCAGAGGGAAGGAAGCCAGAGCGCCACAAAAACAAGAAAAGGGGAGAAGACGAGAGATGGGAGGGTGGCGGAGGAATGGCAGACGGTGGCATCCCAAGGGGGCAGCTGGTCCCGCTGAATGAGGCTGACCATGATAACACGGCGCTGTACGAGTACAGCTGCTAATTGGAAAAGTGCAGTTACTACAGGCCCTTGGGTCTTGTGTAGCCCTCTCTGTGTCCCCAGCAGGGCCTCTGCAGGGGGCTGGGAGGGAGGCGAACATGGAGTGCCACCCACATAGCTCAGCCTGGAGCCATTGTGAACTGTGCTCTCCGGCCTCCCTGCAGCTGGGGAAGTGGATGTAGCGACGCCCGGCGAAGCAGAGGTTGCAGAATCCATCTAAAGCACCCTTCTGGCTCACTCGCGCCGATGCTCCCCTTTGCGTGGCAAGTTCGCCCAGAAAGGCCCAGGCTGGAGGGCAGCGTGCAGGAACGCTGAGCTCAGCGCTGGTGCCACAGTGCCAGGTGGGGGGAACCGGGAGTGTGGCCTGTGTGGTGCATGCACGGCCCAGGAGTTTGCAGCCATAGCATCTCTGCACAGCACACTCTGGAAGTTAGTGAGCAAATAGTGCGCACACAGCCAGTGAGGGCTTCTCTCTCTCCACAGCCCCATCTCATGAGTGAGGAGCTCCCCGAGGACTGGGATAAGCAGCCGGTGAAAGTCCTCGTGGGCAAGAACTTTGAGCAAGTGGCTTTTGACGAGACCAAGAATGTTTTTGTGAAGTTCTGTAAGTATCAGCCCCACGAGAGCGAGGGTGGACCTCCCCCACCACCCTGGGCCTGCCTGATGCCCCCTGCAAGGACCTGGCCCAGACACACGCACCAGCCCCACATGCCATCAGGCAAAGCTGTTCCTGCAAGAGCCTGCCTGGGAGTGGGAGCTAGGGGACCTGGGCTCAGCCCAGCTCTTCGGGGGGAGGGGGAGGCATAGGAGACATTTCCTAGAGCGTGTCCAGGGTAGAGCTCACCGTCTCAGGTGATGTTCCCTTCCCTGGGGAGGTGATTCCCCGCTGTGCTGTCTCACAGCCCAGGAGCTGTAGCTGATGCTTCAGCCCAGTTATTCCTGTCACACTGAGCCGTCTCCTCACCCTATGGGCAAGGATTTTGGCAGGTGTTTGCAGCGTGCACCCCACCATCCTGTGGCCCAGCTTTCACTCAGGCTCGCCAGTGCCTTTGTTGGTTGCCTCCAAGTCCTTCCGCCCTTGGGGCGCCACACACCCTAGGGAATCATTTTAAGTGCCTGGGACATTCCCAAGCATCCACAGCATTGCAGTGAATGGTGGGCAAAGGCTCCAGTTGGCCAGGCCTGACTCTGATGTGTGCCCCTGCCCTGCTGACTTTGCCAGCTCCTCCAGACTCCTGGCCTGTGTGCTGGAGCTGCCGTCCCAGGCCCACTCCCTTGCCCCCAGGACGCTCCCTGCAAAGAAGATAAGCAACGCCTCCCTGTCACTGCAGATGCCCCCTGGTGTACACATTGCAAGGAGATGGAGCCTGTCTGGGAGGAGCTGGGCGAAAAGTATAAAGATCATGAGAACATTGTCATCGCCCAGCTGGATGCAACAACCAACGAGATCGAGAATCTCACAATCCGTGGCTACCCCACGCTGCACTATTTCCCTGCTGGGCCAGACAGGAAGGTAGGGCTGGGGTTGCCTGGGTGGGATGGGAAGGGGCTGGGCTTGCTGGATGGGATGGGAAGGGGTTACCTTTGGTGCAGGAGATGGGTCACTCCTGGAGCCAGTCTAGGTCCTCTCATCTGGACATAGCATACAGCACTGGTCCCCCAGCTCACACAGGATATGGCAGAACTCAAGGGGGTCAGAGAAGGGTGATGAGACAGATCAGGGTCTGGAGAAACTCCTTGGAGGAGCAATTGAAATGACTGGGGTTGTTCCCTTGGAGAGAGGATGGATAAGGAGGGAACAGGATAATCGCCTATCAGATACTGAGTGGTCTAGAGATGGTAGAGAGGGAGCATCTGTTCTCAGTCTTGTATCACACAAAGAAAGGGACAATCAGTGACCTCGAAAGAGAACAACTTCAACAGTGACCAAAAGAAATATTCTTACACACACACACACACACACACAATTAGCTTGTGGAACTCACTGCCACAAGATGCTATTGAGGCCAAGAGCTCTGTGGGATTCCAACAGGGACTGGCTGTTTTTCTGGGTAACAGGAACCTCCAGGGTTATAACGAGACAGACTAAAATAACCGAGAGCGTTGGCAGATCTACAATCCCTCCTGCTTCTGAGCTGATGGGGTCAGAAGGAGCCTTTCCCGGGGGTGAGTTAGCCCAGCCTTCCCTGCTGGGGTTCTGGTGCTGGCAACGTCAGAAGCAGGAGATTGGGCTGGCCCAGGCCTAGGGTGGCTGGTGGAAGCCAGAGTGAGCTGCCTCCAGTGAGATCTCAGGAGTTCAGCCTGTGAAGAGGCAAGCCTGCAGCACTAACATCTCTTGTTTCTCCTTTGCCTGTGCCCTGCCCTGCCTGCACCAGATCATTGAGTACAAGAGCGCCAGAGACCTGGAGACCTTCTCCCGGTTCCTGGAGAATGGTGGGACGCTGCCTGCGGAGGACACGCAGCCCGTGGTTAGTAGAGTCCAAGGGCTCCAGCCTGCCACCCCTTGAAGCTGGAAGCCCATAGCCTGCAGTGTCCGCGTGGACCCAGGCTGTTATTTCATCACTTGGCCCAACCTGTGCCACCAACGGGGCCCTCCTGCCGGCCCATCAGCCTGCAGCAGCCAGCTCCACCCAGCCCCAGCGAGATGGGTCCCTTGCACCCCTTCTGCACTGATGGGGAAGGGTTGGGTCCCTCACACCCCTCCCCCACCAGGGAGAGCAGGGTCCCTTGCCCCTCCCCCCCACCGGAGATAGAGAGCAGGGTCCCTTGTGCCCCTCCCCATCCAGAGAGTGAGCCCAGCCCCTCACACTCTTCCCCATGGGGTGGGGTCTGTCCCGCTGCTCTCCATGGGGTCCTGGCCTTGCCCCATATGCATGTCAGGCCTGCTGGGGCAGTAGTTTCCATAGTAACCACCCCGCTGCTCCCCAGGTTCCGGAGAGCCCGGAGGAGCCTGAGGACGCTGAGGGGACACACCCGGCGGACACCCCTGAAAGCAGAGATGAGTTATGAGCCCCGCTGGTGGAGAGCTGCTGCCCTCCCCACCACACAACCCCTGGGACCGCTGAGCGTGCTCAGCTGGGGCATGGACTGACCCCACACTGGGCTGGTCTGGCCTCTCGCTCCCTCTCCCCAGCCCTGGCACCATTTCCCTTTGCAGAGCAGCCCCAGCTCCCTCCCATCCAGCAGCATTGATGGCACCTGTCCCCAGCACTGCAGGCCCTGGGGGCTGGGAGGAAGGGCAGCACCACCAGGAAGCCAGGCCCAGCGTGCCGAGGGTTGCCCACAGCTCCCCCAGGCAGCGGCGCCAGCCCCCAACACCTGTGCCCCAAACACGTGCGATTGGCATAAACGTCATGAGACCAGAAAACCGGCTGTGGTGGTTTTTTTGTCTCAGCCGCCGGGTGGAGCTGCCTGGTCCCAGCTCTGCAGCCAGGCGGGTAGTAGTGGATGGTGTTACTGAAAGCTGAGGTCTGTGGCCTCACCTGACTCCAGGAGCTGGGGCTTGAAGAACATCTCAGAGACCAGGAGCCTCCTGACAAATCTCAAGCATGGGCAACAGCAGGGCGTGGGTGAGTGGGGGATGGGCACGTGGCATAACCAGCATTGACATGGATGGCATGCTGGCACTGTTGGAAATGTGGGTGCTGTTCCGTGGCCCATAGGGACTTCCTCAGTCCTGCAGCAGAGAGAACTCATGGGCCCTGTGTTAAGGGTCAGCCTCCATCAGCTGCAGCAAGATCGGCCTGTGGGCATACTCCCGCCCACGGGCACCATCCTGGGCTCCCAGCAGGTCCCCACAATGCCATCCCTGCCCCCGGCACTCAGGGCATGGTGGCAGTCGAAGCCAAGCCTGAGGGCCAGGGTGGCCTTTCTGCTGCTGCCCCCACGTGCTGCCTGGCTGGGCCCTTGGCCCAAGACAGTAGGCCAGGGCTGTGACCACATATGCCCGCTGTCCCGCCCTGTCAGGACTCCAGGGCCAGTTGGTTTAATGGTGCCCGGCTGTTTCTCTGGCCACACACCCTGCTTCGCCCTTCAAGGCAGTGTCCTTGCAGCCCAGCAAGTCGGGGTCTGGCGGGGGGGCAGGAGGAGAGGGGGACCTGCAGGAGGCAGTGAGAGCTGGGGCAGGCAGCTGATTTCTATGGGGGCTTGGTGTCACGCTAAGGGGGGAAACCCCAAGGTCAGTAGAGCACAGGAAGTCAGAGGGCCAGGCAAAAGTCAAGGCAGAGCTCAGGCTGGAGGGTGTTGGTGCGGAGGAAAGGCCAGGAGCCCCACAGCTAGCTGCACACAGCAGCCCCGGCTCCTGGCGCCAGCCCTGCCCATGGGCTGTAGGAAGAATCCCTGGTCCCAGGTGGGCCGGAAGAGCCTGGGGACAGTACCAGCCCAGTGCCCAGCACCCCCACGGTGAAACCTAGAGAGATGCTGCCAGACCGAGCCCAGGTGGAGGGCTGGGAAACGGGTTGAGCAGAGCACTGAGTGCCCAGCACCCCCATCTAGTGTCCCAGCACCAGCCAGTGGGGCTATATGCTGCTAGCAATGGCAGATCGGCTACATGCCATTGTGGGCAGTCTCATCACACAAACCCCTCCATAAACTTACTAAGCTCAGGCTTGAAGCCAGTTAGGTTTTTTTTTTTTTGCCCCCACTGCTCTAGTTGGGAGGCTGGTCCAGACCTTCACTCCCGATGGTTAGAAACCTTTGGCTAATCTCAAGCCTAAATTTGTTCTGGTGTCCACATTGGTGCTTAACTTAAATAATGCCTCTCCCTCCCTGGTAGTTATCCCTCTGCTACCCATTTATCCTGTCATCCAAATCTATGCAGTCATTCTTCATTTGGATCATCCTTGTAGCCCTTCGCTGCACCTGTTCCAGTTTAAATTCCTCTTTCTTAAACAAGGGAGACCAGAACTGCACACAGTATTCCAGATGCGGTCTCACCAGCGCCTTGTATAATAGTATGAACACTTCTCTGTCTTTACAGATGTTTTTTGACACTCCATTCTCCATACAATTCAATTATATGGTCAGGCATGCTTTCCCTTTACAAGAACTGTGTTGACTTTTCCCCAACAACTTCATCTATGTATCTGATAATTCTGTTTGTACTATAGTTTCAACCACTTTGCTTGGTACTGAAATCAGGCTTACTGGCCTGCAATTGCCAGGATCGCCTCTAGAGCCTTTTTTAAAAATTGGCATCACGTTAGCTATCCTTCAGTAATTTGGTAAGAGGCTGATTTAAACATAGGTTACATATCACAGTAGTTCTGCACTTTCATATCTGAGTTCCTTCAGAACTCTTGGGTGAATACCAGGTGGTCTTGGTGACTTATTACGCTTTAATTTATCAATTTGTTCCAAAAACCTCCTCTCCTGACACTTCAATCTGGGATAGTTCCTCAGATTTAGCACTTGAAAAGAATGACTCAGGTGTGGGAATCCTCACAGCCCCTGCAGTGGAGATTGATGCAAATAATTCATTTAACTTCTCCTGCAGTGGTTGATTGTTTGGCAGGCTTCCTGCTTCTGATCTACTTACAATTTGTTTGCTGTCAGTTTTTGTGCCGTTTGATGATCTTCAAATTCTTTTTTGGCCTTCCTAATTCTACTTGACTTGCCAGTGTTAATGCTCCTTTCTATTTTCCTCAGCAGGATTTGCCTTCCAATTTTTCAAGGATGCCTTTTTGCCTCTAGCCGCCTCTTTTACTCTGCTCTTTAGCCGTGGTGGCGTTATTTTGGTCCTCTTACTATTCTTTTTAATTTGGGACGTACATTTAATTTGAGCCTCAAATATGGTGTTTTTAAAAAGTTTCCATGCAGCTTGTAGGGATTTCACTCTTGTGACTGTACCTTTTAATTTCCGTTTAACTAGCTTCTTCATTTTTGTGTAGTTCCCTTTTTTTAATTTAACTGCTACTGTGGTAGGTTTCCTTGGTATTTGCCCCCCAGAGGGATGTTAAATTCAGTTACATTATGGTCATGTGGTTCAGCTAAGAGTCACCTCTTGGACCAGGTCCTGTGCACCACTTAGCATTAAATCAAGCAATACCTCTCCTCTTGTGGGTTCCAAGACTAGCTGCTCCAAGAAGCTGTCATTAAAGGTGTCTAGAAATTTTAGCTCTGCATCCTGTCCTGAGGTGACATGTCAATATGGGGATAGTTAAATCCCCCGTTATTATTGTATTTTCTGTTTTGCTCGCTAGGCCTGAGAGCCTGACACAGGACTGAAATTCATTCCATCTTATCCCCCAAATCAGCACGGGCACCAGAAGCTCCTTGCAGTGACAAGACTCCCTGTGGAGGGGTCTGTGGCCTTGCTGAGAGGTTAGCTTCCCACAGCTGAAAGGCACTTGCTGCTGTGGGCACTAGATGGGGCTCTGTTTCCAGAAACAGGTAGGCCGACAGAAGCAAGGCAGTTTCTGCAGTGGCCAGTGTTGCTGGGCGGGACAGCTTGCAGGGCAGAGAGACGAGTCCTCCTGCGCTGCCAGCAGTAAGAGGAATTGCTCACCTGTGCAGGGTGGCCGCAGTGCTCACCGCCCTCACACCAGCCTGCTCCATAACTCAATCCTACTGGGCTACTGACGTTTTTCCCCTACCCAGCCTCAGAGAGGAGCAGCCTTTGCCTCACCAGGCGCTCTCAAGCAAGCAGGATTTTGCAAGTGGAAGTTTCTCCCAAGGAAGGTGCATGAGTCCCTGTGGCTGCCAGGGATGAAGCCACCAAATCAGTCAGACCTTCCAGGGCCTGGCCACTGGCTTCTGTCTCTGTAACATGCACCAGCTTCCAGGGTGGGTCAGGAGAGGCCCAAAGCACTGCAGCTTCCACCCACAGAGCTGCATGTCCTGCCCCCAGCCCAGCTAAATTTGGCCTTAATCTAGTGCCCAGCTCAGGGAGCAAAGCAACTGTCTCCAGCCCAGCTTCCAGACCCGCCGTCCAGGTCCTAACCACACATGCAGACTTCGTGCACTTGGCCCCAGACAGACTGCCAGCCGGTAAGTGCCTCACCGCACGGCTCTAGAACCAGCCAGGCTCCAAGCTCAGTAATTGCCTGGAAGGAGTAGGTGGGTCCCTACCATTTCCCCCGTTGGGAACCTCCTGGCGGCATGGTCCATCAGCCCAGCCCTGGAAGCACAGGGATGCTGCAGGTCAGTCTGCGGCGCTCTGAACAGACCGAGAACATTCCCTCTCCAATGGCTAATGCTTGTGGCTCCTGACCACGTCCCAAAGGGGGCAGAGCTGGCACAGTCTATGCCCAAGGGCTTCAGCCGCAAGCTTGTCCTCAAAGCAGGGTCCCACACATGACGTTTGCAAGGGAGTCAGCTTAGTGGGAGGGAGGGAAAGGGCACAGCCCTCAGCTTGTGATCTAGCTAGCTCGCATGTGTACCACCAGAGTAGCCAGTAGCCACCTGCGGTGTGGGAGATCTGGAGTCGAGTCCTTGCTGCACAGCAGGCAGAGCAGGGATTCAAACCTGGCTCTCCTGCATCCCACCTGAGACCTCTACCCACTGGGCAGTAGGTTAGAAGGGGCGGGGGCATGGTGTCTCTCTTGGCTTTTTCACAAAAAAAACAGCTGAGCTGGCTCAGGCACACAGCTCCAGGAGGGCTCCCGCCTGAGACTCCGTGTGGAGAGGCACCTGACTCTCGTTCAGGGCTGGGCCTCAGGCCCGACCCCCTCCTCAGCATTTCCTGCAGGCCAGGGTAGGCAGCTCCCCACTCTGTGTGCTGGTTTCTGTGAACCCCATTCTTAGGCCCCTCCTGCGCACATGCTCTGTGCAGGGTATGAATTCAACTTGGTGGCAGGGTGCCTGAGGTCGGGGTTGCAATGCTGCACCTAACTCTTTGTGGTGCTCACTCTCTTGGAAAGTCCCCCCATTTACTGGGATCAGGGATAGACACTCTCCCTCCCCACCCTCGGTCCACAGGCAGCCTGGGAGAGGGCAGCAGCTCAAGCGCTGGAGAAAACCATGTCCCTGAGCCGCTGGGGCCTGGCTTGCCTGAATGAGCTGCCCCAGGTCCTGTAACACAAGACCATCAGTATAGGGACGGGGGGGAAAGGCGAGGGCACCAGCCCATTTCTGTTCTAGCCCAGGCGAGTCGAGAGGGACACTGCTCCTAGGTCAGTGCTGCAAGAGGAATGGCTCTCCACATGCCCAGGCTAGCCCTGGGCACCATGCCCTGCAGCCCTGGCAGCTGCAGTGTGGATCCCTTGCTTTGCTCAAATAGCCAGGCCAGAGTGAGGGCTTTGGGCCAGGAGTCCATGGCTTCCTGTGGTCTGAAGCTCACAAACAAGGCCACTCCCAGGTGTTTGCTACAAAGGAGCCTCTGGGGATGTGCCAGGGGGCTGGAGCTGGCCTGGCCACACCATAAACCTCCCTCCCTGGCCCCCCATGGTACCAGCCAGCCGCTCCCCTCTCCTGACTGCCTTTTGTGGGCCTGCCCTCCCTCCAGCCCCTTCTCCTGCCTTTCCACAGATAATCTCACCCTGGCGGGTAGATTTGGGGGGGGAGGGGGGGATGTCTGTTCTCTTCCAGGCTTCACCCACAAAAGAAACTCCACCCTCTCACTCAGGGCACATTGCACAGCTGTCCTCACCCTGAGGACATGATCTCTCGGCTCCATGGCGGATGTGGGGGCTCGTGGGGACGCTGCTCCTGGTGAGCTGTGCACACCTGTGCCCCACACTCCGGTCTGAGAGCAGCCGCCCAGCCCCTCCGTGTTCACCGGTGGCGTGTAGCTGTGCATGGGCTGTTGGGCCTTTGCTGACACCAGGGGGGCTTTTTGGTTGGCATCTCAGCACCAAAGGCCAGGGGAAGGGGCAGTGAGGCAGCAGGACGCTGAGATGCACAGCACCCAGGGCCAGCCTGATTGACAGGGCCGACAGGCCAATGAGGGATCCAGGAGGGCAGGGGAGGTCCCGTCCTCCGTGTGAGCCTGAACTGTCTGGGCCCTGGGCCGAGCAAAGGACAGAACTGCCAGTGCTGGGGGGGGGGTCTGAGGAGAAGCCAGGCCAGGGAGCCGGGCTGGGCAGAAACGGTGCGGAGCCGGTGCGGTGAGTGAGCGGCTGAGGAGACCCAAGGCAGGGCCCAACACAGGGAGACACCCCAGCCCAGAGGCCGTGCAGGCTGGACTGGGAAGGGGGTCGTGACCCCCACAGGGTGGCTGACGTGGGGAGAAGGGCCTGGGGGCGTGTGGCCAGTGCCAGGGCACGTGTCCGACCCGCGGCCGCCCTGCAGCGCAGCCAGGCCTGGGCAGGGGCCTGCGAGGTGTGAGAGGCAGGCTGTGAACGTCCCTCGCACCCCAGAGACGCTGGGTGGGGGGACCCCAGCCAGGGGGCGGCGTGGGGGGTTTTCCTTTAACATTTCCCATTTCTTTTGTATTGATTATCATTTAATAAATTGTATTTGCTTTGAATCATATGCATTGCTCAGTGGGTCAGGGGAGCACCCAGTGTGGAGAGAGCCCCTGGAGTGGGGACACCCTAGCCCCTGCCCTAAGTGATCACACCAAGGTTGGGGGTCGAGCCCCCCCAGGAATCCTGGGCCCAGTGTTGTTGGGGTTACAGGGACCCCACCACACAGGAGAGTGGAAGGGGGTCCTTGCAGTCAGGCAGGCCTCTGGGTAAAGGGAGTGGGAGCGAGGACTCAGATCTTTTTGCTAGCCATCTCCACCAAGATAGTGTATGAGCCAGGAAGGTTCCCCACAATAGCGGGACCATTGCCCCTCTTACACGTGGCACTATTTTAAAAGTCTTGATCTGCTGAACATTACTGTCGGGTTGGCTGGAATGTGCTACCATTGCATGTGGAGTTATGAATGTTGTTGAATACGCTATTAGAACATGTTGCAAGGCGGGAAACTCCCACAAACAGCCTTTCATGCACAACAGTGGAGGCCAGACAGCGTTGATGGCCCTCACTCACTCATTCAAGTATAGATTCCACTACAGGGATTGTTCACAGTGGAGATTTCACCAAGAAAGCACATACACAGTGAGGGACGACCACTGAGGATGACCTCCCCCCGCCAAGTCACAAGCATGACTTGTCCAGCACACTGGCAAGGACAGTAAAAGAAGGGGAGTGACATACAGACTTGCTCTCACTCCCCCACCACTCAACACCTGGCAGAGGAAGACTTGGAACGGGAGATGTGGGGGATCCCAGGCTATAGGAGAATTTCTTCCAGCCTGCCCATGGAGGATCTAGAGTAATGGTTTTCGGCTCCCAAATGTGGGTTTCTGTGCGGCCACAAGCAGCTGGGGAGGGAGGGCCAAGGATCCACCCGGTCCAGCCAGGGTTACCTGACCACAAGCCGGGATTTGTTGGGAGCAGCCCTCGCAGGGTGAATAACCCCCGGCCCTTGGCTCCCAGAAGCACCTTACCCCGCCGGACTGCAGTGCCAGGGTAAGTGACTCCCGCGTGTCTGCACCCCTCCCTTCCAGCCACTGGCTGTCTGCTAGTGCCTGGGGTCCTGACTCACACCCCTCCCCTCCCTGCTTTTCTGGTACCCACCCCTGCTTCCTCCCTCCCAGCCGTTCGTTTGCCTCCGCATGGGGGGTCCGACTCCTTGCATTCATCCACTCACCCCCCTCTCACTGCCGGCCACGCCAGTGCCTCTGGGTCCTGACTTCCACCCTTCCCTCCCTGCCTTTCTGGCACCCACCCCCCTTTCCTCCCTCCCTGCCAGCTGTTCGATTGCCTTTAGGGGTCCTTGCATTCATCCACTCATCCTCCCCTCCCTGCAAGTGACCCCCAGCAGCTCCCTCCCTAAACTGCAGTTCTTCCCTCCCCAAAGCAGCCCCCTCCCTGCCTCCTGCTAGGACATGTAGCCAGACTGGCTGCTCTGCAGGGGAGAACAAGTAACTCCCTCCAGCCACCTAGCAGGAGCTGCAGTTCTTCATGCACGTGAAAGGTGAGTGGAGCAAGTGAGGTAGCCTTTCCATTCGAAGAGCTTCTCATCTTTTGCTAATATTCTGATCCACACAATTGATGCATCAAAACCCAGAACTTATTTGGACATGCATATGTGCATGTTTATTTGATTTTTCCTAACATTAACTGAGTATATTAGGAAAAATTGTCAATGTGGCCACCAGCAAGAGTTGGTGGCTGCACTCTGAGGCCACCAAAAAAATTGTTGCGAGAACCACTGATCTAGAGCCTGCTTGAACTGCGTAACAGGTTGAGACACTGCTTGATTCAAAGCCTGTCTACTTAATAGAACTCAAATTGCGATTTTACCTTTATTTCTTAGGTAATGTATTTTGAGCTGTACACTTACTACTTATAATCCCTTAAAGTCTGTAGTTAATTTTATATTTGACCTAAAACAGTAGGTTTTGGTTGAAGTGTTTGGAAAATCTTAGCTCAAGTTCACAAAAGCTGGTGAATGTCTCCTGCACTTTGTGGGAGAAGTGAACAGGGCAGTAAACTCCACTGGCCAGGTCCTGGGGTGGGGAGCTGGCTGAAGCTTCTCTTCTGTTGGCTTATGCGTGACTGGGGAAAGTATTCACTGAACTAAGCTGGCTGCCGTCCCTTCCTGTGGATGGCTGGGTAAGTGCAGCACCTGCCAGAGGCTTGTCACAGCATCACAGTGTGAGGGGGAGCCCTGGCTGGTCAGAGAGAGGGAGTGGTACCCCAGTTCCAAGTGGCACCCAGTGGGATAGTTCCTGTCGCACTGTGGACCCTCCCCTCCCGTCGGTGGCTCCTTCCTTAGATGAGGAATTAAATATGAATAATGTTTAAATCATCACTGGGCAACTGAGCTACTCTTGTAGTGAGGTGGGTGGAGCCACTCACACCTCACTGAGCAATTGTTCCAGGCTCTCTTCAGACTCAGGCAATCATCTCTGCAATGGTCACGCTCCATTCTGAAGATTTCTTTGTACCAGCCATTTGCTGCTTTTCCCAATCTCTGCCACAACTTAGCATGGACCATCTCCCCAGTAGCCCAGGACAAGGGGTCCCAGGGAGCTGCATGCACGCACCATATTTGCTGCAACAGGTTTAATCCTGCTGTGCGTCTGCCATACAGCTCTCTCCACCCTCCCTCTCTGTCCTAATGGCTCTATGCTTCTCCCCTCCTCGACCATAGCAGCCCCAGATCCTGTCTCGGCCCCCTCTAGCCCACTCAGAGCACAGCAGTGAAAATCCTCTTACCCACTGCTTGGACACGTCATTCCCTCCTCTCACCCTCCGTACCAGGTTCAAGTTTGTATTTGCTTTCAAGACCCAGCCTGGCATGCATTTCTGGTGTCCTTTCCCACCACTCCTCCCTTTTGCCCTGCTCCCACCACCTGCCTCACCTCTACTTTTCCCCACTCTCCTCTTCCTGCTGTCCCCCGCACTCAGAATGACTGCCCCATCTCGGCAAGGGTCACCCTCTCCTTTCAAACTCCTCCTTAAAACTCACTCTCTTTTCACAAACAATAACGCTCCCCCGACCCCTATGAAATGCAATCCCGACACCACACTCATACAGAGGATGCTCTGAGTATACCCACTCTGTCATCCCGGGGGTGGGATTATAAACTCTGCAGGTCAAGATGGGGTCTTCCTGGGATTGAAATGTAGTGTTGAGCATGAGGAGATAAGGGCAATAGGAACCCAGCTAGGGCAATTGGCACTTTCTCTGCAATCAATTTGCAGTGACACTTGTGCTCATTTTCTTTTCTTAAAAAATGTCTGGCACTCTGCATAAATGGCAGGGCTGCCTATCCCAGCGTCTTGGCCAACTCCCTCCACAGGTTTAACTGATGAAGGTATTCTACACACCTGGACCAAGCACCTGTGAAGGGCTGTTCTGTGCTTGCTGAACTCCAGCGGAGATGGCTGCATACCAGGGAGGGGTGGTAAAAAAAAAAAAAAAAAAAAAAACTTGCAACGTGGGGCCTTTCTGGATTAGACAGCTCGCACTTCACACAGGTCCAGAAATGCATGCCCTCTCCGAGTCCTGTTGATTTACTGCTGCCTTCATTGATTCCTACCAGCACAGCCACCCTCCCAGCTACCTACTTCCTGCGGTGTCACTTGGTGCAAATCTTGCTGAGCCTGGCATATCTCAGCTCTCCAGAGAAGGAAGGAAAACAGCCATTTGAATGTTGGTTTTTTTATTTCATTATTATCCAAGTACCTTTTAAAAGATAATTGTACAAGTCAGCACATGAAAATGCTCAGGAGACGCCATTTGTAGGCATACCGCTGACGGCTGACACTGCTTTTAGAAAATGTACATATTTACAATGGAACCCTTCAGAAACAAGGGAAAATGAAAAACCTGTGGCTGCCGGGTACGTTAACAATCTCACCAGACACAGAATATGATCAGAGCTTAAAAAAGAAGAAGAAAAATGTTTGTAATGTAGTTCCCTGGATGAAAACAATTTCTCATTTGCTGGACTTCACATAGTGATAGGCAAGTTACAGAACCGTGTTCAAAAGGCACTCTGTGACATATACAATATACTGAGAGTCAAACCTACCTGTGCGGATACACAATCATGCAGGCCTATCCCGCTATATCACCTCTGACTGTCATCGCCATGCCTGTGCTCTAGCAACGCTGCAACCAACAGGGGCAGCAGCATAAAGAGTAGAGCTGGGAACACACAACAGAAGAACAACCTTGGGCAGTCAGTGCTGATGTGAAAAGTCTCACACCCTTACTTTGTGGCAGAAATGGACCAGCACAGAAAAGCCCACTGTTGTGCAGGTGGGACATGGGCTGGTATCTGACGAAGGGGGTTGGGGTCTCCAGGTAATTTAATTGACAAATATTTACACTTGACTCAGGTGCAGGGAAGATGCACAGAGTATGGCAGATGCAGAGAGCTCAGCGGATCAGTGAAGAAAGGTCTGCAGAACGTTGCAGGGACAAGACATTTGCTGGCAGAAGCAGCAGGCTCAGGGCTATCCTGGATTCTCCAGGGTTCAGGACTGTCTTCTCTGTTCAGTGGCAAGCACATTTAAACAACAATCGCTTTGGTTTGTGACTTCCCAGCATTCTTACTTCTGAATAAACACAGTCCCTTTGGGAACCTTTCCTGAGGATCCTGCCTTCTCTACAGCCATTTCTCAGTCTGGGTGACTGCTCTCCTGAGGGGGTATATCCTCCCAGGAGATTCTCAGGCAGCTCTACTGATGATAAATGGTCCTACGTGTGCCTATCGAGGGGGAAACAGGCAGAAACAGCTCTATTTACCATGTGGCCACAAACACAGCCAAAGGCTGCCTCAGGCGCCGGGGATTAGTGCCTTCATTACAGTCTCTCCAGAGCGCCGTTTCTCAGAGGGTTCAGGTATTAGCAGTTATGCTATGAGGAGGGATTGCCCTGAGGAGCCCACGGTGAGGTGTCTCTCTCTCTTCCCGTGCAGATATGAGGGCTCGGCAGGGTGGAACAGAAAGGAGATTTTTGCCCCTAAACTGCAAGCTTCCAACTGGCTTTTCCTCTGCGCCACATTTGCTCTTGCTACATCTCATGTGAGCAGGTCAGGTCTTAGCTCTGACATGCCAAGCCACGACATGATACATTTTCACCATTTGCAGACAAGCAACCCCTAGCGGGATGTTACATGCTAAGTCTTAAGAAGCAAGAGGCTTGAATTGAGGGCTCTCACTGGTTGCTAATTATGTATGAGGAGAGCCCTCCGGTGAAGCACACACTCAGGGAAGGCTTATGGCTGGGAGCAGGCTTCACCAGGCTTCTCCAACTATCGCCTCCGATCTGCGAAGAAAAGAGCAGGAGCTGGCATTTCACAAAGAAAGCTCTTGTCGCTAATCCCATCCCTAATCCTGGTGTACCATGCTCCAGGCTGCCTCCTCCTGGCCTCGTTGTAGCTAACAGTCAGAGGGACCTACTAGGACACACCTGAGTTGCAGGAGCCAGAAACTCCTGGACTCCAGTGACAAAAAGCCGCAGTCTGTGTTTTTATGAAAAGTTCATTGTGTTATGCGCTCCTAAATACAAATCCTCTCCTCCAATGCTCACTCAGTCACAAGAATGCTTGGAGAAAAAAGTCCTAGGAGATCTGATAGCTTAAAACATCAGCAAGGTTAAAAGATGGAAAGTGGCTCATTAAAATGGCATAAACAATCCTCGTCACACCCAGATTTTAAACCCCCCACTACTGTGCCTTTGTACTGTCAGCCTTAGCCAGCCAAAGCATGGCTTCCACATCAGCATCTGAGATAGCAGCTTGTGTGAACTTCCCCAAGGGAGCTCTCCACCCCAACACACACACTGTAGCATCAACTAAAAGCCATCCACAGTCAGGACACGGGGAGGGTCAGATGATAGCAAGGGTCCATGCCGAGCTGGATGGATGGCTGTACACTCTGGGTGAAGTACCTGTGTGTCTTACATTTATATAAGAGCACTGTGACATTGGAAATGTTTTCCTTTTATTACAATATATCAAAAATATGCAGCTTTAGTAAACAAGGTCATATTACACTTTCTAATGCAACTGTACAATGCTACAATACACTTAATATTCTGGCTGGGGAGGGAGCCCCGCTTGGGGTCCTGTTGGCAGGTTTGTGTGATGGAACTCCTCCCACTGGCAACATGTAGCTTCTGGAAGTCCTTGGGAGGGCTCGAGTGCCTCCCTCAGCTTGGGTCTGCCCAGCACAGAGGGATCCAGGCCTCCCAGACCAACTCTGGTTCTGCCCTAGATTTCCAAAACCTTTCACAGGCCTCTTTGCTCTCCCGTTAGTCAATCTTCTCCACTTTCCCAATGATCTTCTCCTCGAAGATAGGCAGCGTGGCCTCGTCCTCGCGCACTTCCTCAAACACCACGCCGCAGTCAAACTCATCGCTCACTTTTTTAAAGTAATACCTAACAAAGCAGAGAGGGCCACGTGAATGGACAGGCCTGCTGGCAACATCCCCTAGTCCTGCAGGGTCCCTCCCACCAGGGGCTGCACCAGCTCCAGATATCAGGCCACACAGACTTCGGAAGCCACACACTGACCCCAACCCCAGCATGCTGGACAGCTGATCCCTATGTAGGGGGGGCATGCACACATGTGATAAGTATTAATAAATATCCACAACACCCAAACCGACTCCAGGTTCAGAACTAAAACCCCCCTCTCCTGCCCTCCCACAAACCCTCCACTTCAGAAGCAGCATGACAGAAGAGATATCAGGTACCTAGACTCAAAGGCCCAGGCCTATGTTCCTGCAGAAAAGCTTTGCAGGTGATGGCCAGCTCACCAAGGCAGGAGTTGCCAATCCAAATACAAAAAGACATGGGAGTGGCCCCGATCCCAAGTATACTCACAGCCCTCCTAGCATCCAAGGCTGGAGATGAGGCAGACCAGCTGGGTCCTGCAGCCCGCCCTGCCAGTTCCACAGTACGGACCAAAGTTGGTCTTCTATTGAGGATAGAGCTATGCCTCAGAGAAGCTACAGGTCCCAGAATGCAACTGGCCTCTCTGCAAACTACGTGCAGTCCATGAAGCGCTCCGTTGAGCAGAGTTTGGGGGACTCGTGGGGGCTGCTGGCTTTGTACCCAAACAGGTTTTTTCTTGCAGCAATAGCAGGAGTAACACACTTTTCAAAGTCCCAACCTGCACTAGAAAAAACACGCTCAGAACAAACTACCTTGTCTACCCTGGTCATTTGGATGGGAAATCCTACCAACACTTGGCTGCACGGACTTCAGCTACTTAACTGTCCCATCTGGACTGCAACGTGGCACAAGTGTGGCTTGGAACCAAGTCCCTTCAATACTCGTAACTAGCCACTTCAGTAATACCCAGGAAACACACATTCGGGGACAAGGCAGAATTCCTGCACTGATATAGCAGGTCCACCCTTTAAATTAGCTCCTGGCAGGCCATTTTTCTTGCCTTTTAAATAACATAGACACACAAGAAACCTACTTAGCAAGTGGGTGTTCTCACTGGTGCTTCAAGGTTAATGACAGTGACAGTCCTGGCAGAGGAAGTGCCACAGAACGGAGCCCCCAGGAGAGCACCTCTGATCATGTCCCCTGCATTTGGCTCATGAGTCCCTCTCTGCCAGGAGAGACAACTTCGAACAGTGCCCATGGGCAAAGCACTTCCCCACCGCTGGCAACATGGATGGCATCAACCTCTCTGCACCCTGCTAACATCTCTGCCAGAGCTGCCATATTCCTAGGGCTTCTGCCCCTGCCCTGGCGTAGCCTGCATTGCCTAGGCACTCGCTCACCCCTCCAATGGCCCTGCGCTGGGCTGTTGTACGTTTTTCGGGGACTGAGCCTGCTGATTGCTCCACAAGTGCAGCTGACCCCCAGGCTCCCTCCCCGGTGGCACTGCCTCCCTCCTTGCTTGTGGCGTGAGAAAGCCATTCTATTTGAAACTGGGAAAGATTCCCCGCTCTTCCCCCACCCTTCTGCAGCCCCTCTGTGTGCAAACATGGGGCTCAGCGTAGGCTCAGGGAAGGGCCCTTGTCGAAATACTGGCAGCACATACCTGCAAATCCCCTGCCCCACATTTGTCATTTGCAGCAGGACTGGGGGTCAGCTGCTCTGGAACAGATCTTGTCCTTTCCCGCACAGCCCCAATTCCCACTGACACATGCTGCTTTGTGTTTAGCACCACGGTTCTGCATTGAGACAGCATCCCATAGCTGACAGTAACAGCGCCTCCCCACGGCAGTCTCTGCCTCATCTATTGGGAACAGCGCCTCTCCAGGCAGTCCCTGCCTTGTGTACCTTGCATGGCTCAGTCCTGAGAGTCACAGTGAGCCAAGGTCCCATGGCATGTATGGTACCAAGGACCATACACAGTAAGGTGCGAGCGCCGCAGGCCCACAGAGAGGCCTCACCACCCACCTTGGGGCAGCGGGGAGGAAGAGGCGAAAGGCGAAGACCATGTGAATGTGGCCGGGTGTGGAGAGCAGAGACCTAGGAGCAGGCCGAGATGAATGGACCTTACTACCGGTTTTGCCTCTGCCTTACCTGTAGTTTCCTTTCTTGGTGAGCAGCTCCTTAAACTGTCCCAGCGTCACCACACGCCCCTTGACCAAGGTGCGGTAAGGGATGGGCTCTCCGCAGAAGTAGTAAGCCACCACGATATTCTCACACGGCTGGGAGGCGCCATTGCCTGGTCTCTTCTGAGGCTTCAACCTGCAATGAAAAACAACAACGTTCCCACTGAGTAATGGCACCAGGCCCATAAAATGGTGGCTCGTTCTGGCTGAGGCTGTCGGAGACAGGAGTTTGGCTTCCACGGGGGAACACAACATGTGAGCTAATGGTAAACGTCAATATGCCCTATTAGTGCTCACTGCTGGCTCCTGGGGACTGGCAGGCTCCGGGAGTCCCATGGTCAGGGAACTAGGAGATATGTCCCCATCGGGAAGGTCTCCACTGAGCTGCCATGTGGCAAGGAACCGAGGAAAGCTGTAGGGGGATTCCGCCGACAGCTGGTCTGCTATGGGAATGAGCTCTCCCCCTCTGGACTGATTTCTTCATTTCCAGTATCAGCCAGGGCCAAAAAGCACATCGTGGGCACCACCACTGCCTCCTGGACCACCCTCGAGGAAGCAGAAACCCAGTAACCCAGCCCACGACAGCCAGCCAGGAATGAGCCTAGACAGCATAGAGCAGGCCCTGGAGGAAACGCCTTCACTCAGAGCCGTTCTGTCTCGGGGGGGAGAGGGGGGGGAGGGGGGGCAGTTTGTTTTTTTAAACCGGGGTCCTTCTTCAGGACGCCCACTCAGCTGGTCCTGTGCTTGCAGGCTGCCCAGAGCTGGGGGAATGGACTGGGGGTAGGCTGTGGAGAAGTCTAGCAGCGGCTGCTCTGAGGCCTGGCTGCCAGAGAGGTGGTTTAAATCATAGAGTTGGAAGGGACCTCAGGAGGTCATCTAGCCCAACCCCCTGCTCAAAGCAGGACTAACCTCAGCTAAATAATCCCAGCGAGAGTTTTGTCAAGCCGCAGCTTAAAAACCTCTAAAGATAGAGATTCCACCACCTCCTTAGGTAACCCATTCCAGTGCTTCACCACCCTCCTAGTGAAAAACTTTTTCCTAATGTCCAACCTAGACCTCCACCACTGCAACTTGAGACCGTTGCTCCTTGTTCTGTCATCTGCCACCACCGAGAACAGCCTATCTCCATCCTCCCTAGAACCTCCTTTCAGGTAGTTAAAGGCTGCTATCAAATCCCCCCTTTCTTCTCTTCTGCAGACTAAACAAGCCTAGTTCCCTCAGCCTCTCCTCATAAGTCTTGTGCTCCAGCCCCCTAATAATTTTTGTTGCCCTCCGTTGGACTCTCCAACTTCTCCACATCCTTTTTGTAGTGGGGGGCCCAAAACTGGACACAGTACTCCATATGTGGCCTCACCAATGCCGAATAGAGGGGAATAATCACTTCCCGCGATCTGCTGGCCATGCCCCTCTTAATGCAGCCCAATATGCTATTAGCCTTCTTGGCAACCAGGGCACACTGCTGACTCATATCCAGCTTCTTATCCACTGTTACCCCCAGGTCCTTTTCTGCAGAACTGCTGCCTAGCTCGTCGGTCCCCAGTCTGTAGCTGTGCATGGGATTCTTCCGTCCTAAGTGCAGGACTCTGCACTTGTCCTTGTTAAATGGGGAAGCAGGTTTCCTGCTCTGCGGGTAGCAGGTTTGGGGCGGAGCCCAGTCCCCCCCAGGAAAGACACCGACTCTTTAGCTTTGATTTGCCCACAGGTGGGCACAGGCTGAGTCCCCCCAGCTGTGAAAAGCGGGTGCTCCGAGTCCAGCCAGTGGCCCAGGCTGTCCTGTGGCCCTGAGTCAGCTTTGCCAGGGTGACAGCGAAGCAGAGCACAGAGAGGCACTGGGAACCACACACCAAAACCTCCCCAGCCAGTGCAGGAATCATCTGTGGCTGCCAGGGAGGGATGTGCTACACACAAGAACTGCCCTTGGGAGAAGAGCCCTTGGCAGTAACAAGCTGCTGGCTTTATCTAAGAGCACATGCTCCAGCTCTCCCAGCAATGAGGTCTCCCACTGGGGCCCACGGAGCTGGTTTACGAGGTTCACAAGAACCAGCTACCAGGAAGGACATTTTCTTAGGGGTTAAACTGGCCCATTTCTTCAGTGGTCCCCAGACATGACAATTTAACAGAGATAGCCCCAAGGCTGAGTGCTGGCACAAACACCCCTGCCGCTCTACATGCAGCCAGGGGCCGGTCTGAGATCCGTGGTTGAGCCTATCCCTGGAACAGCCTCATGGCAGTCCCTGCAGTCTGGGGACAGAGCTGGCTGACTGGGGCCCTCTCTGCCATGGGCAGACTGTTTGTAAACAAATTGAGAGGGGCCCATGCTGCAGAACCCAGAACCTGAAGGGAACAAGGTCTAATGGTGAGTGGGGCTGGGAGTCAGGATTTAGGGGGGGGCTCTGTCAATGACTTCCTGTGTGTTGTGACCTTGGTAAATCACTGGAGCTCTCTGCGTCTCAGCTCCCCAGACAGTGAGAGATTACACTTGCCTGCTAGGAGGGTGTGCAAGGTTTAATATTGATGAACATTTGCAAAGCCCTTTTGACTCCTGGATAACTCCGGTAAAGTATGATGAGGAGTATCCTCTCCAAAGGTGGCCAGCCCTGCTGCTAGCACACAACCTGGGTGGGCAGTAGCATGGGGTTGCTAGCAGATTTCTCAGTTGCAGTGGGCAGAGGGTCAGGATGACAGACAGACCCAAGGGGTGCAGAGAAGGTGGATGCGGGTTTTAGTTCAGCTGTGGCACATCTCAATCAATCCTCTTCCCCTTTGGGGAAGAGAAGGCCTTCCAATAGCATCACTCCACTGGAGGAAGAGGGCTCAGGGGCTCCCATAAGCATGAGAGGAAAGGGGAGCTGGGCAAAGCAGGTCTTGCTAACAAGCCCTCCCTGCTCTCTGGGTAGGAGCTCAGTGTCCCTGTGCATGAGCCAGGCCTGCTGCTGGGAGTGCTGCTAGCACGGGACACCTGTGCAAACAGCAGTAGTAGGGCATTCAGTGTCCACTAAGAGAGAATCTAGTGCAGCCTTAGTTTGCAATCTGCTGTGCATCCTCCCTCCAGCACAATAAAAAGCAGGAAGAGAAATTTCCTTTCCATCTGAGACACAGTAATCATTTCTGAACAAGCTGCAGAATTTGTCTCTCCTAGGTCACGAAGCTAGCCGTGTAAGCTAGTGTGGGCAATGCTCACTGGTCAGCCCTGCATCCACAATTACAATGTAAACATAAGGCTACTGCCAGCTGCCTGCATCAGGTCAGGATGGTGTTTCATTAGTGTACGTTTTAATGTTCACACAAATTGGATCATTTCTCTTATTGCTACATAAAGGAATGCATAAAGCAGCCAAAATTACTAAGGGCAGGATTCGTTTTCTTATGACCAATGCAACTTTATGGAGGTTTTAATGTCTTCGAAAGAAGCAAAGCCAAGAGTCAGGCCACTATTATACAGGGCACCCCCTGACTGTCAGTAGCTGAATTAATGGGTGGCTTTGAATCTACTTCTGCACAATCTGGGAGCTGATAAAAGGTTTCAGGGATGAGGAGCACATGCGCCCCTGAATACTCACAGGCGCTGTGTGTGTGAACACACCTTTGGAGGTTTGGAGGCTACACAATCAGGTCTTGGCAACTTGCAACTGTGAGACAAAGCCTGAGTAGCAGCTTTGTTAAGAATACCTCAAAAGCCCAGGTACCAAATGCTGGGGGTAGAAGCATGTGGGCATGTGCCACGTGTGGGGGGCACATTTTCACTCTCATTATTTTTGGAAGCTCTTAAAGTATTGGCGCATTCGCTATGTACAAGCCAGGGTACTAAGTTAGCTGGTCCTATGGTTACGGTTGTTGCATCACAGCTCACACCCCTATTTTCAAAGGGTGATACACTGAGACCAATAATGGTACTCTGCACTTCTATTGCATCTTTCATCTGTGCTCTTCTCATGCCTCACAAACATTCATAAAACCCAGACAAATTCACCATTTGGCACCTGCAGTCTTAGCCAGAGGCAGCTTTTGCTTTGAAATTCACATAAGACTGGCAGCTTTAAAATTTACAAAAAAGTGGACTGGATTAAAAGATGATTTTATATTTATATAACTGGAAACGCACTATAAAAACTATTTGCCAAGCACATGAGCTAATCCCAGTTTTGCTATTTTGGAAATAACCGAGACCTTAACCTTTAAATACTGGCTCATATGCAGAGTGACTCTTTTAGGATATGCCTATGTAAATATCAACACTGAAAACCTGGGCTGGGGAAAATCCTTTTGCCTCCTTTCAAAGCCATGAGGTGTAAAGTGCAACTCAACTGTTGGTGCATGTTCTGCTCAGGAGAGCCCGTGAAAAAAAGTGCAATGTTTCTAAGGTCCCCCGTGCCAGTACTGCTTCAAAGTCTCTCCTATACCCACCACAAAGCACAGGCTGGCATTAGCTAGGAAAACATTCAAAAACCAAATTGTCCTTGGAAAAAAGCATGCCTTAAAATGAAAGTAAAACAGTTCATAAATTCAGGCAAGTTCGGAGCCAAAAGTTAATTGAAGAGGTTTGGAGGTTGACTGAAGAACCTTGCTCTCCCTGAGGTTCTCCCAACTCTTCCAGAACCAGGGGTGGCTGAGACGTGCCCAAGGAGCCTGGTGTATGCATTGTGCGGTACAGAAAGATGCAAGTTACAGATGTACAGGCTTCTTAATCCATTTTGCTCACAATACTGATGGGTAAATAAGTCCTTGTTCATTCTGCGTGAGATGGAGAGACCTGGGCTGTGCTGGGAACAGGAAGGCTGAGGAACACAGACAAATGCTAGCAGAATTGCTGGCCTCAACAGTGCACTGCTCCAACATGACAGCACAAGCAAGGGAGCCATGCCAGCAGCTTGGTGCAGGTGGCCTGCCACTGCCAGGGCCACGGTTATCTCACAAAAGGCGGTTAACTGACCGTGCCAAGACCAGGGACACCCAAGAATTCCTATGTCCCCTCTTCCTAGGGCTGAGGTAGGGGGCTGCTGCAGCTCTGCTGGTGGGGAGGGAATGAGTTCTGGCTAAAACCCTTCCTGAGCTCATCTAAATTGCCTGTAAAGCACATTCCCACCTGGAGAAGCAGCAGAATCCAATGTTTATATTGTGTCCTGCTGGAGTATGTCTTTGGTGCCTACCTTACGCCAAGGGCCTCTCAACACGGACAGTGCCCACCAGCAAGAAGGGAGGGAGAAATGCCAACATCATGGAAAATAAGCTTGGGTTGAAAGCACACGCACAGGTTGCTAATGCCTGGGAGTGCTAACTCTGTTACTGTTTATGGGGCTAGAAAAAACACCCATGTCTTTAGACGCCCTCCACCTTTGCCATAAATCAAAGCAGCGTGGGCTGCCAGCACTGGGGCAGACGGACGATGATTTACAGAGAACACATGAAGAGCAGTGGCGCAAACTCGGTGAGATCCATATCAGAGACAGCTGGTGCCACATTCAGCACTGGAATACAAGCTGGCTTGACAGAAGTGCGACCATGATCACTAGGATAACCTTGTGAACATACCTAACGAACAATCTCAGAAATTAGACATGGCTGGCTACCCTCCATCACTGCTACTGTCAGACTGCAGCACAAGGGGCTACAGCTGCTCGCTCAATGGGCCGTTCCAGGGAACAAGCAAGGACCATTTTTCCCAGCTCCCTGGTGGTACGCAGGTCAGGAACTTGCACATCAGCTCTTCGCATTAGGGCATCCCAGCACACAATGACAAACACTCACCCAATCCTCAGTCATAGACATGCATTTGGCTACTCCTGTAATCTTTCTCATCATTCCATACGTATATTTCCCCTCTCCACAAAAATGCTCATGACCCTCCAAATCAGATCTACCCCTGTTACAGACAGCAAGAGACCTGCATGTACAATGTGTCTCCCCCTCTCTCTCTGACCTGGTTTCAAAGAGAAAAATGCATTCCTGTTGGAAGGCTGCTAACGCTGTATTGAATTGCTGGGGTCAGCTGTGCACGACTCCACTCTCTGCCCTTTAACAGATGGCTCAACTATGCACAATCTCTCAGCCTTGACAGGAATTGCTTTTAGCTGTAAATAAGCATTAAATACAGACCTGATGGAAAAAAGCAGATTGGTGGCTTGATTAAACAGCCACCCAAAATGTAACAGCTTACGAGAAAGGAACGATGGTTTGACCCATCCAACTGGCCACAGAACACACACACCTTGGGGCAGTGGCATACCAGGTGTCTCCGGCGCCCAGGAAGCCAAGCCTGCATTTGCGCCCCCCACCTCACACACCCCCTGTGCAAGGCAGGAGGGGTCCCGGCACTGTCTCCCAGCTGCCCTGGGGAGGGGCGGATCTTGAGGCCTGGGAGGTGCATAAATGCAGGCTTGGCTCCATGCCCTCCCCCCCCCACCTCTTTCCTGCTCCAGCCTTACAACCTGAGGCTGGCTCCGAAGGGAGTGGCCTCACCCACCTCCACCCCCGCGGGGGATGGGGGGGGAGGAGAGGAGGCGCAGGAGCAGCCGACCTGGTGCCCTGCACTTACTCGCCACTCCAGCCTTGCACTGGCTTGGACAGGGTGACCTCACCCGCCCTGCCTGAGGGGGTGGGGGCACCAGGCCGGCCCTTCATGACACGCAGGGGGCAGGAGGTACTGGAGGGGCCAGCACTCCCCATCTGTTGCCCATTGTGAAGGGCCTCCCCCCCGTCTCCCCTCTTGGTATGCCATTGCCCCTGGGACAGTAACCCTGATAGAGGAGCAGCTCCTAATGACACGCCTGCTCTGGCACCACAAAGAGCAGGGAACAACCCAGAAAGATCATAGCACACAGTGCTGCTTCTCAAACACCCCAGGAGCAGTGATCAGACCATCTAGTTTACAAGGGACCCTGCTGCCTGTGGAATGAGGTCTAAAGTCTCAGAGCTGCTGCTTTTGGGAGCAGAACATTTTATTGGGGGCAATCAATGTACCCAACATACACTTTCCTCCTGAAATGGCAGCTGAGGTGGGGCTTTTTACAAGCAAGCTCTGACCACTGTAATAAACAAGCCCCCTTCTCACGGATGGGACACTGCCTGTTGTGCCAGCCCTTTGCTATTCCAAGGAAGGTTCCTGAACCCCACCTTGATCCAATGTGCTGGTACTGAGCATTCTGCCAGCTGGACTGTACAAAAGGACAATGCATAAATCCTTCATCACAACACCTCATCCTCCTTTCCAGTGGATGCATCTATAGCACTTCCAGCCCCACTGAGTGAATGGTTGTTCAGTACTATCTGCTTTGGAAACGTGAAGCTGAGTTACACGCTGTGTAGAAAGCTCCAAGGCAATCTATGTTCCTTCTGGCATGAACTTGAGATGTTATTTGAGAGCAAAGAGGAGGCCTTAATGATGCATTCAGATGACTCATTGCAGTTGCACTTCATTATTACTTGTCCCTTATGACTATCTAACATGCTGTTATGACAACAGGTCTGGTTGCATCATGCTAGAGCCACAAATAAAAGAGGTGCGGTTTTGAAATGGAAGGAAGGTTCATAGCACTAAGGCAGCTGGTACGCTGAGCTGTATTCGGTGCCTCGGTAGCTTTGTAAGGCCCTCAAGTACGGAAGAGGAAGTGTTACTCCTGGGCAGAGGCAAAGCAAATGGACTAGCCTGAGGTCTGAGCGTATGCCCCTGCCTCGGCCATGGCCATTCACACATCAAATGCATGTTAGAACATCTGCTGGATGGAGGGCTTGGGCGTCCCAGGAACTAGTGTGCTATGTGCAGAAGCTGTTAGTCTGAACAGGTAGTACAACTACCACCTGCCTCAGGGCTGCCTACGTCTAAACTGGGAACATAAGCTAAATGAACTGGCTGTGCGACTGAAGTAAGGGAAATGGTTTAGAGACACCAGTACAAGCAGAAAGAGAAGAGTGTCCCTGAAGCTGGGCTCATAATAACTGTGACAGGAATATCATATTTGGGGGTTGCTGCGCACCCGACACCTAATAGTCACATTGCTTCAGAATAGCTCACAATCAGGCCTGCGCCTCCTGCAGTAGGGCCCTGCAGAAGCATTGTACAGGGAGAGAAAGGCCCGCTCAGCAACAAGAGATGGTACCTCATGCTCTCCTCTTTCTGAAGAGAGGGACCCTGGGTCCATCAGAGGCAGGGTCTCTCTAGGGAAGCTCTCCCCACTTTCCCAAAGCAAAGGACTAGCCTGTACCAAGCACTCCTGTTTCTCTGGGCTTTTGGTTCTGTTGCAACAGCTCCCCAGTGAAGTGAATTGGCATTTTAAAAGGCATAGCTAACAGATACAGGCAGGTATGATGGATGAATGGATGGCATGGATTCAGGCAGCCTACAAGTCTCAGGCTGGCAAAATATTTAGCTTAGCCAAACAAGGCCTCGGGGCCAAAGAAAGATTTGCCATAGGCAACTAACCAGCAAAGTGACCCTAGCTCATGTTACCACAAGATAGCCATGGCCCAGTACCCCAGGCTATAACAAGTGTGATAAAACTGCTGATATACAGAAAATATATACTGCAATGTACCAGTTAAATCTGGTTAGAGTATTTTGGGGTTTTGCAGACATTGAGTGTCACCAGATGTCCAACCACAAGAATACTATGGTAAAATAAGGAAGAGGGGTTGAAGCCCCTAATGAATATATATTAGGCATAGTGGAGTCAATATAACCCATTACCAAAACTGTATCCCAGCCTGCGTGCCTGGGAGATGCCTGGATGATGACTGCTGGTGATGGTGATGTGGAAGATGATGAGGAAGATAATGATCAACACTTCAGGTTTCTCTGCAAGGGACGATGTGAGCACATGGATGGTCAGACGCTCATTCTGTGTTCTCTCTATCTACTTTGCTGGGTCGGTGCGTTTGTAACTTTGCTAACTGTGTTCATAAAACTATTGCAAATACGGAAGGTTGGAAGAAATATGGAACCATTGTCAGGGTTCCCAACTGACCAGTAATTCTAATAATACTGGGCCTGATCTTGGGACAAAAACCTACCCAAACCTCAGAGTATGAGTTGGAAATTCTTAAGTAATCAATACAATTAATACACAACCATTAGATCAGACAACAAATCTCCATCACAGGAGGTTTTTAAGAACAGGTTAGACAAACACCGGCCATAAATGGTCTAGTTATTATTTAGGCCTGCCTTGAGTGCAGGGGACAAGACTAGATGATTTATTGAGGTCCCTGCTATTCCTATACTTCTATGATTCTATGCCACAAGGTTGGCCAGAATCCGCTAAGGGGTGCAGCAATGCTGCATGGAAACAGTCTCCTATTAGAGCTAGACATCCCTAGTCAACAGGTATCCTTTACTAACTTGGTTTCTGGGGGCTCTCTGGTTTTCTGTTCTCCTTATACCTGAATCTCAGCCTTCATACCTCCTCCTTCACATCCTCAGAGAATGAGGACACTCCATTACCCACAGATCTTATTTTCAAGTGCACTGGATTGCTAGCCATAGAAGGGCACTGACTCTAAGGAAACACTGGCTCATGCATGTTTCCATGTGATCATCAGGGTTTCTCCAGGCAATACAATTCAGCAGGGACATTTACAGATAGCAACTCTTAGCTCCCCAGAGGGCTTCTTTGTGTTCTTGTGAGTCACTGAACAGGCTATCCATAAAGGACACAGGCACCTGTGCCGTTTATAACAGCTGTATTATTTTGTCCCGTTTGCAAGACTATCTCAGAAACCTGAAATTAGATAATCCTTACCTGCATTTCCCATGCAGCAAACAGATCTGATACATTCCTGTGTTCGCAGCAAAGGGGCAAATTGGGGAGGTTGTGCGTTGGGTGTGAGAGCATCTGCCCAACTAAGCCCAGCAGCACAGCCCTGAGAAAGCACCTCATCACTCAGCCTGTTCTTGGATAGATGGCAGGTACCACAAGAACAAACAACAACAAACACCACCATATAGGTCCTACAGAGAATGTTGTTTTACTATACCTTCTATATTATTTTAAATCTACAGATAGCATGGGCCTGTGTATATAGACCATATGTCTGTGGCCATACATTTCTGAGAAGGGCGGGTGGATCTTTGAAATGGCTCTTTAGAGCCAAGAGGACAATCCTTATCCGATTACACCAGTTTAAAGGCAGGCCGAATATTTGGGGCTTAACCTACTTGGGAGTGCCCTTTAATTACACAATTGTCAATCTAAACATCATGTAAACACTGCTCTTAGTCTGCAATATGGCAGCTACATGAGAAAATGATCAAAACCTGGCAATAAAAGAGAGTCTTTGAAAAATTACACCGATGTTTCTAAGTAGGCAGACACCGAAGGTTCGTGTCTCTAGAACACTGCTTTAAACTGCATGAGCGACTGTTTGCAATTGCCATTTTAAAAGGTATTTCATGGCAATGAAAGGCTTTGAGCTATTAATATTAATTATCTTGCACGTCTCAAATGCCTTTCATCTGAGGAGCTCAACGTGTTACATAAACACTGATTAATCTCATACCTCTCCTGCAAGGTATTTTAGTGACAAGACTATTACCCTTGCTTGACAGATGAGGAAACTGTGTCACAGATAGGTGAAGTGACTTTGAACATGGCTGCACAGCAAATCAGTGCTAGAACAGAACTAGAACCAAGGGTTTCTGCCTCTCTCCTCCTGCCATGAGAACAATCTGCCACTTAGACTTTTATGGACACCAGCAAAAGGGGATCATTTTACAGCTTTCAACTTCAGGAAGTCCCTTCACTGCACCACAGAAAACAAAGGCCAGTAAAAATCACACACCAGTTTAAATCAACTAAGTACTGATACCGAAAACAAGTGAGCTCCTCCCCACGGGGAGCCAAGGTAGCACTGCTGGGGCAGCTAAAGAGGCCTTGGCCCAGGCAGTGCTCTAGGAACGGTTCGCACAGCTCCTTTCCATGAACTGCAACAGGACTTCGCCTCGTGCCTGCAGCAATCAAGAGGATCACCTCTGGTCCGGTCCCACCATCTAAAGGCCCTGCTCCCCATTCTCAAGGCAGTTTTTGGCATTTGCTCTCAGGCCTCCTGCTGTTGAATGGATGAGCATTACAGAGGGTGCAGTGTCCTACGGCTTCCAACACGTGCTCTTTTCTAACCACCCTTCACTCGCCTTTGTCCGGTAGATCCTGATAACTGTAGCAGGACCAGCTGAGTGGATCACTGTGTCCTTCCCTCCTAACCTCTGTGTTCTGCTTCAGAACAGCCGCTCCGCTTCGCCCCGCACCCCCTCCCCCGAATAGACTAAACCATCTCACCTCTGTTTGGGGGGCAGTTTGCCCGCCCTCTTCTCCTCTTCCTCCAGTCGTCTGCGTGCTTCTTCCAGCTGTGTGAGTGGGTTGGGGGCTGGGTTGGGTGGCATGGTAGGATCTTGAATGAAAGGGTGAGAAGGCTGGATGATGTTCCTCAGCTGAGCACTGACCCATGGGTGAACAGCAACCGGTCGCTCGATGGAGAGGGGTCTGGGCATATCGTGGGCCAGCTGCTTCTTGGCACCTGAGGAGCTTCACACACAAATACAACACATTACACGTGCTGCCACGTCTCCTTAAGCACACAGAGCCTCTCAACACTTCACCGACTACACACAGCGATCGCTTGCCGCCCCCCCTCCCCGCCCCATAGGCTGCTCTCCGCACCGTCACTCAACTAGGAGGGGATGGAGACTACCATACATCCAGTTGCGGTTCTAGGGAGGATTTAGAAGGCAGATGTATGAGATGGCATTTTGCAAGGCCACCAATAAAGTTGGCCCTGGGATCACAAGTGGTTGGGACCTGTTTTATGAGTCAGATGAAACATCCAATACACCTAAATAAAATGAACAAGAGTTAGTTAAAAAAGAGAGGTTACTCACTTGTGCAGTAATGGTGTTCTTTGAGATGTGTGCCCCTCTGGGTGCTCCACGGCAGGTGTGCATGTGCCCCATGTGCCCTCAATTGGAGATGTTCATTAGCAGCATCCATTCGACCCACGCATGCACTGCTGATATCCTCATGCCCCTCACCTCAGTCAGGCTGAGTGGAAGAACTGCCCTCAGTTCCTTCTCCACTACTGAGTCTCAGAAGGAAACTCAGTAGCAGAAGGGAGGAGGGTGAATAGTGGAGCACCCATAGGGGAACACATCTCGAAGAACTACATCTGCTGCACAGAGTGAGTAATCTCTTCTTCTTCGAGTAGCACCTCTATGGGTGCTCCACTTCAGCTGATTCCCAAGCAACATCCCCATAAGGAGGGAGGGAGCTTTGGAATCAAATCCAGAACAGAGAAGTGCTCCGCCAACTGCCGCAACAGACCTAGAGGCATCAACTAAGGTGTAGAGCCTTGAAGACCACGTAGCGGCTCTGAAGATCTGATACTGGAACATTTTCAGGTAAAGCCTATGTCTAGACTGAGGCCTCGTAGAGTGAGCTGACATACCAGAATGGGGCGGAATACTGGTAGCAGTGTAACAAACGATAATGCACCCAGAAATCCATTTCAATGGTCTTTGGGTAGACACAACACAACCTTTAGATTTGTCTGCAAAAGAACAGCCTAAAAGATCTATGAAATGATTTAGTTTTATCTAGATTGATGGCTCACACCCTCCTGACATCTAAAGAATGGAAAGCAGTCTCCAGATTGGAATGATATGATTTTGGAAAGAAAACTGGTAGGTGAATGATTGGATGTAGCTGAAACTCAGAAGACACTTTAGGAAGAAACTTAGGGCATGGCAGTAAGGAAACCCTGCCCTTGTAAAATACTGTCAGCCATTCCCCAGGTCTCTCCGACTCTGTGAGCTGATGTGATAACCACTAAAAAGGCTGTCTTGATAGAAAATGCAATAAAGAGCAGGCTGCCATCAGTTCAAAAGGAGATTTCATGAGATTTTTAAGAGCAAAATTAAGGTCCCCACTGGGGTGGGGACTTTCACCTATGGAAAAAGATTTCCCAGATCTTTCATGAACCTTACAGTTGTAGAGTGAGCAACCAGCAAGGACCCTCAGTAGTGGTATGAAAAGCTGTTAAGGTGGCCAAGTGAACCTTGAGAGAACTAACTGACAGTCCTGATTCCTTTAATTGCAACAGATAATCCAGAACAAGTGGAAGCAATACATATTCAGGAACAGCTCTCTGGAGTTGACGTTAGTGACTAAATCTTCTCCACTTTTTGAAGGTAGGCATTTCTGGTAGTCTTTCCTGCTATTTAGTACTATCTGTTGTACCTCTGCAGAGCAAGCCGATGCTAGCTACCAAGGAGCTAGGCCTTGAGGCAAAGAGTGCTCATATTGGGATGCAGTAGTGAACAGTCATCCTGGGAGAGGAGCTTTAACGCTGGACAAAGAGCTAGGTGAAACAGGTAAAGAAACGATGCCCGTCTTGACCACATTGGGACTATTAAGGTAACTCTGGCTTTGTCCTCTCTGATTTTGTTCACCAGTCTGAGAATCAGAGACACTAGGGGAAACGCGTGAAGCAGCTTCATCGTCCAAGTGAGGAGGAAGGCATCTGCCAAATAATTGTGACTTAATCCCCTCTTGAAAAGAATAGATGGCATTTTTTGTTCATAGCTGTGGTGAAGAGGCCCACTTATGGAAACCCCCAAGTCTGAAATATACTGACAAGAACCTGGGAATCCAGCTCCCATTTGTAGTCTTGGGAAAAACACCTGCTGAGAGTGTTGGCTGTGACATTTCACCTGCCTAAAAGACAGATTGCTGGAATTCTTATGCAATGTTTCATACAGGCATTTCTGACTGCTCTGAGCTCCAACAGGCTGATGTGGGGGGGTGGTTTCTTGGGGTGACCACTTGCTCTGTACTGTGAGAGCATCGAGGTGCGTGCCCCATCCTAATGGAGATGCATCCATGGTTATGGTTACCATTGGTGTCGTCTGGAAGAAGGGATCTCCCACGCAATAAACCTTTCACCAGTCTAGGGAACATTTCACCTGTTGAGGAACTGACATCTGTTTGTCTAAGCCAGGGTTTTTCAACCTTTCATTTGCGGACCCCTAAAAATTTCAAATGGAGGTGCAGACTCCTTTTGAAATCTTAGACATATTCTGTGGACCCCCAGGGTTTTGTGAACCACAGGTTGAAAACCACTGGTCTAGGCTGTCAGTTTGGCAAGTAAACTGATCTAAGCCACCCCTGGAAACAGTGAGGGAGTAATTTTGAATGTTCTGTCACAAAAGTGCAAGCTGCCATGTTACCTATGAGTTGATGACCATTTCTGATTGAAGTCTGGGGCTCTGAATGGTTCTGGAAAGGTCTGATAGCATCATGAATCTGTCCATGGGAAGGAAGGCCCTAGAGGCCAAGGAATCCAGGGATGCCCTTATAAATTGTATGTTCTGAATGGGAGCCAGTGTGGATTTTCCCATGTTCAACTGACAACCTAAATTCAAGAACAGAGAAAGCATTCCCATGTGGTGGTCAACAGCTCTTGGTACAACCGACCTTTGAGCAACCAGTCATCAAGACATGGGAGTACGACAATCACCTGGCAATGCAGGTAGGCAGCCACCTCTGAAAGAACCTTTGAAAACCTCACGGAGCTGAGTAGAGTCCAAATAGAAGCACCCAGTATTGACAATAGTCCTGGCCTATGACAAAACACAAGAACCTTCTGTGGGACAGATCTATTACTATATGGAAGCATGCGTCTTGAAAGCTGAGGGCCAAAAATCAATCCCCTGAATCTAGAGAAGGAATTATAGCTGCCAAAGTCACCAACTTGAACTTTTGAGACCTCCCAAATTTGTTTAGGAGTCTTAGATCTAAGATTGGTCTCCATTTTCTTTGGCATGAGGAAATTCCTCAAGTAGAAACCCCTTCCCCTGTGCTGGCTGGGGACCAGCTCTATCACTCCTAAACAAAGGAAGGAGTATATTTTCTCTCTTGTTAAGAGCTTGAGAGAAGCGTCCCTGAAGAGTGACAGAGAAGGGAAATGAGGAGGAGGGAGGCAGATAAAATGGGTGGTGTAACCCAATGATATTATCTCTAGCATCCATTTGTCCAAAGTGAAACACTCCCATGCTTGTCAGAAATGGGAGATTCAGTCTCCAAATGGGGAAGGCAGGCAAATCGTTGCAGCTAACAGGCTACAGAGAGGGGAGGGTGCCAACCCTTCATCACCCCATCAAAATTGGTGCCTGCTATGAACTTGTGCTGGATGGGTTAGAGCAGGGCTTGACAAACCCCGGGTGCCAGGTTGCCATGGCGCCTAGAAATTTAATTCTGGCGCCTAGTATTTTTCCGGAGGGAGTGGCTACTGCGCTCCGGCCAGGGCCCCTGCCACTGGGCCCACGTTGTGGGAGAGGGATGGAGGGAAGGGGCGGGGCCGGGAGGGGAGAGAGGCTGCCATGCTCCAGCCAGGGTGCCCCGCTGCTGGGCCCACGCTGTCTGGCTCCTTAATTTTTGGTCTGGCTCCTAGCTCCAAAGCAAATTTGTCAAGCCCTGGGTTAGAGGATCTCCTTCTCTGGAACCTAGGTCTGTTTTTTGGATGTTCTGTTGGTCTCTGACAACCAGTTAAATTGCATCAGATGGAATCTTTGAGCCATTTGTCATCTACTGAATTTTCTTTTGTTTGCAGGAGTGTAGATGACTAACAAATGTCATGTGGCCCTTGAGTCTTTCAGGATATGCAATGATTCATTGGTATTCTCTGTGAACAACTTCAGACCATCAAATGGGAAATCCTCTACCATATTCTGGACATCTCTGGAGAAATCAACATAAACCACCATAGAGTTGGGTGGAGGGTGAGAAAACAGGAACTCAAGAGTTCTTGGTGGAAACATAATACTTTTTATCGGCTCTCTTACACATAGGTGTTACTGAGGCCAGGGTTTGCTGAATGGTTTTCATAGGTTCCAGCAGAGCCTCGCTGAAAGGAAGGGGAACCCTGGATGGTGTTGCAGAGTGAAGAATATCCAATAGCTTGTGTTGAGATTCTTTAACCTCAAGAGGAATCTGTAGGGAGTCTGCCACCCCTTTAATGAGATCTTGCAACTGCCAAAATTCACTGGCCATAGATGAAGGAAGAGGCTTTAGCATCTCAACCAGTGATGAGGGCGAGATGGTAGTTTGAGGAATAGCTTCTCTGTTTGGCCTAACCTCCTGATCCTTGAATGTTTCCTCCTGTTGCTGGGGAGAAGAAGCTTGAGTGTCCCTATCATGCTGATGGGAAAAAGTCGGGGTCATGGAGAAGTATCAGCAAAAAGCTGCCCAGGGATCCCAATTTGGCATTTGAGGACCATCTGGGGGAGGGGGTGGCATCTAGGGATGCTCCCACCAAGAGTGATGAGGTCCCCAGACATCATCTTTGTCTCTCTGAGACAGCCGATCTACATGACAGGCCATGTTTAAACCCCAGAGAACTGGGCATGCCCCTTGCACAGAGGATTTCCCTGGAGGAAATAAAAAATCTCCCAGATAACCCGTAACTAATTACTACTAATTAACTAGCAAACTAAGTAGCTAAACTAAAACAAACTCAATTAGAACTAAATCAGCAAGCTGCTGAGGCACACACAATGCTAAGCTCCGTCTCAGGCCGAAGTGGGTCATAAGGAACTGGGGGCAGTTCACCCACACAGCCTGAGATAGCCTCGGTGTGGGGCATAAGGATATCAGCAGAGACTGTGTGGGGTGAACGGTTACCGCTAATGAAAATCTCCGATGGAAGGCAAATGGGGCACACGTGCACCTGAAGTGGAGCACCCATAGGGACACTACTTGAAGAAGAATGCTCTTTTTTCCCTCCTTGCAAAATTCCCCTAATAGAATTCCATAGTGCATGCACTGGTATGTGATGGCCCCATTTCCAGGCCATGAATCCCACATGTTCATTATAGTTTGCAGTGGTGTTGTAGCTGTGCTGGTCCCAGGATATCTGAGACACAAGGTGGGTGAGATAACATCTTTTACTGGACCAACTTCTGCTTTTGAGAGAGAAGCTTTTGAGCTTACACAGCACTCTCTGTAGCTTGAAGGCTTGTGTCTTTCTCCAGCAGAAGGTGGTCCAATAAGAGATATTACCTCCCCCCGCCTTGTCTCTGTCACTACTTCGGGGCACATCCCATGTGCAGTCAGTGCTGCAGCACAGTGAGTGTACTTTTCCAGCAGAAGCGGTGGCTCAGGGTGACTTATAATCAGTATCTCAAACTTTCTAGAGTCTCATGAACATATTATGCAGTCAGGCAATTCTGGGCACCACTGCAAGTGGAGAGAGGAAAACAAAAGACTACCACTGAGCAAAAATGATACCGGCAAGGTAAAGCCAAGTGCTGGAATTTTGTGCAGGTACAGGAGATGCCCAGATCATCCAATCCCACACTGCCAGGGTACAGCGTAAGCTGGCTGCATTTGTGGTCAGAACTTAGCTAATAATTTTGTTGATGATGCACAGCCGGACTAGAATCTACTCCCATAACTGCTGGCTCTCAGGGCTGGCAGAAGAAGTCAGGACAGTGCTGCCAGCAAGCCAAGCAGCCCATGATTGTGAACACAGTCCAGACAGGGAGCAAATCTGCTGAGTGAGAAACGGCCTTCTGGGAAAGTCACTTTTCTGCCCACACTGTAAAAGGCTGAATATATTCCAAGGCTAGTTTATCCTGATAAGCTAAAGCACTTGGGACTCTGGACAGCATGGAACAGAACACAGCCACCAGCTGTCACTGCCAGGGCTCTGCTTCCAACCTCCATGCCTGAGAAGTGGTCCTTGAGAATCCCTGGAACCAGGGTCTGCTAGGGCTGGGGGTGCTTCAATACTGTTAGGCACATGAGAATGCTTGTTTGGTCATTTTATTAGGCATCAAATCACCCCATGTGTAAAACCAAACCCCACACACCACTCATTAACTCCTGGCACCTCAATATAGACTCTGGCCATCACCACGTAGGGTGCCCGAGCAAGACACAGGTCTTCAGAAGAGCTGAGCCCTCACAACTGTGCTTTCTCACATCTCCCCACTTCCCCCAGGATGCTAAACAATGCCATACAGGCTCCACACACTCCTAGCCTTTACCCATGGTTTGTTTTCTTATGCCTGCTGATCTCCTTCTCTCCTTCTATGATCCACTGCAGTATTTTCTGGTTCCTCTCCACGTCCTCAGGAGATCCTGGCATCTCATAGTTGGCCCCATCACTTTTCCCTGATTCGGTCTTCTTGACATTTCTTTTTGACAGCTGACTTGCTTTCCCACTGAAAGAAGAAGGCTTGAGACATTAGCTACTCATCTGAACCCACACATAGCAGAGAAGCAGTGGACCTTGGACACATCTGCTTTCTAGATACACTCAGATGACAGCTCAATGCACCTGGACGACAGCCCCACAATCTGAACTGGTTTACAGAAGCTCAGCAACACAGCTTGGGGATATCCCAGTGACACACACAATCACTCTGCACTATCATACAACCCACCAGTTTTCAACAGTTTAGATCAAAGACTAGACTGTGCTTTGGGCTAAAACCTACCTGGGGCCTGGATCACCTGGGCATATCCCACCTAAACAATTCTCTGCTGTTGCAGGGGTCTTGGGGCATCTTGGACTCCCCTGTCCTCTGCCTGTGCAACACAACAGTTTAGTCTTCCGAGGACTGAAATGATATAGTCTACCCAAATTATTGGGTTTAAAGCAGGGATAACTAATGGAGTGAAACTGGCTGGCTTGTGCTATAGAGGAGATCAGACTAGATGATCTAATGGTCCCTTCTGGCCTCAAATGCCATGAAACTAGGAAGGGCTGAGGCTGAATGTATCTGGTTAAGTCCCAAGGATGCCAGGCTTCTCAACCCTTCTCCACTGTGATGGCTATCCTGTCAAGCAAGGAAGGCTGGGCATGGCTGCCCTCCAGAGCCTAGAAACATGACACAATGCTCTGCAGCTCTTCTAGATCCTGGTGAGGGAGTGAAAGACTGGGCTAAATGCCAAACTCCTGGCCTCAACATGGTGGTAACGCAGCCCAATCTTAGACCATCAAGCCAGTTCTGGAGCTGATATTTACCACCCAGAATAAGATATGCCATCCCAGATCGGGCCGTTGCTCCAAATGTGGGCTCCTTCTTCCTGCCACACAATATCAGACTACGAGCTCATCAGGGGTCTGATACCCCAGGCCTGCCAAGTCCAGTGTTCTCTTGCCGTGGCCATCACTTGATGCTTCAGAATAGGGCAAATGACTGAGTAATACTCTAGAGGGGAACTCCTTCCTGGTCTCCCCGTAGGCTCTCAACTTACATCTGGCTATACTGTGAAGCCTCTCGGCAGCCAAAAGGGCTCACTTTTAACTGCACCACAAGGCTAGATTCCGGGAAATGCAGCAATCCCGGAGAGCCTGTGCCTTAGGATGCTGCCAGGCTGTCGTGTCATGTTCCAATGCCAAGGACACCTGCTCGACACCTGCTCCCCCAAAGAACTACATGTCAGCCTGGCCAGGTGGAGTAATCCAGCACCCTGCAGAACTAGCTCACGCTGGTCCATCACCATGATAACCGATAAATCAACTTCCCCTCCCACCCCCCAAAAAATGAATCAATTCTGGTCTCCCTCCCACTTCTGCTTTGTGGGGATCCTCTGCTCCTATCATGTCCTTCCTGGGTGCGCCGACTCCTGACCTATCTTTGGCCCCCGCTCCCCTACTCTTAAAGGGGCAGCACCACTACTCTCTACCCTTTCTTCCTGGGGAAAATATAGCAGCTCCAGCCTCTCTACTCCTTCTCCTACCAAAGGAGCTGTGTTTAGACTGCTCCACTCTCTGTCGCACACCTCCCATCCTAGGAAGGAGTCAGTGACTCTCCAGTCCTACTCAGCCAGTTTGCCCCCCAAAACTTCTACTCCCCTGGGCTTGCGGCTGAGTAAATTTGCCAAGCCTGGCTCCAATTGATATACATCCACTCTAGGGCTCTTGCAGCCATCCCCCTCAATTAGTTACATACAGTCACACTTATCAGTAACGGAGAGGCCTGGATGATGCCTACAAGATAACGCAATAATGTAACTAACAAAACCTGGCCCAATGGAACAGAAACAAACTCTCATCCCTGCCTTCTTCCCCACACCTGAGCAGAGAGAGAGATGGAAACAGGAAGTGAAAATGGAACAAGGCTCTAAAACAAAGCAGTTTGTTTAGGGGCAGCGAATGCAGGGTGTGAGGAGAAGCCAACTTTTAGGCACCTACAGCACATTGAGAGCTCCTGGGTACAACGTTAATACCACCTACTAAAGGAGATGTGCTCTACAGCTGCTGGAGTTCCAGTGCAACTTTAAAAGGAGCCTTTGCAGCAATGTACCCCAGAACTGATAATAGAAAGCATGAATAGCTGTGCAGAGGTCCACTGCTGAAGGGAAAGGACAGACTGCCAAGATGAAGAGAGGCACTCCACCCTGTACAAACATGGGCTGCCATGCTAGGAGAACAGCCCAGAGTGACTCCTGAATTCCACACCTCTGCTGCAAGCAGAGCCCCGACCCTATGTCGTACATTTATTTACATGAGACAGTCCATTCACAAATAAGCATGTTACAAAGCAATGGATACAGGCCTCCCACTGGGTCCTGCACTCACTCACCTGTACCCCAAGGAATCCGCAGGATTGGGTGCCAGGCCCATGCTTTCGGTGTAGTTCCGGGATTTTGTTGCATAGTTATGGGAATCTACATTCCAACCAAAGCTGTTCTGCACTCGCTGAGTGGCTTCAGCCTCAATCTGCTCTTTTGGTTTCATCACACTGTGGTGATGAATGTGGTGGTAGATGTGTTTATGGTGGTATAAGTTAGCTGCATCCAGTTTCATTCCTGATTTTGTTGTATGCTTGCCATGCCCTGGAGGTATTGTCCCTATTGTTGCTGGCATCTTTCCAGCATGCCCACTTTCTGGTGACCGGGGCTTAGGCGAATGGCGGCCAGGTCCAGGGGACTGACACCCTGGAGTTTTCATTACCCGCTGTACGTGTTCATCGAGAATGCTCTCTGGATTTTCTTCATGAGCATCTCTCAGCTGCATCCCAGCACAACCCATCTCAGAGTAACGAGGAGTGAAGTGATGCAAGGCCTGGGCAGAAGGCAGCTTGTGGCTAATGACTGAAGGACCAGAAGAGATGTCTGCATCCTCACCTTCTTCTTCCTGGAGGAAAATGTAAAAAGAGGAGAAAGCTTGAAGTATGTGTTGCCTATCATATCAGTGGCAGATAGCAAGATAGGCTTCTTTCAAAAAACTACCAGAGTGTGTGTGTATCTGACCATACCAGAAACAAACAGATGAGATGTATAGATGGAGAGCCCTGAAAACTGTAATTTGATTATATTTAGGAGAAGATGGGTACTGCTTAAACTGCTGTGAGTTCCTTGGAGAAATGACTGTAATGGCCAACAAAGGAAAGGTAGTTTATCATGTTGTATGTGTCGTTTTCAAAGAGCATTTAATAAGGTATCACATTAAAGCATACTGGATAAAGTAGAGAGATATGGGATAGGTAATAAAACAAACAGCAAAAAAACAATATAGGAAACAAGTGATGGAAAATGGAAAGAAATGGCAGGGCGATCCACAGGAGAGATTCTGGGACTTCTCTTAAGCATATCATTCAGACAATTATTTCAAAATGTAAGGTAAGCAGCACTGATCACACTAAAGCAGGGGATACAGGAAATAATTTAATGATGACAGCAGTTTGAGTGGTTTCAGAAATAAAGAATCTATCTTCCAAATGCACGACCTCTGAGGCCTAAGGCAAAATACTTCACACATCTGAAGAAACCAGATTATAACTCAAACATTCATTGTGCTAGTCTGCGAGGTGATCACAGAGAGCAGCTGATAACTGTCCTTTAAAACACTGAATTCCATTTTAACTCATGGGCACGCCAGTAAGAATGAAAACTTTCCACTGCTGACAACCAGGAATTTTGTAGCTGACAAACTGTTTGATTCTCCAAGATACACTTAGATACTTATGAAGCTGCTTTATAGGGAGCCAGGATCCTGCCTTTATTTTATTACTTAAACAGGAGAATTCAAGCAATTTATTTAATCTGCCCCTTCACTATTCCTGCTCATGGGAATAGTAAGCCATGAGTTGCAGTGCAGGATGCTCAGTGCAGGTCTCTAGCCTGCCAGTGCAGCATGAGCTCTCTACCAGAGCACAGTGGTTCACATCCGTTTTAACTGCCCACTTGCAGATCGCATCAGCATCCACTAATTAATCAGCTTGAAAAGTCACCAGGGCCAGGCACAGATCAAGAGAAGGAAGAACAGATACCTTCACCATGAGAGTTTAAAACCTAAATGACATCATCGGGGTCAGGCATTCACATCACAAAAAGCATGGTCACTGCAGGCACCCTTCACAACAGAGGTGAGGAAGCACATCCCAGAAATTAGAGAGGGAAAAGGCATGGTACGCTATGTACTCCAGAGCAGTGCCTACACCGCCCTTCCCTCTGCTGCAGCTGCTCTCAAATGCCTGGGAGTTCACCCTGGAGGGCTGCCCATCCAGCCCCCCCCCATTTCCTTCACACATGCTGCAATCATCACAAACACACCTGTGTTTGAAAGCAACCTATGAAAACAGGTCCCCACTGGGGACATGAGCCGAATGTGTGAGCTAAATGGAGTAAAAGGGCTGTCACCACACAAGAGAATTCAAAACCTCCCTCCCCTGGAGCTGCAGGTTCCTGGCTGCCTCTCCAAGACAGCCCCAGCCTACACTCCGCAGCTGTCAGATAAGGGCCATTTCAGTACAGACCACACCCATTGTAGGGCGTGGTAAGGCTGAAAACCAAACAAGTCTAATTTGTAAAGGTCATAAAACAAGGCCCAGCTAGTGGGGATAGTGACCACATGCGTAACATCAACACAAAGAATACCAGGCCCAAACATGTAGTTTGAAGGTGGTACAATGGGATGTACGTGTTCTGATGGGATATGCTATGTTCTAACTGGTGCTGTACTTGGGTAGCTACTGCAGGCTATTAAAATGACATCTTATGAGAGAGACAATGCATAAAGCAATAGCATGTGGATACAACAGCTATTATTGGCTTATGCAAACCCCACAATTGGCTTTTCATGTGGGAGGCACATGCTCTAGCCCTTCCTTTATGTGAGCTCTAAAGCAGATGTTTCAGTGCTCCTGAGAATGAAGCACTGCTAACAACATTTCAGAGACAGCATGGTCTGTGCAGACTGCACTTTCCAAAACAGAATAATGAAAATCACGTCTGCTGTGCCCACTAGATGGGGCCTGATAGCTACAATATTGTCAGAGGTGCCTTTAATTAGGTTTAGAATGCAACAACAGTCATTTGAAAAACACATACTGTCCAGCAGTGACACTACAACCCAGGGAATTCTGCACAGCCCTGTCCATTGAGCTAGGAACACTGAAACACACACTGATGAGCTGTAGAACCAGCAATATCTTGTTTCCCTTCCTTTCTACCTATCAAATTATTACAGATTAGCAAACTGAAAGATTTCCCCTGATGTATTTGTGGGTTTTTGTTTTTTTTTAATTTCAGGGATGCCACTGAGTAAAAATGATGCTAAAAGAAGTTCCCTTCCTAGTAATACTAGCAATGCTTTACATTAACAACATGGGAAGAACTGTAAACACAGATATGCTTCTCACTGGTGATGTGGCTGGTTGCATTTCAAATTTCACTCAGGTCAGACAGTGAAGCTAGATCGATCTGTTAATAGCTCATTTGACTTTCTAGTTGCCATTCAGCAGCACAACACTAAAATACTTGTGCTGGAAATACCATAGGAGAACACATACATCCAAAGAACCCTTTCTAGGGAATTTAAAGGGATTGATTAAAACAGTTCAGTGCTTGATTTTTCTAAATGTTAAGAAAAAAACATAAATGGTGGGTATAAATTACTTGACAGTGCTTCCTTAATAACATCATTTGACTCTAGATTCATTTTTCTTTCTCCTGTACTCATTATTGATTGACACTGCCTTGGAAAGGGAACTGCAGGCAGTTTGGCGAAGGGTCTGAAAAGTTCTTTTTTTCAGTAGCTTTTGCAAATGTTTCCAAGTCCTGTGCTGAACCTGTGCTTGAGGCTTTTCAATTTTATTGATTTTTTTAAATTGTGGCACTGTTCAGCGAGCCACCCCAGATATCTGCACTAAGGGGAGGTCTCCAGTGCTGACATTTGTGTCCCAAAGCTTTGATGCCTCAGAATTCAAGCTCTCCTTTTGCAGATACCAGCAGGTCCTGCACTTCAAGTGCTGAACTAAAAAGCCTTATGCTTAGTTATTCTGAATCCCTAACACCATGCACTGACTATCCAAATATATCGTATCATGTGAGTAGCACAGGGTTTTAATATACGGCATTAGCTGGAAACCTGGGCTCAAATGTGGATTAAGTCAAAAAGAAAATGGGGTTACATACACTTCAGACTGTTCTCTAGCAAATGGGTATTTGTTGATTTTGTGGTACTGCTACTGGCAGTGTTTGCTAGAAGAGGCAGAGGGCTGGGGCAACATGGGGAGAAGTTATAGTAATGGGGCCTACCAATTTACCACACTTGTGAGCCTAATTGTGGAAATGTAAATAAAAGTTAATAAAATGTCACAATAACCTATAACCACAAATACTAATGGGAAAAAGTGCAAACAGGAGACAAAGACTGAGTTAGTCCAAACAAAATGGCCCACTCATGTAACTCAAGGACTGTGTTAAGATCATATTTGGTGAACAAGAGAAGTGTGGGGACCAGAAATCAGTGAACCAAAATTGTCATGTTGGACATTAGACCAAACTGGTGAACAAAACAATGAGAAGACAGGCCATGTTGCCCATCACTCCGTTTGGCATCCTCTGAAGGAGACATGAAGGGGTGGTGGAGAAGCTGGCTACCACGATGCTGGTTGACTGAAAGAATCTTTAAAAAGGGAAAATGGAGGAACTATAGACCAGTGAACTTGACTTTGATATCTGGGAAGCTACTAGAGGAATGTATAAAACATTCCATTTGTGAGTACCTGGAGGATGAAGGGGTAATCACTAGCAGACAGCATGATTTACCAAGAACAAATCATGCCAAACCAGCTTGATTTCCTTCTTTGACAGGGTAACTGATTTGGTGGATAGGGGGAATGCAGTGGACATAATATATCTGGACTTCAACAAAGCTTCTGACGCCGTTCCACATGACATTCTGATAGGCAAGCTGGAAAAATGTGGGCTTGGCGGAACTACTATTAATTGGATACAAAATTGGTTAAACAACTACAAACAAAAAATAACTATTAATGGAAGATTAGAGGGAGGAGGTCTCCAGTGGGGTACCACAGGGTTCTATTCTGGGTCTGGTGTTGTTTAACATCTTAATTAATGACCCGGATGTAGGTATAGAGAGCAGACTGATCAGATTTGCAGATGACACAAAGCTGGGGGGGTTGCCAACACTGAAGGATAAAGCTAAAATTCAAAGGGACCTTGATAAATTGGAAAACTGGGCTATAGACAACAAAATGAAATTCAACAAAGATAAATGTAAGGTGCTCCACTTAGGGAAGAAAAACCAAATGCACAAATACAGAATGGGGGATAACTGGTTTGGTAGCAGCACTACAGAGAAGGATCTGGGAGTTGTGGATCACACTCTCAACATGAGTCAGCAATGCGATGCTGTTGCAAAAATAGCAAATGCAATTTTAGGTTGCGTTAACAGGGGCATAGCATGCAATCACGGGAGGTGAGAATACTGCTCTATTCGGTGCTGGTTAGGCCTCAAGATAGAGTACTGTGTCTAGTTTTGGTCATCAGTGTACAGAAAGGATGCAGAGAAACGGGAAAGGATTCAGAGGTGAGTGAAAAAGATGATCAAAAGGATGAAATGCAAGCCATATGAGAAAAGGCTGAAGGAACTGTGTATGTTTAATTTGGAAACAAGATTAAGGAGAGATATGATAGAGGTCTTCAAATACTTGAAAGGCTGCCATAAAAAAGATGGAAAAAGGTTGTTCTCTCTTGTCACAGAGGGCAGGACAAGAGGCAATGGGTTCAAACTACAGCATAGCAGATTTAGATTAAATCTCAAGAAAAAGCTTCCTAACTGTAAGACAGTAGGACAAGGAAACAGATGACATAGGGAGGTGGTGGCAGCTCCTTCACTGGAGGTTTTCAAACCGAGGCTAGATAGTCATCTGTCTTTGATGGTTCAGACCCAACAAATCCTGCATCTTGGCAGGGTGTTAGACTAGATGACCCTGCCGTCCCTTCTCACCCTATGATTCTATAACAAGAAAACAGAAGAAGGAGCAAGCTATTTATGGCTGATACTTCTACCAATTCTTGGGATCTACTGTGACACTTCATCCTAAACCTGAGAAATGTCTTGACCAGTCTGGGCCAGAGAGAGGGAACCAAATAACATCGCAACATCCACTGAATCCCAACCACCACCTGGGATGTGAGACCTTGTCATACATGCATCCCCATGTTCTCTTTTCCTTCCTCATCTTATTTCTTCTCTTTCCTATCCTTCTCCTTTTGCCTTCTGTTTAATAAGAGTCTGGCTTAGCTGGCCAGGACTGCATATTTTGCAACACTGCTTTAGGCTGTGACCAGAGAGGCAGCTAAAAGCAATGCCCTAAATAGCCTGGTGCTGGTACAAGTTTGCCAGGTCTTGCAGTGAGACAGATAGGTGAGGAGCATCTTTTACTGGGCCAACTTCTCTTGGTATAAGAAACAATCTTTTGAGTTTCACAGAGCTCTTCTTCAGGACTGGAAAAGGTAACCAAGTGTCCAGACTGTGTGCTGTGCTTGTTTTTCCTCAGCAGTGAGATTGCAAGTGATAGTCAACATCAGAGACAGAAGCTGCCATTTGGTTTTGTGAGGTGGTGATTTTGTTATGTGGACGGTCATCCGCTAGAAACTAAGATGCACAAACTAATTTCATAGGACTCTAACTATACAGTTGGCTGACGTCTGTGATGTTAAATAACAGCAGAACATCTTGTACCTTCAAAATAGTGTTTACACTACAAAATAGTATTTAAATGTACTGAGGAACACAGAATATCAGGAATGTAAAGGTGCTACGTGAACTATCTCAGCTTTCTCAGCAAAATGTCTCACATAGGACTGACCCACCTTTCTCCTATTCACAGCTTTCCATGCAGCTAAGAGCCTGGTATGATTTTTGCGGCTAATCCAAGACTGTACTGTCACGCGGGCTGGTATTTAGTATATTGTGTGACATCAGTATGGCAGGATCATAATAATACGTGTGAGATATATCAGGTACTGTTAGGAGGGATATATTGGGCTGAGTAAGATAATAATACTCATGTTCATGTAGTATATGTGAAATGAAAGTTATGAATGTATTTGATATTTCTGTACGTCAATTTGGGCTGGCTGGAACACACCCCAGACAGAGAGGTAGCAAGACAATAGCCTGCTTAATGGCCCATCAAGACACTCACAGATGGGAGGGGCCCAAGCACACCTGAAGAGTCATCAGGATCGGCCCATGTGACTCTGGACCCCAGGCATACCTGAAGTGTCACCAGGATTGGCCCATGTGACTCTGGACTCCAGTTTGGGTCTTGTGACTGTCCACAGGCCGCATGGCCGGGGGAGGGAGTTTATAAGATCAAACCACAGGATCCATCTTGGCCTTTGTTCCTGTCCAGTTACTGACATATACCTGCCTCTGGATCAATTCACATGCAACTGAACCGAAGGATTAAGGCCCATCCAGGTGTTGGATGTGTACCAGAGGGAATTATACAAGCCTGCAACTCCACATTTCTTCCAGAAACCTGATGTAAATGGACTTTTAATCATTTGTATATCTGTGATTTACTTTAATCCTTTAACATTTCTCTCATGGTTTCTTTCTTTCTTTTTACAATAAACCTTTAGTGTTAGCTACTAAAGGATTGGCTGACAGCGTGGTATTTTAGGTAAGATCCAAACTTATATTTATCTGGTGCTGTGGCTGACCCCTTGGGGTCAGAGGGAACCTTTTTAGTAAAGAGCACAGAGTTTAAGTAACTGGTCTCTTTACTGGATCTTGTGCTGATTTGGGAGCCTGGAGCTGAAATGCAGTAAAGGGGGCTGTGGGCATTTGTGGACTAGCTTCTTGATATCCAGTGTGGGGAAATCAGAAGCAGTTCGTGGCTGGTTGGGAAGCCAGGCTTCAGTGTCACCCACCAGCGCGGGGAGAATCTGCTCCCCTTTTGCAGCCTGCCCTGATCTTAGCATTCTCAGGTGGCTACCCTGGGCACGGATGGGTCACATGTACCATGGTGTCCCACCCGGTCATTTAAGCTCTCGTGAAACATCATAAGGCTCAGCAGCATGATAACCTATGACAAAGTATTGTTACTGAACACAACTGCTGCTGAAGGATTCCCATGGTGCAAGTTATTCAAACGACCTGTATTTCCCAGTTTCCAGAGATGTTGAGGCTGCTACTAACCGCTCGAACACGTTTAAGGCGCTCCTCTAATTTCTCCTCTGCTTCACGTTCCCTTTGTACTTCCTCCAAACGATTGATCAGTTCAGCAGCAAACTTCTGTGGTTCAACATGGATATCCTTTGGCATTCGGTACGTCCGCTGAAGAAAGAACACACCATCGTTAGCAAAAGCAGCAATGAACTGAAGCAAAAACTTTAAAATCTTAAATGAAATCCTAACTCAGTCTGGAATGCTAGTGTCCTACTGGGGATCAGGTAGCACTAGGAGGGTAGAATTTGGACAAGCTGGTGAATAACCCAAAGGGATGGTTTGGTCCATGCAAACAGCATACCAGTGATGAAACTGGAGTTCTGCTATCCTTGCTGGGACCTCCTTCTGCACCCAATCTACACAGCTCCTTAACAATGAAGAGATTTTCTAGGATGACAACTCCAGGGATGTGGTTATCACTGAATAACCTAACTCTGTTTCAGACATGCCAGGGTCATTCCTTATTGTTTATACAAATTAAATTTAACAAGCAAATGCTATTCTTACCAAAGAGCTGAAACATTGGGAATTTGTAGTAGAAAAGTTACCATCTTTTCATTTAACAGACCAGGGGAATTCTAATATGCATATTTGGCTTCTGTCATGTGGATCCACCAATCTAGGCTGGTGAAGGTTACCTACTTATCTGTGTAAGTCTGGCACAATACAGCCAAAAGGGGTGAACTCTTGTGGTCTAGCCTGCTGGGATCCTCCTTTTGTTTACATCCGACACAGTTTGTACTACTTAACCCATGCACAAAAGGCAACTGTTTCCCATGACGCATCCTCTCTACGTGGAACAATGACACAGCACAACTGCATCTAGTTCTTGCAAAAGTAATAATGCAAAGGCTGCTATTTGGTCGCGTCAGAATGGCAATATCTCGTCACTTTATGAAATGCAAAAAGAGATATAATTGACATTAACTAGAAAAAAATGGCTCTAGTCTTGCATTTACTGATCACTCTGAAGGCAGCATCCTGTCCTGAGCTGGCCAGATGGTAAGACAGGAACAGGGAAGAATGGTGAAAGGACCATTTTGCTAAGGAAACAAGGCAGGTAAAAGAATTATTTTCTATTTGTTTCATGAGACAGAGAGAGATGCTCCCTCCATGCAGAGAGCAGAAGAGGCCAACCACTTTTTCTCTTTCCCCATACCAAATTATGCTGCATCTAGAGAGCTGAACTACAGACCAGTGACATGTCCCTGTAAGGAACTATCCAACTGACAGCAACTGCATTTTCTCCATTACCCTTTATTCTATTGCTGTGCTGACAACAACGTGAAATGACTGATCCCTACTAAAAATTTCATGAATGCTGAAAACAAGACTGAAAGTACAGTCACATGAAAACTTAAAAACTGAATATGTCCTTTCATGAAAAAAGGAAGAGGGAGATGTATATTTCCTACAACTAGAGACAAAACAATTACACATGAAAGCAAAACAGCTTGTGTCAGTCCATCCGGAGCATGACTTGTGTGACAATGTGCATGGTGCCAGCCCTTTAACAGGTAAACTCAAAATTTGGCTGTCTGCAAGTTTAAACTTGTAAACAAACAGAAAAAAAGTAACCATTTGGTCACCGTGTTTAAAGAAGACTGGCCCAGAATTCTGGGTTAGGACTGAGGAGCTGTCCTAGACCCCAGCTTCACCTGGCACTTCCCTGAAGGATGAAATAGGCAAATCTTCTTAACATGCCTGCTGGCTCCTGATTGGTTAGTCTCTCTTTCTGGCCATTCAAGGCCCCTTGAGGAATATAGGCAGGAGATAGTCAAGGCACCGATACCTCTACCAGAATGTGAGAAGGCCTGACAGACTGTGTCACATGCAGGATAACGTATATAAAGAATGGCTATGATACCAGAAATACACTTCTACCTGGGAATCGTAAAGACGGAGGAGTAGAGACCAAATCTCTGGGAAGTCTTCAAGTTTCTTTCTCATGCAGAACATGAGAGTTAATCTACAGTCCAATAGGGAGGACTGAAATAATGCTTTTCTGCAAGAGTTACAGGTGCAACCAAATCCTGTGATTGGTCTGCCCTAGCACATGCTGGGGTGGGAGTTGGGGAAAGTAAGTTTATGTTTAACATAACTTTTAAAAGAGGCCAGAGCCCCCCTTATGGAAGCAATGAGTTGAGGATACCTTCTATTACATAAAAACCCATGCCACAGATGGAAGCAATGGGCTTTGCTTATTGGCCTCAATGACCGTAAAACTCTGTGCTGGAAAGTACAGCTGATCAAGGGCTGAATGACATGGGCAACAAGTACTCTGGACCATGATAGCCTTCTTCTCCCTTCCCTTCTCTTACACTGCACCTTTGCAGCAGCATTCAGGCCCAATGCTCCAAAAGATTTCCGCAGCCATCGTGTAATTTTCACCCAAAAGGATTCCTGGAAGAGAGTGCCTGCTCTGCATGAACCAATGGAAGGACTGATGCACCAATTGGGTGCTGTTCTCCAAATACCTTTGGCAGGTAGGTCAGGGCTGGTGACAACACAGACACTGGCCCTGGGCAGTTCTGAAAAGTGACAGACAATTTTAGTCATCCAGAAGAGACGGGAATGCGAAGGGCTGTGTAAGATGTTTCCTTAGCATCCTGCCCTCTGCACGAAGCCCATCCAGATGGAGAGGAATCACCCTGGATTGGTGGAAAAGGGAATTTAGTCTGCATCTTTTATTCCTGGGCCTCTCCCAAGCAGTGGATGACTCACATTGAATGCTGAGTGCAAGAAAGAAGCACTGCTGGGCATGGAGTTTGTCATTCACCTAGTGTCTCAGGATGCACTTAAATAATTGTTTTTTTCCTTCCTTTGACTATTTAAAGAGGTGAACAAAGGTATGCTTCCTAGCCTCTTAAAATACTGTATAAGCTACAGCTGTGTGGTGACGTCCTTTGCCGACAAGGTGGAATGAATACACATTCTTTACCATCTCTCTTTCAGGAATGAACTGCTGAAGGGCTGGAAGACTAATAATTCTACAAAGGGTATATGAGCTGTGTTGGACACTTTCAGAGGAGGCACTAACTCACTTCTGTACATTGCCTCACTATGTATTTGTGAGCTAGTTAAATGGACGGAAAATGGAGAGAATCGCATAGAAGAGACTTGGATTCAGGTAGCTAAACAGTAAAACAGACTACTTTTGCTGAGAAGTGCTCTTTTGGAAAGACCAAGGAGTCAGGTGTCAGTCCCTGAAAGTCATATACACATCACCTGTGATGGCAAACATCTAGAGCATACTCCCAGTCACTAGGGAATAACTCAGAGCAAGGATACAGGGAAATGACGTTATCATTAAATCAGGAAGGCATATTCCACTTCACATAATACCGTTTATATATTAACATCTTTTAAAAGAGGCATCATATACAAGTCATAGATTCTGAGGCTAGAAGAGACCACTGTGATCATCTAGTCGGCTCTAGTCTGTATAGCACAGACCATAGGATTTCCCTGACTTAATACATACATGAGCTAAATGGATGTGATGCCCAGGTGATCCACTTCATTTATCATGTGCCTTGGACTGTCTGACCTGCACTCTGCATACAAATCCATTTCCATTGTCAAAAAGCCACCATTAAAAAGAAAACAATGTCTAAGAAAGAGTTTCTTTTTTCTCCTCAATAGTGGCATTTTGCCCCTGGAATTTAGCTGATCTGAAGCCAGGATGGCCAGTGCAAATGACCCAACTGGAATGAGTAAGATCCAGACACATGGAACAAGGCTAGAAACTGGAGCTGTAAACTCACTGGAAAGTGGGAATTCGCACATTCCCAATAGCACACATTTCTAGCTTTGGTACCTTATATGTCCCAAGATATCAGGTCTTAAAATCATGCCTTTATTATGTATGGAAAACTTTTTTAAGACAGGGGCTTCTAAAACATATTTAATATAGTTTCTCTCTTACTCGGACATCTGCACCATAGAACTCATGGTTCTAAGGGAGCCCCAGTAGCAGGGAAAAACATCAGTACAAACACCTCTTACCTGCTCCCTGTTTTCTGTGATGTGCCAGCTCCAGAACGGATGACAGAAACCTCCGTTTCATGTGGCACTTAGCAGCCAGTCTTGGAGATAGAATTTTTAGTGCCCAGTCCCTCCCTTTCTCTCCAGGCAGGCATACTTCCCTTGTTATTTATTATGTCATAGTAGCACCTAACGGCTGCTATCAGGATCGGGGCCCCATTGTACTAAGGGCTTCACAGAAATAATAAATGCCAATCCCTGTCCCAAAAAGTTGAGGCATAACTCTGTGGCAGTTCCAGCAATTGCTTCCATGGAAAAGAGTGATGAGTAAAGCAGTTTACATAAATGTAGTTGTCTTTTAATGAAATTTAGCCCCTGGAAATGAAGAGTTCACACTATGTGACCAGCCAACTCCAGCAAGCAGTGTTTAAGAACCTCTGCAGAAAAAGCTTGCTAGTCCACACACTCAATTTGTATAAAAATAAGGTTCTCTCTCCCTAATCATCAACATAAAGTGCCTGTCAGAGTTCTGTCTCTGAGCCATCCAGGACCACTGGGGTAAGGGATTGCTTCTACATATTAAAGACTGTTATTTTTACAACATGTACTTCAGAACGCTCGTTAGCATTTTATGACATATAAATAATTAAAGCTAAAGTACAGTTATTTAAATAAATGAACTTTATTTATCAGCATCACTTTTTTTTTTATTGCTAATCCACAAAATTCAATAACCCACAATGGGGACTTCTACTGAGCGTTGCAGATTAGTGAGGTTCTACTACAGTGCCTCCAAACTGTTCAAGAAGGGACTTTTCTCTGGAATAATCTCCACTAGAAATTCTCCATTCCAGTTTCTAACCTGATCAGCCACACAAAACCAGACAGAAATGCATCTTACCCTGCTCTGCATGAGTTGGTCATCTTCCGTCTACATTAATTCCAGATGAGTATCCATAAAGGTGTCACTACACCTTGGAGAACACTTAGCACAGATAGGAAAACGTTGTTTTCTCTGCCATGTGGCTGCAACCACTTATAGTTGGTGATGGGCTTATGTAGAAGTGATCAAATCCAGGTTTGGAAGGCTAATGAGAAGTAAAAGAGGTAGAGGAAAAGGCCTGTCAAAATGACTAGCCCTTCCCAAGAAAACAACCACCACAAGGTTGCTGAGGAAGGCTTCTCAGAGCATCTATCAACCCAACATCATGCATCTAGGTTCTGCTGGTAATGCCAGGAGACACTGTGAACCAAACACTTGGTGGCAAACTCAACACAGTTTGGCCACCAGGGTCTGCCCAGGCTTGTCCTTCTTCACCGAGGAAGACCCCACAGCTCTGGTGGAATGAGCCCTAAGTGTCTGTGAGCAGAGAAAGGCTGCTAAGGAGGAGTGTTGGATGCACACTGTATTCAGCAGTTTAGGTTGGCCATCACCATTGTGTTGTCCAAACAGATTAGCACGTGGCTGAGAAGAGGCATCTTTAGTAAGACTGAGGGCCCTTGACTCCCAGTGGCTGGTATGAAGCTTGTGTTCGTATGGAAACCAGCTCCCCTGGAACATACGATTTAGGGAGCGAGTTCCCCATTAGAACAGACTGGATCTACAGTACATCCAAAAGGTGAGTCTCCTTCAGTAAACTGGGTATCTCCAGATACCAGTCCAAGAAGTTCTTAATTAGAAGGCTCTACTAAGCTGTTGAAGGTCTTCTTCCGTGGAGAGAAAAGACGACCGATGATAATGTTGCAGATGCAGAGTATGGTGCTCAGCCTACATAAATCCTGACAAAAGACTAAGCCCTGGTCTACACTACAGTTAGGTCGACAATAAGGAAGCTTATGTCGACCTAACTATTTCAGTGTACACACTACAGCCTTGCTCCCACCAATGTAAGTGCCCTGCTACACTGACATAACTCCACCTCCAGAAGAGGCGTAGGGCTGATGCTGGTATCGTTAGGACGATGCAGTGTCCATGTAGACACTGTATTACTTACATAGGCTCTTGGCTGTCATTCTTGGAAGGGAGTAGTCGGAGGGTAGGGGGTGGGGAACCGGGCTCCCAGCTGTGAGCGAAGCTGCGAGCCCGGGCTCTCCAGCTCTCCACACTGCCCCTCTTAGGTCACGGGAAGCGTTCCTGGTGAGGACATTCACCACTGACTGAAGGAGGGTAGTGTGGACATAAACCACTGCAATAATTACTGCGGTGGATGTAAGTCGACCTAATATAGGTTGACTTAAGATTTTAGTGTAGACATGTCCTAAGACTCTCTCAGAAAGCCATACACATCCGTCTAGATAGGCTGTGAGCTGAGATCTCTGCTTTAATTTCCTCTCTCTACTGTTTCCTCATCTTTCCCCTCACATATCTCCTCCCATCAACTGTCATGATTTACACTGTAAGCCTTTGGGGCAGGGACTGTGTTTTTCCCATGTGTCTGTACCACACCTAGGACAATGTGCCCTGATTTCTGACTGGTATCTGTAAGCGCTACTGCAATGCAATAGAGATAACAATGAATAACTCCCTGAGCTGGGAATAAAGGGAAGGATCAGGGATTCCAGGTTGGGAAGAGCAAACCTTGCCCTTCCTCTGCTTTGAGATGCTGTTGGACTTCTTTTCATAAGATGATTGGACTGTAGGGGCCACATCCCAACGTGAAGAGACTGTAAGCAGGAAGGGAGGCGAATATAGACTTGCTGCAGGGAGTACTCTGCTGGAGTCACTTCCCACAGGACCCTGGGCTGGGACCCAGAAGAGGGCAGGGGGCCAGGTCCCCTACCACACCCCCTCAAGGGTCTAGGCCTGGAGCTGGATGGCAGGCTGAGACGTTCTGGATTGAAGGTCAGGAGCAGGCACCCCTCCCACCTGACAGAGAGGCCAGAAGCCCAGTGTGCTAACCTCTAGACAGCCCTGCCCTCTAGAGCCCCTATTGCAAAGGCCTTTGGCTTGCATTCTGACTTGTGAAAGGAATACTGCTGGATTTATTCAAACCGGGCTTCTCCCACCCTGGGATTCCCTGGTGAAGAAGTGGGACTAGTTTGGTCCTAAGGGGAAGGAGGAAGATGATTTGGGCTGGTTAGAGTGGGAAAAGGGTTTATCTTCTCAGATATCTCCTTATGGAATCTCAAAACAATGTGGGGTCCTTAGAGAGGAGGGCAAGAAGATCAGATATGCCCCCTCCATCAGAACCAATCTGCCTGCAGGGAGGCTCAAAGAATCCCAGGATTTCAGCACTCGCACTAATGGAATCCTGTGCCATATGGCTGAGTCTCACTGCTCAAGGCATCTGGAAAGAGCCCTTTAAAAAGACTATCTGGAGTTCTGATCAGATAACCATTTCTGACTGAATTTCTGTAAGCTACAAAAAAAGCATAGGAAGTTTAGGTGGCTGTGGCCATCTGCATACTCTCAGCTCAAGGGTTTTCCAGACTGCCCTTCTACCTACTGGCTGAAGAGAACCTGAAGGTCTGATGGCTTGGATCGTGAAGCCATAGGCGACTCTACACTAGGAGGGGATAGCTAGAGATTGTGGATGGACATTTGTAGATCATCTGGACATTCAGGTGTCGGAGGGGACACACAGGATCCAGTTCTGACTCTGTCTCTTCTCAGGCACCAGGCTCTGAAAGTATGCAATTCAGGGTAATAAAGACACATCCTCCTGTTGCAAAAATGTTCAAATTGGGATGAACTGGGAAGACTTGCTTCAAAGATGAGTGACCCCTTCTCAACATCCTGCATTTTCTGCTTCACTGTGGAATTTTACGGAAGCCAGTTACCTCCAATATGCATGGGCCATCCTGCGACGGTTTTCAGGAGAGTTGGTGACTAGAGGAAGGCCAGAATCAGAGCCTATCTCTGAAGAGCATGGTGTGAAGAGCTGCAGAGAAATCCCTAGAGATGACTGAGGAAGGGACTGGTGAGGCTGCAGTGAGTTCTCATTTAGTCTTTCACAGATGCGTACACAGAGACTGCCAAGGACTTGTGCACCCAGGTAAAGACCTTGGGGTTGAGGGTTTTCTGGAGAGCCCTGGAAGGAAAGGATGTCTCAGACCTCCATGCAACTGTCCTCCTGGAAGTTCCTGTCGGAGTGCTATTTCCCCAAATGTATTCGGGGGAACTCCCACTCTGTCTGTCGACACCTGACAGAGCTGACTGCCTGACGCAGAACTGCTCCTGCTGTGACTTGGCTGCAGTGGGCTGGTGGCCAAGCCCTTCACACACACAACAAGCTGCCCCTGCACTTTTGCTCATTTCTTCTGGGAATACGTTCCCTTTTCAATCGCCATGTTGCTCCAGGACTCCACTTAAATCCAAGAATGAAATGGAGCATCCTCTGAGATGCCACAGCTGTCTGCCTGAGAAACAGGAGAACTAAAAAAAAAACTGGACCCAACGATTTTATCTCATGGGTCACTAACTGCCCGAGAGGCAGGTGAGACACAAATCCACTCTCCAGCAAGGAGCTGTTTGACAGAAGAAAATACTAAACTCCTAAAGTATTTCTAGACACCGTAAAAGGTGTGGAATATGCAGAACAGAGGATGGCATAGGTTGAACTAAATGGTTGACTGGAGCTCATTTGAGGTGCCCGACAAAACTCTCATGTGCCTTCTCCATTTCTGATTAGCATGGTCATTTCTAAACTCATGCTGATAAGCTCTCTCTCTAGCATCAGTGGGTATTCTTAACAGGTTGTATTTTATACACCTTATTTCAAACCTCTGTCATAAAAGGCTGTATAATCAATTTCAGCATTTGTGCAGCACCCATCTGAGCAGCATCTAAACTCTTCACTGGTAGATGAACAGTGAGGTCCTGAGTGGACTTCGTGAACTCGTCTTCCTTCCTGGTAAAGGTGGCTCTGTACTGTAACAAGGGGATTACGCAATGCACTCTGCAAGAGCTAGCTGAATAGGTTACAGTTACACTATAACAGTTGGCTACTCTACCGTGTCCTGTTGTGAAATCCTCCATCAGAAGAAAGTTAACAGGTCACTACGGCCTGCCCAAGAGTGTGCTACATATCAGGTCCACATAGGTGTAGGGATTACTTTTAACTATGGCCATATTACATAGCAGTGACTGATTTTGGAAAGCAACAATGGAAAAATGTATCCACCTAGATGTTAATTGGATAGGTTTAGTTCAATACACTTGCATTTAATTTTAAAAAACTAACTTTATAAAATGCCGCACTGGTGTATGCTAAAACATAGCGTTTAATTACCTTCTCCTTTCATAGCTGATGGATAAAGTGAGGGCAGAGCAATGCCTCTCTGAAGTCTATGCCAACTCCATGCCAGTAATTGGCAGGCAGGAGGTGCCACAGTGTCTGAACTAAACTCTTATTCCCTAGAGAGAGACTAGAACCAGCTTGCCTCCTCAGTCCTCCTCTCCAATATAAATATGCAATGATATATCTTCTCCCCTGTGACTTAAAATTAAAGCACAAAACCTAATGGGAAAGCTATATCTTTCACTGAGAAATCCTTGTGCAGTTTCTGTGTGAAATTGAGGAGGGGCAGGTAATTCTCAAAGAACATGCAGATAAGCACTGTAGTAGAAACGTTTACAAGCAGCTGGTGTCCAATTTAAACCTTGCCTTTTTAAAAAAACTGTTTTCCAAAAAAAGTCAATAAAATTTCAGGCTAAGTAAAACTAATTAGCCTGCAAGTAACCACTGCTGGAATGACACATTCATCTCAACAAAAGAAATATTTGGCAGATGGAAGTTCGTTAAAGCCGAGTTCACTATACATATTTTATGCTCCACACTCAGAATTTATAACCTGCAGTTCACTGAAGCGTTGCCAGTACACATGATCAATAGAAAGGCACTATTATTTTTATCCAAAAGGTAAAGCCGCTGACAGGCTTTGAAGTCAGAGAGTATTCACTCAGTGGTTCCCACTGTTCGTCAACTTAAAAAAAAAAAAAAAAAAGGCCAAGCCTTCAAATTTCAACTCTAACAAAGCAATGCTTACAGTAAAAACCTGCAGCAGCGGGAAATAAAAAGGCACCCAGCCAGTCTTTTCGACAGCAACCACACTGTGAAAGCAACTGTGTGAAAGGAGAAGAGGCTAAACAACGACGGCTAGTAAGCTTCCACAGCCAGGGCTTTTATTCTCAACCCAATGATCAAAGCACAGGAGACCCTCTTAAATCTTAAGGAAAATAATCTAATTTAAAAGGCAAAACAAAGATTTAAAAAAAAAAAAAGATGAAAACAAGGGTGGCTTTTGCCGTTATGGCACTGCTTCTAAGCAGGCAGGATGAGAGCTGCTATGCTGAGAGCAGCCATTTCTGGAAGAGACAGATGGACATTTTCCCAATTTGATTTGTGCTAGAATACAGCTGCCCAAAGAAGAAAAAAGTGTCTTTATTCTCTGCTGGACATTACATGTCACCTGCAACTTCTTGTTCACAAGAAAAAATGCCTACACTGATCAGCAAACATGCAGAAGTTGTCGAGAATCCTCAGGGTTATGTTAAGAGCCTAGTACCAGTATGTTGTCCTGATGAAACTGGGAAAAAACTAGAGACAATAGGAAGGAGCCCCCTCTCTACCTTATATTCCAAAATAGTGGTCCCCTGCATCAGGCTGGGCTGTTCTTTTTTATACAGGACAGAGATACTGGTTGGGGAAGTGACATTGGTATGTGCTGTTAAATACCTATCAGCCCAGACCCCTAAATCACCTCAGACAAAAGTTTACATAATTTCTTGGATCAGCTTTGCATTGTGCTAGATGGCTAGCTACATTACAGAAACACATCCAGGATTAGCTCCAAAATGCTTATTGTGAGGTGCCTGCCACCATTATATGAGAAATTGCAACTGCAGCTTGCCCAGTCGTCCTACAACCCAGCAACTGTACTGGATCCACAAACAGGCAACTATTAACCAATAACCTTAAAGGGCTGTGCATTTTAAAATCAAGTGTTGAGGGATGTGTAACATTTCAGAAGTGGTCTATCAAAATTTGCCTTTCCATAGCCCAGAGGACTATCATTTTAACAGACAATGCACTCCCATGACTCCAATATTATAGTGAGATCAAATGGAGACCTTGCTAACATAGTGTAATCCTGCAGTCTTTCATCAAGGTCTTTCATACTGTGAGATAACAAACTTCTTGAAAGGCAGGGTATTGCTACTTACAGGAATGTGAGGTAGTGGCACACGTCCATTTGCTTTGGCACTTTCCTGCATCTCTCGGCGATGCTGCTTTCGGAGTCGGTACGGTGGGATCCCATCTCTGCCAGGATAAAACGACAATATGCACCACTTTAGTGCCTTCCATTAGATGATCTCAAAGCACACGACAGTCATTTAAGCCTCCTAACTCCCTTCTGAGGCAGATATTATCTCTGTTTCACAGAGATTTCCCCCAAATCACCAAGGTTCTGGGTGTTGATGCCTAGAACATTCCCTGAAATTTTGGAATTGACTGGCTGCGGCGTTCAAAAGTTATAATATTACAGGCAGACAGACAAACGCTGTTGAGTTGAGTATAAAACCTTCACAAGCTCACCCAAAAAATATGTATTCAATGGCAAAACAAGATTCCCTGGTGGTATCTCCTGCTTTTCAGAGTGTCAGCAAAACTCAGAAGTTGTGAAAACAGGAAACAGAGATAAGGTACATGCCCCAGGAAAGAGAGAGATAAGGTACATGCCCATGCAACCTTAAATTTGCCCTCTGGAGCTGACGTAAATCCCTGGGAATTATCTGCATGGGCTGCAACTGCATCCACTATGTTAAGTGCAGCTGGATGGAATGGTGAAGGATATAGTGGGAGCAGCTTGGAAGAGATCTGGTTTGGATATAAGGTGATCTGGGGGCCTAGGGCCCTCCCACGATATATATGAACCCCTCTCCCTGACGTGTGTGTGTGATCAAAGGCAAGAAGTGTACATGTACCTTAAGTGATCCAGTATGCCTTATATTAGTGCTGCATTGTGTAGGTTGTCAGCGGTGGGACACAGGTGTCTTCTTGCTATGGGGCTTGTCAGCAGTTAAGCGGGAGATGTGTGCGCTCTGTGGGTTTAATGAAGGGCCAGTGGAAGTACAGTGATAGATGGCATCGTGTGCATAAAGTGAAGGGATTATTGGAGGTGTTGTAAAGTTTAGCAGATGATGTGTTCTTTCTATGGAGTAGGCTACGTATGCGTGCATAGGGCAGGTGTAGCTAGCTCATGGTCAGTACAATGCACAGGCAGAGTGAGAGTACGTATTATGGGCATAATGTGGCATTGCTTGAAGAGCCCAGAGTTAAGGCTCCAGGGTGCACACCTTAATTGTATTTCCTGGTTTTCACAACTTTTGAGTTTTGCTGAACTTGACATTCTGAAAGGGCATGAGATACAACCAGTTAATGTAACTCTACATTAATGAAGTTTTTCTCATTTAATTTCCTAGTTTTTTTTAACAGAAAGAAATGTTGTTGGTAGGAGTTAGTGGTCATCTAGGCAGATGCAGTTATAAGAACATAAGAATGGCCACATTGGATCAGACCAATGGTCATCTAACCCAGTATCCTGTTTTCTGATAGTGGCCAGTGCAAGATGCTTCAGAGGTAATGTACAGAACAGGGCAATTTCAAGTGATCCATATCCTATCATTTAGTCCCAGCTTCAGCCAGTTGGAGGCTTAGGGAAACCCAGATCATGGGGTTGAATCCCTGACCATCTTGACTAACAGCCATTGATGGACCTAGCCTCCATCAAACTTATCTAATTCCTTTTTGAACCCAGTTATACTTTGGCTTTTACAATGTCCCAGGGCAATGAGTTCCACAGGTTGACTGTGTGTTGTGTGACTAAGTACTGCCTTTTGCTTGTTTTAAACTGCTGCCTATTAATTTCATGGGTGAGCCCTAGTTCTTATGTTGTGTGAAGAAGTAAATAACACTTCCTTATTCATATTATCCACGTCACAATTTGATAGATCTCTATCATCTCCCCCCTCAGTCGTCTCTTTTCTAAGATGACCAGTTCCAGTCTTTTTAACCTCTCCTCATACGGAAGCTGTTTCATACCCTGAATCATTTTTGTTGCCCTACTCTGTATCTTTTCCAATTCTAATACATCTTTTTTGAGATGGGACAACCAGAACTGCATGCAATATTCAAGGTGTAGGTGTAGTGGCAATATGATAGTAAAACAGAAACTATCTATTCCTTTCTTAATGGTTCCTAACATTCTTTTAGCTTTTTTGACTACTGTTTTTCAGAAAACTATCCACAATGACTCCAAGATCTCTTTCTAAAGTGGTAACAGCTAATTTAGACCGCATCATATTGTATGTATAATTGGGATTATTTTTTCCAGGTTGTTTTATTTGCACTTATCAACACTGAATTTCATCTGCCATTTTGTCACCCAATCATCCAGTTTAGTGAGATCCATTTGTAACTTGTCACAGTCAGGTTAGGACTTGAATATTTTTGAATGGTCTGCAAATTTTACCACCCCACAGTTCATTTCTTTTTCCAGATCATTTATGAATATGTTGAACAGCACAGATCCCAGTACAGATCCTTGGGGGTTCAACTATTTATTTCTCTCCACTGTGAACAGTGACCATTTATTCCTACCCTTTGTTCCATATCATTTAATCAGTTACGGATCCAACATAGGATCTTCCCTCTTATCCAATGACTCCTTAATTTGCTTCAGAGTCTTTGATGAGGGACTTTGACAAAAGCTTTCTGAAAGTCCAAGTACACTATTTGCCGTGGATCACTCTTGTCCACGTTTGCAGACTCTCTCAAAGGATCTAATAGATTGGTGAGGCATGATTTCCCTTTACAAAAGTCATGTTGACTCTTCCCTAATATATCATGTTTATCTGTGTTTCTGATAATTTAGTTCTTTACTATACTTTCAGCCAATTTGCCTGGTATTGACGTTAGATACATTACATACTACTGTAAGTAGTTCTGCAACTTTATATCCGAGTTCTTTCAGCACTCTGACTTATTACTCTTTCATTTATCAATTTATTTCAAAACCACCTTTATTAAAATCTCAATCTGGAACAGTCCCTCAGATTTGCCACTTAAAAAGAATGGCTCAGATGTGGGGATCTCCCCCATATCTTTTGCAGAGCAGATCGATGCAAAGAATTCATTTAGATTGCCCACAATGGCCTGATCGGCCATGAGTACGCTTTTAGCACCATAATGATCCAGTGCCCTGAGTGGTTGTTTGGCAGGCTTCCTGCTTCTGATGGACTTAAAATTTTTTTGCTGTTAGTAGTTGTGTCCTTAACTAGTTGCTTTTCAAATTTTTTCTTGGCCTGCCTTATTATCCTTTTACACTTAACTTGCCAGAGTTTATGCTCCTTTCTATTTTCCTCACTAGGATTTGACTTCCAATTTTTAAAAAGATGCCTTTTGGCCTCTACCCGCCTCTTTTACACTGTTGTTTAACCATGGTGGCATTTTTTTGGTCCTCTTACTGTTTTTTGTTTGTTTTTATTTAGAATATACATTTAGTTTGAAACAATCTCTGTTTTTAAATAGTTTCCAGGCAGTTTGCAAGCATTTCACTCTTAAGACCGTTCCTTTTAATTTCCACTTAAACAGTTTCCTCATTTTTGTGAAGTTTTCCCCTTTTTGAATGGTGTTTAGAAATTTTCATCTCTGCATCCCTTCCTGAGGTGTCATATGCTGTGACAAAGTCATACTGAACAGTTGTAAGAGTGTGGTGGCAGGCATGTACAACGGCCTTGGAATAGTAAAGGCCCTTTTCCCCCATGAGCTGAAAAGTGATTACCTCAGGTCAACTAGGGACACCAGAGTCCAATTAAGGACTTTAAAAACCCCTCTTCTAGTGCGAGGGAGAGACGAGCTGCAACAGGGCTGGTGGCAGTAGGGAGAAAAGTCTTCTGCTGGGTGGAAAGCTCATCTCCTTCCTACAGGGTAAACAACTGAACTAATGCACAGTTTGGGGAAGCACTGGCACTTCGGGGCATGCATAACAAGGCAAAACCCAGGGGGAAGGGAAAGGTATTCCCTTAATGTGTTATGAACTTGTTTCTTTTTGATTGACTGAAGAGTATTCTTTGGGCCTACCCTGAGGCCCACCTTGTAAATACTAAAAAATAAAACCTGAGTGAGGAATAAAAATTCCAGAATGGGACTGATTTACTCCAGGCCCCTTGCACTGCCAGAGGCGTGAGCAGAGCCTGGTTAGGTGAAGGAGGTATCTTGCCACAATACCCAGTCAATATGAAGACAGTTGAAATCTCCCACTATTATGGCATTTTCTGCCTTTGCAGCCTCTCAAATCTCTCTGAGCATTTCATAGTCACTGTCATCATCCTACTCAGGTGGACGGTAGTATATTCCTACTGCTATCCACTTATTGTTCAAGCACTCCTTTACATCTGACTGTTCCTCACTAGTGCTTTACCCATTGTACTTTACCAACTTCTTTCCTATCCTTTTTACTAGGATATAGAGTTCCCCCTTTAATAAATTCACCCCCAAGGAGGTCTCCTACTGACCTATGTGCTCATCCACATCTGCTGGTTTTCCCCTAGCCCTTAGTTTAAAAATTCCTATATAACCTTTTTTAATTTTACATGCCAGCAGCCGGGTTCCATTTTGGTTTAGATGGAGACCATTCTTCCTGTATAGGCTGCTCCTTTCCCAAAAGATTCCCCAGTTCCTAATAAACCTAAAACCCTCCTCCTTACACCATCATCTCATCCATGCATTGAGATCCTGCAGTTCTGCCTGTCTTTTTGGCAATATACCATGTATATGTGCAGTTCAGATGCACCTGGCTCTTATACAGAGCTTTTCCTCAGTAGATCGCAAGGAGATAAACATTATTCCCATTGTACAGACTGGGAAACTGAGGCACAGAGAGGAAAAGTGATTTGGCCAAAGTCATCTCTCAGGCTAGTAGCAGAGCGAGGAACGGAACTTGGGTTTTCTGAGTTCCAGTGCACTGTTCTCTCTACTAGACCACATGGTTGCCATGTGATTGATGGGTGCCCCTCCAACACCACTTCTTCTCCCCCCACACTTTGTTCTGAAATTTTTGGAATATGTAGTTGCTAACAGAGCTGGTGAGAGAAATCTCAGACATGGTCTCTTTCCCAAGAATCTGAAATTTTTATTAGATGTTGGTTACGGGAATTTTAAGCATTTCTAGCTCCTCCACCCTTTCCCACACCATTAAGCCATCAATATTTTACAGGGTGTGCATAAAAAAGTTGGTAGAATCTGTGAACTTTATGAAATGCTGTTTTTTGGGGGCTATATCTTAGTAACCCATTGCTAAAATGACCCGACTTTGGCTTACTACGCTAGCCAGTGCCCCCACAACACACACCACAATTCAAGGCGATCTGAGTAACCATGTGGTTTTAGGAGCACTTCGAAGAGTCAACCTTTAAAGAGAAAGCCAGGCTAGCCCTTAACTAGACCTAGCAGTCCACTACAAGCTTGAAAGAGGAATTTTTTAGGAAGGATAGAGGGAGTATGGAGGGAAGGCCCTATGCACATACATCTGCAGCATAGATTTATGGCCTGTGCTACACAGGTGATCAGGCGAGATGATCGCCAGGTTCCCTTCTAGCCTTAAAATCTATGACTTGTTATGGCATGGTTGTGTTCTGCTAAGTTCCAAAGAACATTAGTTTTGTTACCAATTAATTACCGATTACTAATTAGTTCTGTTACCAAGCATCTGAGGAGCCTCATCCTTACACATTCAGCTGCTATGACGCATGACAGTAAGTGTGTTCCTCTTTTCCCTTTACCCAGTGCCCTCTGAACCCAGCCATCTACTCTGAGGACACTGCCACATGTGGGTGGGTGATTAGAGCTGGCCCACTCATCCATTGCAAATGGCTAGTTTTTCCATCAACTAATTATTTGTGTGTAAATGTTTCCATTTTCCCACCGGCTCTGTGCTGATACTCAGGAGGTAAGCACTTTGTCCAGACTGGTGGTTGTAAATTTGTTGTTCAGTGTTTATGTGGAGATTCCTCTAAAGGGTTTCTGTGACTTCTGTATCATTTCACTAATCCCCTTCTGTTTTCTCTTTCAGATGAGCAGAAGAAATCCAGCGCACAATAAAGTAAGTAAGTAGCTGCAGTTAAGTACATTTGGTAATTTTCCCAATTATTTTCAAATGGTTAAAATGCTAGTGTTTAGGACTCATTTACTTATTTCTTAGGTTCAGAAAAACTCTGCCCCTTGATCCTAATATTTGTTAATGTTTAATACAGGTTTTGCAATGTAAGCTGTTAATGATGTAGAATACAGAGTTAGGTTGTAGCTAATTCCGTGTGTTCTGCTCATTACACAAGATGTCTCTCCAATAAGGCTGAGACCAGCCTAGCTGATACCTTGGTTGCATTGGGGCTTGCACATCTGAGGCAGAGCCAAGAGTAGCCAAGTAAATGCTTTGGCTGCCACTGAAAGGGAAGCACCAGCATACAGGGCAGAGAGAAATCAGTGAAAGGCAGGGCCAAGCTCTGTGTAATACATCTGGGCAGAAACTTTAATCCACACTCGCAGAGACAGTCCCAGTGTGGGAGGTGCAATGCACGGACTAGCTTTGTGGTGATACAGCCTGTCACAGTTCAGGGCAGCCACACCTGTACACCCCCCCTCCACATCCACTTTAATCTTTCATCTCTCTTGGGCAGAGAGCCACGTCTCACTCCCTTCTGACCAGGATTTTTCCAAGCTGCAGTTCCCTGCTTACAGTGTGCTATTTCCAGCAAGCCAGACTGCTTGAACAGGCCAGCCTCTGTGCTTTGCTCTCCCGGCAGAGGCTATAAAAAGCATAATTTTCCACAGTCTTAAGTTACCACCCAGCTCTTCCTAAGCAAGCACATTTATTCTTAAAATGAAAGCATTAGAATTATAGAATCATAGGGTTAGAAGGGATGGCAGGGTCATCTAGTCTACCCATCTGCCAAGATGCAGGATTTGTTGAGTCTACCCAGTCAAAGACAGATGGTTATCCAACCTCCACTTGAAAACCTCAAGTGAAGGAGCTTCCACAACCTCCCTAGGCAGTCTGTTACATTGTCCTAGTCTTCTTACAGTTAGGAAGTCCTTAGATTTAATCTAAATCTATGCAGTAGTTCAAACCCATTGTTCCTTGTCCTGCCCTCTGTGGCAAGAGAGAACAACTTTTTTATGGCAGCCTTTCAAGTATTTGAAGACTGCTATCATGTTCCCCTATAATCTCCTCTTTTCCAAACTAAACATACCCAGTTCCTTCATCCTTTGCTCATATGACTTGCATTCCATCCTTTTTGATACCTTTGTTGCTCGCCTCTGGATCCTTTCTATACATTGGTAACCAAGACTGGACATAGTACTCCAGGTGAGGCCTAACCAATACCGAACAGAGAGGTATTATCACCACCTATGACTTGCAATTTTAGGTTGCGTTAACAGAGGCATAGCATGCATTTGCCTTTTTTTTTTTTTTTTTTTTGGCAACAGCATCGCATTGACGACTCATGTTGAGGTTGTGATCCACCACAAATTCCAGATCCTTCTTAGCAGCGCTGCTGCCAAGCCAGTTATCCCTCATTCCGTATTTCTGCATTTGGTTTTTCTTCCCTAAGTGGAGCACCATACATTTGCCTTTGTTAAATTTCATTTTGTTGTCTATAGCCCAGTTCTCCAATTTATCAAGATCCCTCTGAATTTTACTCTATCCTCCAGTGTTGGCAACCCCCCCAGCTTTGTGTCATCTGCAAATTTGATCAGTATACTCTCTATTCCTACATCCAGGTCATTAATAAAGATGTTAAACAAACACCAGACCCAGAACAGAACCCTTTGTTACCTCACTGGAGACCTCCCTCCAATCTGACATCATTCCATTAATAGTTATGTTTTGTTTGTGGTTGCTTAATCAATTATGTATCCACTTTATGGTAGTTCTGTCAAGTTTGCACCTCTTCAGTTTACTTATCAGAATGTCATATGGGATTGTGTCAAAAGCCTTGCTGAAGTTCAGGTGTCTTATGTCCACCGCATTCCCCCTATCCACCAAACCAGTTACCTTGTCAAAGAAAGAAATCAAGGTAATTTGGCATGATTTGGTCTTAGTAAATCCATGCTGGCTGCTAGTGATTACCCCCTCATCCTCCAGGTATTCACAAATGGAATGTTTTGCACATTACTCTACTAGCTTCCCAGGTATGGAATTCAGGCTGACTGGCCTATCGTTCCCCAGCTCCTCCTTTTCCCATGCTTTTTAAAGATAGGCACTATGTTAGCCTTTCTCCAGTCTTCTGGGACCTCTCCTGTCATCCATGAGCTTGCAAATTATATTGCCAGGGAGACTGAGATTTCTGCAGCTAAATTACCGAGAAAACATATAAAAAACAATACAAGAACCTACGCACACATGCTAATGAGCTTAACAGAGATCACGCCCCCAGACTCCAGCAGGGGCTGTAGCAGGAGTCGGTCCTTCAAACCACACCAAGGGGTTTTTCATTGGTTACAAGTTTGTAACAGCCTTAGCTCAGAATGAGCACAGAATGAATAGGTTAGTCTTTCCTTTATAGAAAAGCTTGGGCCTTTGATCTTCAGATTCTGGCAACAGGTAATTGGTAGACAATGGTCCCCTCCTCAGGGGGTAGCTTGAGAAAGCTGGGCTTTTGCATGATCGGCGGTGCATGTGCATTCACCTCGCCCTAGAGACCCACAAGCAAACCACTTGACGCTGCCCAAAAGTCCATTCTTGTCTGGCTCATTGTTCAGTATAATCCTTTGAAGTTCCTAACACCTCTCTGGAATCACAATACACAACCTTTGCATTTACTACAATGGATTCCAAAGATACGTACATTTAATCCAATAAGGTTTTTCAAGGCATTGCAGGAAATTGCTGTATCTGTCTCACACTCTAGTGCTGCCCGTAGCATAGTGGGGTGCATATCGTGTGCCGACAGTGTCTTTTAGAAGTGTTGCAGCCACCAAGTTTTGCCACCACTGCTGGTGATAAATCATCTTTAGCTCAGTACAGATGGGCTCAAGGTGATTGCCCAACTGTAAAAAAACCCGAAGAATTGTACTCTCATTTTCATCCATACTATTCCAGAAGCTTATTTACCATTCCTACATTGACAAATGTACAAGTACAAAACACAATAAAAGTGGGGCTTAGACCAGACACCAATCCATGGAGACAGTATTATAAAACATGGAAAACAGGTTTACAGCCTAATACAATTGGATTATTTAGAAAGAAATCAAGGGGGGTGGGGGGTGGGGGAGAAACAAACACAAATGCCCATTTTGGAATTTCTGAGTTTTAATTTTTGCAGATTTACTACAGTTTCTCCTGACATAGCAAGAGCAATAACATTTGAAATCTTTGAAATACAAATGAAACTTGCTGAAGTAGTGTTTTTAGTTCTCAGATACTGTTTCTTTAGACACACACAACTTCTCCTAACAATTGTTATGCTATGTAATTCCAACAACAAATAGCTATTTCTTCATTCTGAAAAGCAGCACAAGTAATCCAGTCACAATGTAACCTGTAATGTTTAGATAATTAACATTTACACAGGCCAGCTGTATTTATTATGTTAAACAAAATTGCTAAATATATTTCTTATAGTTGCTTCCAAATATTGTATAAAACAAAGCTGTTTAAAACTGTCACATTACCAATCCCTGAATTCCCCTTCACACACTATTTGACAATGAGAACAGACTGCGTACTGTACACTGAGCCAGAACAACCAAAGAATTACAACTACCAAACTGTTCAAGGTACAATAAAGGAGCAGACTTGAATTATAACTTATGTTTGCTACTATACAGTTATTGCAATAGGCACTTCATTCGGTTGTTCTCTTTTTCAAATGTTAGTCACTAAAATTCAAATTTATTCTGAGAATAATTCTCTTTACTTATTACTGTGGGCATAAAGGATTGCTACAGATTTGTGAGTGTGACTCAATTACCTCATGTGAATGGAATTTTATTTAGTAACCCAAACACTCAAAATGAACTTCCATTATATAGACATGATTAATGACAAGTGATTTTTAATATGAAGACAACTGAAAAATGGAAACTTTGGCTGATTATTGCTAACGTAAGAAAAACAAATCTCAGAACACTGCCGATACTGCACCACGTTAGTAACATCATCCGAAGAGCCAAGCGTTTTTCTGAGAGTTATAACACGGAAGTGTTACTATAACAACAGGCTATTATGATGGCTTTTCATTGTAGGGCATCATTTTCTTTAATGGTGAATGTCCATGTGGAAAATAAATTTAGAACCACAAGTGTTAAACAAAGCAGTTTCATTAATGTCCATTCCAAATGTAACTCTCTCCAGATGGAATGACAATAGAACTACTGACAATTTTACAGAATCTGCTTTCAGTATAGAATCGTTTTTATCTATTTGTTATAAAGTCAAGGTCTGGTAAAGATGTAACACTTGTGAGCTGATGGCTAATCACCGAGCACTGGAGCAGAGTACAACTTGTGTATTCTAAGCAGCTTAAACATTCATGGTAAACACAGCATTACGTTGGCAGGTAGGGTGCTGCAAGGATTTTTTTTTTTTTTTTATCCTCTGCAGCACTAGTCCCGGAGGAAAGAGCAGACTTTTGTTCAGAGCACAGTAGCGAAAGGCAGATAATGGCCTCTAATCTATCCAGCTTCAAACACATGTTCAGCCCCGCTGTGCTGCCTTTGATGTCACTTTAACTAGATTCCCCAGTGCCACCTCTGAACTTGGAACATTCCTTCATTCAATGCACTATGCCAACTCAACCAGAGGAAGCAAATTCAAAGATAAGCACTTTAATTTCATCCCAACATAACCTCATTCAATAGACGGGGAAAGCAATGAAAACCACCACCATACTTTTGTTTTCCTTTTGTCAGGTAACTTCCTTTGAGATATTTTCAATAGCTAGAGAAGTTAAAAAGTAGTTAGTTTGGTTTTTTTTTTGTTTTTTTTTTTTTTGGGGGGGGGGGGGGTTGTTTGTTTGTTTTAAACAGTAACTTAACTTTTAAGTAACTTTTTAAAACTGAAATTTACATGTTTGACTGCATGATCTCTGCTTGTACCAAAAATAACTGCTGTTAGACTACAAAGGAAAGCTGGTGAGAGAGTTTGTGCCTATCTTTTCTTTTCCTTAATGATAATTATTTAATGATAAATTTCTAACCTGCTAGTCTGGAAACACTGCCCTTCCTCTCCTTTCAAGACTGACAAGCAGCCACAACCTGTAAAGATTGATTCTTTTGTTGCCCTGTAGCTAGGGCTCCCAGGTTATTTTCCTTTTCTCCCAAGTAGATAGCTTGCAAATCCAATCCATTAACCATAAATTTTGGATAATGACTTGGATCTTTAAAATTAAAACTGCTAAAAAAACTTGAAGAATTTAAGATCATTGGCTATGAGAGGTAAGATGACATTTTCTGAACCATCACTTCTACCAATGCACAACTATGAACATTTGACTGGTCAGTCCTTGTTCACAGCAGCAAACAACGGAGTGAGAAACATCTTAGACACCACTGTTCTTTCAAACCCGTTGGTTAAATGCCCTTTCAGATGAGGAAATGGACTCTAACGTACCATGTTTTCAGGAGTTACCAGAGGACCAAACAGCTACCTTAAACACAGTTATTCATGTGCAGCTTCTCTTCCTCCCATCCAGGAAACAACCGCTCAAGCGCAGTGGAAGCAAGAATAGTGGTCTGCCCTGCATATTTCAGCCATATGGTCTCTCATCCACCTTTGTAGGCTTTGCAGAACTGAGAGACTTTAAGGGGAATTTAAAGAGGGGGTGGTAATCGGCCATCAATAGGCACAGGGAGGTCATTCCTTCTGAAGGAAGCAACACTGAAGGAGGCATGGAAAGTGCAAGAAAGGAATGAAGGGCACTGAGGCTGCTGTCACTGGAGGAGCAGACAGGCAACATGGAAAACAGGAACAGAGCGAATCTGACTTGCAGACCAAGGCAGAGCTAGGCAGGATCTTGCAGAGGAGTTTACATTTAAATATGCTAAAGAAGCCCTTCAGCAAAGGGACTCTAATATGGGACTGATGTGGTCTAATTATAATACAATGGCTGAGTGTATTCTGTTCCTCTTTGTGCCGAGTCCACATAGAGGATAAGGACCTGTCACCAGTAAATGGAATTATTCCTTTAGTTCAGGTGATGGAGCCCTGCAGCTTTGGTGCTGACAGTCCTGCCTTCTGCCCTGCTGATGACGAAGATGGGGGCTGCTAGATAACCAACAGAAGATAGTTGGAGGAAGAAAGCATCAGACTTGCCAACACTCAGGATGTTATCACAAGACAACTGTAAGTGCAGGATTTAAAAAAAAAAATTAAAATGGCTTCTCATAATCTCCCATAACAGGCAGCATTCTCACCAGCCTTGTCAGAAGAACTGTGGGGGCCAGGAGGGAGAGTCAAGGAAAGGGAAAGTTTTATCTCTAAAGTTTCCCCTGCACTCTGCCCACTCTATCCATAGGCCTCATCCCTTTCATCTTTAAGGAGTTATGGCCTATGAGCTTGATGCAGAAATTACTGGGTGGGGTTCTCTGGCCTCTAATACATAGGCACAGGGAGTGGTCAGACTAGATTATCAGAATGGCCCCTTCTGGCCTTAGGATCTATGGATCTCTGCCAGGACAAGATGAGAGGGGAGTGGAGACTCTTGGTGCAGCACTTAGCAATGACCCACAAAGAGCTAGCGGGTCACATGGCACTGGTTCTTCCTCATCCGAGTCACTACGTTTTATTAGAAGAAGCTGAATACACAGTAAACATGTTTCCAAATATGACTTTTCTGTGTAAACAGCTGCTACAGGCTTATGTAATTCTAGCCTGTAGGAAAAGTAGGCCACTGATCCTGAACTAAATGGGAGGGGCACATCATGTCCACATCAGGAACAAGTTCAAGAACCTCTTGTCTTTTTAATAAACTGGCCTCTCTCTCCAGAGGTTGCCAGCAAAGAGACTAATTGTGATAGTGGGTTTCTAGGAAATGGATTAGGAAAAATCAGCTTATGTTCACTGAACCGCCACCAGATGGCAACAAGTTGAGTTGCTACTAACGTAGCCCACAGCGAACCGATGACCTAAAGGTGGAAAATATAGTCTGATGATAATGAAGAAGAAAGCTTTTGCTTACGTCCAAAGCCATGACCTAAAAGAAGATCACATGGGACTCTCGTCCCTGGACAAAATTTAAATAAGGAGATAAATATTGTGTGGAACCCAGGGACCTAAACCAAGCTCAAATAATAAGAATAAGAATTACACCAAAAAATTACACCAATCTTGGATACTCCCAAGTTTACATTCATCTTCAAGCCATAAACTACCAAACCTAAGGTGACAATTCTGGCCCTGATTTTCCGAGGTGTTCAGCTGACAGCACTGACAACATTTCAGCTGACAGCAGTGGATGCCCGGCACATCTGAAAGTCAGGCCCTCTGTCTTTAATCTTGTGCAAATTTCAATTATCTGATATAAAATTGCATGTTACAGTAACCCTCCCGCTCAGTCAGGGCAGTTTATTGCACGCTTGCCCACTACATGTTTTCTGGCACCTTCCTATGAAGCATCTGGTAGTGAGTGCTGTTGGAGCCAGGACCATGGAGTAGCTGCGCCAGCTGATCTCTTGTGGCAATCATCTATTTCCCTTTCTCACATTTTCCTCTCTGTTTGTCAAGCCTGTGGAGCTGCTCCTTTAGCTCACTAGGTAGAGGGCATGATTTTGAACCAGAAGTCTAATTTCTGAGGCCACATATATTATGAATTATTATTTAACATCTGCATATATGTGGCCAGCATGTGACCATGCTGTGTTATCTAATACAGTCAAAGAGAATTATATCTTCTGCAAATGTCTTCATACACAGTTCAGACAGTCATTATCAAATTTACTGCTTGCTGCATGCTGCCATTGTGTTCCTAATAATCCAGAAAATGTTACTTCATACATACTTTGAGGAGGATTTATATTACTGTACTGAAACTAAATTCCAACTAGATTATATACCCTGTAGGTGACATAATTAGCACCATTACCAAAGATGTTTCATACACGAAATACCATGAAAGCCACAAACAGTTCAGGTGAGAAAACCTAAAATAGATGTGTCGTCTATATGTACAAAGATACACCCTGTATGCTTCACTCCACCATTAAGAGATCATTGATACAATGCATTCAGGCATCAATATCTGGACTGGCTATTGGTGGCAGATTTCTTTTGCTAATGTGGGATCAGAGTAAATTCCAGTCTGTTCAATGTAAACAACACAGGTGTTGTAAGGAGAATGAAATCAAAATCTTGAGGCAAAGCAACAACAAAATAAGGGGCTGCTCCCTTCCAAAACAGATATTTTGATGAAGAAAAATCAAGAAACAATTTGACTAAGAACAAGGCCATTGCGGAGAAGGTAAATGAATTCTTTGCACTGGTCTTCACCGCAGAGGACGGGAGGGAGATTCCCACATGAGCCATTCTCTTTAGGTGCCAAATCTGAGGAACTGTCCTAGACTGAGATGTCAATAGAGGTGGTTTTGGAACAAATTGATACATTAAATAGTAGTAAGTCACCAGGGCCAGATAGTATTCACCCAAGAGTTCTGAAGGAACTCAAAGATGAAACTGCAGAACTACTAACTGATATGGTGACCTATCCCATTAATCAGCCTCTGTAGCAGATGACAGACAGAGAGCTAATGTAACATCAATTTTTTTAAAAAGGCTTTCAATGACAGGCCTGTAAGTCTAACTTTGGTACCAGGCAAACTGGTTGAAACAATAGTAAAGAACAGAATTATCAGACAACACAAATGAACACAATTTGTTTGGGAAGAGTCAACACAGCTTCTGTAAAGGGAAATCATGCCTCAATCTACTAAAATTCTTTGAGGCAGTCAACAAACATGTGGATGGGGTGACCCAGTGGATATAGTGTATCTGGACTTTCAGAAAGCCTTTGACAAGGTCCCTCACCAAAGGCTCTTAAACAAAGTAAGCAGTCATGGGATAAGAGGAAAGGTCCTCTCATGGATCAGTAACTGGTTAAAAGATGGGAAACAAAGAGTAGGATTAAATGGTCAGTTTTCACAACAGAGTTAAATAGCATGGTTCCAAAAGGAGCTGTACTAGGATCTGTACTGTTCAACATTAATAAATGATTGGGAAAAAGGGGTAAAGAGTGAAGTGAAAAAGCTTGCAGATGATACAATCTGAAATGGATGTTATTTATCTCTTCACATAACACAAGAACCAGGGGGTCACCCAATGAAATTAATAGGTAGCAGTTTTAAAACAAACATGAGGAAGTACTTCTTTATGCAATGCACAGCCAACCTGTAAAACCTGTTGCCAGGGGATGGTATAAAGGCTAAAACTATAACGGGGTTCAAAAAAATTAGATAAGTTCATGGAGGATAGATCCATCGATGGCTATTAGCCGAAATAGTCAGGGATGCAACCCCACGTTCTGAGTTTCCTTAGCCTCTGACTGCCAGAAGCTGGGATGGGATGACAGGGGATGGATCACTGGATAACTGCCTGTTCTGTTCATTCCCTCTGAAGCACCTGGCACTGGCTGCTGTGAAAAGACAGAATACTGGGTAAGATGCACCATTGGTCTGACCTAGTCCTCTCCTCTGTGTTACACAAGCAGACATCATGTCAGGCAACTGCACACAGCTTGTGAGTTTGCTGTAAAGGCACAGCTGAGGCCACAACTGGTCAGCTCCCTGTAGGGTTTATGATTCTAAGAGGAGAAGGGGCTCGTGGGAAAGATGTGAAATTCTTCCTGTGAATTCTTTATTAAACAGGCCCAAATCAAGACCAACACAATTACCCAGGTTAGGAGCTTGCCCATCTCACAAATCAATAGTGGCCATATCAAAATGCTGCTTTGAGGCAAGTCAGAGTAGTTCAAGAGGAAAATGCAAGAGAAGCCAATGGATGAGAATCTCAGCTTCAACTGCATCTGCCTATTGCCAAGTCTATCGCTAGGTATTATCTTTACATGATGCCTCCTCTGCATCTACTCTTCACACCAAACAGCTAAAACAACACAGCTACTGTTCAAATTAGAAAAGCTGTTTTGCCTAGACAGATGTAGGAATTAATATGACAAAACAATGAGCTAAAAAGCAATCAGAGTCCTGCTTCCCTGACTGTTCCTTAGACTGTCAAAGCTTACAGTTGAGTTGTGGACAACTTCAAAGTACTGAAGTAAGCAACAAAGCATCGTATATGTGCTTGTATTTAATCCCACCAAAACCTGAGCTGGCTAATGCTACTCAAGATTTTGTCTTGCTTCAGGTCTTGTTCTCCCTGACTGCATGCTTCTGTGAGTTTATCATCAGTACTTTGGGACTCTTGGATTATCCTGTGTATGCATTCTCCATTACAATCCAGGGCTGTGGCGATTTCTATCTGATCATCACCCCCAATTTAGATATTGCCTTCAATAAGATGTTAGATTTCTTGATAGAGTAGGCCACAATTCAAAGAGATGCATACACTGAAAGAAAAGGGAAACAGGAAGCCAAGAAACCATAGGATGGTTAAATGGGAAGAGATTATTCAAATAAAAAAATCCATCCAGCAGATGGAACATATTATGGCAGCTAAAATGGAAATTAGAAGGACTAAAAGGGAACTTGAAGAGCAAATAGTCAAGGACATAAAACATTCAGGCATTATAACAAGTATACTGAAAGTAGAAAGCCTGTGAGAGTCTGTAGGTCTGCTAGACTACCAGAGAGTAAACAGAAACAATAAGAAGGTGAGAACACTGCCAAGAATTCTTCCATTGGTCTTCTCTGCTGAGGACAATGGAACAATATGGCACCTGCCCTCTGCAGACAGTGAAAATGAGGTGGTGTTGGAGATGGAGGTGTCGAGGAGGATTTGCACCAAACATCAATTAAGCGAAGGGTTCGCAACCTTTTCCATACTAGGACCACCCCAGGACCTCCTCTCCCATTTAGCAATATGGGAAGGGGAAGGTGGTTGCAACCTACTTATAACTGCCAGGTGGAGAAGCCATGTCATATCCCAATCCTGGAGAGATGCATTCTGAGTAAGTCAATACTGATCACTGATCTATTAAGAAAGGGGCAGAGCCATATTCAGCAATGAAAATCTTTGTGTATCAGAGCTCAGACACTTGATTCAAAACTCTACTATGTGAAAACCAGCAAATTTCGATGTGGAAGAGGACTGCTGATGCTGAATAAGTTACTCACTTTGTGCAGTAACTGCAGTTCTTCGAGCTGCGTGTCCCTAGGGATGCTCCAATTCAGGCGCATGCATGAGCCTCTTGAGTCCTCGATCAGAGATTTTCAGTTAGCAGTGGCAGTTTGGACCACACATGCTCCCAGTGTCTCCTCATGCTGTACACCCAGGCTACACAGGGGTGTGAGGGCAAGCCACCCTCAGGTTCCTTCTCCACCTGAACGTCCCAGGGAGGACAGTCCGACGCACAGAGGAAGGAGGGCGGGTAATGGAACACCCACAGGGGAACACATCTCAAAGAGCCATAATTACTGCACAAAGGGAGTAACCTCCTCTTCTTCTTCATGCAATGTCCCTATGGGTGCTCCACTTCAGGTGGCTTCTGAGCAGTATCCCAAGAGGAAGGAGGGGGCTTTGGAACGGAGTCTAGAACTGAACTGAATTGAAGACAGCACTGTGGAACCAAGCTCTACATCGGATCCGGTGGCCAGGATTAAAGTGTAACGGTTTGAAAATGTAAGTACTGAGGCCCATGTTGCGGCCCTATGTATCTCACATGCTGGCACATTCTTAAGTGATGCAGTAGATGTTGCTTGTGATCTGGTCAAATGTGCTATCACCCTTTGGGGGTATGAACACCTGCATCACAACACATGATAAACCATCCAGGTATTCATCTCAATAGTCTGTGCAGAAATCGCAGACCCCTTGGATCTATACGCAAAGGAGATGAAAAGCCTAGGTGATTTTTGAAATCGCTTGGTCCTAAGTAGAAAGCCAACACCCTTCTAACATACTGGGTCTGAAAAGAGGTTTCCTGCAGAGAGCTGTGCAGCTTTGAAAACACACAGGTAAATGAATGGATTGGTTAAGGTGGAACTCCCACAGAACCTTCTACATTAATTTAGGGTGTGGACATAAAGACTTGGTCCTTGAACAATACCATGAAGGGGGAATCTGTCATCAAGGCTCCAATCTCCCTGACCCTAAGGGCTTATGTGATGGCTAATAAAGAGTGTCTTCACAAATAAATGGAGCAGAGGAAAGGTTGCCATAGGTTCAAATGGAGGTCTCATAAAGGTAACTAAGTACCAAACTGAGGTACTAGGTTAGGGTGGGGGTCTCTAATGTGGGGTTCGAGATCTTCCAAACCCTTAACAAACCTAGAGGATACCAGGAGAGCAAAAATGGAGAATCTTTTTACCGGAGAATGAAAGGGTAATACTGCAGCCTAGTGGATCATGATTGAACTAACTGGTGGATCTGAAAAAAAAAAATCAGGGTTAACAAGTAATCCAGGATGCCTGAAAGAGGCAGCCGGCAGGAGGCAACAGCAACAAGAATCTTTTCCATTTTGGCCGGTAAGTCGTATGGGAACTGTTCAGGAACACCTGTTGTACTTCTGTAGAGCAGGAGGATTCTAATCCCTTGAGCCATTGCGGAACCATGCCCTGAGGCATTCTGGGAGCGGAGTCTGATTGGTGGTTGGACACAGGTCAAGCAGGTGAGGGTACTAAGCTTTTTTCAACTAGGTTGGCACTATAAGGATAACTTTAGCCCTATCCTGCCTGATTTTGTTCATCACCCTTAGCATCAGCGGCACTGGGAAAACACACAGAACAGACCCTTCTTCCAAGATCGAAGAAAGGCCTCTCTGATGATTTGATGACCCACACCCCCTCTTGGGCAGAAAAGAGCACACGTACTGTTTCCGGAGGTGGCCAAGAGACCCACCCCTCTTGCAGTCCCCATCTTTGGAATATGCTGTGGAGAACTTGAGTGTCTAGCTCCCATTCATAGTCCTGAGAGAAGTGCTACTGAGGACGTCGGCTGTGATGTTTTGAGTATCTGGGAGGCAGACTGCAGAAAACTGATGAGCCATGCACTAATTCCCTAATTTCATTGCTTTGGCCATAGGGAGGGGGATCTTGCTTCTCCCTGCTTGTTGATCTAGAACAGACAGCATACATTGTTGGTCATGACCCTGCATGATCTACCCCGCTGAGGGATTGGAAATGAAGGCAAGCACTCCTGACAGCCCTGAGCTCCAACAGACAGATGTGGAGACTAGTTTCCTGAGTTGTCCATCTGCCCTGCATCATGAGGGAGTTGAGGTGGGCTCCCCATCCCAAAAGTGATGCGTCTGTTGTTGAAGTCATTGATGGACTGGGCGGCAGAAAGGAACACCTGCGCAGATGCTGAGTTGATCCTTTCACCTGTCTAGGGAGTCCTTCACTTGTAGAGTGAATTGTCTGTCCAAGTGGTCTCTGAGCAGATGGTTCTGAGCCAACCCTGGAAGCAATGGAGTCTTGTATGATCGGTCATAAAAGTGCAAGCTGCCACGTGCTCCAAGAGCTACAGAGTTCCTTATTGTGAACAGAGGGCTCCCCTGAATTGCCAGTACCAGAACTGACAAGGTTATGTATCTTTCTAAGGGAAATCAGTTCTGGTTGTCAAATGAGCCCAAAAACGCCCTTATAAACTGTATCTTCTGTACAGGGGCTTACATGCATTTTTTTTACATTCAGCTGCAGATCCAACTCCTGGAACAGAGTGAGGGCATCTGGGTGGAAGATAGCTAACACCCAGGCTGTCAGATCAGACTGTTCGGATGTGGATGTTACATCTGACTCTGAGATACCATCTCTGGTAGATGGATGGGAGGTTAAATGAACTCTATTGTAGGTGGTCCATCAGCTAAAACTGTCTCGGCCAGTATGAAGCTATGAAGAGGAACGTGGCTTTGTCCCATCTGATTTTGGCTATCATCCTGGAAATTGGGGAAAAGGCATAGGCAAAGCCCTGATTTCACAGTAGGAGAAATGCATTTTGGAACGAGCCTGGCACCATCCCCCCGAAGCAAAGGTTTAGACATTTGACATCCTTGGTGGCAAACAGGTCTATTGTGGGAATCCCCATCGTTGAAATATCAGCTCTTTGACAAATCACCACAGCAGTCACTTGTGGTTGGTGATGGACTGTCCTCTTAAGAAGTCTATTAAACTGTTGTTGATTCCTGGGTGGTGAAGAGCAATCAGGGCTATCCTTTGCTGCTATCATGTTCAAAAGTTGAGCACTTCCTGGCATTTTATCTGTTCATGCAGTGCAAACAGATGCACTGCAGATGTGTTGTCTGTTAACATGGGCATTGTGGAGCTTTGTAGAACAGGCTGAAATGCTATATAGCGAAGCCTGATTGTGCTGAGTTCTAGGATGTTTATATGAAGTTCCATGTTTGCATTTGCAGGTGGTTCAGGTGGACACCTCATCCCAACCTGAAAGAATCTGTACTCAGTGTCTATATCAGAAAGGGGAAAGAATGGCATCCCTTTTGTGTGCATTTTTGGGGTCTGACCACCAACTCGGGTGATGACATGACATGACAAATGACCTGAGGTGGGACTACGATCTGTTTTTCTGGTGCCTTGTCAGGGAATACACTGACCTCAGTCTGAGTTGTAAGGGTCAAAGGTGAAGCCTGACAAGCAGTATCATATAAGTGCATACCAACAAGTGACCTAATATATCGAGGCATGTCTGTACCTTCGTGGTCAGATCAAAGTCATTCCATTCAGTATTGACCGCAATGTCAGGAACCTGTACTCAGGAAGGTATACCCTTGCTGACTTGGAGTTGTGTGTGTCTATTATGAGCTCTCTTTTCTGTGACTGATCAAGAGAGGACTTCTCAGGGTTCACCAGGAGGCCTGAGAAAAATGGGAAAGGTGTGTTTCAGGGCTGTAGTGGTTTACTGATGGGTCCTGCCTCTGATCAGCAATCACTCAAGTACAGCTAAACATGACCATCTCCTCTCATGTGCCACCACGACCACAAGGCACTTTGTGAAGACTCATTGCTGTGGAGAGTCTGAATGACAGTGCTTTGTACTGGTAACAGATGGCCCCAACCGTGACTCTGACGTACTTTTTATGGGCTGGTTGGATGGCTAAGTGGAAGTAGATGTCCTGTAAGTCAAGAGCCACAAACGAGTCTTGAGCCTAAAGAGATGGAATGATGGAGGCAAGTCTTATTCTATGATAGGACAGAGACTGCCTTTCTTCTTCGGAACAGGAAATATGAGGAATAAAAGCCTGTGCCCCTATATCTTTATGGCTCCTAGTGCAACAATGTTATTTCTGTTTGAAGCAAGCTCTGCAGAGATGGGTCCCTGAAGAGGGAAGCAAGGGAAGTGAAGAGCGGCAACAACTGGAATTGGATTGGGTGACTAGGGCAATTATGTCTAGCACCCATTTGTCGCATGTGATGGCAATCCAAGTCCAGAGGAAGGGAGCGGAAGTGGCTTCTGTAGATTACAAGTGTGTGTTACAGTTAAGGAGGACGACTAGCATTTTCTAGAGCACTACTTAGGGATAGTCAGACTGTCTGCTCTGGTATGATGGAGCTCTCTGACCTGCCTATGGCTGATACCTATGAGACTTCTGGGATGGTACACAGGGTAACCCTGGAATCTTTAAGGGAGTTGAGAGCATTATTGGTGAGTTCAGTGAAGAGCTCCATCTCTTCAAAGGGCACATGCTCTGTTGTCACCTGCGCACCTCCTTTGGAAGCCTGAAGTCTGCAGCCATGAGACTCCTCTCATTGTTATGGCGGTGGCCATGGACCTTGTGAGAGCAACCAAGGCATCAGTGGCCACCTGGAGAGCAGTTTTAGCCACAAATTAGTCCTCCTCCATGATATCTTTAAGCTCTTCCCTACAACCTGGTGGAAGCTTTGCTAAGAATGCTGGAACTCTGTCTCATGTCAAAAATATTGTATTTAGCCAGTAGGACTAGATAATTGGATATGCAGAGCTGCAGAAGAGTAAGAGACTCTTCCAAAAAGGTCCAGTTTTTTTATTCTTCTCTTTTAGTCTTGTAGGGTGCTCTTTTTGGTTCTTAGTTTTTCCTGCACCATTTAGACAACTCATAAGCCTGGTTTGGAGCAAGTGTAAAAAATGTTCAACCCCCTTTTGAGGCACTAGGTGACAGTTCTCAATCCTTTCTGCTGTGCAGGAATGGTATCAGATGTCTGCCACAGTGCTTTAGCAGGGTACAATCTGATACAGTTGAGATGTCCAATAACCTGACTTCTCTTGTATTCCTGAGGTCTCAATGCCCAGTGTGTCTCCCATCCTCACTAGCAGGTCTTAAAAAGCTTAAAAATTATCAGGTACCAGTACCAGCGCTGGAGCTATTACTTCATCTGGTGAAGCCAAAGAGATGTCTTTGGGAGGCAAAGGATGGTACTGCTCACCCAGTGCCATATCCATATCCCAGTCTGGCAAGAGAGGACTGGACACCATTGAGGGATGTGATCTCCTCTGTTTTCCAGAGTGAGATTGGGACCGACTTCTAGAACACAAGGGTGATTCCCAACATGTCCAATAAGGCCATGGATATGGTTGGTACACCTGGTGTTGGCCTATCCATTGTCAGTCATAATGTGGTTGAGATGGGGCTCTTAAAGAAGAGCCTCCCAGTCTCTCTGTCAAGTCTCTTTCTGACCTAAAAGGTTCTCTACTTGAGGGTGGATAGGAGGTGTGGCCCAGTGATGTGGAAAAGGAGAAAACTTCTTCCAGGGACGGTGCCACGGAATGATGAGGATGTTGGTACTGGGGTCCGTTCCAGAGCTGCCAGCATTCCTGGAACTGAGGTCTTCTCATGGGTCAGTGTGGACTACTCTAGTAGAATTTGTGCCAGTTAAGTGAGGGACTCCATGAACGTGTCCATGGTGGTGTTCATGCCAGGGCATGTTTCATCAGTACTGCTGACATGATCAATTCCATAACACTAGACCTTATTTTGGGGGGCTTAGTGGGCTTATCCCTGAAGGTTTATTTCTGACCTCTCTTTGTGGAATAAGAGTGGCTAAAATCTCAGCTTCTATGTTCAAATGGCTGTCTCCTAGCGTTAGTCTTCAGTGCCATGGTCACTGGTGTCAGGGGTGTTGAAAATGGGTTCTCTATACCAGCCCTGTCTGAAGTTTCACTGGTGCTATCTTTTAGGTGTTGCATGCCTGCTGAATATGGATGCAGATTTCTTCTGCCCCTGAAGAAACAGGTTCCAGGGCTGACTGGATGCTGAAGTCTCTCTCATTAATTGCTCTAATAAGTGGAGCTTCAGGCAATTGTCTTGCAACTCACACATCCACAATGAAAAGGAACGACATACTCTGCACTGGTCTGGGTTGTGGCTTTAACCCTGGCAGAACAGGCCTCTGCTTGTGGACATCTGTGAGCAGGAGCAGATTGTCACCTGACAGGCCGGGCTAGAAGCAAGAGGTCTTGGAGTCTAACATTGTCCTAGAGCACTGATTTCTTACCTGCACTATACAGGGTTATGGGTTTTTGGTGTTTTGTTTAGTTTTGTTTTTTTACACAGTTCCAAATGGCCTGAATTAAGGTTTTTACTCTTACCAGTTCAGTAGATGATGACAAGGAAAGAACTGCTGAGTGGAAGAATTAGCAAATGCTAAGGAGCAGCGGGTCAGACACGGACTGCTGTTCTGTCTTGCTGCTATGAGAAGGTCATGGCCACTCCACCCTTTATGCCCGCACACTGGAGCATGAGGCAGCAGTACACATGCAGCTACAGAAGGCACAGCTGTTCAAATGACTCCAATTTTGCACACGAGGACTACGCATCCACCATGGGATTCACACTGACACATACTCAGAGAACAATAACTGTTAACAGTTCTTTAGTATCCACTGGAGAGCCTTTGGATGTGCAGACTGTTTTAAGTACCTCCCATGAACTGTTTAGTTTTTCTGAGTATCCCTTCGCCAGTCTCTTACGAAGTACTTGTGGTGGTTTACTCAAATTATTTTACAAGAAGTGACATATCCTTTTCACTTATTAAAAATAAATGGAAGGAGCAAATCTAGAACTTGATTATTCATAATGTTCATAGTGTGTCAAAAATGACCATTTGCATAGTTAGCAGAGAGAAGGCTGCAATTCAGGACATGGCAGGGGAGGATATATAACAATGTCATTTTCTACTGACAATTTGAGGACTGGAATGAAGACAAATGAATAAATATGACTCTATCAATTAAATAACCTGGTGTGAAGTACCAACTATGTATCTACACAAGTGCTTAACAATCTTTAACGTATCTATCTTTCCAACACTTCTGGGAAGGAGGCAGAGCTCTCCCCGTTTTACAGGTGGAGAACTGAGGCACAGAGCGGCTATGTGACTAAGTCACCCAGGAGGTCTATGGAAGAACAGGGACTGGAACCGAGATTTCCCAAGTCCCAAGCTAGTGCCCTAACCACTCTTGCACCATCCTTCCTCCCTCTTCTGAGCCATAATGTAAATGAGTGTAACTGAACATGGAAGGTATGATTACAGACCAATGAATTTTTGCCAAGCTTCAGGCAAAAAGCCCAGGAAGTTCCCTGAATTGTACTCCAACAAAGTGACCATCAGGTGCCATTATCTCGGTAATCAGCTATCTAAAAGGACTGTGTTTTCCATAAACCTGGGAACCTTCAGAAGATAAAACAGGTGGCAAAACAGCCGTGGGAAGCCTGTTTGATTCAGTCCATGAAGGGAGGGATCTAATAGCAGCGAATCTTTGTTTTTCACTTGGCAAACCTACCTGCAGTTGTTGGCTGCAGTTGCTGGCTGCTGGTCATTATTTGGTTTAGATTACAAACATTCCCAGTCCAGCAGACCAGAATAGTCCATGTCTCCACAGGTAACAACACAGCAATACAGCTAAACAGGAAACCATAACAGGAACGCATTGGAGCTAGATCTGTCACGTGCATGGTATATCCAGTGTCAACTACTTAACAGTAAGATATTCCTTCCCAGAACGGTTCAACCCAACATCTATGGCACTGACCTCTTTACACAGACACAACCTGGAATCTGAGAAATTAAATCTGCAGCCAATTGCAGCAGCCAGGAAATAGATACACGATGTCCCACTTTACTCCAGATCATGCTCAATCCTCCCCACCCCGAGGTAAGTTACTTACACACTGCTGTCTGTCAGCGACATGGTATCTGCGTCACTAGACATGCTCTGCTGCTCGCTATCATTCGCACTGGTGGCTGGTGCCAAAGCATATCCAGTGTTGACATAATATGGGTTAACTGGCTCTCTCCACGGCCCATGCCTGAAAAATATAAAATACAATACAATTCAGATGACAATCTTCATTTCTGCTACTACCACAGGGGATCCTCTAGTAATGGTGGCCGAGATAGCAATGAGAGGTGAGCCTCAAAGAACATAGGCTAATAAGCAGAAACAAGAAAGGGGCGCAAATATTATGATGGTATAATTAGACAATACTACCACACTTCATTGTAAAGCTCTAGGCTAGACTGGATATATGGTTACTTATCACAAGAGCTTGACTGTAACAATGTGGCACAGTAGCTAAAGGCAAGGAAGAGTCATATTGTATATTTCCCCTTTTGCCCCAAAGTACTTCACCACCAACAGGAACTCCTAAGGCTCTATCCCATATTCAGAGAACAACACTGACGGGCAGCCACTGGGGTAGACGCAGCAGCCAATGAACACAGAAATCTTTGGAGGAGCACAAAGGCAGACACCTGCTCTGGGATAACGTACCACAGAACCTTTAACATCCTCATTAGACCTGTTTCACCCTCAGCTGGGTGGAGGAAGTGCAGTATGATCCCTGCAGCATTCCCATCCATACCCCTCCTACTGTCAAGTACATCCCCTTTCTGTTTAGCCCCACAAGCCACTTCCATTGGACATCGGAATGAACATGGATGTGGCCCTTTGCTCAGTGATGTTCCACACTGCGTGCGCATGTCTAAACAGCTGCTGGGAGCAAGTCCCGCAGGCTAGGTCAACAGACGTGTGTTAGTGGGGCTCACATTGCCACGCTAAAAAAAAAATCACTGTGTAGCTGTTGCTTAGACATTTGAGCTTTGGGCTCTGAAGCCCGCTCCTCTTCCTAGGCTTCAGAACCAAAACTCCAGCCCAATTTGGAACAGCCACATAGCTATTTTGAGTGTGCTAGCCTAACTCACTCCCAGCAGCTGTGATTTTTTCCTTCTAATACCTGAGAACAATAATAATATGCAGCTCCCGCCAACAACATTCACTAACACTGGAGTCACACTTTGATTTCCACCAGCAGTTTGGAGTCATAGTCACATGTCAATAGCACTGATAGCACGGGGCACTAAGACAAAAAAGGGAAAGGTAGCTCTGTCCACCTGGTGAGGAAACAATGGACAGCTATTGCTTCAGTATCAACAATGTGCATTTTAAGTCATCTGTGTTGCACTGCTGCACAGTTTATTAGCATGACAAGACAGACAGGTGCTGCCAAAGCATCATAGACATCCTAGAATGTGTAAGATGTAGATGCAATAGACCAACCTCTGCCCAGGTCTGGGCTTCACAGGCATTTATCATTAACCCCACAACCATTTATCACAGCAGTTCACCGGAAGTCTGGGGTTTGGGCATGGTGCCAGTAACACTGGGAGGTCACTGATCTACATGCAGAAAAGGGTCAGGCTGAGGTTACATCTATGTTTCACTCTCCTTGCTTGCTCAGAGAGCACAGTATGCATGGGTATTTTCATTCCACTTTTGATGGACTGGCACACAGATTTAATTATATCATGCATTTTCCTACCACTATCTCCATCTTGTTGGAAACTAACACTCAGCCCTGGATGCCACACTGAAGCAAAAGTTTTCTGTTGTTTTTTTTTTTAAACTCTTCACAATATGAAAATATCTTCAATTTTGAAAAAAGTTAGTTAATGAGTGTCTGCCGATGGTCTCAGGGAAGAATCCAATTTAACTTTTATATCATATTTCACATCTCTGTGGTTAGAATAAGATTAGATGCACAGATCTTTGAAGACAACTAACATTTACAAGCTTGACCTGTGATGGACAAGAAAAGTGAGCTAATGGGGTATTGTAGACAAGACAGTTAGAACTGATAAGCAGCAGGAGGACTGGCTTTCTTGTGCCGCAGAACCACATGGAGTAAGAATACCAATGCACATGCAGGGTTCACTGTGCCAGCCTGCTAGGAGCTTTGGATAGTCTCTCTTTGAACAGGGCAAATCTTCTGAACACAATACCTGAGCAATGAGACTGCACCTAATTCAGTCAGACTAGGGCTTTTCCCCCTTTTGGGAGCGAGCACAGTGTGGGAAGGAAAGAGTGCCTGGCACACACATGGCTTCAGGGTTAGTGGTGTTCTACAATGATTTTATACTCCACCCAGCTCTGATGGGGTGACCTGGGCAGGGAGATATTGGCTCACTGTTGTTGCTTACAGCAAAGAGCCTAAATCAAACTCTTACTGTTATGGCTGAGCATGTAGAAACTTTTTAAATTACATCAGCTAGGATCACCTAATGGCACTAGCCTTTCTTGCTGGACAGTCTCCTATAATGTGATTTCATAAAACTATTATTTATTTGCATTAGCTCCCAGAGGCCCCTGTCTGGAGCAGGGCCCCGTAATGTTAGGTGCTGTACAGACACACACACATCCACAAATCCGAGTCCGACATAGCTGTCAGTCTGATTTCAGACAAGACACCATATGGGGATAATAAATAACAGGAGAGAAGCAGGGACAGTAACAGTAAGATCATGTATTTATGTAGGCTTCCTATGTGCACAACTGGATGGCTCCAGCCAGGTTATTCTTTTAAATAGATAATCAGTGTGATTATTGCTGGCCCTCTACCTAGATCATTTCCTAGGCAAAACAGGAGAAGCGAGTGTGGTGCTGGTAACCCACATTCCAGCTCAGGCCAGAGCCACGGGCCAATTCGCTTGTGTGTTAGTATAGATCAAAATGAGTCCTAATGAATGATTGCATTTCAGGTGTTGAAACGTCATGAAAACTAGTGGAATGTTACTTGTGTTGTTTTCACTATTATAATGTAATAGCAAACGTTTCCATTGCGTGAATCCCTGTAACAAATAACCCATCAATGCGAATGAAGCTTGGGGAACACAAATGAAGAAGAGTGAAAGCTTCAAAGCAAGTGGTCTTTGGGTGTAATGATTGGAGGTCAAAGATTCAAAAAGCACTCCTCATTCTCGGTCAGCAAAGGAAAAGCCCAAGTGGGTAGAGATGCTGTCAGCTTGCTTTCTATGTGAAGAAGCTATAAATATGGATTCAAAAAAAGATCCTGCATCTCTGGACTGTTTGGACTCTTACAGGGAAGTGTAGCAGATGCAAAGCAGAGATGCCCAGACACAATCTGGTACCCTGAAAAAGACTTGGGAAACTAGCAGTTTCTCACATCGTTGCAGGGTGGATAAAAATCAATGATTTTTTTTTAATGGATTTTTTTAATTTAAATTGGATTTTTTAAAAAATCAAAATACTAAATTTCTCTCATTTAAAAAATAACAGTTACAATTAAATCTCATCACAAATATGCTAAACCTACACTTACAGTCTCATAAAAATGAATTAATGGCTCTACTCTGTCCAGCCTAACTACCAGCTCTTGGCTTCTTGAAAGTTCTGGGTTTTCAGTTTCTCAGCAGACTAAAGTCACCTGTGCAAAGAGACACAGGCTGGATAGGATTGTTGTTATTCTGTGCTTATGTGGTGGTGGAGCTGGGCTAAGCAAAGCAGAGAGGAGTTAGTTAAGACACTATCTTAAAGACAGAGACACAAATGACGGAGGCAGAGTAGAAAGGAACAGTAGAGTGGAATGGAAAGAAAAAGGTAAGACATTATTCAGTACACATACAGCTTCCTATATTCCCCCACACTTTTGCCACAGAAAATTTGTCATGGCTTCTGATCATAAGAGACTATCTGGGAATATTTTGAAGAAATTCCTTCCCTGGGTAAAAAAAGGAAAATGTGTCAAGTGTAAGTAGTGCAAGGAGGAGATGCAGGGCCTAGCTGCAAGAATGAAACATCAACTGCTTATTGGGAGAAAGTGATGTGGATATGTCTGAAAAACAATGTGGATCAACTGGTTAGTAACTTAAATAATTCACTTTGCAATGCATCATTCTTCAAGACTCTATGCCTTTTTAGTATAAGCGTGATTTAACAAGTAAATTCCCATGCTGTTTGCTATGTTGGATGTTGCTAGAAAAAAAAGTTTAGCTTAGCTAATCCTTGTTGCTTGTTTAATTAGTTAACTAGGTTTAGAAGTATACAGTACAGAAAGCTGCAGTAAGAGAAATCTAGAGTCGCCAGTTGCCACTGGGTGTCATTTTCTTATTTTATATTACATAATACATGCCCCTTATTTTAGAACATCATGGCCACAGACCATAATGGTGATGCTATTAAGTCTATTCCTTATTTTACTTTAGTATAAGTCAGCTTTCCCAAGGGAACCCCATCCTATACTTGTTTTCTCAAAAAACACAAGTGCCAGTGAGTTCTATGGGGCTTATTCCAAAATTAGAGTGCACTCAAGTGCAGTCAATCTTCGCTTTTTTGGTAATTTGTAATCAGATCTGCATCCTTGCTGAAAAAAAACGTACATGATTAACTGAACAATAGAATGAGAAGAACTGAGAACGACGACTATTCAGAATCATTTTTGAATTTTGTTTCAGGATTCTATTTAAGCATAAGAGACTTGGACTGTGACTGTCTATCTGCAACAACTTCAGAGTCATCCATTGGTACTTTTAGCAGCAGTGCTGCAACTAAACGTATTTCAGACAAAGTATCAGTAGCAAGCAAAAGATTTCAATCATCCAGTAAAACCACCACCATGGATGGGTTTGTAATAAGGACCAGCAAATACCAACAAGACACCATAGATGAAAAGATTGCTTGGTTCATTTATGCCACAAATTCTCCTTTTCACATTGTTAACAATAAACACTTCATTGACATGGTTAAGTCCTTACGACCAGGCTACACTCCACCTGGTAGAGCAGACATTGGTGGAAGGTTGCTAGATACACTGTATGAGAAGGAACTTGAACAGTGTGCAAGAAATACGGAGGGGAAATACTTCCCAGTTTAAGCCTTGATGGGTGGAGCAATATACACAATGATCCAGTAACATGTGCCTGTGTGACAACAGAAGATGGGGTTGCATATCCTTCAGAAACAACAGATATATCGGGAAATGCCCACACAGAATATTTAAAAGAAGTGGCAGTGAAAGCTGTAATAAACTGTGAACAAAAATTCAACTCACATGCGCAGTTTTGTCACAGACAATGCTGCAAACGTGTCAAAGATGAGAAGATACTTAGAAGAAGAAATGGAAGGATGCTCCTTAACACCATATGGCTGCAGCGCCCATTTAATGCATCTTTTAGCCAAAGATTTAAGTACGTCTTCTCCAGGAATAAAAGAAAATGTTGTTGTAGTCACAAAATACTTCCGTAACAACCATTTTGCTTCCGCTTCACTGAAGAGAGCAGGAGGATCCAAACTAATTCTCCCTCAAGATGTCCGACGGAATTCTGTGGTTGACTGTTTTGAACAATTTATTAAGAACTGGCCTATTCTCATAAAACTTTGTGAAGAAAACCATGATAAAATAGATGGAAGTATCTCACCCAAAGTATCTAACACTGGATTAAAGAGGAATGTAGGATATGATCAGTATACTGAAGCCTATGCCATAGCCTTAAACAAACTTCAGAGAAATCGTTGCTGAATTGTTGATACTGTTGAAATTTGGAAGGCACTTCAAAAGACATTGAAGAAAGAAATACCGCACCAGAAAGTTAAACTGCAGGCAATAAAGAAGCGAATGGATCAAGCACTAACTCTACCTCATTTTCTTGCGAACATTCTCGACCCCAGATATAAAGGTAGATGCCTAACTTCTGAAGCAGATGCTGCTGCCATGGCATGGGCATCTCAAAATCACTCCTCAGTTATGCCAGTCATAATAAATTTCAGGGCTGGAATGGAACCATTTAAACAGTACGTTTACTGATGATGTTTTGAACAAAGTCACTCCCCTGAATTGGTGGAAATCATTAGCCGGGCACCTTGAAATAGAGTTCCTTCAGTTGCTAAGCCAACTTTTCACAGCAGTAGCTTCCTCTGCAGGCACAGAGAGAGAATATTTTCATTGTTTGGTATTAGTGCATGATTATATGATTGTGTACCTGGTACTACACATTAAATAGCACCAAGAAATGCTAGAGTACTGTGTCTGAGGAGGTTTTCATAATTTTCTTCTGCTATGACATATGTTCTGTGTCAGCATCCCAGTTTACTAAACTCCTTTGAGTTTTCTACAGAGTAGGGTATAACTAGTATAACCTATATTCTCTCTTTTATTGCTGACACATATGCTGAAAGCAATGGTGTTTGGCAGATAATCTCAGCTGCAGAAATTGTGCAATGGTCTATCACATATATCTAAACATGGCATCTCAGACTGTTTATACATTTCAGAACTAGAAAGCTTCCATTTCAAGTGGTAATGTATTATTTAAAAAAAGAACACTATATTCACAGGCAAATAAGACAAAATGATGGTGCTGGATGAATTCTAAGACTGTTCTGGAATTAGCAACAAACTGTCATGCAAATTTACCAGCCCAGACATAAGACCTACTTACCTGTTACTATGATCATGAAAAACTAATATTTCACTCACTTGTCAATAAACAGCCCTTCTCAAGCAAGTAGGCTCAGCAGAATTTTTAAGGCTGCTATAAAGAAAATCCAAAAATTTTAGTCACAAAGTTTTTCAGCTCTCAGAAAGCTATTCTATGTAGAGAGAGTCCCGTGAGTCCTCTCCAAGATCTGGTACTGTCTGCGAATCCATAGGCCTACTCTTACACTCAAAGCCCTATCCTGAGATGGCAGGTCATCTTATTCTTTTTCTAGCAAGCAAACTTTCTGGTTGTCACTTTCAATATGCTCTGGCAGAATCTTAGTTCTATATTCCATTAGGACTCAGAACAGGTTTCTAGGGCTAGAAATAATTTGAACAATTTTGTCCTAAACAGCAAGGAATAACAAGTCACAATGTCACAACACATTTTCCAATTTTTCCCCCTGAATAATGGTCAGTTTTGAATATTAAAGGAACACCATGGAGTATAATCCTCCTGTCAAGTTTGATATGACAGTTGGCACTATGGAGGCAGATATAACTCCTTAAATCAGGGTGAGAATGATGGACAGGTCAGGCCTTCCCCACGGGCAAAGTGATGGATGCTTTTTTGGCTAGCCCAATTAAAATGTACCACACCTTCTAGTGGACTGTTTGCCAAGTACTCCCTTGACCAGCAGTAGATTTTTCCAGCAATACATTTAAATATAGCATAGCAGTTCATTATGCATTTAAGGATTACTACACACAGTATGCCTTATAAAAGACAATTAGACTAATCAATTCCACTGATCATGTAAAATGGGCTCAAGAGAAGGAAAAGAAAAAACCTCCCAGATTAATCCTATTGAGACAGCAATATTTGTCACATACTAGACTGCAAAAGAGAAGCAAAGGCCTTAAGTTATTTTTATAGTTAAAATGCTCTGTTTTGTCCATTCCTTGCAAATGGCAGAGGCTGATTTTGTTAGAATCCCACACTCCCCACACAGGGAGGATCGAAGCTATGCTGTTGTTTCTGCACAAAGTATGATCTCAGGAAAAGCAACTCAGCAAAATTCTCCAGCTTCATCATGACACTCTGATATGGCTGGGTAGGCATCGTAACACTGGAGTAATTCTCCACCATCAGTACTTGGGGGAGAGAGAGAAGTTAGTCTCTCTTTCCTTCAGCTCCCAAGTATTCTCCCAGCACCCACAGAAGCAGCAGAGGTGTGAGCTTGAGATATCACTCCCACCTGCAGCACTCATGTAAGTGACCTACAGACATCATTTCATCCCATGGCTGCTGCTAGGAGAGCGCTACGTTTGGGAGCAAGAGCACAAGCATGTTCTTGGGGTAAAGGAGAAGATTTAAGGAGGCAGAAAACAAAAGAAAATAAAAATGTTTAAGTAGAGAGGAGGGAAAAAATAGGAGGAGCAGGAGACTGGTAGAAGAAGGCTGCTGGACCAATAACAACACCTAACATTAATGTAGGGCTTTCCATCCAGTACTCTAGCAGCAATACAGGAATTTGAAACCCAATTCAATGTACTACCTCCAGAGCCAAGAAGAACACAGAGTGCCACTAAGTCTCTCTCTCTGCTCCTAAAAACCCCTCTAGAAATGAAGCCATGTCTACAGACTGCAGAGGAGACGTATCCAGTCTGTCCTGGGGAGATACATCACTGCATTAATTCATTAGTTTAATATAACTCTCAGCGTCCTCTCTTAGTGACAGAGTTGGTGTGAAAGTCAAAAGAAAAAAATCATAATACTTCTCTCATGAAACTTGGAGTCCCACTGTTTGAAAGTACACGTACATGTCCATGTGTTGGGCAACGAAAGAACCTACACCACTTTCCCACCTCTTCCAGTAGAAAAACACCTAAACAAACGTTAAATTAAAGAGCTGATTGGTTCCAATATAGGAAGAAATAAGGCAGCCTCCACCTACCACTGCAGCACTGCAGAGCATTGTTAAGGATATTCTTTGGGTATTCATATGAGATGGGTGAAGGAATTCCAAAAGGATAACATCGAACAGATGGGTGTCTTTGATTCCACTCAATTCCAGAGGACTAAAGAAGATAAGCACTCACCTATTAAAATGTACACGCCTGTGAACTTTCCATTGCAAATACAGGAAAGGGTTTAGATCCAATTGTTATGTTTAGTTAAAATTATGCACTTAAGCATGTATACAAGAGGGATTACTTACAGCTTAGCTCTGGCCTCCAATACTCAAATGTGAATGTAAACTTTTGGTAAGCATAAGTAAAGAGCATCGGATTTCAAAGCAATCATAACAGGTTACGTTACTTTTGAGGAATCCATCTGTATTCAATCCTTCTCGAAATGTTCTCCTGCCCTGACAACTCTCTTCGGCTGGACCGTATCACTATTTGAACATTTCATGCTGTGCTTCTGCAGAATACTTGCAACAGATATTAACGAAAAAATACTAAAAAACCCATGCAGTCTAACAATGATGAACTGATTCTCTTCTCATTCAAGGAGATCCTACACTACAGGAGGAGTACAAACTCACTCAAACTGGTTTTAAATTTTTATTAAAAGACACCTATGCACCAAATGCAAACTTTCGTATTACCTGTCTGACAGCAGAGTGAAAGAAGAGGATAAGCACAAACACTTGATAAAATTCCTTTTGATTTCTGAAATTACTTTTATGTCCACAACACAATGAAAACATTACAAGAATTTCACAAGGACATACCGAACACTTAAAGCTAAATCTATCAACTGTTCGATTTCTAAAACAGTCACATACAGAACTTTTAAAAGGATTAAAGAGCTGACAAACCAAACATTGCAAAGCAGGACAGAGAAAACCATCCTTAATCCAAGCAGTGATGGGCATGGCAGGAACAAAGGCGGGAAGACTCAGCAATGTGGGAGTTTCCATCCCATATGCTCTAGGTACCGCTCAAATTCAGCAGACAGCCGTTCCACCTACACCCTCCGCCCTGGCAGAAACTTCTCCCCCTTTGCTTCATAGATATTATGCAGGACAAGCATGGAGCTATAACCATTGGGATTCTTTTCTCATTAAGGTCCAATCTTGTAAGTAAACACTGCCAGAGACCCTTCAAACAACCAAGGACACATTCAACTGTTATCCTGCACCTGCTGAGCCTCTCGTGGAAGCATTTCTTGGTGCAATCCAGGTGGCCAGCTTGATGAGCCGGGCAGCAAGGAGTAGGCTGGGTCTCCCAGGATCATTATTGGCATTTCAACATCATTAATGGTAATCCGCCAATCCCTGCTTGAAGCTTTCTGTCCTGTGTTCTTAAAGATTTGTGGGTCATGCACCTTCCCTGATCAGCCCACATTAATGTTGGTAAAGCGCCCCCGGTGATCCACCAGCACTTACATGACCATAGAAACGTAGCTCTTTCTGATGATGTACTCTGTGGCAAGGTGGTCTGGTGCTAAAATAGGGATGTGTGCGCCGTCTATTGCCCCACCGCTGTTCAGGAACAGCGCTGCTGTAAATCCATCCACTATATCCTGCATGCTGCCCAGTGTCATGTTCCTGGGCAGCAGAAGGCAATTAATGGGACATCACAACGGCCCCTGTGGTGGATTTCCTGACTCCAAATGGATTCCTGACTGACCAGGAGCAATTTGGTGTGAAAAGTTTCTGCAGTGTGATTGCCACTCACTTATCCACGGTCAGTGTGGATCTCATTTTGCTGTCCCTATGCTGGAGGGCTGGGGTGAGTTCAGCACAGATCCAGGAACGTGGCTTTGTGCAGCCAAAAGATCTGCAGCCACTGCTCATCATCCCAAATCTGCATTACAAGCCCACCAGTTAGTGCTAGTTTCTCTGGCCGAGAGCTGGAGCTCCACCAACTCCAGCTGCTCCATGAACATCACAGACAACCTTTACTTGTTTCTTATTGTGTCCCCACAGCAATCTAGCCTCCAAGGATCATCATGTTCCCAGCTGCTCCTCTTGCAGCTCAGCAAATTCTGCAGGGTCATGCGCCCTGTGTTGGCAACACAGTCCCAGTCACCCCTGCGCAAGTCGCTTCGACCTCATCAGGCATTACAAAAATGTCCCAAAACACCCTGCACTAGATGGTGGCAAGTTGCACAGTGGGATACACTGCACTCTGCATCGATACAAGCACTCTTTGAGAGGACACGCACTGCCAACGCAAGGCGCAAAGCATGCACACACACACAAGCGACGTACTAACTGCAGCGGCTGTATTGCCGATGTAACTTTGGTCAACATAATTTTCTAGTGTAGAGTCCTGACCACTCAGAGCTATCCTGGACTTCCGAAGACTCTTCTACCACTTGTTATTTAGTGGTAGGGCTTCAGCCAATTCAGCTTTGCCAAAGCACCGCGATAACACCCTGTACTGTTCCAGTCCTGGCCCCACATAGTGCAGTCACTGCTCCCAGGGCTGACTTGCAGAGTGCCCTGCCACTGAGTTCTGGATCTCTCCTAGTCCTGTGCTGATTTCTGCCAAACACACTGCTACTGCTTTTAATAAAAAGAGTAAGAAAGATAACATGATTTGGAAAAGAATTTCTTCGAGCCCCAAATTATCTACCAAGTAGGGTACTTTGGAAACGCTTTCTGTATTCCAGCATGACGTGTCTGTAACACAGAGTCAGCCAAATACATTCTGGAGCATGGTGGTAAGGCTGGATGCATTTCAGAGAGCTATCTCCTTTAGTACTAGCAGGCAGCACACTAGAAGGTCTTTCTAATACAGTAGAACCTCAAAGATATGAACACCTTGGGATTAACTCTGAAACGTTCTTAACTCTGAACAAAACATTATGATACAGTACCCTGCAGTCAGTGTCTTCCAGCTGAGGCTGGGAGAGATCTCTGCAAAGATGGCACTGGGCAGCACTGCCTGGTTTGCAAGCAGCTCCCTGCCCTATTTCTTGCCTTTGGGTTGAAGGGGGGGGGGAGGCACGGCCATGCCCCGCACCCTTGGCACGCACTACAAGCCCCAGCCCTCAGCCACCTCTCCCCAGGGCTCGCCCTGCTCCATGTACTGCTTGCCATGCTCCAGAGGCAGCACATGGCAGGGAATGGGTGCCAGCCGGCTGCCAGCACCCCTTCCTTCCCCTGCCCCTTACACTCCCAGAGGTGCTGGCAGGATCCAGGAGCGCAGCCACAGGCAAAGCTTGGGCCGCATTGGTGCACAGGCTGTGGCTCTTTAAAACTCCTTCAGAGAGCAGCTGACTCCCACTCCAGCTCCAGGCCAGGCTTTGGCTGCAACCTTCAGTTCCTTGCAGCATGAGCTGCTCTTTTGGGCTTGGAGGAGGAGTAGGGAAGGGAGGGAGTGACAGCAGCTTCCCCCTCCAAGTAGGGTAGGTGAGAGGGAGTGAATCAGCACCCTGGGCCTACAGGAACAGCACAGACCCCGGATTGTGTCTGCTCTGCACAGTATTTGCTTTTGCTTTTTTTTTTCTCCCCTCCGTTGCTGCCTGATTGCTTACAGTACTTCCGGTTTCACAAAGTTTTCGGTTTCACAGGGTTTTCGGTTGACCGGTCAGTTCGTAACTCTGGTGTTCCTATCTTTGAGGTTCTACTGTATCACAGTCCAGAGATGGAGATCCTGAAAGGCTGGCATACGCCATCTTCACATAAAGACCCTGTTTTTGCCCAGAAAACGATGCTTTTACTACAAAGAACAGAATACACCTAACACATGAGGGCTTTGGTGGAAAGAGAAGACACTAAAATAAAGACAATATTTTCTTAACAGATGACAAAGCACAATGAAACTTCACAGCTCCTTGCTGCAATGCCACTCAAGAGCTCGATTAGCCACATGAAATACCTGCTTATCCTCCTTGTTTGAGTTTATAACACCTCTTATAAGTTTTGAAAAGGCAAGTCAGAAATTTTCCCTGAAGATGAGGGCCCTCTAAGTTAACAATTTCTGCAGAATTTAAGCTTTCATTTTAAAGAGGACGTTTCTAGGCATTAGGCTGCAAAGATAACGTTCCATCTATGGACCAATGCAGTGCTGTCTTCCCAAGCCTGAACACGGGCCTTGTGCCTCTATTGCAGCTCATAATTCCCTTCACAGCAACCAGGAAGTTGGGGGGTGGGAGAATAAAGTTCCTTGTCCCTTTTAGTGGTCAAAGGAGAGAAGAGAAGACTTCATATTTACTGTCACCTACTAGACAGCGATTAATATGAAAGATGGAACCCCCTGAGCACTGTCTAGGAACAATACACTAATTAGAAGCCTTGCAATCTACCCTGAATCTCAGTGTTCCCTACCTGCCTTTCATATCAGCCTCTGGCTAGTTGGTTAAACCTTCTCAATAGTAAACGTTTCAAGCCCTATGCTAAAGATTTTCAACACACAACTGCCTTTTCCACTTCAACATATTAATGAAGCAGTCTGTTACATCTGTGAAACACCAAGGCTTCAATCTAAACAGCACGTTACATTTTTGTTTCATTGTTCATTAGCCATTTATTTATAAAGCGCCTTGTGCGTCCTAGTATCTACTGGTGCAGCAGCCACAGTAGGAATATAATCCAAAAATACAAATTCTCTCTGCAGGCCCTATGCTCTATCCCTCATTCGTTCTGATTTCTCAAGTGGATACCTTAATTGACTAGCTTCTGGGAGAAAAGAACAACTGCTCTGCATGTAGTTTGGGATGCTTCTCCTTGAACAGAACAGATAGATTCTTCTCCTACTCCCTCCCCCCCAAAAAAGCAGCAGCTTAAAGAAATTTAATGTGTGTCTTCACAATTGGGAAGGTGCGGCCCACGTTGTTTCAACTGAAACAATTCACCAGTGAACCCTTCAGAGAAAGCTGTTCTAACCTCATTGATGTAGTCTCTGTGAAGAATTAAGCTTTAGTTGAACACATTATCATGTGTCTGCCCCCTTCCTGAAAAAAGATGCCTTTAGAAACAATAGCTTGCTGATTCTCAGGCTGACAAAATTTATTAAAACAGAGTCCTCTTGTTTGCTATATTTACATCTACCAAGCATGTGAGTAATTATCCCATGGAGTCAGATTTTCACAGCAGTCTCAGTTCTGTACTAAAGTATCAAACCCAGAAAGCTGCCTGCTAGATACATTAAGAATCCAGGACAGCATATAATAATCTTTCATGTAGTGCTAAATTTTACTGTCATAGTCAGCCAATCAAATAAAAATGTGCGCTCATTATCCTATGCTACATGACCTTGGGTAACTCCCTAGGCATATTTAAATATCATGTGCTGTCAATTATCTGATAATAATGCCCAAATGGTGGAGTTGCCTTTAATCAAGAGATTAGAATAAAATCTACAAGGACATTTTGGCATTAAAGAGAGAAAGAGATTACTTATCTAGCAGCTGAACAGAAAGGTTTAGCATTCAAATATATGATAAAATAAAACAGGTCTCTCATGCACTAATTGTTGTGCATGACTGTTTAGTGCTGAGAGCAATGGCACACCAGCTCCACACAACTCACAAAGACAGCACCCGCACCTTTCAGAGCTGAAAGTGAAACAGGCTACAAAGAAGCAAAGCTAACTAATTTTCCTCCCAACTGGATTTAGCCTACACATGTGTTTCAAAAAGTATAATCCAAAGGCTGAAACTGGGGATTCATTTGATAATATGACAGCAAATCCTCAGAGTTGCTCAGTCCAGAACCCTTCTCAGATAGACTGTGTGGTCAGATGCCACTGTGTGTGTCAACTTTATCATTGTGTCAGGTTAACAGCAGCAGTTTTAGGCAGAAGTGGCTTCCTTAGAAGATCAGATCATCTCTGGACAGGTTATTCCGTTCTTTATGGAAATCAAAAAGTTAACTTCTAGCCTTGTCACATGTAAGGAAAGCAATACAATCACTCCACTCAACATCAGAAAGGCATCTCATCAAAATTTGGTCCTAAAAAAAATAAAACATCTAGAGAGTTTGAAAGGGAACAGTAGTCTGTCATCTGCAAATCTAAACACTCTTCTTTGCAGTCTGCAGCTGCCATGGAATTTATATTTACAGGCTATTTTTAAAAAAAGCTAGTAAAAAGACAACCCCTTCTGTTTGCAAATTAATATATTCTGCTATGTTTATCCACCCTCACAAGATGCAAAAAAATGCAACACAGATGAGAGCTCTCTTCTTCCTATATATAAATAATCTAAACAAAGCTGTCAACTCCCACTGGCGGTATACTAGTCAACTGTTATACTGGCCAGGTCTACGCTGAAGAGTTTTGCTGACATGGTTTTGTTGGGTAGAAGTGTAAAAAGAAAACCACACCCTAGCCAACTGTCATGCCAGCAACCTCCCCCCAAGCCTATACACAGTTTACGCTGACAAGAGCCCTTTTGCTGATAAAGCTAACGTTGTTTGGGGAGGTGGTTTAACTATACTGTCAAAAGAAGTCCTTTGGTTAGTACAAACGGGGTCTCCACTAGGAAGCTTTGCTGGTAGAACTCTAGTGGCCAAGCCTTTGTAGCGTGGACTAGCACACGGGGAGTGTTAGTTGCTACTGGAAGGTATTAAAATAGAGTTAAAGAACCTAGATACAGGGCTCTAGGAACCTGAGTTTCTTGGTCTTTTAACGCCTGTGCACTGCTATGAATATGCCAGTTTTGAAGACCCACATAACTGATGCTTCCATTCACAGAGACTGTAGGATGCAAACTGTGTCATTGTGCACAGAAGTGCATCTGAGAAGAGTGGCACGGATTTTGTAAAAGAACTGAAAAGACACTGCCGTGCAGGACAGAAAAACAAACTACTTAGAAGCATGTCGGGAATTTGCTTTTGAAATGGAAGTTTTGGCTTGAGTATTTCACTTTGCATCTAATCTGCAATAAAAGTACTTTTTCTTAAAAGACAGGTGGCATAATTTGATTTTCAATACTTAACATTGATTTGTCCATTAAGACTGGCAATTTCCTTTAAAGATCTGATTATCCCAAATATTTCAGGTATGCTGATATATCCCAACCGAACCTACTCAGAAACGAGCACTTTAGAAAACAGGATATGACTACAAAGTTCCAAAGAAATTGGAAAAAACACTCCAGAGATTTCAACTGACTATGCCTCTATACATACTAAACACTCACTTCTGATGAGCGGGAGTTAGGCTGTTTGCATTCTTATCTACCCTGGTGTAATTCAAGAGTAGACTCTGTTTCCAGGTATAAGTTTTAATTAAAAATTGTATAAACCTAATCTTGCTACTACAGAATATATTTCAGATCTTCATCTGAAATTGCACATCTTTCCCTTGTATGTTTAGGATTAAAAAACTCATATGCTTAATACTTGAATGCAAAAGAAAATGAGTTAAAGTAAAAACCCAAAACAGAGGGAATACATGCATTTTTGATCATTGATCCACAGCACCACTAGTCCTAGGAAGAGGGCTTGAAATCAAAGCAGCATAACATTTTGTTCTACATTTATGGCCTCCAACAATCACAGAACCATAGAAAATGTAGGACTGGAAGAGACCTTGATTCGTATCTAGTCCAGTCCACTGCACTGAGGCAGTATTAAGTATTTTTTTTAGACCATCCAATTTTTTCAATCGCTCCTCACAGGTCATGTTTTCTAGACCTTTAATCATTTTTGTTGCTTTTCTCTGGACTTTCGCCAATTTGTCCACATCCTTCCCCAAGTATGATGCCCAGAACTGGATACGGTACTCCAATTAAGGCCTTATCAGGGCTGAGTACAGTGGAAGAATTACTTCTCAGGTGTTCTTTACAACACACTCCTGCTTATACATCCCAGAATAGTGTTCGCTTTTATTTTAAACAGTGTTACTTTGTTTACTCATCTTTCGTTAGTAATCTATACTATAACCCCCCGATCCTTTTCTAAAGTACTCCTTCCTAGACAATCATTTCCCATTTTGTATGTGTGCAATTGATTATTTCTTCCTAACGGTAGTACTTTCCATTTGTCCTTATTTTATTTCAACCTATTTATTTTAATCTAATTATCCCATTTTTCAAGATCATGCTGAATTCTAATCCTGTCTTCCGAAGCACTTGCAATCCCACCCAGTTTGGTATCATCCACAAACTTTATAACTATACTCACTAAGTCATTATCCAAACCATTTATGAAGATACAGAACAGAACCAGATCCATGACACATCCCTGTGGGAGCCCACTTAATACGCCCTTCCAGTTTGACTGTGAACCATTGCCAACTACTCTCGGAGTATGATTTTCCAACCAATTGTGCATCTATCTTACAGCAGGTTCATCTAGACTATATTTCCCTAGTTTGCTTATGAGAAAGTCCTGTGAGACAGTATCAAAAGCTTTGCTAAAGTTAAGATGCATGGTATCCGTTCACACTCACTTGGACAAGTTAGCTTGGACTCACAAGGAATGTTGAGCCATTTTAAAAACATAGCTTCTGTGTATTATGACAGATTAACAAAAACATTGACATTAAATGAGAATGTTTTCTGTAACATCGACCATACAGTCAATTGAGAGCAAGAGTTTAAAATTCAAACATCATGAAACAAGGAAATGTGAGGTTTGCCAGTGTCCCCCATTCTGAAAGCACTACTTGCGCTACCGGACAGCACCAGGGGAAGGTGTCATACAAAAGAACCATTACAGTGACCTCTAAGATTACTACACAGAGGCACTGGCCAACAGAGTCCTCACAACTTCTGTCACAGAAGAAATTCCCAGGATCCACCAGTGGGGGTCTCTTACCTCAACATAGGTATTAAAACAACCCCCTAGCCCCTCTAGGGGGCAATTTTTTGATGAAGGCCATGCAACTGGCATAGAGACCCACTGCAACAGCAAAATATAAAGTCAGGCTTCCATTAAAGACATTTCAGTAACTGAACACGCAACAGAGACCTTAGAAAAACCTAGACAGATATACTGCCCCTCAGCCATGGCATGTATGAACCCGAAGGCAGACAGACATCATTTATGGATGCATACAACTGCTTCTCCTCGTGCCCTGCAGGACATGCACCAGGTCAGCTTCCCTCCAATATGCACTGCAGAGAAGGATTTTACAGTGATTACAAGTAGATAAAAGGTAGGTTCTACAAGGCGTCTCAGAGCGACCGTAACTATAAATTCACTACTGGTAGAAAAGCACTGTAGACAAGAACTAAATTCAAATCAATTCAAGGTACAGAAAACCAAAGACTACTGTGCCAACCGGCTGCCTCCATGGCTTACATCAGTGATGTCTGCCTTAATAACATAACTTGTGATTTGAGCAGAGCTTTGAAACAAATTCATACAGGAGAAATGTTTCCCCTTTACTTGTTAAATAGCTTATCACAGGGAAATGACATTCAAAGTGCAGCAGGTAGTATATTAGAATTTCACCATACAAAGTAGCCAGCCATTTAAGATGACACATGGGAGTGACAGCTCCCCACAGGGAAGGTGAGACAGCACCATCTTGCCAGTCCCCACTCCTTGTATTACAGGAGGGAGATAAGATAGCACCTCCTGGCCACATCTTCACAAAGAAGCACAGGAGCCTTTGTACAGGACTCCCATGCATTCAGTTGGAACTAAAGTGGACATGTCTGGGTGTTGGGTTGTGTATGTATAGGGTTTGGGGGTGAATTTAAGATTCAGACCCACACAGGATCCAAATAGGAAGTTTCCTGCCACACAGAAGAAAAGAGCACGATATCAGAAAGTTCCTAAATCCAGTTGTAGCTTTTTATGTTGAAAATAAATACAACCAAGAAAAACAAAATGGGAAAAGCCTTGAGAAAGATGCCAAGCGAGTGCTTGGTACTAAACCCTTCACTCTTCTTTCTCCATATTGATTTCAGGAAAGGCATTTGATGAAATGCAGATGAGATAAACAGCTGGAAGCAGCTCCCTGATCTCCAGCTTTGGGAAAGCTTCACAGAATTTCACAAAGCACAGCACAGCCCTCAGAAAAGACCATCCCCCTTGTCTGGTCTGCAGGCTCAGCAAGGGTTGATGGGTGAAAGAGGCTCCCAGAAAGAAATTAGTTCCAAAAGCCTGTCACTGAGGCACTACAGAGGAACAGGGAAGGAAGCACATGGCTATACATGGTCTGCTCATATTCTAAAGAAAGCAGCCACTCTGCTTACAAATACCGATGCCTGCAAACTATCAAATTAATCCTGGGATTTCAACAGCTTTTCTTGATTACTGCTAGTTTCAACCAAGCCACAGATTCATTTAATGACTAAACCAGGCAAGCAAGCACTTTGTTTTTCAGACAGCAAGGAACCTTTCTAACAGGATCCAGGTTTTCAGATAATATATTTACCTAAAGTCATGATGATGAGAGTGTTTCATAGCCTTGTTCCTCACTAATTTCTGAAATCACCAGCATTCTGCATTAGGAGATCCAGGCAAACCTCTACAAACAGGCAATGAAACAGTAAAAAGAAGGGGACACACTAAGCAGAAAAAAAAATCAGTGCCTCACTGGATTCGAGGCCCATCTTAACAACTCAGATATAAATCATTTGGGATACAATGAATAAGAACACTCTCTTCTGGGAATCATTTGAATAAAGTCTCTTGGATTCTAGCAAGAAAATTCAATTCTACAATCTCAGTCTGCTACTTTGTAATACTCTGCCTGAAGCAATATTCGCTGCCCTGACTTCTCTGAAATGGCAGTGTATTTCCCTTTCTCCATCCACTCCAAGGGAAGATCTGGAGTCTCCTGGCATAGCCAGACATTGGACAAACACGGACTTACTTATTGCTTGCCAATGTTCTGTTTGACAAAACAAGGGTTTACAGAAAAAAATTGGTAAGTACATTTCTCTGCAAACTCAGTAACTTGGGATGCAGTCTGTAGGATTAAGAATGAACCCTTCAGAGATAAAATTGGCATAAAAATAGATCCAAATTTCTTCATTTTTCAGTACACAGACTTTTGTTGTGTGCCATGTATTTTAGGGCCTGATCTATGCCATGCAAGTATCCACCAATTGGAAGCAGAACGTACAGTGCAGCTATGGACACTGGAGGAAACCAGGGAACTGGGTCACTGAAGACAATGTATGGCAAGTGATACAACCTTGGCTCAGTCCTTTCATACTTCCCTGCAGTTCTTCAGGTGGAGCAAAAGAGAAGAGAATGCAAGGAAGAGCTCTGTGGAGCTTGACAGCTTGTCTTTTTCACCAAATGCAGTTGGTCCAATAAAAGATATTGCCTCACCCTAAAATTGTCACACTAAAAGGAGAAGGCATAAGTTTCCCAGTGTCTAAAGCAAAAAAGAGGTGGGTCTTGTGGTTGACGTAGAACGGGTAGAGGTCCACTTCAGATAGGCCCCATTTGGCAGAGCCTTATTGAAGAACTTGTTAGTTTTGGTGCTTATTTGTACTGTTATGATATTTTAAATGGGATGGTCTCGGTAATTGTTAGCATGTTAGCCTGACTTCAACTCCAAGCAAAACAATGGAATGGCTGATGTGTGACTCAATAATTACTGTTTGCAGTGTTATTCTAGCCATGTTGGTCCCAGGAAATGAGAGCTAAAAGGTGAGTGTAGTAACATTTTATTAGACCCACTTGTGTTGGTGAAAGAGACAAGCTTTTGAGCTACACAGAGATCTTCTTCAGGTCTGCTCTCAGTAGCTTGAATGCTTGTATCCCCCACCAACAAGGGGGCCAATCAAAGATATTACCTCGCCCACACTGGCTCTCTCAATAATTATTGCCAATCAAGATGGCTTTCTGGAAAATACATCTAGACAGACAAACTTCGTATCATTTTTTGGTGAAATTACGAGTTTGGATGATAAAGGTAACTGTTGATATAATATTCTTGAACTTCTGTAAGGGACTTGACTTTCTATCACACAACTTGCTGATTAAAAATGTGGTAACATACCAAATCAATACAGCACATGTTATGGATAAGTATCATCACCAACAGGGAGGTATTTCTAGTGGGGTTATTTAATATATTATTTATGTAATAGATTTATAATAATAATACATTCTTTAATAACTATAAATTATCTGGAAAACAACCAAAAATCATTGCCAGTAAAGTTTGCAGGTGACACACAGACTGCTTCAGTGGTAAATAATGAGAACAGGGCACAGATACAGAGCGATCTGCATCACTTGGTTAAGGTGGGCATGATCAAACATCATACATTTCCCCTTAAACTTCTCTTTGTTAAACTAAAAAGATTGAGCAGCTTGAGTCTATCACTATAAAGCAGTGGTCCCCAAACAGTGGGGTGCACCCCTCTAGGGGCAAATGAAAGAATGTTCGTGCCGGGGGGGAGGGGGGGGAGAGAGAGCCAGGCCAGCCCCTGGAGTGGAGGAGGCAGGGAGGGAGTGCCACCCAGCCCCAGCTCCTAGGCCCGGCTCCACTCCCGGTCCCTGGCCACAGCCCCAACCCAGCTCCAGCCCCAGCTCCACCCTCATTCCCAGTTCTGCCCCCAGCCCAAACTCCTCTGCTGACACAACTGTGCAATAATGGAGGGGGGCATGGACAGATTCCATCATTGATGGGGAAGGGGGCCGTGACCAGAAATGTTTTGGCACCACTGCCATAAGGCATGTTTTTTAATCCTTAAATAATTCTTGTGGCTCTTCTCTGAACCTTCTCCAATTTATCGACATCCTTCTTGAATTGTGGACAGCAGAACTGGACACTATATTCCAGCAGCAGTTGCACCAGTAAGTAAAATAACCTCTCTACTCCTTCTTGAGATTCCCCCATCTATGCATCCAAGGATTGTATTAGATCTTTTGGCTACAATGTCGCACTGAGACCTCGCATTCAGCCAATTATCCATCAAAAGCCCTCAATCTTTCTCAGTATCATTACTTCCAAGGATAGAGTCCCCCATTGTGTAAGTATGGCCTACGGTCTTTGTTCCTAGCTGTAGATATTTACATTTAGCTGTATTAAGCTGCATATTTTTCATTTATGCCCAGCTTATCAAGCGAGCCAGAGAGCTACCCATCAGTGACCTGTCCTCTTCATTATTTACCACTCCCCCAATTTTTGTGTCATCTGAAAACTTTATTAGCGATTATTTTGTTTTCCTCCATCTCATTAATAAAAATGTTAAATAGAGTAGGGCCAAGAATTGATTGCTGCGGGACCCCGCTGGAAATACACCCACTCGATGATGAGTCCCTGCTTACAACTACATTTTGAGGCCTATCAGTTAGCCAGCTTTTAATCCATTTAATATGTCATGTTAACTTTATATTTTTCTAGTTTTTAAATCAAAATGTCATGTGATATTAAGTCAACCACCTCAGGAATCTAAGTATATTACATCAACACTATTACCTTTATCAACCAAACTTCTAATCTCATTTTAAAAAAATCAAATTAGTTTGACAGGATCTGTTTCCCATAAACCCATGTTGATTGGCATTAATTATATTATTGTCCTTTAATTCTTTTTTAATTGAGTCCGATACAATGCGCTCTCTTATCTTGCCCAGGATCGATGTCAGACTGACAGGCCTATAACTACCCACATCATCCTGTTTACCCTTTTTAAATATTGGCACGTTTGGTTTCTTCCGGTCTTCTGAACTTTCCCCATGTTCCAAGGGTTACTGATAATCAACATCAGCGGTCCAGCAAGCTCCTCAGCCAGCTCTTTTAAAACTCCTGGATCGCCTGGATGCAAGTTATCCGGACTTGTTGATTTTAAAATGTCTAATTTTAGTTGCTGCAGCTTAATGTTCTCCTGAGATATTGGTGCAATGGAAAGAGTGTTAATCGTGCTCTCCTGGCTAAACTCACATTCGAGCAATTCCATTCTGCCTACTTCAAATTCCCCTTGCAGTTTTCCCCATGCTTCTGGCACAGTTGCTGAGTGCAGTTAAACAATTGCCCCCTTTTGCCCCAGAGTGGCTACATTTCAGTGATCCGTGAGGTGATCCTGTATGGATGCTTAAGGATGGGAAGTATAATAAAAGGTATTTTTTTCTGAACCATTTAAAAATAGTTTAGAGCTATGTAACTACATAGCCTTAGTACTGCTACATTCCCTCTACCCTGCCCTTGTATTTTAATGTTCTGTTGTGTCTTGTCTTAAGTTACATTAAAAGCTCTTTGGGGTTGGGACCTCATCCCCTGGGTGTTGTACAGCACCCAACAAAGTGGGGTCTGATCCTGACTTGCGTCCCTAGGCCGTAATGTAATGCAAATAACCAGTAATGTGTCTGCTGAAAAACTTATGAATCTGAAAGAAATGGGAAGTAAGAATGTTGTGCTTTCCCAATGCAACACTGATCTCGTATGGAAAGAAACGCTGTCCTTTATCTGTATGTTTACCAATCCTCTGAGGCTTTAGGAGCAGGTCCTTCCAATTTTCAGATATGCAGGCAATTCATCTAAGAATTTTTGCCACCACTTACAAACTTCTGCAGCTTCATAACTGCAATGCACCAGACTTTCCCAGGAGACTACTTCAAAAGCTGGAGAAGAAACTAACAAAAGGTAGAACTTAAAAATAAACTTAAAATGTAAAGTGAAAAATCCTGGGGATTGGTGGAGGAACCACAAACGTATAGAGACGAAGAGCTATTGGGATGGAGGAATGCATGATGTGCATGAAAAGGTTGCTGTTCACCAATAAATCCTGGCAAATAGCCAGCAATATTAGATGAAGGTCCGAAAGCAGGGAGGAAGACAGCAGCACATCTTACCAACGTACGGTGACCTCCGTTGACCAAAGTCGGCAAAAGCAGAAGAGATTTTGTAAAAGATTATCAAGTCCTCTGTAAGGCAGATTTAATTATAGGACACTTCCAGAGGGGTAGCTGTGTTAGTCTGTATACAGCAAAAACAACGAGAGTTCTGTGGCACTTTAAAGACTAACAAATTTAATATTTGCAGGCATAAGCTTTCGAGAGACTTCAGCTCTCTTCTTCAGATGCAGTAGTACAGAAAATAGGTAACACAGGACACTGTTTTCCTTGCCAGCCAGAGATCTAGCAGAGCAGAGTCCAGATTCACTGTAATCTTCTTCTCAAGGCAAATCTCACTTTTCTGGATATTCTGGGTTTCTGTTCTTTTTACTTTAGATAGAGAGGCACTGTCAAATGTTTTTAAATATATACTGTTATAAAAGCACTTGCTTTCCATTGTTTGTAATGCCCTCAGCTGCTTGAAAAATAAAACTGCCTAAAGATACAATGGGGATGGGGAGATTTTGTGGTGGGAAGAAAAAAGGAATAAAGAAGGCATCTCTTTGGCTCGTGGAGTACAAAACACCAATACAGATCTGATGAGTTGTGTGTCACCTTCCTTTTGAGAGACAAAGTGGGGGAGGCAGTATCTTTTATTACTGGACCAATTTCTGTTGAGACACACAAGCTTTTGACCTACACAGAGCTCTTCCTCAGGCTGGAGGCAGTCTGGGGAAGGTGGGGAGTTTGGGGCTCCTTCCCCATATCAGGGATCAGTGGAGGGAAGACAAGCCCTTGAGCCATCACAGGAACCAACCGTAGGGAGTGACTGGAGTATTTGTAAGGGAATGAGGGAGGAGACCACAGATGGCTCCGCTCTATTCCCCCTAAGTATGTCACTAGAGGGGAGGGTGCCCAAATTTTCTTCCTTCTGGTTCCATTGTCTCTGGTTCTGAGCCCTCAGAGAGCAAAGGTCCCTTTGAGGACAATTCCTTATTCGTTTAGGGATCACAGAAAAACTACCCTACTGGAAAAACTACCCTACCCTACTCAGTTCTTCCTCAACACTTTAGTTATCAAACAGCTTTTGGCTGGTCCCTGACACTAATAAAGGGTGTTGGCCAGTGGTGTACTGGCCCCTCAGTAGCTGTGTCAAGGCAGAGTGCCCACCTTGAACCTCCCAAACCCCTGCACTGCTCTAACACCTCCTCCCATCCCCCCTCAATCCCCCCATATTGCCTAGTTGTGCTCCCCAAAAGTTGTAAGAATCCAGTAGTATTATCAGCAACTCACATTAATGGGGCTGTGTGTCAGGAGCCTCTTGACCAAATGATCCAGCAGCTCGCTTTCCTTCAATCACACACAGTCCCATTGTTCAGAAAAAAGGTGAGGACATGAATCAGGATTCCATTATCCTAACTGCTTATTGAAGTCTTTCATCTTCCCGCTATGTAAATTCGTGCCAACTTCCTTGACAATACTTCTGAAGTAAAATCAAATCTGCATGTGGATTTTAGGGCACTTCACATTATCACTCTGAAACCAGACATTGTCGTCTTAGGGCAAAACTTCCAAAAGGATCCCCCACAGAACGGAGGCAGAGCATCTCGTATGTGCAACCAACATTCTCTGAGAACTGCCAAGGGAAGGGCTCAAACTCTCAGTGCATGGCTGCAGCTTGGGTTCAATGAGCACGGCACATCCCTGTGAATCACCCAGTTACTGTGACATCAAAGTGCCCACAAACCCTCAGGCTTACGTCTTGCTCCACACGTGCATTTGCACTCTTTGAGGCACCTCAATGTAGCCTGTGTTGACCCCAAGTTCCAAACTTTACCATCACTATATTTTCCAATATTGCCCACAGGGGCACTCAGAGCCATGATAAATTCAGATAAATTCTGAGGGGTGATACCAGTTTGGGGAGGATCAGAGCCATAGTTGGAATCCCACGTGTAGCAAAGGTAGCTGGATCACTAATCCTACCCATAACCCCAGGAGATACAATAACTTTTAAGAAAATTTGTGTCATCATATGGATTTTAGGGCCCTTAGAACAGTTGACTTTTAAAGAATAAGCAACTCAACCTTAAATGCTGTTGCTCCACTATAATATTGTATCATTTTGGCAAAACTTTAAATAGCTTTTATCCAACCTATTTCTAGCTCCATGTACTAGCAGGTTTCCATGGTAGAAGTGACATGCCTAGCACAGAACATGAACCAGAGACCTGAAATTTCCAGGGAATAGGTCTGAAGTAAATGAAATGCTAAATGCCCTTCTTGCCTTTGACACTTGGGGTACACAGCATAGCACGGTTAGCCCTATTTACACAATCTCTTTAAAGAGAAAACGATTTTAGGAGATTCGCTGTCCAAACTGATCTGATTAAGAAAGATACTGCGCTGTCTTTACTTCACTTTTCTGATGGTACAAACAGGTCAACATGCAGCTCATACATTCTATGAAGGACTCGCAGGAGTAATGTGAACACATGGTTAATACTTCACTGCCACTTTCAAGCAAAAATCTCTGAAATGCTTTAAAATTAAAGACGAAATAAAACAGCTAGTAGACTTTTGGCACTGTTTTAAACCATCAGGTTTCTTTTAAGAGATGTAGAATTGTTGGATCCCCTTTCTATTAATTATTTATTATGAGCCAGGCTCCAGGCCCTGCGCAGTCATTAAAATCTCTGTAGGTCAAATGACCCCTCCCCCAAAATACATTCCAAACCACCACGTTAAACTTGTCTTCAATGCCTAATTCAACCTCAGTCTCAGCTCCAAAAAAGCCTGGTAAACTGATAAGCTTTGCAGGATGCCTAAGGACCACCCCAAATCCATGCTCTGACAGACCAGGAAAGGATATTTCAGAGTCCAGAGAATTCCCTGCCTCCAGCCACTCATATAAACCTGGGGACTATTAGATCGAGTGTCGCAGCTGATTGCAATTTCATTCAAAGAGAGAGGCAGGGCCTCTAAGGGTATATCTACACAGCCCATGCAAGCCTCCAGCCCGGGTCAACAGACTTCAGCTAGTGAGGCTAGCACTAGCGCTTTAAAAATAGGTATGGAGGCAGTGCTTTCAAGTTGCAACTGAGGCTCTGAAGCCTAGGGACTGCAACTTCAAAGTGCCATCTACAGAGCTAGTTCTAGAGCACAAGCCTTGCTAGCCTGGAGTCTGTTGATCTGGACCAGGAGGCTCCCTGCTGCGTGAACATACCCTAAGGTTTCACAGGACAGGCTTCTCTTAGTAGTCCTCTAGAACCCCACAAGCTCCCACAACTGAATCACCGGAGGATGCTGGATCAGATAAATAAATAGTGGTGATGGATATCAATTGAAAACACCTTCAAGCTACACAAAGCTTTTAATTTGCTATAGCATTTGGAGCCTAACTCTTGAGACACCTCAGTGCCCATAGTAAACACAGATCATACACAAGTCTTTTTCTGGTCTCTCCTGGGGGCTGGGAATCCGACACCCCCTTTTCAATTTGAACTGACTTATCTCCATTGTGCTATAGACACTCTCCTGTTGAAAGGCCTATTAGGGACTGGCAGCAATTGCAGGCCCCTAGAAAGTGTGTGTAGGTATGAATAACTACGGGGGTTGCTTTGTGTAGAAGCAGTCTTCACTGGAGACAAATACAGCAAAAAACAGAGCTGCAAAAAACGTTATGGGCTGAAAATATTTTCAGATTTCAGCTCATGTTAACGACAGACAACCTCAAAGAGATACCCCAAAGTAGTAACTGTGTATATAGAAGTTATCCTGACAAGGATATCAACAACAGATCTCCTTCCAAAAAGGAGGAATATTTTCTCTGTAGCTGGTGCAAGGCCTTCAAGCAACAGCGTCTAGGTCTCTGTCCATTTCACCTAAGCCTTTTATCCCAATATATACCCGGGCCCTACCCTCAATTAGCTCTCTTAAACTGTACCTTCCAGCTAAAAGTGCAAGACAGGGGAACTCTTGAGGTAGCTACCTTCCAGCTCTGAGAAGGTATCCAGCCAGCCTCCTTCCCAGAAGAAAATGAATACATGCTTTCTGCATAGCAGTAACACTCTAATTCAATTCACGAATGCATATCCCAGCACTGGTCAGAACTGCAAGTCTCTTGCAGGACACATCTGTTTTTGGTGGCTGCATTCTGAAATTAAAATAGATACGAAAAAATATAAAAATTAAACTGATTCCAATGGCATCAGACTGTTTCTCATTTATCAACAGTGCACTATGCTTAATAGCTCTCCAGTAAACCTAGAGCGTATAAATATGAATTCTGTAAAGAATTGTACACTGCAAGAGATCCAAATCCTTAGCCCATCAAAGTATGAAAAAAGAGCATGTCAGTCATAAACCTCTACACAACAGGAAGAATTGCAGGAAAAATGCCCAGTTCTTGAATTTGCCCACATCTCCACAGGCATTTATTAAGCCGTTCAAGGTACCTGGAACTAACTCACCTCGTTTAAACGGCTATGAAAATAAACTGGAAAAAGACCAAAATAACTAAGTGAGGAAAATAATGACTACCCACACACACAACTCCCTCAGCAGCTAAAACAACAGTAAAGACAGGATACCAGTACATTACAGCAGCCAGGACCCTCAGCAGAGATCTGGGGGAAAGGTTCATGTAAGGAGATGAAGTTCCTTTTATGCTTCTGTCATATCACTGAGAAGCCAGCCCACTTATCTCAGATGCAGGCAGTCATGTTAATGTCCCTCTGTGTTGGTCCAGCACTGGTCTTACTGTCAATGCGTTCCCTACTGTTACTTCCTCGGGCCCTTCACGCACTTTGTAGCTTCCATACAAATAAAGCAATATTTTGACAGCTGCCCTCATTTCTATCCACTGTAGGGCTTTCCTAGTTTGGTCCTCAAGTTAAACCAGGTGATGTATGTGGTTTTTTCTTTATTACACACATTCCACAGTATCTATTCATCTGGAATACACTGTTGTGGGGATATATTATATAAATACTACAATAAATATCAACAGAGATCTATATAGATGTTCAGACTCCCATTTCATTCCTGCCTAACTTTATCTTAAAAGAAGCAGTTTGGTTCCTCAATTTAAGGAAAGAAGTGACAATGCAGAAAATATGCTATTTGTTCCAAATACATTAGCCATTGTTCTGATAGAAGGCTGCCTTTTTGTTTGGTTCTACCATCTGAAGAGCAGGGGATCTGTCATGGATTGCAGTAAATTTAAAGTGAAGCTTTACTGATCATTCTTCCTTGTGAGTGGACAGCTGAATTCTGAACAGCAATCCCCAGACACTGGAGGAGAGCGAGGGAGATCAAATTGTCACAGACAGACAGACCCACTGACACACACTGAAGTCCAACCTGATTATGAAGTGATCATAACTAGGAGTGTAATACTGTGGAGGGAGAAAAGGGATTGAAATAGCTAAGAGTAAGCAGGGCATGGAGCACAAGAACTATAAGTAACAATGCCACATGTGCAGAAAACAAGACTTCACACAAATATATGAATCAGTTATGTGTGATACATACAGACGTTCACAAGTAAATGTGATAAAACTGAAATATTCTGGACTTTGGGAACTTTTTGTTGAATGTTTTAGGGAAAAACAGTGGTGGACGAAATATACTTCTGTTTATTCTTTGTTTATAATTTTGAATATTTACTTGTAAAAAATTAATTTTAGATATTGCATACAAAAACTATGGTAAAAATATTATGGTTGCAAAAATCAAGCAATCAAAAGTTAGGAAATGCTGGATTTCTTGTTCCCCTTCAATCTTAATTTGGCCTCCTTGTGGATATACGTTATGGTATCATATTTAATTATAAGATCACATGCTATTTTTTCCATAGAACCCCAGCCTTACTCAGGGCACAGGATGGATGATGCTCCCTGAACAGAAGGTATTCAAAATTTCTTTTTAACCAGTTCATTCAACAGATTGTTCCATACCTTGTTCACCAGATATCATCCAAACCCTGCACTGAATACAGATTTACTTATTTCCTTTGGGCTTTTTTATGGCACTTACCACAGTAGAACCTGAGTACTTCACAAGCATTAATGCATTTTCCTTGATAACACCCCTGTAAGGTAGGAAGGCATTATTATCCCCATTTTACATACCGGGAACCCAAGGCACAGACACTGTAAAGCTAAAATTGTCAATCGTGTCCACTAGAGTGACTCCCACAAGCAAGATTAGGACTTTCAGATCCACAGTCCAGACTTCTACCACTTAGGCTTACAGAGTGGCAATAGTAGGCTGTTATCTTCTATGTGGACCAGTCACTGGATGGGAATGACACACCCTGCACAAGAGGGTTTACTGCTATTTGCTGGACATTAGAGGAATTTTGGAACTCAGGAATTCTGGGTTCTATTCTTGGTTCTGGAAGGGAATGTTCTTTAATAGTTTTAACTTTTGCCCCTGTCCTACTCCCAGACCATCCCATTCTGACCCTGCCTCCAATGTTGCTATTTTCCTCTGCACCTGTTCTCCCCATCCACCCACCCGTTCCCCAACTCCATTCGACTCAGGCTGCTTCTTCTGCCTCCATACTGCATGGCACCAACAGGGGAAGCACTGAGAGCAGAAGAGAGAATCTTCTTGCTTTTAGTGCCATAGCAGCACTCAGTACATGGGAGGAATAACTGCAGAGAAAGTGGATTTTCACTGGGACATCAAAAGGCACCTCTCTGACTCCAGGGCAACTCATCTGGCAAACAACTAGTCCCTGCTTTAAAGCATGGCAGTACTGAAGCTTCTCAGTGAAACTGCTGTAAGGCTTAGTTTTGTTCTGTTTTACCATTGGCAAACAATGTATTTTTCCATAACTCTGTTTTTGCTGAAGTTTTCCAAAATATTTCAGCCTTAGGCAGAGACCCAGCATGGAAAACTGCAACTTGATCAGTTACAGTTAGGTAAAGTTATAAGCCACTGAAAATGGGCTTTTTATATAATGAGAAGGGTTAGTCAACTTTACCTACAGGAATTGCTGCCAGCTCCGCCTATATAATAGATACAATTTTAAAGTTTTCTTGCTAACAGACAAAAAAATTGTGAAGTGAAAAAACCCCTCCCCCTGCCACATGACTTCATTAAGCATGATTTATGATTAAGCATAACAGGGCTCTTTAAAGTAGTATTAGTTAGGCCCAAGGAACCATCTCTTGACATTGAAAAGTTCGCTAATCACCACCCTGTCTCTAACTTCCCTTTTTTGGTGACAATTAGGGGACAGGATGTAGCGATACCTGGAATCCTCATTTTCTTAGCTCTGATCAAACTGGGTTTAGATTTGGGTGCAGTATGAAGATTTCACAACAATTGCAATGACCTCTTGAGGATATACAAGAACCCAAGAGTCTCACACTACTATTCCTTTGATACTACTGACAGCTCCAGTTCTTGGCACCAGTGAAGGGAATCAATATATGTAGCACCAAGGGCCTACTGTATTACTGCAGTGGCAGCTTAACACAAATGTGACTATACTCTAGGCCTCCATGCCCTACTTCTTTTCTCTTTTAAAACAGCCAGCCTGCCAGGGCAATGATTGCTGGAGAGAGAGAAGCTACCGCAGTCTATGGGATGGCTAGAACCTCACAGATGAAGGAATGCCTCCAAAAGATTCTGAGCAGTCTCCATCTGCCAGCTGGAAGGAACTATTATCCAAGCAGTAGATCAGCTCAGAGAAAGAATGGAAGGCTGGCTACAAGTAAACAGGGTGAGAGAGAAAGATAGCAAACACCACCAACAGCAGTCACAGGAGCAAACACCTTTGGAAAAAGCTTTTAAAGCAACGTAAAAAAGTGGGGACATAGAACCAGATGGATGTTATGGGAATCTAGGCAATATTCTGTCAATGCATTTATAGTGAAAACCTTGCAACAATTAACATAAGAAAAATATAGAGTCCCTCTCCTAGTCTAGCATCCTCCCCTCCATTACCACCACCAACTCTCCCATACTCCTTTCCCTTGTTGTTTGTGATTGCTGTGGGAAGCCAAGCTAAAGGCGGCTTTGCTCTGAAGACAAGGAGATCTGTGGCCATTCTAGCTCCCTTTGGAAGAGAATCCCTCAGTCATGGGGCAGCTGCCAGGAAAGCTCTGTCCCCAAGTCTTAGGATTTTAACCCTAAAGACTGAGAGTTTCATTGTTTGGGAAGTATGTTGCTATCCCTGAGACTGTGACCATGGAGAGGCAGTCTATTCAGTTGTTGGGTCAGTATCGTATAAAAGGCCTGAAAACAGAAGAGAACTCTGGCCTTGAATTTGAGTCAGAATTTGAGGAGGAGCCACAGTAGTGAATATACCACCTGCACAATATGCTCTTTGTGAGCAGGCAGACTGCTGCGTTTGGGGCCACACTGAATTTTTGTTTTTGGTGCACTCATTCCTAATTATGGTGAGTCACACTAATTCAACCGGGAAGTGATGGAGGTGTGGATCACTGTAACAAGGACAGGGTGCAGCCTCCCAGCCATCCTGAGATGGAAAAAAGTCATTACAGTTGGAGAATCCAGAAGGATACAGGCTTTGAATAGTCTTGACTATTTGAGGGCAGATCCTCCTAATATAATGGGATACTAGGTAATAGCTAGTGTCATAATTCAGGGTAACAAACTGTAGTTCCCTTTTGTGGTTCACCACTGGCACCCGCTCTAGGGTCCCGGCTCCTCAGGCATCACCTCTCTTGGGCAGAGACCCATCTTTCCCGCTCTCTCTCAGACTACATTTTTCAGGCTGCACAGTTCTCTGCTTTCATTGTGATATCCCCAGCAAGCCAGACTGTCTGAACAGCCCAGTGCACTGTGCTTTCTCTTCAAAGGCTGTGAACAGTTATAATTGCCCACTGTCACAAGTTACCACACAGCTCTGACAGTTCCTATATGTATGCCAAAAAGCTTACCAGCAGTCACCCATTAGTCTTATGGGGCCTCAGTGAGCCAAAGTCCTTCCAATCCTTCCCGGGAAGGATTGGGGCCTCTCTTCCCAGGAAGGACTGGGGCCTCCCTTGGGTTCATTTGGTGGATCAAAAAGAAGGCCCAGAGTCAGTTTAAATTCAGGCTATGTATCCAAATATCTTTTTTTTTTTTTTTGTCGGTCTCTGGAGAATCCACTTTGAACCAGTATATTTGAGGCTTTCCACATGATGGTACTTCTCTGGAGGTGTTACAACCTGAGTGAGTTTGCCTAATCATCCCCGAATGTTATTAATTCCTGGACAAGCTGTGGTCACACCCTCTTCCATGGAATTACATACTAGCTGTAGCCCACAACTTGAAAACTTAATATCGTAAGATCTTCGAAAGATATTGCAGAAATTTGCCATATCTGTCGCAATTAGATCCTCAAAATCCTTTCTTATTTATATCAAATCACCTGCCCAGATTTAACTTCAAGGAAGACACCTGGGGAGGCAGCACTCAATCTCTAAACTGGTTTACTAACGTTGTTAGTACATGAACCGTGTACGTGTTACAAGGAGCACATCATCATTTGGGAAGAGTGGCCCATGTGGAGTGGGCTGAATTAAAGGAACAGCAGCAATTCACCAAATGTCCTTAATTTTATAGGTATGTCTTCAGTTAATTATTGTCTACAAATACTTTGTGCTTAGAGCAACACTACCAGATAAAAATGTTCCTATGTTTACATTAAAACCAAAAGAATCTGTAGAAGTTAACATACTACTGATGCTGTTTATTGAAGACAGCAATAAAATGGCTACCTCTGAAACATCTTAACTCCAATATCCAGCTTTAGGAAGTTTAGTCTTTTCCCAGAGCAAATTACTTGCCTGAATTAGCCCATACATCTGGCTTACAGTTCCTATTGAAACTCAAGCAGACAGTCATCCTATATGAAGCATTCATTTTTCTCCACTACCCTAATCTGCTTTTTATTGGGCAATGGGACACCCCCGTACTGTTTATAAGGTGAACATAGCAGAAATGCCTGGGATGTTAAAAAAAAAAAAAAATCATTAGTGTTTTGATTCATACTTGAGGCACATTACACACAACCCTAAATCCACAACGTTCAGACCAACCTATGTGATGGAGACATACATACAGCACACTGCATCAGAGGTGACATTTCAATTCCAGTCATGGATTCAATCCCAGAACCAATAAAACAACAAATGTGACCAAAGAAGAAAAGGGAACACTGCTCCGTCAGGGAAATTGGCCTTAGCCTGATGCTTTGCAATACAGAGACTTAAAGTGTGCATGAGTATAAATCCTGCTGTAGCTGTATTTGGGGGTCTGTGAGTCCAGGCAGCTCTGCAGGAATGATGCTTGCTCAGGAAGAAGAGTCAGGCTCCTACAGCTCACTCAGCCTCGCCACCACTTTCTTTTCTTGTCCTTCTGTTTGCTGCTCTGCCTCCCCTAGCAGTCCTTGCAGAAGCTGGCTGAGGGAGCAGTACTTATGAGAACACAGCTACCCGAAGTGGAAGAGACATGAGCAAAGGGGCAGAGCTATCAAGGACAGCATGGGAGTGGGAGCTGCTGGTTAGGAAAGGCATTCTGGGTAGATAATACATGGTGCAGGTTGTGGGACGGAGGAACTTATTCCCACGACACGGGCTGTTCCTGCACAGCCTCTTGGACCCATGGGCCTGGAAGTACTGCTGGAGCAGGATATATGCCCACGTGCTAAGCTATAGTCTTGCAAACCAGGAGGATCATGAAGGGAGAGGATATCACTTTAAATTTGTGCTTGGCTGCCCGTCTGAATACTGTTAAAGCCTGGAAGTATGGTTATACCATGAGAAGTGACTAAAAGGTCTGCGGAAAGGGGGACTCCATGCTTATCACGTGTCAAAGAATTCCAGACTAAGGCCATGTCTACATGTACAGTGCATGCAGCTGAGCCACTGCAGTGCATCTGGTGAAGATGCTTTATGCCGACAGGAGAGAGCTCTCCTGTAGATGCGGAGATGGTATTTTTACAAGCGGCTGAAGCTATGTTGGCAGGAGCGCTGTGCACACGAGCACTTACGTTGGTGTAACTTGTGTCGCTCAGGGAGGTGGTTTATTCACACCCCTGAACATAAGTTTTGCCAACATAAGCGATAGTGTAAAGTCTGCTCAACTTAGAGCTCTGGTTTTTCTAATTGCCAGCAGTGCACTTCCCACCTGGCATCTCTGAAATCAGCTACTGTTCACACCTTTGGCTATTCTGGTGCAAGTCTGTGTTGGCACGTTTCAGAATATATGTCCTATTTCAATTGTACCTTTTTTCTTTTAACCTACTTAAGCACAAATGAAATAGGATGTCTGTTCTGAAATAAGTGTGTCCATATGCAGACTTTCACCAGAATCACCAAACTTGTTAATTACAGCTGATTTAGTTATTTTGGTGGTGCTTTAAACCTTGGCTCGCTGGCCTGGCTGGAGATATAAGCTAGAGCTTAGGTGTTGCTTTCATTCCAGCTGGAAACCTGCCAGGGGCCCACAAGAGAGACTGTAACACTGACAGGGGCCGTGGACAACATCTGGTTAGAAATTCCAATATCCTCGTCTCCTCCCAGCAACTAAGATGGCAGGGAACAGGCTTTTCACTAGGTTATTGCCCCAGATCTCCTTGGTGGGGTGCCCCATCTTCAGAGTTCCTGTTTACCTTTAATGAGAATGTTCAGTCCTCTGCTAGTGGATATTTGGGAAAAAGTTTGGCATGCCCCGTTTCTGCATGTTCAATATTTCTGATGATAACTATGCACTGTTAGAGAGGGTTTCCAAAGCACTTCAAAATTAAAAAGTACTGTGTGCTAGTTACTAAAGATAAAACTGCCATTTGTCATTAAAACTGTTTAACATGACCATCTGGCATACTTCAGATCTCTTCTAAACAAAATGCAACCTGTTCACTAAGGGTGGGATGCCCAAGGTGCCAACATAAGGTGTGCTTGCACTGGAGTGTTTTACCTTGCCAATTACCTCAAGGTACTGAACACATCTGTAAAGGCTAGTCTAATGTGGACACCCTCCAAGCGCTTGTTCCAGGGTACAACATTTGTGGTTTACACTAAGGATGTGTCAAAGGTAAAGAACAAACATTTGTGTCCTGGCGCAAATACTTGAGGAATTTCCAGAGGCCACAGTGTAGACAACCAATTAGGAAGTTGGGAGCTCCAGTCCTACTCTAAGTCAATAGGAGGTGGCGGTCTAACTCCCTCAGGAGCTTTTGAAAATCCCCCCTTAAAGATTTAATGCCCCTGGTTTGAAATGTACACAATTTCTCTGTGACTGTGCAGTAGCAGGCACTGTGTATTTGCACAGATAATACTGCTAGTAAAGCACAGGGCTTTCATTTTGTATTCAAAGCTCAGAACATTGAAATCTTTCTCTGCATAGCCTGGAAAGAATCTCAGCAATTTAAACTACAAGAATCTCCCTCCCTCCCTACATGCAAACTCCACACATTTTTAGGACAGTCCCTCTACAAGGCCTAATTTCAGCTAAATGGTGCTCACAAATCAATTATTTAAATTATTCCCAGTCTACATTATTGTGTGCCAGGGTAGAACTGAGTTTGAAGAAAAGATTCATTTAGTTACCTCTGTTTTACTGCATAAGTGGGACAAATTTCATCACCCCCTACAAGTCCATTATGTATTCTATTTATACCACAAACATTTGGTGCACAATTCAGGAGCAGCAGGAACAGGTGATGTAATGCATTGTACAAACAACATTCTATTCAAACAGTGGGAAAATAAACTGTATTCTCCGGGTTTCTTTGATCACACTTAAAACAATCAGATTAGAAGTCACAGATAACCCAGTATGTACTGGAGATGAAAGGCCTCTGGAGAAATAAGTTACCCAAAGTTAGATATTAAGCAAGATTTCTCTCTCAACAGTCAATTTATCTGTGGATAGAAGAGGTTTGGCCATGGGGTTTCAAACTCCTGCCAGGCACTTTATTTATTTTATAACACTGTATAGCTACTCCACCCAGAATGAACTTTGCATTGCACAACACATCAAAGGCACTTTATGGCCTAAATTAAGCAATAAAATAGTTAAGATTGTGTGTTATGCTGAAAATTGGCTGGCCTCTGGTGTGAAGTAAGACAGGAGGTGAATACCATATGCTTCCTGAAGAAGGCTCAGGGCAGCATGGCCTGGGGTATCAAAGTGTGTGACACTCTTCAATTTAACATTTTATGGACCAAAGTAAAATGCTCTGAGACTTCAGTCTCCATTTTAACCCTCTGTCCCCCAGGACATTTTAGCCTCCCACTCCTGAAGCCTACAGCCTTCTTCTAGCTGAGCACCAGCAATGACCACTAGACAGGTATCAATATCGCTCCTTAAATCTTTCAATAGATTCACTGCGGAGTGGACTCCCTCCCTCCCTTCCCTGTGAGCTAATCCACACCATTTCCCAGCTGCGGCGTAACAGCCCAGAATTAAATCCAAACCCAAAGCAACTGCATGTGTACATGTACTACATTTAGTAAAAGGGGATTTTTTTTTTTTTTTTTTTTTTTTAAATTTCAAGTTTTTGTTTAAAAATTCCTCAAAGGGGACTTTTACTGCTCTCCATTTGCACCCTTGTGACAGGCATCTGTGTCATCCACACACTTTGGCAGATGCTGCCATGCGGCCACAACTTAACAGATGTTTGAGTGACAAAAGAAACAGAGGGCTTTTTAAACCTATTGACTTAGTTTAAGCAAAAAATATAAGTTATAAGAAAAACCACAAGAGAAATGTTCTGGAAAACCACGAGGGTGGTAGCAGAGTCATTCATAAAACAGCCTTTCTTGGCACAGTTTCTAGTAGTGCTTCAGCAGAAAATGAGACAGCTTTTAACTTTCACTTTTTATTTACCTTTCCTTTTATTTACTCATTACCTCAGAACATTAAGCCTTGATAATTTACCACATAGGCTGTCTACACTAGCATGTTCTCCCACTCAGTCTCCAAATTTCCCCATAGTTGTTCTACCAATGAAGCAGCTCAGGCTAGATGACATGGATGCTAGCAGCAAGTCTACGCCAGCACTTTCACCATTACTACTATAGGAAACTTCCAGAAAAATGTTGCATAAGCAAGGCCAGAGTGAAACAGAAATTGTATTCGGCCACTTCAAGCAGCGATCGATAAAAAACCAGGTTTAAAAAGTGGTTTTAAAGTAAAATATAGGTCTGGAAATCCGATAAAAGCAACATGCATTACCCCTTCGTTAGGGCGTATCAGCTGATCATGGCACAGGTGCACCTTGCTGCTGCATGCAGGATGGGAGCAAACCCCAAGGGAAGCCATGGTGAGCCCACACAGAGGGGAAAGTAAGTAAAGTACGATGGTCCTGCCTCCAGAATACCACCCCCCCCCCCGCTTTGGTCCCCCTCGGTAAGGCTAGAGATGGGATGAGCCGTCACACTGAACAGCATCCTCCTCCCACTTCCAGAATGCCGGTGAGCCAGAGGGAAAATCATGGACAACTAGCACTGCCTTAAATAGCAGCAACTCCCAGCATGCACTTGGTGCACCATTGAGAGCTTTGGGCCAATAGAAGCATGGCTAATAGTGCTGCCACAGCTGCGTGGGGGGAGGCACGGAAGTACCCTCCGTGCAGCTGCAGTACAGCTTTGTTTCCTTCTCTGCACCCCCTTTTCAGACCTCACCCTGGTACCATGGAGGATGCCAGGGGGATTCCTGGACTCCGCGGCTCCCTTGGAGCTGCTGATTTTTGCATTAATTTGTTTCTCTCTACAGTTTTAGTGAACATCACCAAGCGCTCTGATTAATCACACTGTAGCATTTCTCCAGCCTGTGCCAGAACCGCTCTGAGGCATCACGATGCAAGCATCGATTACCTGAGAAGTAAGAAAAGGAGCTGCTGCCATCTTGAAAGAGTTCACTCATTGCAACAGTGACTGTTTTAATCAAGTAGGACAGTTATCCATGCACTGACATTTACAGACATTTAAGTTATGTAAAGTACTTTGAAAGCTGCAAAGCACTATGTAAGTGCCCAGTGTTAATAAAATGAGGCACTTAATACTTTTTAAATCACGCTTGTAAACAACCTTTCATAACTGAGTCCCCAAACTCAGCGCAAGCAGACTCTTCTGGTTTCCTATTTGTAGCACTAGCAAATAAAAAGCTCTACATTATAGGTAATTATATTGTTTCCACAGAGGACAACAATTAAGAAATGGTCAATTATACTTTACAAGCTCAGGATAATCAAGGCTTCCTCTGATAGCCACAGCGGCAATAAGCACTTAGAAATGGCAACTCCCAACAAATTGCAGGTAATTTAGAGTAATTTACACAAGCCTTCAAACACAGTCCTGAAGAACACCGCATGAGAATCTTGGCACATAACTTTGTCAGTTTCAAAATAGGGTGCTGTATTTATTCAAGCAACTCATAATCCCTGAATCACACCACCATAATCCTGAGAAGTGAAATTCATAGTGACTTTGGCAGTCCTATGGCAGAACAAAAATTCACTTCCAGGAGAACAGATTTGCTATCAGATATTTAAGATCTGAGGGGCTGTTAATTCATACACCAAGTCAAGCCAAAAACTGACCCGTAACATGAATCCATATTAATTGGAAACCACTCCTAATTTCTACATTAGCCCCAGTGATTTTAAAGGAATGGTATGCAGTCCAATTTAGCCCCAAAATTAAGTTTTTTTAATCAGCAGCTTTTTATAAAACAATTACCAAGAGGAATCTTTCTATGTTTTTTAAAAATTCCCATGGAAATGAGGTTATTTAACAAACATATACATGCTATGTTTGCAACTGCCAATACTATAGCACTGAGTTAATTCATGAGAACCAGGAAGTAAATGCACTAAAAACATACTACAAAAGCAAAACATTAGCTGTCTGTTTTCACTGTCCAAGTGAGAAATTCAAATTGTGAACAAAAAGCATAAACAATAGTGTGTGAAGAGCATTTATATCTTTCATTATTGAATAGTTTAATTTATTTGTCACAGGGAAGGAAATCATTTTAAAGTATTATTTTAAAATCTGACAGTCTCCCTTTAAAATAACAGTTATCGTTTCCCAACCCTCCCAGGCAATGGCCCCCTTTCTCCTGACTGTCACTGCAGCAGCTAGTGCTTCCCTTGCATCCACTTCACTTGTGTGCATTCCAACCTGCAACTTTCCACAATGCCCACTGAGAGTCAGCAATGACAACAGAAAATCTGACAGAAGCATCAAGATGTGCATGTGACAGGCAAGGAGCTGCTATGTATTAATACATGAATGTTGATATTAATAATGGTCTGAGTATTGTAAGTGACCTGGTCAGAGAGGTAAAGTTACATGGTGGGTGATGTGGTGGGCCTTATGATTGTCCTGATCTAGCTTAATAAGAGGGATGAGAAAACAGGAAAGCAACACAATAGCTCTAGATAAGGGCACCCCAATCCTTACTTGAAAAATAACAGGGCAAGCTGTTAGCTTAAAGGGTCCTGTCTCCAAAAATGATGCAAGCTTGTTTTGCCAGGCTGGGAACTTGGAGATCAAACTAACACTAGTGAGTTAAAAAGGCTTTTAACAGGGAAAAGGTGAGTTTCACCTGTCAGACACTGTTTAAGGAGACAGCTTTGAGGCAGCTGTTTGGTCACTGATTACCACTGTCATTGCCCTGGAGGGAACAGAACTGCAGGGTGAGGGCCTAAGTCAGACCTGCAGAGGCATTCCCCAATAGTGTCAGGCCCAGTCTGAGTGGGAGAATGGTGTGATTCAGCCCCCAGAGACAGGTGGTCATTAGGGGCCTGAGACCTGCCAGGTGGTGTGCTCTGAGACCAGCAGGGGTCAGAGGTGCAGTTCGCTTGGTAAGTGGGACACAGAAATGGCCTAGTTCATCACAGAAGGGATATAAAACACCATGTTCCCTGCCCCAAAGGGCACAGTCTAAACAGTAGATGTGAGATAATAGGGAAGTAGGGAGGGGATGCAGTGGCATAAACTGAGGCACCATCTGACCTTGTTGTTATAAGTCTTTGTCCTTCTGGCACCCTACTTCCCTCATCCTACTTTCTCAACCTATGCATCTCACATTTAGTCTGTATGCTCTATGGGACAGGGAACAAGTTGCTACACATCTTCTATGAAGCATTAGCCCCTTTGGGGAGCTATCAAGTATTTGCTTGCTATGTTCCAAACCCCAATTCAAAGGCTCTCTTCAGCAAGTTCTGAAGGAAGAGCCAACAGTCTCAGCTGCAGAGGCCGTGATCAGCACCAGCAGTATGCAAAGCAGTGCTAGGAGGCTGCCGCTAAGCATCTTTAACAATATATTTTTCTACAGCTGCTTTTACCAAATCCTGCCTTTCATTTCCAAATTCACACACTGCATATTTGCTATCTGAAATCTGTAAACTAAAACTTAAGCCATCAGCGGGTGAAAACCACTGGATTATTAACAATATAACCCACTATCTGGGAATGAGTCTGTGGGGAGGCGAAGAAAGGAAAAAAAGTACTGTAGAAGGCAAAAGGATTCTCAGTAGAAGAGGAAGAACTTGGGGAGACATTTTAAGACCTGAAGATCAACTCTTGCAATCCGAATTTACACTCTGATCCAGTACTCTAAACATTGACTCCTCCAAAGGAGGAAGATGATACTTTACAAATTCTGTTCCCACAAACACTGTATATATAATAAATAACTTCCAAAGAAGAGCCTTCCTTCCTAAAACTTTAATTAGAATGATGTCTGACTTCAAAGTTACCGATCTTCTGTGCTCAAGGCTCAGTATCTTGATGGTACAAATGAACTTTAATAATGGAACACACAGTCTTTATCTGGAGACAATTTAATGTCATACGGCAAAACAGTTTAGCTGATTTGTAGTTAGCTAGCTAAATATAGAAGGTTTATGATTTCAGGTGCTCGCTCTCATACTCCTGTTTTTGCCTACCCCACCATGCCCAGAAAAATACATGGAACATTCAGATTTTAGAAGCAGCAAATTTTCATTCCCCGTTAATTGCTTTCTGTGGTTTGGCAATGCCAATATGGACAATAGGGTGTTCCTGCTTCTGCTGTCCCATCAGGAAAAAGTGGTTTGGCTCCAGTCCCACCCACTTTCCTCGGTTCACTCCTTAGACTCAGGCTCCCAGGATGACTTCCAAGGCTGTGAAATCAAAGGATTAGCTTACTCTGCATTACCTGAGGCTACACACTACACCCAAATCTACAGCCCAGGATGGGCTACTTGAGAGGGCCTAGCTGCTGCCAAGCCACAGAAGGCAATTAACAGGGAAGTCAGGTTTGCCTGTAGCTTGGCTGATGGCTCCGACTAGCAGAACCACCACAGGATGAGAAAGCAAGCCATCACACAGCAGGTCTTCACTGCAGTTCACCTGGGTGATGGGCACCTGGACCAGCCTTGCTTGGGAGTGAGGAACCGCACAGCAAAGTCAGACCTGAGTTCCTGTGCACTCTCACTGGTGCTTCACCCACGTCTACAGTACTTCTGGGGATATCCCACCATTCTCTGCGTTGCAGTAAGCTGAGCTGGTCTGACTCGTTCCAAACGAACTGTGGAAGAACTTGTCTGTCCTTATGGGCATATGGGGGAATTAAGGGAAAGCGCAGGAGGACTATCAGCACTTGAGAGGTTTAGTGTGCATCCTCTCTGCAAACTGGGCAGAGTGCCAGCCCAAGCAAAAGTCTCATTCGGGTTTTAGCCTATAGCCCCAGATGAGCCAGCTGGCTTGGGTTGAAAGAACCACCAAACTTGGGTCAAAAGTTGTGTGTGTGGAGTCAGAGTCAACACCTCAGTAAGCGCCCAGGTTTACTCTACAGCAGACCCACGGTAGACTGGGGAGGAGAGAGTATGTCTAAGTGGGCGGGGGGATCCTGGCTTTTCCCCAAAGATTGCTCCAAGGCTAAGGCAAAGGACTGCCCTTGACTCTGCCATCTTAGCCAAAGGGGTCAAGCCTAGGCAGTACTGCTTCACCAAAGCAGGGACGGAACACCAAGTGACTGCTCAGAGTTCACTCACAGGGTATGTCTACACTGCAATTCAACACACCCAGCTGTCTGGTGCCAGCTGACTCAGGCTCCCTGGGCTCGGGCTAAGGGACTGTTTAATTGCGGTTTATGTGTTCAGGGGAGATCCTCCCACCTTGCATGGTCCTAGAGTCCAGGCACCAGCCCTGGCCCGAACATCTATACTACAATTAAACAGTCTCTTAGCCCAAGCCCTGGGAGACCGAGTCAGTAGGCATGGGCCAGGCGCGGGTTTTTAATTGCCGTATAGACATACTTTTAGAAGCTTCACTTCATTCAGCCTAGAAGTATCAAGTGCTGTAGCTCAGCAGGCCCAAAGGTTTGACTGGGCAATGGAGATTGGATGCTGGCTTCCACTGGTCCCCAGTAGGTCACTGTGAAGGGCATTGTCAAAACGTCAGGTGATGCCTGGATTGGAGAAGGTCACTGTGGCAGGTACACAACTCCAGTTTCCTTGCCCAAATTTATTGGTGCTGCTGTGGCTCCACAGGCTGTACTGTTGTTCCAGGTCAATTCCCTGTGCTTCATGTTCCTGAAGAAAAGTTGGAACCTACACAAGCCCAGAATTAACTGGCGCCTTAAACAACAGCTGCCACCTGCTTCTTCCTGGAGAAACAGGAAACAATTGGGAGAGAGATGAAGGAGATGAGACTGGAGCCAGAATTTTTTCCTAATGAGATCCCACCTGCCTGATGCATTGCAGAGGAAAGCATAGCTCATCTCCCACACTGATGTCGCCAAGCCAAAGAAATGTCTGTATTAAAACCCACCTGACTGATCCAAACTAAATCACTTGCCCCATCAGCTCCCTCCTATCAAGAAAAGTCAATGGGCTTCACCACGTGCCCTGAAGGACAACAGCTTTGGGATGTCATACGTTCCAGAGCCCCCAGTCCTTAACAAGTCCTGCCACTAGCTCCCCTGCTTACACTGGGAACAGATAGCTCAAGCAGCTCAGCTGATGAGAACTGCTGCAGAACCACAGGCAAGGAGGCAGATCCTAACCATTCAGAGCTTTGCAGATCAAAAATTAACACCAGGAATTGTGAACTGAAAGCCACAGCAGGCTATACAGCACACATGAAATATGTCCCCTACGGGAAACCCACGAAGAGGGCAGGCAGCTGCATTCTGCACCTGCTGAAGCTGCCGAGTGTTCTGTCAGGTGCAACCGCATAGATTGGTATTGCTGTAACTCAGTCGGGAGGCAACCGATACATCAGTTCCCATCCCAAAGAAAAGGCTGCCAACTGCAGATGGGTAGAAGCATTTGGAAAAGCCTTGCAGGGTGGATGAAAATCAATTTTTAAACAAAAAAAATGGATTTTTTTAATTTAAATTAAATACAGGTTTATTTTTTTAAAGTAAACCTATTTAAAACTGCAAGAGTCCTATGGCACTTTTTAAAACTGACAACCTACGCTAAGGCTTAAACATCTTCTAAACTATTACAAAAGAAGGTCCAACCACTGAGCAGTGGAAGTCACTCACTAAGCACCTGGCATCAGAGTTTGTTGAAGGGCTAAACCAGCTTTTTGACAGCAGTAACCTTTTCCTCAGGCCCAGAGAGAATATCTTCCTTCATTTCAGTTTATTCAACTCATTCACTGCAATGACTAATTCATTCAAAGGTAAAAAGCCAGTTGGGAGTTGACAAAGCAGAAAAGCTTGTTTTCCTCTTGCAATCTTAGACTAAAACTAGGTGTCAGAGGGTGAGACCTGCTAGTTCTTAGATCCTGAAGAACATATAGTGACCAAGTAAACTTTGTTTAATAAATCAGTTATAAATGCAAAAGACAACTTTGTTAAACTTTTTTTCTTACATATCCAGCATATTTAAGGTAGTTTTATTTAATAAAAACATTAAAATGCTGGATTTGTGCATTTTTAATTGAATTCCAATTTCCATCCAACTAGAGCTTGACACAAACCACAAGAAAAGAAAAAGAATCAGCTAGTAAATCAGAAATGCACTGTTTTCTAACAATCAAAAATGTAAAAATTAAGAATCTGAATAAATGTTTATTAAGCTATATATTTGTTTAAATAAATGTGTATAGATATAGCTTTTCCTCCTGGTTAACAAAAAGCATCAAATTTGGTGTAAAGGCTATATTTATTTGCAAAATCAACATGTTTTACTGGCTACCAACCAGTGAGAATCAACCTTTCTTTAAGAAAATAAATAAAAAGCACAACTGAAAAACACAATTAAAATCAATTATTTAAATCAAGGTTGCCTGATCGCTGATTTAAATCACTTTGATTTAACTCAGTCCACCCTGATGCAATGTGAATTGGTACCCCTTTGAGCATTTTAGAGAATTAAAAATTAAGATACTGAATCTCACTTTGCTAGACGTTAGACAATTTGCCGAAGCCTGGATAAATGAGAGGAAAGATGCTGCAACGCTCTCCACACCCTTGAAATGGTCAGAAAGGGGAGGGGGTGCGAGGTCTGAAACTGCCCGTTTGTCAGGTTCTAAGTAGATTCCTCTAATATTGTTTATGCTCTTCTCTTGCCCACTCCCATTGCCACTATAGCTCATACAATGACAGATCCTGTTGCAAATCTCAGAAAATAGGAATGAAATAAAACAAGATCATAATGCATCAGTGGCTATGGCTATATTAAGCTTGTCCCTCCACCACTACAGTTCCTCCAGCAGTTGTAACAAGGGCACTTGTGTAGATCAACTACTAGCACTTTTACCATCATGTTACCTAACGCTACACAGAGATGTAGATGAAACAGTGGTTAAAATGCTGGCAGACTCTCCTGTCTACACTAGTGTTTCCATCTTTGCTTTGACTGGTGGAGCTTCAACAGTGGAAATTTTAAAGAAAAAAGCTAGTATAGACAAAGATGTGTAAGATTTACCTTAGAAAGGATTTATATCTGTAGCACTCAACCTTAAACTGCTGAGACAGCCATTTACTCAGGTGTGTAAACATCCCAAGCTGTAAATTGGAAATTGAGGGAAGTGGCAGAAACTCTTCTCACAAAGTTAACTGCTTCTGTAACACCTAAAGAGTGGAAGTAGATAGGAGACCTAACTTCCAATTCCTAGCTCAGCCACAAACTTCCTGTGTGACCTTGGGCAAGTCAATTAGTCTCTCTCTGCCTTGGTTCTTCACTTGTAAGGTGCAGTGATATTTCTGAGGAGAAAATCCATTAATGATTGTGAATTGCTCAAGGATGAGTGTCCTATAAGGACCTAGATAGCAAAACCCAACCCCCACATCTGTTTTTAGGATCTCTACCAGGGTCCTGTCCCTGGAACTTGCTTAGGGGGCTTTGTGTGTTGCCACTGCAATAGGTGGAAAAGCAGTTTTCTCCCCCAACCTCCACCTCCACACATTCTAGTTTAAATGACTTGCTCATCATTGCATCTGAGGTGTGTGGTAAAGGGCTAGACAGATCCCATTCTTCCTGGTCCCCAGGCCACTGCCCTAACTGCACAAGCATCTTTGTCTGCATCTTCTGCTAGCACTTGCCTCTTTTACGATAGTCACTATATTTAAAGTCCATCAAGTGCAATGATTGGTTGGAGCAATTCAGCTTTGACAGGTTCATTTCAAAAGGCTAAGTGGATGAGGTTTGATCTTCCACCATATTAAATACCTAGGTTTTACTCCCCACTCTGCTAGAATGACCTTGTGCAACTTCTCAGTTATCTTATCTGAGAAATCATGGGGAAGGATAGTTGCCTCCCTCTTGGATAGGGATATAAGGCTTTGGTCAATAAGAAGAGCTTGTGAACTGCACAAACATTAATAGCAGTTGTAAGAGGAGAAATCAAGCAGCAACATCACATTAGAAGGAAAAAACAAATAAAGTAGAACAGTTCGTCTACCTAGGCAGCACCATAACAGTGAATGGAAACCTCAGGAAGGAATTGACATCCAGGATAGGAATGGCATCCATACCATTTATTAAACTCAAAAAGATATGGAAATGATACACATTCAAAAATCTTCAACTTAACGTAATCTCAGTGCTAACATATGGCTGCAAGAGCTGGAGATGTGCTGAAGTATTAGACAGAAAACTAGATACCTTCAAAAATAAGTGCCTACAAAAGATCCTGGGTGCTGGAAGGAAAACAATCACCAACAAAGAGCTCAGAGCAATCACCAACCAGCTGCTTGTTTCCACTAGAAAAAGGAGGAAGTGCTGGCTATATTTGGGGCATGTACTCCGGATACCCACATACAGACTCTCACATGAAGTCATCAAGTGGAAACCAACTGCTGCAAAGAAACATGGGTGCCCAGGAAAATAATTTAGAACTTTTAGAAGGGAGGGCAGAAAATTGACCTCAACACCATGGAGCAGATAGAAGCAGCAGCAGATGGCATAGAGGAATGGTAGAGACTAGACTAATTTCCACTCTTTGCACCAACTGGCATGGGGAGGATGTAAATGTAACGTAAGACAAGACAATATGAATCCACATCTTCTGACTCTCAGGCCTTTGTACCTTCCCCCAGGATAAAGGATATTTTGGACGGGGGGGGGGGGGGGGGTGTCATCGCTCCCTTTCTTCAGTGCCTCCCAGTCAGATGTCTACACACAGTGCTGATGTTCCATACGTTGCTCACAGCAACCCAGTGCACCACTCTGTAGCTCCAAAAACGAAGTCTAATAACTTTTCAATTATTGTGTTTTGATGCCTAACAGATTTCAGCAGGGCAGGGCAGAGCAGGAATAAAAGTTGTCTGAGATATTGCCTGTAACTCCTCTCCACCCCAATCCCTGCAACAAAAAGTATTACAAAAATTGGTATTCTAAAAGGAGGAGGAGTATATCTCGGTAACCCCTTAAACAAATGACCATAAATTTGCAACACAAACTCTGGGCTCTGCACTGACATACCAATTTTCAAGTCAATTGACTACACACATGTATTTGAAAGAACTTGGAGAATACAGCTTTATACAGAAACCATTGTAGCCTTAACTATTTATTGCCTCATAACAGAGAAAGATTTGGAATAACATGGTAAGTGGTAATACTGAGTTATGACATACTGCTTTATGCAAAAGTCTAACCTACCTTGACCAATGGCAGTGGCAGATTAATGCATGTGCCCACTGGGCCTGTGCTCAGGGACCCCAGTCAATCTGGGGGCCCACACAGAACCCCCCCATTTCTAGCATCCCTGGGCCCCCAGGGTATGGGAGGCCCACATGTTCTTTGTGCCCCAATAAATCTTAATCCGCCTCTGCCAATGGTAACATCTTACAGAACTTCTGAGTGAAGATTTCCTGGAAAATGGACCATGGTACGTTTCAAACTGGCAGAAAGATAAATGAGGAGACAGATTTGTCTCAGATCATAATCGGAACCTTACTAAAATACACAGACTTGGCAAAGGGAGGTTCAGAGAAGCCCCCGTGGCTTCCCTGTAGTACGGAAGAGACCCTTGCTTTGCAATGGGCAAAGAAAGAGTCAGAAGGATAAATAATATAGGACCTCAATTTAGAGAAGGATTTTTCCTACTGTAGTTGAGAGAGACCAAGACTCTTGTATGTCTAGTTGGACAAGGAGCAAATTCTGCTTAAAGCAGGAAGTCAGGCAGTTTATCCTCTGGAACTTAAAAGCATGTTTTAAAAACAACAACTTTATACATGTCTCTTTAAAAATTATGATTTTGAGGCATCTAACAAACAATTAAGTTTAAAAGGGTTGACAGACCCTTTAAAAGATGGAATTTACTGTTCTTTATTTCAAAAGATTCACCTTACTAATTTGTGGCAACTGTAGGTTTGTCATATTAATACTGGTGTCAGTGTTAAATATTAGTATTGCAGGTGTGATTTTTGAAGTTAACATATAAATACTGCATTTTTAGAACAAAAATTGATTTTTGGACAACAAATTGTCATTAAAATAACTGTACATTGCTGGGGGTGTGGAGCTACAGCAGATGTATCTATTTTGTAGATTCCAAGGCTATAGAACTGCATGTTCATGCTAGGTAGGCTGTAATTAGTTAATTACTGGCATTAGGTTTGAGGACATTGGACTAATTTAATATCCCATACAGACAAGAGTGCAGCTGCTCCTCCAGACATGGGTTAACTGCCAAATTACCATCATTAAAATGAACTGAAAAAGTTCTGATAGTCCATTGTCACAGAAGAGCTTCATAATAAGCCACTGATTGCAACTACCCCCAGCCAATAGCAGAGAAACACTTACACACAGAGAACACACTTTATATACTGCCCATCAGGGCAAGGGGAAAAACAATTGCTATTTTAGTTTGCAGTATAGTCAGTCACCAAATAAATGTCAAATTCTTTCAGAGAGATGTTCTAAATTATACTTGCAAAAGATTTGGCTTTTTAATCATTTCAATTTCTGCAACTAAAACTTTTACAGCAGAATGAAAGAAAAAAATCCATACTGAAACATTATGCCTATTTTCACAGACTATACCTAATTGTGTGGGTGCTTGCTTTTGTCATCTTCACATATTCCATTTAACACACATAATTAACCTCAGTTTCTATCTAATTTCAAATCCCTCCACATAGGGAAACCAACTACTCCAGTGCACTCAGTGGCAGATTCCAAATTAAATTATTATACTACAGCTCCCAATTGTAGCTTAAAAGACATGGGTCTTATGAAAGATCTGGGGTTTTTTCTTTTCAATGACTAACTATAATTTCCTTAAAAGATTTAATAATGAACCTAATAATCCAATGATGATATTTCTATCAACTAATTCAGGTGTCAGTGCCTCTGTTACTGTCTTCTGAAAATGTCACTTTCCTGCACTAAATTAATAGCCACTTTTCAAATCAGAATTTTCTTTTCTTTCCACTAAATATTTAGGATTAAATATGTTGAATAAAATGTACAGCAATTGCTTGATACAAATGAATCACCCTCATTTTTTACCTCACTTAACTATTGTGATCTACATAAACTGAAATCAAAACAGCAACAAGCTGAAAGCTTTGGGGTAGTTAGCTCAAAAAATCTCTGTATCTGCCCTGAAGATGTCAAAATATGAGCAATGACCTCTATTCACTGCCACACCCACCCACTGCTATGCTATTTATTTGTGTACTCGTCTGTAGTGCTGACTACATGCATATCATATAATAAAATACAAGCAAACTAGAACAACTGTCCAAAATTGACTCCACACATCCACATACAGATCACAATCCTGCAAGATGATCTCCACTGACTTTGGTGGTAGTCCTTGCAGGAAGGGGACTAAGACTTTCCCAACAACCTGTTCAACCTAGTGAAATGTGGCTTTGCAGCACGACTTGATTGTTAATACATCCAGATTCTGACAGATCAATGAAGAAAGTTGAGTTCCAGACGCAATAACTGCACAAATGTACTGCATTCTGAGATGATACAGGAAAAATTAGCCCCCCAACAGCCCCAACAAAGTACATCTCTGAATTTAAAAAAACAGTTAAGGTTGACAAGGCGCACAAATGTACCACATGGCCCACTTACTAGGCATATTCAGCACAGATTTCTGGGATTGGTTCAATTTTCACTAAGCTTTTTAGTACTCATCTTTTTTGGAAATTGCAAAGAATTCAAAATTACTCCAACTATATTTCTCAAATGTACAACAGAACTGTAAGAAAGCTGGGGTGTACATATTGATAGAAACATACAACATTTAGAAATATGTATGAAGCTATTTATAAAATCAGGGAAAGTGTCTCCATGAAAGATAAGACATCTTTTAACAAGGAGTTTGCAACTTATGAATTTATTGCTGATTTCTGAGCTTCAACAACTGATAAGCCCAAGGATACTAGAAATGGAGAAGCCAGCCTAAAAACTCTTAGTCGTTTCAAAGACAGTTTAATTCTACTTAAAATACTTTTTTTTTAAAAAAAACAATGCAAGTTTTGTGATCTGAATAAGATTCAATTCAATGCAAGGAAACATACACAGTCAGGGATGGGAGCAGAGAGATAAAATTGTCATTGCTTACCAAAAGAGATGGCCAGAAGTTTGCTGTCTCTCTCTCCAAAAAGAAACCCACCCACACCCAAATCCACACCCAAAAACAACAGATTAGCTATTTCTTCAATTTGATTTGTAAATAAGGCCTTGTTTACACATAAAACACTGCTCTGGTTTAAACAACATCAATTTTTAACTCAAATCTGAGCAAAACCCTATAACAACACATTTCTAATCGTTGATATAAATTAAGTGTGTCCACACATGGGCTCACATCAGTTTAACTACATCAATTGAAAAACGGGATTTAGTTAAACCAGTGCAACTTGATTGTACAGAAGGGCCGCTCAGCAGGAAGAAGATAGACTTTCGCCACATACACCTGGCTAGAAGGCTTTCTTGAGCACGGCTCCTACATGATTTTCTAAATACAGCCATTGGTCTAGTCAGACTCCAAAATTATTAATTCAGCTTAACAATGGTGATTGCAAGCTCCCAATTCTAGAGGCAGATATAATCTCCACCATCATTTCCAGTTGTTTCTCCTAACCTACCAGCATCACCTCAGTCATGTCCAACCGAGCCTCAGCCAGCTCCATGCCCCAGTCGCCATCACATACTGGATCAATGGAGATAAACACAAAGCTGGTTGCCATCTGCAGACTGAAAGCACTGCTGCCCAAGTCTCTTCATTATCCTCCCTACTGGTCCCGTATATACACTGAATATGAAGGATGATAAATTAGTATCCTGTGCTACTCTGTGAGCATGAAAGTGCCCTTGGAGTTGACAAGCAATTACCCAATACAACCCTTTGGGGCCTTTCAGCTATGAGAGAACAATGCTACCCCAACGTAGCCCCATGCACTCCTGCCCGAGACGGCAGATGAATTAGCAATGCCTCATGATCAGCAGTATGGAGAGTAGCTGGCATATGTGATTTATCAGCAGTGACCCCTGATTGTTGTCCATCACTAAGGGAACATCAACCAAACAAGAGCTGGACCAAACCCAGGTCTGTACCCAGATTGACATGGGTCAAGATAATCTGAGACAACTAGATGCTACAAGAACCATTTTGTCACAACCTTCTCAATAACCTTACCTAAAAAGGGGAGGCACCACACCGGACAATGGCTGCCTAGACTGTCTATGTTAAAAGATAATTTTTTGAGCAAAGGAAACATGCAAGCCTCCACTGAGGCCCATGGCATCCTGTTCTCCCTAACAGACACACTGACTAACTCCAACAATAACCGACTGCACTGGCCTTCACCAGCCAGGAAGGACTTGACTCGGACACACAGATTGTGGCGTAATATTGGCTACAAATCAAACAAAACCATTTTTTCTGGAAAAAAAATTCAGGTTTTACAAAAAACACCACAAAACAGAGGACGCCAAATGACTCTTTTTCAAAGCACATTATTTCCCCAAGGAAGAGAAGAATATCTTGTCCAAGAAAAAGCTTGTACTTTGGTAAACAGAATAATCTAACTCTCCTAGTGAGGTCTAACACTTTTTTGTATCTGCCCTCAGATACAGGTATACCTTTAGCAACTATTTGAGCTTTCAGTAACTAGCCTATTATGAAGTTTCAGCCAGACCAACCCAAACATACTATAACATGTTCAGTTAAAGCTGAGCTGGCTACATCACAACACAGGGTATAAAAATGGTCAAAATTCAACTATCCTAGGTTTTTACTTCCGCAATTTTCCACCACTTCAATGCAATGAACTGTGACACAAACTTCTTCACCAACAGAAACTGGGGTAGAAATCTGGGCCTCAAAATGTAAACACTAACAGCAAAAACATCAAGATTGCATTCCATCACCACGTTTCAGCTTCTTCCTAACATGGACTCAATATGACATTTTAATTTGGGATCAGTTATGTTGGCTAAGCAATGGAAAGATTCTATCGCTTCACTGAATTATTTTTCCGTGTTCTCCCTATGTAGCTCCAGTTCTTCACTGTTAGTTAAATCAAGTCAGATTTCCACCCACTGCAAGAGAAGTGTCACACTAAGTTGTCATGTCCGTCTGAAACCTCCTTCAATTGTTTCTGTAAGTCTAATACCTCGCAGTAGAGCACCACATTATGAAAAAACGTGCTATGTTTTGATCATAGTTCACCTCATGTTTGGTGAAAATTTCAACACTGATAGTATATGAATGCAAACATACAGAATCTTCTAGAAAGTGTCCTTGGGAAACCATGACATCTATCCTTTTTCAACAAGCCAACCAAATTAATGGTGATTGACAGCATTTCTGACCTTCCATAAATTGCTTTACAACTGTGTTGCTTATTTCACTATGAGGTTTAAATAATAAGCTTAGTATCCAAAAATCAGAAGTTTAGGATCATTGTATCAGAGCTGTTCTTGCTTTTAAAACTTTATTTTTTATTATCTGAGCAAATGGCTGTCATACTTTCCTCTACGTTCTTGGATGGCATCTTCACCAATTTAACTTAATCTGTGGTTTTCTTTTTAGACATTAAATCAATTTTCCTAGTATGAGATTCTTGAAACCATTATTTCTTAGGATAAATTAATGCAAAAATGGTTGGTTAAGTGCTCATTTTTTATTTTTAGATCTTCATTTAATCTGTGCTCTCTCTTCACTTGCAACATCCAGTGGTGGACCTGCATGTTCAAATCTATCCAGTGGAGCCGGATGGATAAAAATCAATTATTTAGATTCTTTTGTTTAAATCAAGTTTTTTTATTTAATTGTAATATATTTATCTCTTTAAAAACGCCTATTTAAAATTAAATGTGAGATGCTAAATTATGTTAGGGCCTACATTTTCTATAATGTATTAAAATCATTTAAATTAATTTTAAACAAATTATATTCAAGCAGTACACGTTTGCTGCCAAGTCTCAAAGAAAGTCAAACAATGGAACTGGTGGAAGTCACTGGCTAAGCACTTGGAACCAGAGTTTGCTGAAGTGCTAAGCCAGCTTTTGACAGCGGTAGCCTCCTTTTCTGAGGTGCCGAGAGAGTGTTTTTTCACTTCGGTTTATTCAACTAATTCAATTCAATAACTACTTCATTCAAAGTTGAAAAAACAATCGGGAGTTGAAAAAAAGCAGGAAAGCTTATTTTTCTCTTCCAATTTAGGATTAAAAATAAAGTGTAGAAAGATGAGATCTACTAGTTCTAAAATCTTTAAGGACATGGGTTCCAGAAACAATCAGTTCATTTCACTAACTACAGATACTTCCTTTGTTTAATAACTTAGTTTTAAATACAGAACGTGCTTTGATAAACTTATAAAAAAGTATCCAGCATATTTTAAAAATTTAAATGCTGTTTTTATGCACTTTTAATTGAAATATAATTTCTATCTAAATGCTCTTTAACAAGTCATGAGTAAAAATTAAGACTGAATAAATGTATGTTAAGCTACATCAGTGGTTCTCAAATGGTGTTCCGCGGAACCCTAGGCTGAGCGGAAGGGTTCCGCGAAGAAGCTGTACCACGCCGCCGAATGTTAAAAAAATCTGGCGCCGCCAAAAACAGCCCTGAGAGTGCGCCGCCGAATCAAGCAAACACCACGCCGCCGAAAAGAGGAAGATTTCCTTGACTTTTCAGCGGACAGTATGGCATGGGCGGGCAAGGGTTCCGAGGGTATGGCATGGGCACGCAAGGGTTCCGTGGGGGGAAAGAAATTGAGAAACACTGAGCTACATAATAGTTTAAATAGATTTGTATAGATACAATATATTCTCCTAGTTAGCAAAAAATAGTGCTAATATATGTTAAAGTGAATCAACCATTTCTTTTTTTTTTAGGAAAATAACTAAAGTACAAATGCAAAACAAGAATAAAATTGATTATTTAAATCTTGCAGAATGGATTGATGAGTGCTTCAGTTATTCCTTTAAGCTGACCATTTTGTGCTACAATTAAGGCCAGGTTGCTAGAATGAAGAAGGTTGCAGCATTCTTATCAAGTTAATGTCTTTGATTTTCAATTATTGCTAAAGCACAATCAACCATTGATCTTTTCCATATGGTGGATGTTGAAGGTGACCAGAGACCACTCTGAATTTACCTGGTGTTGAAGTGCTGCTGGAAGGCCTTGAACAGCGACTGAAAATGATCACATATCTATTTTAAAGTATTAACTGCAAAATCACCAAACTTCTTCAAACCATTGTACTACACTTCCACTTCAATAACAGTTTCATTCAATGCACCATTTGTTCTTGAACAACGTAAAGAAACCACTTTTTCACACATTTTGAGATAAGCACAGATCTGTTCAATTCTACCACTTAACTTCTGACAATGTTTACATTTTACTTTAAAAGAATTAAAGATAAGTACCTCCATCTATTCAAATCACTTGTTTCCTATTATTTCCTTCAATTTTGGGCAGGCTGAATCACATAAATTCACATACTGATGTTTGATAATCAGTACACACAATTATCTGTTTTCAGTATTAATCAGCAGATTTCACAATTATTATAGTTGGAATGAAGAACTACCCACCTAGTGCATTCAACACTGCGAAAACTGAAAAATAAGATTAGCTACCCAGCTTCATATAAAAACTACTTCATGTTATCAGACGTCGTGCCCACCTTCCACAAGTTTCCCAGTTCTACCAATTCAAGCCCTCTTAAGCAGAGGTGCTGCTGCACCACTTGGCTTGAAGTAGTACTAACACACACCAAAACATGGTTTCCATCAGCAGCACCTCCACTATAAAAATTATTCCAGCATCCCTGCTCTTGAGTCAAGCTTCCCACTATCCAGCATAAATTGCAGTAGATTCCACCCTTTAAGCATGTTCCCCCTCCAATCACCAATTATGCCACCTATTTGCCCTCTCTAATGTATGTCACGTTCATGTAGACATTTCTGAGTGAACACCAAATTTCAAAAAATTTCAAAAATGGAAAAAAAAATCAACCACCACCAGTAGGTTGCTTTTTCTGAAAAAAATAGCCAAAACAGTTGTTGCGGGATGCTGTTCCCTTGATTACCACTACCAAAACAAAGCTAAGAGAATCTGCATGTAAGGTATCTTTGAAAACAAAAAGTTAATTATTCTTTAAAAAAAAAAAAAAAAAACCAGAACAGTAGCTGGGTGTTTATGATCGTATAAAGTAAGTATGACCTAACTGTTTAACAGGAGGTTTTGTAATTCTTATTTTATTGTGCTTTTTAACTGTAAAACAGGACACCTAGAGCTCCCGATGGGCATCTGTAAGTGGGGAGTTCTTCTTAGACCAAATCTAGAGAAATAAAATAACTAGTAGAAGAAACCTGCACACACAAAAGAATGTGACATGTAACCTGACAACTTAATAACTAGCAATAGGGTTCCAAACCTTTAAAATGTGCAGGTTTTATTAGAATACTTCAAAATAAACCTGCAAAAGCAGTTCTGAGGTAAAAGTTTAATTTCTGCTCTTCGTATCTCTGAAAAATCCGATCTGGTGATGTCAAAAGAAGGTTAATGAAAGATTTAGTCACACTCACTACCATGTTAGTGTCAGTTTTGGGAGCTGTGCATTAATACACAAGATCTTCTGAGTTACCTTCTTTGAAGTTCACTGATCCATAACCAATGTCCAATTAATTTGCAGTAGCTACCTATAATGACTATTGATTGGCCTTTTCCTACCTATACAAAAATACAGTAGATAATATGACACTTTTATTTTAAACAATATTCTCCAAAGTACACATGAATATACAACACCTTTAGGAATGACACTAATAACAGGCTTAATTTAAATAGTTTGAGCAAATATTTATATTTGCTTTATTTTCATGAGAGGAGGTATTTAACACTTTAAGCATCTTATGCTGCAAAGATTTGAATCTGACTCAAAATACACGTTCACAAAAACAGAAATAGTTTTAAGTTCTAATTGTACAAATTCTTCTTTAATCAGTTTCCATGGAAGTCAGGCAATATGCAGAAGTTAAATTCGGAGAAGATTGAACAGAAAAAAGCTAATATCACTACCCTTTCAATAACAAATTGGAAATTATCTTACATACAAAACCAGAAGAGTTGTGAAAGTGTTCAAGACAACCAAAAGCCCTACTCTTGCAAATGCTTATATACAACAGGACTCTATATATTTAAGTAGTCCAACCAGCTTCAAAGGCACTACTCACGTGAGAAAAGCAAGGTGGATTAATTTAAATTGAAGTGATTTTAATCATGATTTAAACCAAAGATTTTAATCTTGCTTTGCATTTGTACTTCTCAGATATTTTCCTAAAGAAAAGTTGATTCTTATTAGTTGGTATCATTAAAACATGTTACTTGGGAATTAAATATAGCCTTTTCCATTAAATTTGGTTTTTGCTTTTTGTTAACCAAGAGGATATTGTATCTATATTCATTTAAGTAATTCTATAGTTTAATTTAAAAATATTCAGATTCTTAATTGTTACATTTTTATTAGACTTGAAAAAACAGTGAACAATACTTTTTTATTTAGTAGATTAATATTTTTACTTGTCAAGTTCTATTTGGATGGAAATTCAAATTAAATTAAAAAATACACAAAAACATTTTTAAATGTTTAGGGAAATGTGGTGGATACATAAAAACAAAGGTTTCACAGAAAGTTTATCAAAATAGTTTTTTTAAAACAAACTGATTTATTAAACATAGGAAGTCTTAGCTGTAGTTAGTGAGTTGAACTGATTGTTTCTGGTCACCCTGTTCTTCGAGATTTTAGAACTAGTAGATCTCATCCTCTCACACCTTGTTTTATTCACAAATTGGAAGGGGAAAACAAGCTTTCCTGCTTTTTCATAACCCCCAACTGGTTTCTCATCTCTGAATGAACTACTATCATTGAACTAAACTAGCTGAATAAACTGAAATGAAGAAAATATTCTCTCTCCATTTGCAGAAGAGGCTACTGTCAAAAGCTGATTTACATTTTAAACACAAGTTTGTTAGCCAATGGAGTTTAGCCAGTGACTTCCACCAGTTCAATGGTTTGACTTTCTTTACAGCTTGGTAGCAAACACATAGTGCTTTATTTATTTTTTAAAATAATTTAAATGATTTTGATAGATAATAATGACTTTAGGCTTTCGCATAGGCTTTCATAATTATAAACAAGGGTTTTTTTTAATTGTATTTAAAGAAAAAAATCTAGATTTAATTTTAAAAAAAATCAGATTTAAAAAATTTTTTTTAAATCCACTGTGGAGAGAAGTACTCAGGCACATAAGTGTTTGCAAGAGCAAGGTCTTAATGTTTAAAAGTCAGACAACTCAAAATAACTGTTGGTACACTGTACCCTTGAAGGACTTTGGTTAGAGGAGGACCTGTTCTACAAGGATGGATTGGCAATTAAGATCTCAAATTACTTTTAGCTTATGAGCTTTTGGGGGGTGGATTATGTCTACATATATATTTGTACAGCACCTTTGCACAATGGGTCCTCTGCACGCTAGTGTGATACATATATTAGGGTTTTTTAAAACTGCGTTCCTATTCAGTAATTCCAGGTATGGAAATGCCTCTGACTTAACTGCATATTGGTGGCAAGAATTTCCAAAAGGCACCTGACAGTGAAAAATCTGTAGCCATAGTTACAGACTGTTGGGCACAAACTTTCATAAAAGTTGCATAGCCCTGTTTATTTTTTTCTGAGATGCATACCCTGTATTTAATCCCACCTCATATTGCTCTGATCTTGTAGGAAAGCCTCTGAACTTTATGAGCCTTATTACACAGTGCCACTATTTCACGGTGCAGTGGTCTTAACAGTTTTAAAATGCAACAAACAAGTATTCAACAAATACATTCATGGTATTTCTCCTAAATCTGAGAAGTGCAGAATTGCTAAATACTGTTTTGTTGCCGGTTCTAGAAGTGAGAAAATTGTACCTCAAACAAATTATTTCTCACCTTAAAAACTATTTATCACTTAAATAAAAAAATACTTAAATCATAAAATTTTCTAAATCTTCCCATATAGTAAGTACCCAATTGCTCAGTCAAAATGCACTTCAAGAAATGTTCATTTTTATTAACTCCACAGGAAACTCCCAGGACTTGGGATTTTGTTTTTCAGACTCTTGATTAAACCAGCAGGGGTTCACATGAATTCCCCCTTTTTTCAAAGTTTCACATTCAACATTCCCTCCTCAAAATCTGTAAGAAAACAAGGATCAAAATGAAAACACTTCAACATCTGCAGTGGGCTGAGGCTTTGCAGAGGAAGGGATGAATTTCCAGCTGCCAGCCTAAAGGGACTGCTGAATGAGATTAAATCCATAAATACTGTCTCATAAGGCTGGGGCAGCTTTGACCAGGACAGTTTTAGCTGCTTCATTTCATAAACTTCAGAAAGTGGTCATATCTTAGCCTAAAATGGTCTTAAAACAAGGCAATTTTATTTCAAAGAAATAACATATTATGGACATGTTCTGTTGATCCAATTCGGCAGTAGAGTAACTTATTTATGAAAAACAATTATTTAGAAGAAAGGAAAGATCTTTAAGGGAAAATAAATAGTTAAATTTGGCAACTCCTAATTTTGGATGGCACTGGTAGAATCTACTGTCAGGAAGCCCTTGAGACCAAATCAAAATCACTTCCAGGGATTGCTATGCACCCCATTTGGTACACACGAATATTATGGGTGCCATAGGTCAAGTGACAAAGAACTTGTAGTCATCAGCTGTTAGTCACATTGAGCATTCCCTTCCGTTTTACATAGGAAAGTCCTATTATGAGTGTGCAAATCCACAACCAAACCACTAAATATTGACACTCCTCCCCCCACAGGCCTAATGTGAACCTGGAATTGCAGCTCATTTGAATCAATCATTCTTCGATGTACAGGAGAGGACTACCCATGGCTTTCACCAGCCGCAGCTTCAAATCATACTCTAGCATCAGCTCCTCAAGACGAGAAACACGCTTCGGGTGTGATTAATAAAAATCAGAGAGATAAACAGTCAAGTGCAGTTTTCAGTTTCAAAAGATATTTGAAACTGACTATCCAAAAAAAAAAAAAAAAAAAAAAAAGGTTTCATTCCAAACAAAATTACCAAATGAAAAAGTAGCATTCATCCCAAAAACTGATAAACAGTTCCACGTGCATCCCCAAATTCACAACGGCCCCAAGAAGCCCACATGGCTTTTACGAAAGTTCTACAGACACAAAACACTAGAAATTTAGTATCATCAGGCTAACGTACCTGAACTCTCTTCCCTCACTATAACGCCTGGTTGATGTGGCACGCTGTGTTGCTGTCTCCAAAAGCAGCTTCTGAGTGAGCCTGCTGGACGGGGCTGAATCTCTGCTGGTTTCCTCTTCAGTGTCTTGGTCACACTTCCACTCCTCATCCTCATTAAGAGTAGGCAAATATCCAGGTAGTCCTTTACCTGTTCCAGACCCTGAGCTCTGATCACTATAAATTTTAGGACTTTCCCCACCTGTCCTTGTATATTCCAAATAAATATCTGATTTAAGGAACAAAGGATAGGTATTATCTTCTATCATGCACTGAATCTCAGTTTGGGCCTGGTCAAACATGTCAGGATCAATTTGCAGTTTCATGACACAATCTTTTATGAAGCTTTTCGTGGCTGGTTTGATTTGCTGGGACACTATCCCATTACTGTCAAGAATGTATTTTTTGTAAATAGCTTTAGCCAATTTGAGCCTCTTTTCCTCATTGGAGACGCAGGGCTCTAGCTTCCTGAAGCCACTGCAGGCAAACCAGAAGTCCAGCAAATCTGCACAGTCCTCCTGCTTGAGGAAAGTCCTGAACAGATTTATCCCATCTTGATCATCCAACAAGGAGTGCAACGACTCAGCCCATTTCAAGTAGGGTGGAGTTGGAGAAGCACTCCCCTCAGGTTCATACCCCAAATCCAGATCAGAGCGCCTCGGTGTTGCTGTGGAAGTCTCATTTTTAATCACATCACTTTTACTAGAGTAGAAGCAGTGGCTGATCGGCCTTGGATCTGTAGAAACTAGCTCCCCCTCCTCACCAGGGACTGGTGGTCTTGGAGCATCTTCGGTGAAGCTTCCCCCAAGATCCAAAGGGAAGCCTTTCCCCTGGACGTTCATTTTTATGATGCCTGCTTGGACAGGAGCAATGAAGGAACAGGCTTAGTCTCGAAACACCAGTATCAGTAGTTCCAGAATGAATGCGTTGATCCTGCTGAAACAAATGACAACAAGATTAAGAAATATTGCAGATAAGAATTCTAACAGATATGATTTTTTTTAGCATACTCCACGACTTCTAAACTTCCTATTACTGAGGTGTCTAAATTTAGAAGAAACTGATGACCAATCCTAAAAGAGGATTTATACAATTTCTTAAATAGGGGATTTACTTTAATTTTTAACGTATATATTTGTATACCAGACTTAGATCATTAAATATATAAGATCTTTACATAGCTAAACACCAGGTAAATTCACATCCCCATAATAGTTTTGGAATTTCTTTCAAGGCATGAGAAAATATTCTGAAAAAACTTCCAATTAGCATTAAAATCAAGAATATTACTTAATCAAGCATGGATAACTTTCAGTGCAATCAACCATCATTACATACTAGGAAATTCCCCTCCAATCCTTAGACATTTTGACATTGCCTTAGCACTTTTAACAGACAAGCACTTTAAGCATTAATCAGGGTAAATGAATAATATATTTTAGTGAAATTAAAATCATAATGTACGGATAATCATAATACATTTCAATCCCAGAACATTTTGCATTATTTCTCAATATCACTGTTGTAATAAATTAGCATAATGTAAAAATGGTGTGTATTGTGGAGCACTACTAAATATTTCATTATACTTCATGGAATGGAGGGTATTTATTGAAGTTTCATGTAAGCCAACAAATGTTATTTGCTGCTAGTCACATTTCTAGTCACCACCAGACAATGAGAAATAAGCAAACATAATATATTTAAAAATAAAAATTTGAATCAACATGGTGCCGCAGGTGTTTCTTTATGGAAGCAGGAGTGGAGATGTACAACCTCTGGTACCTACTTTTGTACTAAGACAATACAACTTAAATTCTTTAAAGACCCTAACAAAAGTCTTGTGTTACAAAATATTGGTGAGCTCAAAAACCTGAATGCTGTAAAGCTGCAGCTGTCTAACAAATCACTTCTTTAAATGGACTAACTCAATTGCATATGAAAATATACCAAGGAAAATAATTGACATAAAAGCCTCTCTCACAAAGCTCAGCCTATACAAATGAAGCTAAAAAAATACAGATAGAAGGTACCCTTACTATTCTTAAAGACACCCAACGGATTGTGTCATCACAAAACATAATAAAGTGGGAAACAATCTGTCAAATTGATTTTAATTCCTAGATAACTGTGTGTTTCAGCTGTATCTGTGTGATCATGACACCAAGAGAAACTGTTACTCATTGCGACTACTCCGCCAAAACTCACACACCATTCAGTTGCTAGGCTGAGGTTTGCCTTAGCACCTGTAATTTAGTATATTATTTCATACAATGCCCTATTTACAGTAGGTTTCTCATCCATCACTAGAACAATGAGGTCATGGAATTCATTTGATCTTCACAATAAAGATCCTAAAGTTCCCAGCACCTAAATAGCCTACATAATGTTTCAACCTTTTCACCGAGTTGAATCTCACACTCAGAAACTGACACACGAGCCATTTTGCTCACGGTTGCAAGAAAGGCTCCATTTCTCACTCCCGAAGGAGCCCTTAGCGTTTCGAGTCTGGAGAAAGCTTGAAGGCACCTCAGTAAAACGCCATGCCAGGTGAAATGTGGGCAAAGCCCAGGTGCATGGTGCTGAGATACATGTACACTACAGGCGAAGGCCCCCATCCCGGCACTCCGTGCTAGGACGTGCTGCCCAAGCGTGGATCGAGGCCTTGGTGCACAGACCGTAGGTTTTCATGCCAGTGTCTCTCAGAAGTGGCCGGATAATTATCGCCCCCCCACCCGGGAGCTGCCAAAGGGCTCCCGGCCGGCAAGATCCCGGTGCTCGGCGGCTCCCGCAGCCCCGGGCCAGCCTGCCCGCCTGCCTCAGCCTCCGGCGGAGCGCTGCGGGCTGCGGCAATGACAGGGGCAAGCCACGGCTCCGCCGGAGCGAGCAGGACGCGGGGCCCGGGACCCCCACGGGCCGAGCCGCCAGCCCCAACCTCCAAGGGGCGAGCGCGGACCAGTCGCCCGCCGGGGACCCCAGGACTGGAGTCCGACCCCCGCCGCGCCCCTCCCGCCAGCCGGGCCGGGGACGCCGGAGCCCAGCGCCCGCGGGGAGCTCCCGCACGCCCGGCCCGGCCCGCTCCCCTCCCGCCGCCGGCGGCCCGGAGCCGAGGGCGGCCTAGCGCCGGCTCGGAGCGGGCCCGTCCCGGCGGCCCCACAATGGGGCGGCCTCCCCGGCTCGGCCCCGCGGCCTCGGCGCAGCCAGGCTAAGGCCTGGCTCCGGCCGCTCCCGCTTGCTCACCCGCTCGGAGCAGCCGCGGCGCGGGGCCCGGCCCGGCCCATGCGGCTCAGCAACGGCGGCGGCCGGGGGCCTCAGGCGGCGGCGGCGGCCGCGGGGAAGCAACGCAAGGCGGGCGGCCCGGGGCCCCCATGGCCGCAGCCGCTCGGTCGGTCTGGCGGCGACACGGAGAGCAGCGAGCCCCGCACGGCTCAGCTTGCGCCGCGGCTCCAGCAGCCCAGCCGGGAACGACCGGCTCCGCCGCGCCCCCCGCGCCTCCGCCCGGTACTGCGGGCAGCGCGCCGCGCCGGGGAGGGAGCTCGAGCCAACCCCGAGGCCAGGACTCAGGAGAGCCCGAGCCAGCGGTCGCAGGAGGGCCGGGCTGGCCCCTCCATAGGTTGGGCGGTGCTGAGGAGAGGAGAGAAGATATCCACTCTCCCCCCGCTAGCTATAGCTTCTCCCGTGCCCCCCACGCACACTGCCGCACTGCACTCCTTTCCGTATCACACGGCAGCGAGTCAATTCGTTTCCAAATCTGGCAGCATAACACTGCAGAGGCCAGCTCAGTTTCCTGGGTCATTTTAAAAAAGAGGGCACTTTGCAAGAAGAAAGCTATATAAAACTGCTCCTTTTTGAAACGTGGTCCTGGACCGACTGACTTTTGGGGGCTTCTTCTAAGCTAAATAAACACCCTTCTCACAACATCCACACTCTGACATCATAGCCATAAGCCACTTGAAAAATTAAATACAAAGAGCTTGTCCCCTTATTCATTGTAACCTAATCAATCTCCAGTAAGAAAAGCCATCAGAACTCAGCTCCATCAGCGTCTCCCCATTTCCCATGCTCCAAGGGCAGTTACCTCTGCAGCAGCTGCAAGCTCCCTTTTTGTAATAAGGAATGGCCTCCCTCCAATTCTTTTCTCTCTCCTCCAGCACTAGGCCCACTGAGTAAGAAGGGATCAGGAAAGAAGGGAAATTGAAGGTCACTTCAGCAGAGCCCTAAATTTGTACCTTTGCTCCAACAGCAAACATCCTTTTGCTGCACCTCTCTGGTTTGCCAGAGGAAAGCCCTTGTCTACAGGGCCAAGTTAAGGCACAGGCACAAAAGGCCAATGCCTAGGGCCTTAGCTCCTGGAATCTTGTGATTACATCAGCATCTCAGTTTCCATAAACACAGAAAGTTAACTTCTAGCCCTCCTGATTGGGAAGAATAGTTTGAAAACAGGACGCAAGCGTAACTGATGTTGTGTTATCTGTCTGAGTCTGCAGAGAGGCTGATAGAATAGCTCTGAAGCGGAAGAACTGCTCCATGCAGCATGTTATCTCTGAACCCCACTGCTCTGAGGAGGTTGGCCCACCCACCTCAAATGCTGGGACAATAACAGAGGAATCTCTGCTGCCACCTCTGCTGCTCCCAAAGGGAAGGGGAACCTGCAGCTGCTTCTAGGCAGGCAGGCCCATCTCTCTGGAGGGTTCTGCGGGACCTCCTCACTGCAACTCCAAATAGGGAGACAGGGCGACAGGGGCCTCAGGTGGTGCTGTTCCTAAAGCACAGATTGCCTTTGTCCAACCCAGCCTGTCCAGGGGACCTAAGTAGAGCGACCAACTTTGCTGGATGGAAATATGGGAAAACCACATGAAAAATAAGGAGCAACGCTTTATTTTAAGGGGCATTTTAGGAAAACACCATTTCCCTTAGCATATGTATTTTTCTCTCGTGTACATTTCTACTGCCCTCAAGTATACCATGCAATTATCATAATGTCAATGTCATGTGTACAGTGGTATTTACTGGTTTCAATACATTTCAGCACATTTTAAAATAAAGGATAGGTGGTCACCCTAGAGCTGAGGAAGTCATTTGGGTTGAGACTCAACTGTTTGGCTTCACAAATAAGAGAGGAAGAGACTGGAGGTTTGGATGGAGTGGATAGTGGGAGAGATCCCTTGCCCCACAGAAGAGCCAGTTCTATGGCCCCAGTGGATAACCTGGCTCTTAATTCCATCAGCTCTAACCCCAGCCATAACTGTCTTTTCTTTTGATGGTTGTTCCTTCAAACTAAACTATCATAAAACTAAAAAAAAAAATTACTTTTGGAAATGGGTTTAGGAGCCTGGGGAATGGGGATGGACCATGGAACTAGGGTGCCAGCTACACTCTGGGACTGGGGGGCTGGATTCAGCCAGGGAGATGGGGACTAGTTAGGGGCAGGAGCCAGGGACTCATCCAAGAGCACCACTAAGCCCAGCTCTAGCACTGCCGCAACCTGTGTTCCCTTGCCTCCCTTAGGTGTGCTGCTATGAAGGCAGACAAGAAGGGAAACTGGCCTGTAAGGAGGCATGGGAGACACCAGGGCCTTGCAGGAGCTATACCAGGCCTAAAACACACAGTAATGTGAATAACTGTCACCACTGATGCCTATAGAGTGATATTAATAAGCAAAATTAGTTGTACAATCCTTTCGGGAGTACCCATCTCTCCACAAAACCACATTGACACCAAAGGTAGGGCAAGACATGCTGCATGCCTTCCCTCCATCACCACCGTGATCTGCCTTATCAAGCTGCTGCTCCCAAGTGGGTGAGAATTCCCCTTAGCACCCAGCCCCAATGTGGTACCCTGCTTAACATGCTGAATGAAGGGAAATGAAGCAACCAGTAGCTGTGATTGGCCCAGAGGGCAGGTGGGTTCTGTTCCCCTACTGAAAGGGGTGTAAGTGACTCAGCTGAAATGCTGATTTGATTGGGTGACTCAAATCCTAAGGGTGGGGGGTAGAATAGTCTGTCCTTTTTCTCATGTTTATTCTGAACAGAATAAACCCAGCCAGGAATAATACCTTGGAAAGATTCTGGCCAGAACAGTGCCAAGGAAAGGCTCACTCTTCAGAGACCTCTCTACTCTATCTGCACCCCTTCATCCACTGGGAAAGGATGTCTTATCAGTTATGAAACTGAAACCGTGGTGATTTCCAAAGTTAGTACTCCTTCACTAGGCAACAGCATTTAATGCCCTGTATTTGCTTGAAAAATATTCCAAGCCTAACATTTGTGTCAGTGGATGAAGGGATGTAGATGCTTGCCATAGGAGTCACTCTTTTCAGGTCAAACAGCAAGAAATGGTTAAAAAAACACAGTATTGTCTCTGGTTTCCCTGCTCAGATTAAATAAATTCTGCAGTCAGAGTTAATATGTGAACTCACCAAGAGGTGGCACTATAGGGACCGCAATGTGAAAAATATATGCATGATTAACTCTGAGAAAGGCATGATGGGAATCATGTCCTACCTAGATATAGACTGCTTTTTAAAAGAACTATTTGTTAAAAATATGTTACCACAATTAAATTCATAATGTTTTCAGGCTCTGGAAGACTTCTGCACCACATTCCGCAAAAGCACAGAAAGGGAGCTCTGTGTCCATCACTCATGTATGGGGGCAGGGTTGGGTGACCACCTTTTCAAAAGGCCAAAGTGGGACACATTCAGGAGCCTTGTCCATTCTTGACCCCACCATTTCCCCGCTCTTTTCCCCAAGGTCTCATCCCCCTGGTGAGGCTGGAAGCCAGAGCCAGGCAATAGTAAAAACTGCCCAGAGACACAGGGATGCTATTGGGAGCCCCAGACCCTCCACCTGCCCTGGGTGGAAGGCCAAGGTGCCTGAGAGCAGCCCCCAGGCTAGCCAGTGTCCCATCTCCCTGGGGTGTGCCATACAGGGCAGGTGGAGGCTTCATGGCTCCCCACAGTGGCCTGGGCTCCCTGGCTGGCTCTTACCATGACCCAGCTCTGGCTTCTGGCCTGGCCAAGGGGCAAGGCCTCAAAAAAAAAAAAAAAAGGAGGAGCCGGAGGTAGAGCCTCATGGTGAGGGGGGCCTAAGGCCCACCTCAGTCCTCCCCTCATCCCCCCCCCCCACACACACACACCGGGAAGAGACTGGTGCCACCCTTGAGCCATGGGCAGGTGTGGAGCAGCACTGCAGGGAATCTGGAAAAAATGCTGCCCTGAAGACTGGGACTGGGACTTGAATGCTGCATTTTGGAACTGTCCTGTGCAATTTGGGATGGCTGGTCACCCTGGGGGGGAGACGGGGGTGTCTTAGTTCAAGTCTTTGCTAGTTACCATGCACTCCTGCTAAATAAAGCTTTTCCTGTTTAAAATGTGTCCTGTTCTACCTCAGCAAACCAGCGGTCTGAGCATGTTCCAGTGTTGCCAACCCCAAAAGTTCAAAAATCATGTCACAGCTCCCCCAAAATCAAGAGTGGCTAAGAAACACAGCTTTTACGTGTACGGTCTGTTTTCTGATTTCTGAACTCCCAAGAGGAATCACCCCTTTGTGTGTATGCACACGTGTGTGCCGGTGACTGCACATGTGTATGTATGCATATGCATAAGTGTGTATGCAGGTGCATAAATGAGCTTGTGGGTGTTCAGGCACATTTCAGGAAATGTAAACTGAAATATACAAAAAACACACATGGCAGGCTCCTCTTCTGTCACCTTTCACTGGAAGGAACGGTCCTTCTTGAGCAGGTACCCTACACCTTTCCCTGCTCCTTTCCAGGGACTTTCAGAAGCTTTTTCCCCTGAGTACTGCCCCCCACCTTGCTCTTTCCCCACAGATGCTTCCCCTTCTCCAGCTTGCTCCCCACCAGACCACTGCCCTACCCAATTCTGACCCCCATCCTAAGCCTTGTAGCTATTGCCTTTCCCATCAATGGGCTCAGTTCCCTACCCTCCACTCTGGTCCCTGCCCAGCTCCCTCCCAGGACAGTGCCCCTGTTTCCTCGCCTGCCTCCCTTTTTAGGATGTAGAGGGATGAGAGCATAGAAATGCAATGTTTAGGACAACTGCCTGTACACCATTTAATGCAAATTACATAATTAGCAAATTACATAATTGTTCCATGTAACAATGCAATTATCAATCCCAGGCAAAAAAATTTAAAATCTGATATGGGATTAAATGTATAAAGAATTAGAGGATAGGAATATAATTAATGCCAGTCAGCATGGCTTTATGGGAAGTCTAACACCTCTGATTTAATTCTTTGATGAGATATTACAGGTTTGGTCGATAAAGGTAACTGCATCAATATAAACAATTTAGGGCTTGCCTACACTTACCTCGGAGATTCGGCGGCAGTCAACCGGAGTTACGCAAGCTATGCAAAAAACTTGCGTAACTCCCGTCGATTCTCTGCTTCTGTTCTGCGCGCCATCTTCACTGCACTGCCCCAACGGGAACCATGTTCCTGTCGATGCAGCACTACACCACTTGAGAAGGTGGTCTTAATATGTCGATTTCTGGATCAACTGAGCGGGTCTTCACTGACCACTTAGTCGATCCAGAGAAGTTGATAGCCTTAGACATAGCCTTAGACTTCTATAAGGCATTTGACTTAGTACCACATGACATTCTGATTAAAAATATATACAATATCAGTAAGCACATGTTAAAGTGATTAAGAACTGGCGGCTAACTGACAGAGCTCAAAAACAGTTGTGAAAGGGGAATCATCATGAAATGTGGGTGTTGATGAGCGGTTTGACAGGGGTGTCTGTCCTGATGCTAGACCTGATGCTATTCCACATTTTCATCTGTGATCTGGAAATAAATATGAAATCACTGCTAATAAAATATGCAGATGACACAAAGATGGGTGGAGTGGAAAATAATTATGAGGATCTGGAGCGATCTGAATCACATTTTTAAATGTAGTTGAAAATTTGCAGAGGGCTGGAGAAAATATCTTGCAGTGAGAGACTTACAATTTGTTGAGCTTGTCAACAAGAAGATTGAAAGGGGACTTGATTAAAGTGTATAAGTACCTTTGTGGGGAGATGGGATAGGGTGTGTACACCACAAAGGCCCTGAAGGGGTTAATGTGGGCCTGAGAGGCCGATTAACATACCTGGCAGCACCTGCAAGACAGAAAGCCAGACTTAATCAATAATGAAGCCCTGGGGTGATTATAAAGCCTGGAAATTTGCAGCATAAGGGGGCTGGGGTATTTTCTGATCTCCAAGTGATGTCACTTTGGAAACTGAAGAAGAGCCTATTATAGTGAGAGAATGGGTACAAAGGAGGGGAGAGAAAAGAGCAGAAGCAGATGACAATATTGGCAAAAAAACAAAGCTGAGAAAGGAAATAAACCAAAATGTTATAACCGTCAGATCTCTAGCCAAAGAAATAAAATAAGGTGATGTTAATCCTGTGAAAGTAGCTGACTGGATTTTTTTTTAAAGCAGAATACAGTAAAACCAGGAGGTTGCAACATGGGAATCCTTTAGTTGAATGTAAAAGCAAAGACCAGAATGATAAACTGCTACCAAAGTATTTGACTGAAACATGGGGGTACTATATGGAGTGCCATTAGAACTGCCCAAAGATGAGAGAACAAAAACCATAGGAGGTGATAAAGGGTTAGTAAATCAGTGACTAATTAGAAAGTGGGGAAGACAAAGCAAGCCATCAACAATAGTGCTGCTTACATTTAAAGGGAGGGACTTCGTCTGAGAAAATTACACTATCTTTAGACCTAAGCCATATATTGCCTCCTCCCTTCTGGTGTTGTAAGTGCCAGTGGTATGGGCACATAAGCAGCCATTTGTAAAGGGAAAACAAGATGTGGTAAATGTGGGGGAGAGCATTTCTGTGAAAATTTGATAGAAAGGGATAGAGATCAAACGTAGTAACTGCAGTGGTAATCATATAGAGGGTGTATTGCGGCAAGGCAAGCTAAAAAGATACAGAAGATAAAAAATTGTTAACATATATTATGTGGAAGCTGTAAGGAAACTCTAAGTGTCAGGTGGAGAAGGAAAAGAAAAATCAGCACAGAAAAAAGAGGAACCGTGGACAAAGCCTCACTATAAAAATACGATAAACACTGCAAAAGATGATCTGATAGTAGTAAAAAAAAAAAGAAAGATTTACTGATAGAAAAGTTTTATGATAGAAGTGATAAATTGCATATCACAAACAGGAGGGGAAAGTCAACAAAACGTGAAAATTATAGCAAGGACAGCTGAAAATACTTGTATGTTAGCAATCTGTCAAAGGACTGTATTCATGTGATACTGAGTGAAGTTAATGGCAAAATATGACTAGTATGAGAATCGCAATCTTTTGTTGGAGTGTTCACAGTTTGATAGCACATGGTCAAGAACTATATTCTGGAAATGAAAACTAAACCAAATGTCATATGTAATCAGGAAACATGGCTGGTTGAAAAACATGCTTTTCAAATTCGAGGATGTTATCTTTAGGCAAGACCAAAAACTAGGAAGAGGAGGAGGTGGCATTTGTACTTTCACAGGGGAAAGATTAAACTACATAGCAGTAAAGAATGAAGTAGTAAGCCCTATGTCAGTGATAAAAGCAGATTTTTTCTGTGCATCCTCCTCCAGAGGGATTTGCCAGTAACCTTGTGTTAAATCAAAAGTATTGAGATATTTGGCTTTGCTCAGTATATCCAGCATATCATCAATTCTAGGCATAGGGTACACATCTGGTACTGTAACAGCAATAAGTTTTATATAGTCAACACAAAACTTTGTACAGTGTTGTCTTTTTTAGGAACCAAGACCACAAGTGATGCCCAGGAGCTCTCAGACTCCTTAATCACTCCCAGGTCCAATATATTGTGCATCTCTGTACAAAATTGCTGTTGCACCTTACCAATGGCTCTGGAAGGCCTGGAAGGGTGGGTCATTGTATCCCTTTTGTAAGGATTTTATGAGTTAGCATGTATATCTTTCCTGGCTTATTGGAAAACACCTCACTGCATCCTTGCGGCACTGATAATACCTCTCCCCTTTCAACTGGTGTTAACTCACTGCAGATCTCAATGCTTTCCAGGGTTGAAATACCTTGGCACTCAGCCATCAATCGATGAGGTGGTTTCCCCTTCCAGACAAGAGATCATGTTCACAATGGCCTCCCTGTCATGGTAGGCTTTAAGCTGGTTTACATGTACCAGCTGTGGGACAGCATCTTCATGGGGCTCCTTAACCAGATATGTGTCCTCATTTGCTATTTCTATTACCGCAAAGGGTCCCTCCCAAGAGTTTTGTATCTTATACTTTTTCCCAGGGCTTAATACCATTACCAAATCTCCTATCTCAAAAGTGTGCTTACAAGTATTTTTGTCACAGCACACCTTTTGTCTGGACTGACTGTCTTGGAGATTGGTTTGAACAGTTCCCAACATGTCTTTTAACTCTTTTTTGAACCTCTGTACATATTCAGTCTTCTTTTACCTCATTGTTCCCCTCCCATAAACCTTTAATGAGATCAAGGGGTCCCCTTACTTTTCTCCCATATAAAAGATCAAATGGGGAAAACCTTGTGGATTCTTGAGGTGTCTCCCTGTAAGCGTACAACAGAAATGGCAGTAACTCATCCCAATTTTGGCCCCTTTTCTTAGTGTACATTATCAGCATGGATTTTAGGGTCCCATTGAATCTTTCCATTAAACCACTGGTCTGTGGGTGATATGGGGCAGTTTTAAGTTGTTTCACTCCACACAACTTCCATAGCTCATCAAATAGCTGTGACCCCTGATCACATAACATTTCTTTAGGGAAACCCACTCTTCTGAATATAGTGAGAAGGGCTCTTGCCACAGTCTCGGCTTCAATATTAGACAGGGCAACAATCTCAGGATACCTAGTGGCAAAATCCACCACCACTAAGATATATTTGTTCCCTCTCCAGGTGGGACATTGCATAGGGCCTACAATGTCCATCGCTTCCCTTAGGAATGCCTCTTGTATCACAGGCAAGGGGTGCAGGGGAGCTTTCTGGGATCCTACAGGCCTTTTTCTCTCTAGACATACTTGTAATAATATCTTACATCATTCTATATTCCTGGCCAGTAGAAATTCCTCTTTAGCCTGTCTTAAGTTCTCTGTACCTCCAAGTGACCAGCAAAAGGACCATCATGTGCTAACAGCATTAATTCCCTACGGTGCTGACTGGGTACAACAAACTGCTTATAGGGCTGCCCAGGGCCTTTGTTCTTTCCCACAGGAGCCTCTCCATACAACTTCTCACCTTCTTCAAAAAAACTTCTCCCCATTTTCCTTTCCTGGAATTCCCTCCAGAACACATTTCCTTATGCTCTCTAGAGTGGAGTCTGTGTTTTGCTCAGCTGAAAAACTCTGACAGCTAACAACAGGACAGCATCCTCAATTACAAATAATACTTCCCTAGCCCCTGGCCCAAGGGTATGCTGTCTTTCTCTGGTGTGGAGCTTGTCCCAGCCCCTCCCCTATCTGAAAGCAGGCTGCTACTTTCTGCTGCAGAGGAATCAGAGATTTTCTCCATTCCCCATAGCAGTTCTGGGGACTTCACTCCAAGGATCCAACACAATATTCCTTCTTTCTGCAGGAAAAGTCCACTAAGAGACTTAGCCTTGTGGAAAAAAAATCATTCCCAACTAACACGCTGGCCAGGATGCCTGTCATTACCCCCACAATCAAAACATTTTCCAAATCTTCCCATGGCACATTAATTCTAGCTAGTGGCATAGGGAATCTGGTTCCACCCAACCCCACAACCTCTGCCATTTGGCCAAGTAATATGCTGGGATCCAGGACTCTGCTTGATCAGAGAAAGCTATGCTCCTCCTGTGTCCTTCCACCCCAGATATACTCTATCACTAACTTTGATAACCTTAATGTTTTCCATGTCTGACTACCGGGGCCAGTCCACACGAAACTCACTAGGTAAGTCATGGGTGTTCCTGCCTGAGGCATCTCTTGGGCTCCTGTGCTGAGGGCAGCCATACTAACGTGCTATAGGGGGCCTACTTTCCTTCAGCTTGGAGCAGCTATTCAGGTGCGCAGTGGAGTTACAGTGGTAGCATCATCTGGGCTCTTCTGTTTTTACTGGAGATTTGGGATGGGGGCTGCTACTAGGGGAGTGACCTCAGGGAGACAAGTGCTTGATCTCCCAGCCATCCTCCTTTTTCCCAGGGGTAAAATGGGAACTCTGCTTCCTACCAGATTTAAACCCCCTTTCTGTGGTTTACTCTCAATAGATACCTGGGTCTGCTCAAAGGCATCAGTTAGAGAGGCCATCTCATCCACAGTTTTCACATTTTTGTCCCATTGATACTGTTTCACATCATCTTTACATATGCTTAGGAAATGCTCCTGAGCAACAAGGTCAAACATTTCTTCAAAAATTGCAACCCCTTTTCCCCTCACCCATTTTATCATCAAATCTTTCATCTTGTTTCCTGTGACACTCTGTCTGAAAGCAACAACCCAGAACCCTGTATTCACCACTGTCATATAATTATATGTTCTGTACAAAATATGCCTCATGAGGTATCATTTTAAAAGACTTGATCTGATAAATATTAATAGGCTGGTGCGTTGTATGTACTATCACTGTATGTGCAGTTATGTAATATTGTTGTATATGCTACTAGAACATGTTGTGAGGTGGGAAACTCCCACAAACAGCCTTTCAGGCACAACAGTGAAGTGTCCAGACAGCCTTAATGGCTTGCTATTATCCCAAAGAGGGTATACAGTGGCAGCTTCACAGAGGGAAGCATATAGACAATGAATACTCCTTGACCAATGAGGGTGGCAACCCCAGGTCATGAGACTATAAAAGAAGGGGAGTGACATCATCACTTGGCTTCACTCCCCCACAACTCAACACCTGAAGGAATGTCTGGAAGACAAAAGGACTTTAAAGGGGAGAAGGGAGTCCCAGGCAGTCTCCATTCCCCGCCTGCATTTAAGAAACTGCTTGTACCAGCTAACCAGGGTGAGACATTGCTAATGCCAAACCTGTTCAGTAATATAGAATTTACTCTTCAAACTTGTCTTTATTTCTTTGGTAACTATTTCTGGTCTCTTTACACTTACCACTTATAATCACTTAAAATCTATTCTTCTGTAGTTAATAAATCTGTTTTATAATTTTACCTGAAACAGTGTATCTTAAATTGAAGTGTTTAGAATATCATAGCTCAGTTAACAAAAGCTGGTGTATGCCTTCCCTGCGTTGAGGGGGGAAATGGACTAATTAATAAGCTTGAACAGCACAGATCTCTGTTCACTGCAAGACGGTGGGAGAGCTAGACTGAACTGGCTAATGACTGCATCCATGTTTGGTCAGGGAAGGCATTCCTGGTAACTCAGTTGGTGTGTGGCTCCACCTGCTGTCATGTTGGGTGATAACAGGGTGTGGAGGGGCTGGCTGTTCATCACCAGCAGAGCATGGTGGGGAGCCCACCTCATGCCGGATAGTTAAGAGTGGCCAGCGATTTCATGGCTTCCAGGATGCACCCCACGGGTTGCACTCCATGACAACACCTGAGCAACAGGATCAAATGTTTCTTCAAAGCTTGCAACCCCTTTTCATCTATTTTCCCATCAAATCTTTCATCTTGTTCACATATTCCCCATTACTCAGACTAGCACCCCTCTTAAGATTCCTAAATGTCACTCTATATGTTTCAGGGGTAATTTGAAATAATTTCAAAACTGTGTCTTTGAATTTACAATAATCTAATGCATCCTGAGTTGGCATTTCATTGAATATATTCACAGCTTCACCAGTTAACTTTGCAACCAAAGTAGGGATTCTCGTCATCAGGAATCTCATGAATCGCACACAGACTCTCAACGGTAGTGAAATATTCTGCCACATCATCTGTCCTGTTGTATGCAAGACACAATTGTTCCCATTTGTGGATTTTTGGAGAGGTGGGAATCAGTGGTGTGGGAGAGTTTCGGTTCTTCTTTTCTATCAAGTCCAATTGGTGTCACAGCTCTGTTTCCCTCTCCTCCATGACTAATTTCTGGGCTTCAGCTTCCTTGGCTTTCAGCTCTAGAGTTCGCTGATGCTCTCTTTTTCTGCCACCTGCAACATGAACAGCTCCAATTTTGCAGTTGCATCACTCTCGCCCATCTTTCTGCTTTTCTGTCCCTATTTCTCTTTCCCAAAATAAGCAACCAGAAAATAACAAACAAGTGACCTTCTCTTTGACTGTTCTCAGCCACCACACTTAAAGTCTCACTTAAAATCTCTACCCCAGTGAATAAAATGCAAATCTCACTCAGAACAAGAAGCTGTGCATTTCACCCAACTCGCTGCACCACTATGATGGCATCCTAAGGGTGCAAGCTGGACTATGGGACTGCTGAGGCCTCTGTCCCAGCATCCTGGACTGCCTCTCACACTGTGGCAAGCTACAAACCTCTGGCAGGCACTGAACTCACATAGCCATCCCCAGGAAGGGACCCGCCCAACTGAGGTACATGAATGATCTCCAGCCATTCATGAACCAGCAACAGAGAGGCTCCAGGCAATTCCCCCCAGCTCCCCAATCTTGCAGCCCAGACCTGTACTGTCTTGCACTGGTCAGAAGCTTGACCAGTGTAAGTTCATTAAGTTCACCACTCCCTCAACATGGAGTAGACACACACTGGCCTTTGTAAAATGAGCTGAGATTTCCCAAGCACTTCAACCAAAACACACTGGTTTTAGGGACAATATAAAACAGGTTTATTAACTACAGAAAGATTGATTTTAAGTGATTACAAGTAACAAGTGTAGAGATCAAAGTTGGTTACTTAAGAAATAAAAATAAATTTGCAGGCTACGTTCTACAAACTAAGCAGGATTTGAATCAAGCAGTGTAAGGCCTGGGGGGGCGCAAATGCAGGCTTGGCACCCTGGTGCCGGAGACCCTCCCTATGCCACTGGCTGGGGGCATGGAGAAGGCACAAGCTCCTGGCTCTCTTCTTTCTCCTTGACCTTGCTGCTCTCCCCTCCCCAGGGCAGTGCTATGTGTGGCCATACAGGTAGCTGCTGGCTCTGCTCTGCTGCCTCCATGGGCATGTCCCCACCTAGGCAGCTTGCTGCTGGGGGGCAGCAGTTTCAGGAGCCAGCCCTGCAGCATCCTCTGCTGACAGCAGCCAGAACTGCAGGCCAACGCCAACAGCATCTAGTGACTAGACCAGAACTGCAGTGTCCTCTAGGAACCCTGAGCTACCAGGAGCTGCTCTTGAGATCGCCAGAGGTCAAGGAGGTGTCGCCCTATTGTGAGACTCGTGAGATATGCCAGTGGTGAGGTGGAGCTGCTGACATTCACTCAAGAGTAACTTGCTGCAGTTTTCCACCCACCCTTCGTCTTGCAGAGCCAGAATAGTGCAGAGGGAGGGTGCTGGCGCTCATCCACCATGAGAATGGCTTGGTGAGGCTCAGGAAGTGATGCCTGCAGACAGTATGAGTGGTGCGTGGGGTGGCAGAGCTCATGTTCATAGCTGCCAGCTCCTTACAGCTGAAAAGGTGACATTTTCCATTGGTGCCAAGACAGCACTAATTCCCCCACCCCACGGCTCCTCCAGGCAGTGAGATCAGGTATAGATAGAGGCAGGATCTTATTGCTTGCACCCCAGAGAAGCTGGAGGGAGCCAGGGAGTGTGAGGCTGTATGAGTGCATAAGGCGTTTCGTTCATATTTACCATCAAATGTTCTGCCACTCAGGTTCCTTTAGGGGGCCTTGGCCCAGGTGTGCTTTGTGTTCCTAGTCTCCCTGCAACTGCATGCCACTCCCCACACCCCCACATTAGCTCATACAAATGGCACCCGGCCTCCCCTGCTTTGATAAGGAGCCCTGTCTGTGATGTGGCTAGAGAACACAGTGCTTCCCATCTGATCACACACTCACTCTAGGCTGAATCCTCTCCAAAGCCAGGAGCTGCGGTGTGCTGAAACGCACACTTGCAATGCTTTCTTTGCACCAAAATGCTTGCCAAAGCATTTGTGGCTGCAGTTTCTTTTTCAGCTAAACCAGCCATATTTTGCTGGGTTTCTGAAAAGCCAACACAGCTCACCTCCCCCACGAAGCTTTTCCAGCTGCAAACACACCTGCTGACAACATGTTTCTTGGCAAAAAGCAGTATGCCCCTTTCTGTGTGTGCAGTAAAGGAGATGAAAGGACCAGAGGAATCAATCATTTTCAAACCGCCGAAAGGCCAGCAGAGATTTCTTACTACTGTGTTGCTTCCCTTTCTAATGCTTAAACATTGCAAGCAAAAGGTTTCCTCATTCCAGGGCATCGGCCTTGCACATTGGGGTCTGCAGTCTCCTGGGGCCATTTGCTGTATCACTGATCTTAGTACTGGGCACTATCCTCTGGCAGAACTACACCTGAGGCCTAACTTAACAATCCCTTCCTTTAGAACCCTCTCCCAGCGATGGACTCCCACATCTGTCAGGCAAAAGCAACCTCTCCTAATGCAAGCACAAAGGCCTGGACACCCTGACCACAGCAAAGGTATACAAGAAGGAAACCCTACAGCTTGTCTCGAGGTTTCTCTTCTGAAAGCAAATAGAGATGTTCAGAGGGGAAGTTATGAACTCCAGCCAGTTTGGGGTCTTTGATACATGTCAGCACCAGGCAATATCCGACCCTAAACAGGCAAGCAAGATTAAAGTCACACAGCCTTCTCTTTCCACATTGGAGGGCAAATCAAAACAGAGTCAAGCCAAACACTTCACTGGAGACCTTCTTTGCCTCATCCTCTTTCAACTTCAAGTACTATAATCCAGATCAGAGGGAAAGAATAAAGCTAAAGTCTTACTGGCTCTTGCTGGAGGAAGCAGCCTTTTACAAATCAACACATCTGAGGAGAGAGACTGGTTCTCATGTTACTTTGGGGGTGTCACACTTCTTCAAGTTGACTAAGTAGATCTGTCAAATAAAAATAACCTATTGTAAAAACCAGAACCTTCCCTCCCTGTCTCACTGATAACTCCTGAGAGGATTCAAACTGAAAGAACTTACAAAACCTCATTTACTGTTCACTCAAAAAACTGTTTGTTTGCTTTTACCTTTGAAAGGCGTAGACCAGCGGCTCTCAAACTTTCCAGTGTACCGCCCCTTTCAGGAGTCTGATTTGTCTTGCGTAACACTGTTTCACCTCACTTAAAAACTATGTGCTTACAAAATCAGGCATAAAAATACAAAAGTGTCACAGCACATTATCGCTGAAAAATTGCTCACTTTCTCATTTTTACCATATAATTATAAAATAAATCAACTGAAATATAAATATTGTACTTACATTTCAGTGCATAGTATATAAAGCAGTATAAACAAGTCATATGAAATTTTAGTTTGTACTGACTTTGCTGGTGCTTTTTATGTAGCCTGTTGTAAAACTAGGCAAATATCTAGATGAGTTAATGTACGCCCTGGAAGACATCTGAGTACCCCCAGGGGTACTATCCCTGATTGAGAACCACTGGCATAGACAATTATATTAAACTAGCCAGTTTCCCTTTTTGTTTTTAGTCAGTTTCTCAATCCAGATCAAAATCAGTTTTGTTATATGGCAGGGGGCTACTTACAGAAAAAACAAAAGCAAACCAAACCCAAACCATGTGCAGATAAATCTTTAAAACAAAGCATTTTCTGAAAACTCTGCTTTGAAACAAAACCTAAACCAAAACCTCCATTCTAAAATAAATGGACTGTGCCTTGATATTATATTATTTTCTCCTTGAAGCTTTCAATTAAAATCATGGTCTCCTAAATGTATATTACAGCACCTCTCACTAGTTCACCTGAATGGCATGGAGATCCATTGTAAATTACTGAATTTTGCAAGTTAGCAAATAAGCTTCTGCTCCTTCAAACACTTAGTATGTGTGTAACTTTATTCATGTGAATTAGCCCACTGAGTTAAATGCAGCTACTCATGTGAGGAAAGTTAAGCATGTTGTTTAGTGTTTGCAGGATTAGGGTGTAAGTGACAAAACACCACAAGAGAAGGGACAGTGCATCACAGAATGTGCGTTCTTCAGTTATTTATACACCTGCAGTTTGTTTGAATTATGTATCCCATTAGTCATTACACCAACAGTAAACACCAGGGAATAGTTGGGTTTTAAAAATGACGACATCTTCATGATTAATATGAGACCTCACTTCAGCACTTGGGGAAGGAGTGGAAAGAGGCCACCAACAGTGTGGGTGAATTATAGGGTAGGTCTATACTGCAATCAGCGGGGCGACTGCAGCATGTGTACCTTTGATCTAACTTGCTCCAACAACAATAGCCGTGAAGCCACAGCAGCGCAGGCCGTACAAACCTGCCTGGAACCCTGGGTTTACACTCAAGCAGTTTGTGCATGCTGCCCAGGCTTCACTCCAGCTGAGTATGTCTACAGCCTAAGTATGTCTACAGCCGCTGCAGTCCCACCTCTTAGTGTGGTGGCCTATACAGACATACCCTGAGTGTGAGCGATTCTGGTTTAAGACTAACTGAGGGTTGAATCCAACCTAACCAAAGGCTCTACCAAACCCAAGTGCCTCCCCTTCTATATGCTAAGGCAACAGAAGTGACTATACATTTTCTGCCTAATCCTCATGCACTTTAATTTCTGCCTTTGGGGTGAAATTCGCTCCTATGAGCCACTCAAGGCCCACTTAAACCCTAAAACTAAGCCTTAAGTGGTGTGTGGACATTGTGCTGGCCCTCTGCACAGCAGTCAGTTTCACCTCCAGTGACTATTAATGATTAGTCAACATGTGTTTCACATCACTATTTTAGTGTAACTTGTTTTAAGATTGCATCCAGGTGTCCTGACACTGTGCATACAGTAAATACATGCAAAGCCTGTGAGTGGAGGGAGATTATTGTGGCTATGTTATAAAATTGTAGGTGACCATCTGTCTGAGTTTGAAAAAGAATTTTCTTGGAGAGGTTTGCATCCCTTCCAGGTCTGCTGTCCAGACACTCTAGCCTCACTCATGACACACAGACTCCAGAGAAGCAAATGAAGCTTCAGTGCTGAAATATACCGCAAATGAATTTTGATGTGTATATGTGATTGTAATGCTAGCAATTTAGACTGTGCTGTGTAGTTACACAAACCATCCAATCATGGAAGACGAATAATACCAGCTTTCTCTGGATCCAAACTTCATGGGTTCATGGACCTCTCCTCAGAACAAGTCCAGGACTGGGGATCCTGTCTTAATTGCTCACTGGGTGAGGATTAATGAAATGTGGGTTAATGAGATATTGCTCTAGGATTAGATTGATAGTGGTATATAAAATCAGGTTTATGGCAGAAATGGCTATTTACTCTTAATTACAGAGAAGCTACAGTTAACTGTACAGATGTAGTTACCGTGACATTGAAGGATCAGGCTTTCATTCTGATGTGCATCTCGGCTTCACTAGATGGTGCTGTGGAGTAGTTTTGTTTAGATGCAACCTTTGGTAATAGTTTAAGGGAACTTGCAGGTCAAATTTGGTCCCAAATGTAGGTGTTATAATGTTAAAAAAAAACAACAACAAAAAACCCAACCCTGTAAGACAGCTAGCAGTACTTTCATGCTATTTTAAAGAAGTCTAATTGTAACAGCTATTTTAAACAAACATTGCCTGGCCCTGTCTGCAACCCTAGTATTGTTGCACTGTGCTAGCTCATAAGAATGTGAAGTTGATTAGAAACTGACTAAAAACGTGAAACTGACATGTCAGTTTTCATTTTCCAAGCCTAAAGAAATGCAAAGAGTTGCAGACAAATAGGAAAAATAAATTACATTAAAAAGAAAATCTGTAATGATCTAAAGTGTCAGTAAAGCAAGGAAATTACTTGCGTTTCAGCCTGATTTGTTCTACAAGACTTTAAGGTCAGAAGGGACCATTTTGATCAGCTGGTCTGATCTCCTGCACTTTGCAGGCCACAGAACTTCACCCACCCACTCCTGTAATAGACCCCTAACCTAAGGTTGAGTTATTGAAGTCCTCAAATAATGATTTAAAGACTTCAAGGTACAGAGAATCCACCAGCAAGTGACCCACGCCCCATGCTGCAGAGGAAGGTGAGAAACAAGAGTTTCCTGTGGGTGTGAATCGTTTAACTCTGTCTGCATTGCAGTGTGTGCGTGTTCTCCTCAACCGGAGAACTCAAAGATGGACAGGAAGGGACTGTTTAACAGCCACCTGCTTGGGGCTCCCTCACTGGGGTTGATTTATAAAGCATGCAGGGATCTAGAGAACATGGGGCTCTGTGCACAGGGGCTGTGAGAGCCCTAAGGAATGGAGAGGACTTTTCTTAAGAAATTGGGAATTGAAGAATCAGGCTGCGCTGTGCACTGATTTGGCTTCAGGAAATCAAGGATCTTGTCCCAGTCAGTGGAAAGTCTCAGTGATGGCAGTGGGAACAGGTTTGAGCCCTATGGACAAGGCCAATATCAGGCCTTCCGCTGCCATCCCCGAGATTTTTCCATTGACTGCAAATGGATCAAGCCCTATGGGCATAATTGTGGCCTCCCTTACATTGATGTCAGACAGAAGGAAGTCTACGGCAGTCCATGGGATTACATTGGTGTAAAACCAGGCCTGGGTGCTGGATCAGGCCTACTGGAGCTGCCTCCTAACCAGAAATGCCAACTTCACCAGAGCCAAATGTGGTGCATTGTGCTAGGGTAGAATGGCTTGCATCCCAGGCTTTTGCACTGCCAGTTTGGGGTTGGTTTTGACCTACAGGGCACTAAGGGTATGTCAACTCGGCAGGTAGACACCCATGGCTGGCCCAGGCCAGCTGATTGCAGTTCATGGGGCTCAGGTTAAGGGGTTGTTTAATTAAAGTGTAGTTGCTTGGGCTGCATAATAACCTACAATAACAAATGTTGATGGGGAAAGGGATGAAAGGGAGAGAGAGACTGAATTAGTCCAAGCCAAAAGGCCTCCTGATACAACTCAAGGAGTGTGTTAAGATCATGCCTGGTAAACAAGAAAAGTGAGGAACCAGAAATCAGTGAACCAAAAGTGGTGGTCAGAAATTAGGCCAAATTGGTAGACAAAATAATGAGGGGATGGGCTATTCTGCCCACCATTCCCTTTGTGGTCCTCTGGGGAGAAACACTGGCTACTCGAGTGAGCTTCACCATCATGGCTACCACCCCCACCTTCTCCTGGGACCCTGACCCTTCATCATACTAGTCCTCAGAGCTGTCCTGACCAGCACAGGCCAGAGAGAGGACCCAGATGACATCACCACCTCTATCAGCTCTGCTGAATCCCAACCACCACCTGGGCTGACACGGTTTAATGTGGGACAGTGACTGGTTTATGTTAACAGCCCTGACTCCTACATTCCATCTAAATAAATACAATAGTCCCACAATGATCAATTCTCTCCCTGATCCTATTCAACATCTACATGCAGCTCCTCGGTGAACTGGTCAGATGATGCGGACTGAAGTGCCAGCAATATGCGCGTGACGCACAGCTCTACCTCTCCTTCGCCACATACGATCACGCCACTACTGCCAAGATGGCCCTGAGCTTGGATGAGATCAGCTCCTAGATGAAGAGCAGCTGGCTGATGTGGCACCTGAGCAGGATAGAGGTGATACTAGTGGGCAGCAGAAGGCACTTGGAAGAGTTCACAGTTATGGTGCACAGTCATGGAGGGATATACTCACGACTGGTCAATTCGGTGTGTCGCTCAGGAGTCTTCTGGCATTCGCTATTGATTAACAAAGGATCTGGGCATGATACTTGATGCTAAGTCCCGACACTAAGCTCTCACATAGCAGCATCCACTAGGAGACTCTATCCCTTGCTGGCGGACAAAGACCTGGCCTCAGTTATTCACCGTTATCACCTCTTGGCTGGATTGCAGCAATGCCATAGACCTGCCCCTGAAACCTTTAGGGCTTAGGAAATGCCAGCTAGCACAGAACACTGCAGCACATCTCCCCAGCAACACAGGCTGCCACAGCCTCATCACACCTGTCCTTCACTCCCTAGACTGCTTCCTGTAGCAAATCCCATCCTTAGCTTCAAGGCACTCCATGGCCTGCACAGTGTATCTAAAAGAGCCTAAAGCCCTGGGACAAAGACCAGGGTCGACTTGCTCCACTTTTCTGGCACAATGGAAATCTGCCCAATAAGAGAAAGCTCGTCTGGGTGAGAGACCGAACTTCCTTGGACAACAGGCAGAGACAGTGCAATGAGCTCCCAGTCCCCACAGAAATAAAGGACCATCACAAACCTCACCACTTTCCGCTGCAAGTCCAAGAAGCATTTCTTTGACCTGCCTTCTCTAACAGGAACACGCAGTGACAGGAATATTTAAAACAACCCAAAGAAACCCTATCAAAACAAGACATTCCACACGTTTCCTCTGGGGAGAGAGGATGAGAGAACAACACACATGACAGATGCCAGTCTCATCACTTAATGCACTGCTGGAAGGTGCTCGAAGATTATGGTGATGAGTGCAGCATGAGAAGATGTATAGAACACAATAGAGTAAGTCTTACTTAACAGCCATTGACGATAAAGCACTACTTTTCCTGTGTAGGCATTTGCAAAGGATCTGGGCATACTACCTGATGTTAAACCCTGAACTTTGCACCTTTCAGCTATAAAACTGGAGTGCTTTGGGGGATGGTTTTATTGCTTGTGCATTAAAAGAATAAAAGTGTGTGTGTGTGTTTGCGGGGGAATTGAATCTAATGACTCAGTTCAGATATTCTGAGAGCGTAAGGCCAAATGGGACTGTTAGATCATCTAGTCTGAACTCCTCCATATCACAGGCCCTTGCATTTCACCTGGTTGCCCTCAATATTGTATTGACTCCAATAATTTGTGTTTAACTAAAGCCCGTTTTCCAGAAAGGCAGCCCGTTTTGATGTGATCAAGTAACGGGAAATCCACCGCTTCCCCTGGTAGTTTGTTCTAGGGGTGAATCACCCGCACTATTTAAAAACGGGGCCTAATCTCTAATTTGAATTTGTTTGGCTTCATCTTCCAGCTATAGATTCTCTTTCTGCCTTTCTCTGCTAGACTGAGGAGTCCTGTAATACCTGGTATTTTCTCCCCATGAAGGTACCTATAACTGTAATCCAGTCACGTCTCAAATCGCTATTTTGATAAACTAAACAGATTGAACTCTTGAAGGCTCTTGCTCTAGGGCAGGGAGTGTCAATAGGCAGACCACAGGCCAAATCCATGTCACCAGACATTTTTGAACGGATCATGAAATTTTTATTTACTTATCATTGTTATTATTTTTTGTATTATTTTCTCTGGAGTGTGGTTTTTGACTATGCCATGACCAAGAAATTTGGACCTTGACAAAAAATAATTGATTACCCCTGCTCTCAGGCATTTTCTCCAGCCCTTCTGTCCTCTCCCTCTGGGACTCAGTGCGCCCCTTGTCGTGACATGGCCTTCCGGCCAGGTCATTACGTGTGTTATCCCCTTCTGGGGTATTGAAGTCCCACAGGATGAGCCATCCCAAGCTGTCTCCGATTCTACTGCCCTGACTGTGCCACTTCCTCAGTGGCTAGTAGGGGAACTCAGGCGGCCCCCGCTCCGTGTTCAAGCCCTGGGACCCTACAATCAGAGGCTAAGGTCTGCACTGTCCCAAACCTTGCTGCTGTTTCCTTGGACTACTTCCTATGCTGCCTCTCTGAAGCTCCTTCTCCACTCTCCTGTGGGCATGCCCTTCCCCCCAAGCCAAGCCTCAGAGAGAGGGACTGCAGCCCTCCTCTGCACAGCCCCCTTCTGTCCTCAGCTACCACCAGCCCCTCCTGTCCCTGGCCAGGGGAGCTTAACCCTTTAATCAGTCCTCCTTGCTCCCTGGCTCCTCCTCCAGGTGCAGCTTAGGCAGTTCACTGGTCCACCTAGTCACTTTAACCTGTCCGGGCTGGCGTGGGGTGAACAGCCCATCACGATCTGCTTTCGCAAAGATGCTAAACGTCTGAAGCTCCCACTTTAGTTGCAGGCAAAAGTGTTCAGCACTTCTGAAAATCAGACCCCAGGTGCCTTCATTTGGGCACTATGAAAATTAGTGAAATCATTAGTTTAAATGACTTAATCACATGAGAGGCCTGTGATAGAACCAAGATTTCCTAGGTCCCCACCTACTCCAGGTGACTTAATTAGGAAACCGTCCTTTCTCTTGCTGCTGCGACCCTCTTTTTCCATTTTCTGATCACGTTGATAGGCCAGGGCAGCCAGGGGGTTCTCTTCCCCTCCTGCCGCCATACATCCAGGCTCACACAGACTCTGCCGGAAGCAGCATCTTGAGCTTAGTGGGCAATGAATGGCACTGCCAGGGTAAAAAGACCAGAGCCAGCACGTAAAATCCCCGACCCCCCAACTCCATTTCCCTGGCCATCACAGCTGCTGCAGCAGACTCGTTCCTTTCCTGTGCTGCTCACATTGCAACAGCACTAGACTTATGGGTTGGGGAGGAGCGCACGCCTGAAGGAGCACATACCCATGCTGGCCAAGCCATCGCACACCTTCTCGGCTGCTGTCACCTGCAGGTGGCCGTACGGTCGGAGCAGCCAGCTGCCACAAAAGGCGGAAATTCAGGCCTGCTTTGTGACGGGCCTTCAAACCGCTTACCTTACAGGGGTCAGGGCAGGCCTGCCCCCTGCATGCCATCTTCACGAGGGTCCTGCAGCCTCTTGCCTTGTCCCTGGGTGGCAACATTTGCCTCTCATCTCGGGGAGTCGGGGCACGGGATGCTGTCCCTTTGCTTCCCAGTGCTGCTGCTCTGTAAAGAGAAGAGGTGCAGTCTGTTAGATCTCTGAAAGCCTGCGATGTCCTGCAGGGAGAGGGACTTGGCCCACAAACTACAAACCCCCAAGTTCAGGGGAGTTCAGATCCAGGGGCTGTTTTGGCCCCAGACGATCCCCATGTTGTCACCGGCTGGTCACCGGGTGCTCTGCTGCATTAAAAGATGCTAAACTTAACTTCAATACCCTCCCAGTCTCATTAGCCCCTGTGCACGGGTGCAATGATTACCAAAGGGATGTTATTAGACAGCCAATGGGAGAGGAGGTAGGTCTGTGAGAGCCAATGGGAGGGAATGGAGGTGGGGGGAGTCTATGTGACAGCCAATGGGAGATCAATGGCCTGATCCTGTGAATTGCTGAGTGCCCTGCATGAATGCTGAGAGCACTCTGCTCTTCTCAGGCTCAGTCCCTACTGTAATTATTCCTGCACATGTGGCATCTCCTGCACTTCAGACAAGACACTCTGGGGTCATTTCTTAGAGGTATTTGAGCTTTCACTCCCCAGCAGTCTCCTCAGCCTTACCCCCCAGAGGGGACTGACTCACTGGATCACACTCAAACCGCTGGCTGAGCTCTGGTGTCAGGAAGCCCCTGAAGGCAAAGGAGGTGCCACAGAAGACCCTGATCTAAGGAGAAGTGTGCTGGAATTGGCCTACTCTCTCCAGCCAGTTGCTTGGCTCTGGGGACCGCTACTGCAGGGTCACCTCAGGGGGCCTGGCGCGCTCTCCTACATAGCAAGCCACAGTGCTGTTGTGAGAGAGATGGGCACCAGCCTGTGCTGCAGGAATCTCTTGTTCCTCACGCTTCATGTACTTTCCTTTCTTTACCTGCAAGAATGGCAGTAACCTCTGAGAGGCTGTAGCCTTGAACCCATGGAAATAGTCAGCCGGCCCAGCTGGGCTAGTGCCGGAGCCTAGGTCTACCAGCTCATGTGTGAGCAAAGGGAAACTTCACCCTTCCCATCCTTTGCAGAATGCTACAGATAGTTTCACCAGGAAGTACGGGAGTTCCCAAGTGATGGAAAAACCTCTTCTGTCGCTGTAGGCTGTGTCTACACTACTGAGTTATGCTGGCATTGCTATGGCCCTGTAGCTACACCACTATAACCCTTGTAGTATAGACATGGTCTAAACCTAGGCAAATTTGGACTAGAAAGGAGGTGCAGAATTTAACAGAGAGGGTAATTAACCATTGGAACCTGAAATTTTTAAATCAGGATCCATCCTAGCACAAATGGAAGTTAGGGGCTTGCTGCAGGAGTCCCTGGGAGAGATTCTCTGGTCTGTGTTAAGCAGGAATTCAGACAGGCTGGTCATAATGGTCCCTTCTGGCCCTGAAACCTATGAATCTACAGTCAGAGGTCTTGACCATGCTTGCTTATGATAAGAGACAGCAAGGAGGAGGACTGGAAATGGACTAGCGGGGACATGACTGACGTATTCAAAATCTGAAAAGAGCAGTGAAATCTGATTAGTTCTCTCCTTCCATCCCATCATATTCTAATGAAGTGCAATTACAAATAAATACTTCTTCTCTGAGGCCAGGTCTACACTACAGAGCATATCGGTATAAATCATTCTCGGGTGTGAAAAATCTGTGATTCTGGCAGGGTCTGCTGCCGCTTTGAGCTGGTCTGTGTGGAGCTTGCTTCTGATGAGGTTGGGGGGTTGTTTGAAGGCCAGAAGAGGGGGGTTCTGGAAAGGTTTCTTACAGGATGGGGTCCCCATTGAGCATGGTTTGCAGTTGTTTGAGAAGACCCAGTATGGGTTCCAGTGTGGGGTGATAGGTGACAAGGGGTGTGCGATCACAAGGGTCTTTATTTCTGTATTGAAGCAGTTTCTCTCAGGGTATTAAGATGTATAGCCCAGACTTTCTCCTTGGAACATATTCTGTTGTATCTGAGTGCCTGGCTGTAGTTAACAGATTTCTTGGTATGTCTGGGGTGGTTACTGGATCTATGAACGTCGATGTGGTGATCTGTGGGTTTCTTGTACATAGCTGTCTGTAGAGTTCCAGTGCTGCAGTTGATCATGGTAACCAAGAATGGTGTCCCCAGTATCCCAACATCTTCATAGGTTAACCTGAAGAAGAATTTCTGGACAAATGCAGCATGAAACCAATGATATACCTGAGATCCATTGATGACATTTTCATCCTCTGGACAGATGACTTAAACTCCCTCAGTTTTCCACCACAATGTCAACAATCACCCATCCATAAAACTCTCTCTGGTACACTCCCACACAGGCATCCTCTTCCTTCAACCAGTAGAGGAAGATTGTAACTAACTAACTGATGTTACTGTACTGGCAAAAGTTTCTAATGTAGCTCTGGCCTAAATTTATGGGTCATACAAATTATTTACAACTGTGAAAATTTGCTCATTCATTAACTTGCTCAAAATATCACAGTTGCCCAAAACTGGCCAGCCCTTTTTTCTAAGACACCAGTCCACATGGTATCTAGCCTTCCTTGCACTCACACTGGAGCTGAGTCACCAGCATTTCCAAGTAATTGTCAACAGCTTGGAAATGGCAACTTGGAGTGAAAATGGCTCTTCACAGAGAATCACAGACATGCTGCCACTGTGCTCTAATAACAGTGTCCTAGTGGGGTACAAAGCAAGGCTCTCTCCTCTAGAACAGGCATTGGCCTGGTCTGCAAGATTTCCATCAGCCTGCAACTTAAATCCCGGTCAACACTTAAAACTTAGGTGGATAAAGCAACAGTACTCGGGGATGGGGAGGACCTGAAAAATCTGAGCCCGTAGCTAAGCCATCCTCACCCTCAGTGTAGAGGAGAATGCTTCTGTCAACTTAGCTACCATCACTTGGGGAGGTGGAGTTCCTACAGCAACACAAAACCTCTTCTGTTGCTGTAGGCTGCATCTGCTCAATGGGGTTATGCCAGCATAGCTACGGTGCTGTAGCTATGCCACTACAGACTGTGTAGTGCAGATGTGGCCTAAGGTGGCATCTGAGCCCTGGGGGGCAAGTGTTGCTGGAGGGGCAGTGCTTTGAGTTCTCAGTCCCTAGCATCATTTGGCTCCAGGCGCCCTTTGCAGCTCGACTGAGTGCCTCCCGATGCAGTGTCCAGGGGTCTGGACTGCGGGGCCTGCACAAGACGGAGACAGGAGAGCAAGGACATTAGCACACATCCCATTATCAGCCTTGCCCAGTGCTCCCTCCACATGCTCTGCTCCTCAGACAGTGGGGTTTAAATTTGCTGTTACTCTTTCGGCGGGAAGCGAGAAGCTGAGCAGCAAACGTGCCATGCAATCCAGAGATTGAAATGAGGGCCGGGCTGCTTGTGCAGTCAGCTGGATGACATTAAGCTGCAGTTCCTTCATTAAATGCCACGGATCCTCCGAAGATAAATTCTGTCACACAGAGAAGAGTCAATTACCCAGCGCTTGGACGAGCCAGCCAGCCGGAACGGGGAAGCGGCACATAACTAATTCCCATTAATTTGATCCCCAGTGACCTTGCCCATTATTCTGCTCTGCAGCAGGCAGGACAGGGATGCCTTTATGAAGATTTAAACTCTGCCGATGGGAGCCTGGCAGGTCAGATACCGGTGCCCGAATGTCTCCTCCTCACCATCTGCCAGCCCCTCCTGGGGCGTTCTCCACCCCCACAGCCAGTCCCCTCCTTGGGGGCTCTGCTTCCCAAATCTCCCTCCTCCCAACAGCTAGTCCCCCTGCTATGCCTGGAGCCCCCCTGACTGGTTCACTAGCCTCTCAGACATGGGCTACCTCAGCCAGTGCAAACAGCCCCTCCCCCATATAGTCACCTCACGGGACCTCTCTCCCACATGCCCCTTCCTCAGACGGCCCCCTCCAGGAAAGCCCTTTCCTAGGCCGTCACTTCCTGAGGAGTCTTACCCCACATCCCCATGTCCTGATCCTGCCTGCCCTCCCTGTGGAGCCCTGCCCTTGCAGCACGAGTGAGTGCTAGGAGCGCTCCCCTGTGCCTCACTGTGCTGTGCTATCCCCTCCATTCGGCCTGCAGTGCCAGCCTCGAAGCCCCACTGGTTTGCTTCTCTCACAACAAATCACACCCTTCCCATGCAGCCTCCTGGGCACGGAACGCCCTCCCCAAACCAGCTCACCCGGCCACCCCCCTACTCCTCCAGGCCTTCCTGAACACGCTCTCCGCAGGAGGGGGAGCCTTCCAGGCCACAGCTGCTGTATGTATAGAATATAGGCTGGAACCCCCCTGCCAGGCAGATGCTTTTGCAGAGTGACCAGAGATGCTAGTGCTACATCCACCAACTTCTCCCCAGCTCCTCCCCACTGAGCCATTTCCCCTTTGTTGCACCACATGCTAGTCAGCCTATGAGCCCAGGTGCCTGAATGGCACCCAGCACACCTGTTGGCTAGCAATGACTAAATAATGAGTATGCAGCTGGCTCACTAGGGCAGGCTCCCCGCTACCCAAGGTCCATGGAGAAGCACTGCGAGGGCCTGGCTGTTTTCTCTTCGGAATACCCTACCAGGCAGTGTGGGGGATTGCTTGTCTGCCCTTGGCGCTCTTGCCTGTGTGTGCCTCAGGCTGTGGGGCCAGGGCCAGGATCCTGACGCTGTATCACTGTATTTGAGGTGCGCTTTGGGATCTCGCCCTCTGAATAATGATGGCTGTGACCCTGTGTGTGGCTCTGTGAGTGTGCATCATGCTGGCCAGGAGGGGGGAGCTATGCCAAACAAGCAGCAGGCTGAGTGTGCGGCACAGTATGGGACAGTCAGTGCACTCCAGCCTCTCACTGGTGCCTAGGAAGCGGGAGAGTGGGAGAAGCTCTCCAGAGGAGTGGGGGCAAGCGACGAGGTGCCTGAGCTGGGAAGCAGGTCTGGATGAGGGGTGTGAGTGAATGCAGGTGACAAGGGGCATTGCTTGGGTGATGGAGAGGAGCAGGGGGAGAGATGGATGCAGCTGGGGGATGGTTCCAAAGTGAAAAGGAAGAGCTTGAACTTTGTGCAGAAGAAGGGGGAAAGCCAGCCAGAGTCCCAGGGAAGGAGTGTAAATTCCTAACTAGAATACCCCAGCAAAGGACTCTGCCACCAGGCAGCATCTGTGAGAGGGAATGAGAATCTAAACAGAAGGACCCTGGCAGCAGAGCATTCTGGGCACCTGATACACAAAAGAAAACCATAGTCCACTGGTGACCAGGGAGAGGGGCAGGGCAAGCCAACACCACTAGGGCATAAGTTGACCAACCAACCCTAAACGCCCACCACAACTTGCCTCACCCACCGTCCCTAACTAATGAGTGAACAAAGAGCCCTAGGATCACCACTGCTCAGTCTCATCCTCCCCGTGTCAGAAGTGGATGGGCAGCAGGTCCAGTCCTGGATGGACCTGACTCTATCTGTAGCTCACCTTGAATGGATTAAAATTGGCAACTGGAAGATCTCAAAGTCATTGTAAATGAGAAATCATCCTCCAGTGGGGGGGTCTCTCTAATGGGATCCTTCAAGAAGTAGTTCTCAGCCCAGTACTATTCAAACACCTTTACCAACAATCTGGAAGAGATTATACACTCACTCCTGGTAAAACTTGCAGATGACACAGAGATGAGGAGTGGGAATATGATGGGAACAGGACAGTTCTATAGAGCTGTTTGGATTGCTTGGTAAAGTGAGCCTGTTTAAACAACATGCACGTTAGTAACTGCAAGGTCACACATCTAAGAACAAAGAATGCAGATCACACTTCCAGGATGGGAGAATGTATCCTGGGAAGCAACAACTCTGAGAAGAATTGGGAGTCATGGTGGAAATCAACTGAACATGAGGTTCCAGGGCCATGTGGTGGCTATGTCGACAATGGATCCTTGGATGTAAAAGGAGAGGACTATCCAGCAGGAGTAGGGAGGTGCTATCACCATTGTATACAGCATTGGTGAGGCCATTACAGGAATACTGTGTCCACTTCTGGTCCACTCTTCAAGAAAGATGTGGACAAATAGGAAAGGATTCAGAGCTACGAGAATGATTCAAGGTCTGGAAAACCTGCTGCACAGTGGAAGACTTAAGAAGCTCAGACTATTTAGTAGATCCAAGAGACTGTTAAGAGGTGACTTCATCACCGTTTATAAGTTCCTACATGGGGAGGAGATTTCTGACCGCAGAGGATTCTTTAATACAGCAGACATAGGGGTAAACAAGACCCAATAGCTGCAACCTGGAGCTAGACAAATCCGGACTAAAAACAAGGTGCATATTTTTAACAATGAGTTAAAGGGAACAAAGGCTGGTTGAAAATTCTGTCAAAATTGTTTTTCTAACAGAAAATTGGGCTCTTGAGTAAATGATTTTTTTAAATAGGTTTCTCCTTTCTGTGGGAAATTAACTTTTTGTCAAAAAACCAAAAACCCCCAAAGTTTTTGGGCTTTGCAGTGACACACCTGTTTCCAGTGCTGCCTTTCCCAGTAGCCTGTGGAATAGTCTGGGCGTGGAAGATGGCTGAACTGGCTTGTCTTTAAAGTGTCTTGTCTGCTTATGAGGAATAATCCCCTGTTCCATTCAACTATTGCTTCCAAGTAATTGTTGAGTGCCCTGGAGGCTAATTGCATCTAATGGCAGTGCTAGAGGTGCACTGAGAGGCCAGATGTCTTATAGCTGTGAATGTTCCAGAAGCTCTTGTGAGACCTTCCAAGCTTCATGGCCATCTGGCTGCCGGACTGGGCAGAAGTGAAATTCCAAGCCCCTCTGCTGTAGGTCACTCCATACCGCAGTCTGGCTTCTGGGCTTTTGAAATCTATGCCTGTAGTTCTCAGGTGGTGTAAATCAGCCTCGCTCCATTCAAGGCAATAGAGCTGCGTTCACATGTGCCCACTGAGGATCTGGCCTTATAAATGTAGATCCACCTCAGTCAGAATCAACGTGTATCCAACTCGCACGCCATATTTTGTCTATCTGTATCTGCCTCAGGGCCACCAATCAGCTGTTTGGCAACCAGCCCCACTTACCACTGTTCAGTTGTTTCGTGGCCAACCACCATCAAATAGCTGATCGGCAGCCAGTCCTCACTCCTGGATCTTGAAGGTGGGGAAGCAGCCTCAAAGGCTATGAGCTCTAGACAGCTGCTTCCCTGCCTCTGCGATCCACAATCGATCTTTGATCCACAAAAAATGGTCCACAGATATAAAGCAGACCTCCACAGATTTGCAAGGCTCTACTAATAAACCCTGGCCTGAACCTTCCCCCATTCCTCAAAACGACTCCTACCCAAAACACTGAGCTCTGACAGAGGCTGTGTGTCTTATTTTCCACGTCTGTGCAGGGGAAATAGCTAGGCTAAGGACCAGAACTGTGGTGCTATTCTGAGACGAGCTCTTGCACTAGTTCTGCCTTGGCTGGAAATGGGAAGCCCAGATTTGCAAAGCAAAAGAGGTTCAGAGAGCTCATGTCATTAAGGGCCAGGTCTACTGGTACACTCCAGCTGCTGGGAGGCCTCTCCAGTGACACAAAGTAGATGGATGGCTGCATTGCATCACTAGAGCACCACAGGGAACTGAACTGAAAAATCCAGCCCACGGCATTTGCCTTCTTATTCAGTCTGAACCCAAAGCCTGAAGCACATGAATAATCACTAATGACGACATTCTCTCTTCTGGAAAGACATTGTCACCCAGTAATAAGTATCCTCAGGAGTCAGCTCAGCACCTGTGTCAACAGCATGTGTACTAGGTATAATAGCATCGCTATTATCATTGCCCAGTGCTCCAGGCTTGCCATAGCAGGCAGCAGCTTTAACTATCACCCTTCGAAATCCATGAAAGGGAGGAAGAGATTCTAATGAATCACAAACTTGGAGCTCACAGCTCAGACAATGGGCTGGACAAGAGGCTTGCTGTGAGAGGTGAGGGAATGAGGAAGAAGACTCATGGAAATGGTGATGGTGAAATTAAAAGTAAAAAGGGTTGAATTTCTTCTAAGAAAACACAGAGGCCAAAGAGTGGAGGGTTTCATAGCATTCGGCAGGGCAATGCCTCAGCTGGGAGGACACCAGATAGTGTCTCAGGGAGAGCTAGTGAGCATGAGTCTGAGAGCATTGCAGGAAGTAGTATTGATGGGCACTGTTCCCAAAGAGTGACTAGTTAACCAATGCTTCAGCATGGCACTAGGAGTCCCTCTGTCCCACAGCACTTTTCACCAGCACAGGGGCATTCGTAACAAGGTCCTGAGCAAATTCCCGTTTGGGATGTTGCTTTCTTCCGCCGTATGTTTCCCCCCTGTATCTGCGTGAATACAGTGCTCTGATTCCCTCCCCAGCTGAAGCTGCTACTGTGCACTGTTATAGCTGCTGCACTGCATCCCAGAGATGACTGCATCTCAAAGGTGGAGAGCATGTATTTTTCCTGTGATCTTATCTTCATCTACATCCCCTTTGGCCCAACAGGAACAGAAAACAAGCAACAGTGTCTGCTAAAAAGGAGCAAGTGTCCTGAGTACAGCACAAGGGCTCCTGCCCCAGGCCAGGGTTAGTGCCTCACTCACCTGTGCCTCCCCCTGACCTCCCAGATGCATGCTGGTGGAGCAGTGCAGATGGGAGCCTGTATTATACAGGAGCAGCTGCCTTTCCAGCTCAGGGCAGTTGCCGAGTTATTGTGCGGAGGATATTTCCCCATCAGTGGAGGGTTTTCTCTCTGCTGATCTCCAAGCACTCCTTCCTTCCCCCCCACACCACGGAGGTGCACAACTCACCTGCTCCTCATTAGCAAACCAGTGCCATGCTTTGCTTGGGCAAGGTGCAGGCTGATTAGCCGACGGCTTCAGCTGCACTGACGTCTAAGCGCCTCTGGCTTTGCCTCTGGCCCCTTGGTCTGATGCCACCTGAGCACTGATTGCTTGTGACAGGCTGAATGCATCGGCTGGGCTGGATTATGCCATGTGCACTCCCCAGCAACACAGGTTATGCAAGAGTGACCTCTGCCCCCATCTCGCACTAAAACTTTTCCAGAACTAGGCTATGCTCCCCCTCATCCAAATGCCCTGTCTAGTCACTATGTGCCTGGCCAGTGCAGCCCTCCCTCCCCCCCCCCGCCCCCCGGTGGGTGGGAGTCATCCCAGTCCTGAGCCAGTCACACCACAGGGGCCCTGAGGTACCACAGAGCAGCAGTTATCTGTATAGCTACAGCAGGTGTCCTACCCGCAGCTGGACAGTCCTGAGTGGGCCTGACCAGGGCCCAAGCCCTACCAGAGGATGGGAGTGTTTGATGGTGAGCTACAGCTACTCCACGGAGGAGACCTTCGTGGTGCTTCTCAGGCCCCTAACTCTGGTGGCACTGGAGATGCCACAGCTGGTGAGTGGGCTGTATTCTATCCTGAGCTTTTCTCCCCAGAATGCCCTCTCCACAGTCTGTGGCCCACCACAACACCATGGTTAACAGATGGCTTGTGACAGAGGAAGCAGGAGAGGCGCACTTGGCAATTCAGCTCAGGAAGAAAAGACTTCTTAGCTGTGAGTCTGATAACAGTGCACTCATCTGGAGAGCAGGTGCATCGCAAAGGGTAGAGATGTTGCCTGTCTAAACCTGGGGGTTTTAAAAGTACTAAACTAGGGATTGCCAGGCTGGGACACCCCAGGTCCAGCCAGCCCAGTACCTTGTCTCCAACAGTGGCCAGCACCAGATACTCCAGAGGAATAACCTGCCCATAAGGAAAGTTTCTTCCTAGCTGTCACTCGGTGGTTGGCTCATGCCCTGATATGCTGTTTGAACCTCTCCAGTATAGCTGCAGATGTCCTCATTTATCCATAGAAAGATCCAACCTGTTTTGAATCCTACTAAACTCTTGGCCTCAGTGATCTTTTGTGATATCCACTCAGCAGGGGGAAGGGCCTGGAGGGATGAGAGTTCCTGGGGTGCAGACAGATAGGGAGTGCCAGGCAGAATGATGGTCTGGGGACAGAAACCTGAATTGCTGGAGTAGAGAAGGAAGTGCAAATTCATGGGCATTGCTAGAGCTGACTTAGCCACATGAGCTGCTCAGCACATGCTGTCCTAGTAAAATCCTTGGGCCCCAGCACAAACTCCTGGAGAGAAATGGGTGGTGGGGGCAGGTTAGGTTCAGTTCTCTAGTGTTCCTGAAGTGAAACTAAGGAGTCTGTAACCAATGGGATGGGGTCCAAACTTCCCCAGGAAGGGCCTACTGCATCATTGACCATGGGCAGACTGTGGCCAGTGCCTCTGGCCACTTAATGCAAAGGAACTAAACCCTCACCAGCTAAAACCTTAAACTAACCATGTTATAGACAGGACCAATACTGGGCTGACACGACCCAAGCCATCTCTGGTGGGAGCTCCCTCTCTGTATATGTGGGATGTGCCATTGTGTAACAGTATCTTCCCAATGGGCTGCCCAATCCAAACTTAAGCAGTACGTCCCATGCTTGCATCCTGCAGTCGTGGTGAAATAGCATCATCCACACTGCTGCAGTGTGACGTAGAAAGTCAGGTTTACCCTACCCTGCTGCTAGCTCCCCAGTGACTGTACAGCTCTTAAATAAGAATGAAGGAGCGTGCCAGAAGTGAGCCCTCCTCACCATCCAGCCAGTCAGACCTCAGCTGAAGCCTTACATATAGGGCTGGGCAGCACATTTTTAAGAAGATTGAGACATCAGAGAGAGTACGCGTAACAGAAGCACAAATGATGAAAAGTTTGTAAACACAAGAGCTGCGAGAAAGGGTGAAGAAAGCGGAGTACGCTCAGTCTGAATGAGAGGAAAGCAAGGATGGGTGAGATAACTGCTTGGATGTGCAGAAAGGGGAGTTCACTAGCTTGTGTAGAGATAAAGTTATTGTGGATTTGTTTTTAGATTTCAAGGCCATAAGGGACTTATGTGACCAGCCAAACTGTGATCCTAAATCACAGAGACCACAGAATTCTCCCAGAGATTCCTGTATCCAATCCAATGACTCCTGGTTAAACTAGAATGTATCTTTTGAAAGACACCTGATCTTGATTTAAAGATTTCCAGTGATGGAGAATCCCCACCCCCCCACACTTCTGCCCCAGATGAGCTGTTCCAATGGTTAATTGCCCTCGCTGTTAAATATTTACATCTTACTTCCAGTTTGAACATCGCTGACATCAGCTCCCTGCCATGGACTCTGCAGGCTGTCTTGAAGAGCCCTTTGATACCAGATACAGAACACAAACAGATGTATTGGGGTGTCAGAACAGGTTAGGTACTGGAAGGAACTAGCAGTGGGGAGGTGGAAACGCCAGAGCTGCTCCAGACTGACTGGATACACATATATTCGGGCTGTTTTAGGAATAATGACCTCGGTCCTGTGCAGATGCAAGGGGATGAACTGAGGTCCCTTCTCAGCCAAGTGATTCTGCAGTTCGAGATCAGTGATGAGCCTGGTTGTGCTGATTGTCTGCTCCACATCAGAGGAAGAGGGAGGAGGGGGTTGGCCTGGACCGAGGGTGTCTCTTTGCCAGCTAACATGATAGGCTTCCAGCAAAAGTGGTGTCCTGGACCCTGCATTTCTTTAAAACTCAGCAGCCTGGCAACACAGACGTGAACATGACACCAGAACATGAAACATACAGACTAAAAACCACCAGCAGGCCACTTGTCAGACATCAGCAGCCAGTCTCCACCCAGGCACTGTAACAGCCAGGAGCTGTAATCATAGCCGGGAACTCAAACGAATACTGATCAATGGTGGATCAGACCAAACTAGCCACGGCCACATCTCTGTCAAGCTCCCTTTTCTAGCCTACATTACTGAGACTGTGGGCTTTATCCTGGCTGAGTTTGCTCCACCGAGTTCCTGTTCGCTGCAGGCTCAGATAGGCCGCTCCACCTTACACACGAGACACATGTTGTCCTCAGCCAGTGGCAGCAACAGACCCCCACCAGACCGGTACATCACCTGGGTTCAACAGCCTCTGTCAGTGGAAACAAGAAGTACAGAAATTCAAATATTCGTAGCAGAAAACATTACCAACCACAAGAGAGTAGTGTGCGAGGAGTTCCTCCTGTGTTGGGCCACAATTATAGATAAAGCCAAAAAAAAAACCCCTTTTTCTCTGCCATAGTATCACAAAAGCTCACCTAGTGGTGCCATTCCGAGTCTTGAACAGTGGTGATAATCTGCAACACCCATGCACGATCCCAGAACACAGCACAGCTTGAGTAGATAAGAACCTGAATTCAAGACAGCCCCTTGGGATGACAGGAGCCATCAGTCACACATGACCAGTGAATCCTTTCCAAGTATCATAGAATGCAAACTGTTCCAGTACAAAGAAGTTCCAGAAGTTTCCAGGTCCTTAGAGCCACCGCTTGCGACGCTGACTGGGCCTTTCCCAGCAGCAGGAAGATAGTTGAGACCTTCTCAGCCTCCTAATTACCTAAATCATCAAACTCATTCAAAGTGAGAAGCTACTACACTCCCCAAATCTGCAATAACCCAACAGTTACTTAGAAACCCAACACTTGATTTTGCCAACTTTACCCCAGCTGGTGTGGATACAAATCAATGATTTTTTTTATTAAATTAAAAGTGGATTTTTAAAATTTAAAATTAAACACAGCAGTTTGTTTGTTTTTTTAAATAAACCTATTTCAAATTAAGTTTGAAATTGACAATTTATGTTAAGGCCTAAACTATTAAAATAATTTAAATTAATATAAACAAAATAATAGTAAGCAGTCTTGCTGCCATTTTTAAAAGTCAAACCACAGACCTGATGAAAGTCACTGGCTACACGCCTGGAAACAGAGTTTTCTGAAGTGCTAAACCAGCTTTTGAGAGCACTAGCCTCTTCTGTAATTGCAGAAAGATTTTCTTCATTTCAGTTTATTCAATTAATTCAGTTCAATGACTAGTTCATTCAAAGTTAAGAAACCAATTGAGAATTGAGAAGAAGCTTTTATGCTTTTTCCTCTTCTAATCTATAAATAAAAACTAGGGGCTGGTCTATGTTAAAATGTTAGGTCAGCCAAGCTACATTGCTCAGAGGTGTGAAAAATCCACACCTGAATGATGTTGTTAAGCTAACTTAACTCGTGGTGTAGACAGCACTGGGTCAATGGAAGAAGTCTTCTATCAACCTAGCTACCGCCTCTCAGGAAGGTGGATTACCTTTGCCAAAAGGAGAACCTCTCAAGTTGGTGCAGGTAGTGTCCACACCGAAATGCTACAGAAATGCAGCTGCAGCATTTAAAATGTAAACAAGTCCTCAGTGTGAGAGGATGAGCTCTACTAGTTCTAAAATCTTGAAGGACATGGTAACCAGAAACAACCAGTTTAATTCACTAACTACAGATAATACTTCCTTTGTTTAATAAATCAATTAATTTTAATAGTTTTGATAAACTTTTTTCCTTATGTATCCAGCACATTTAAGGTAGTTTTATTTAATACAAAAGATTGAAGTGATATTTTGTGCATTTTAATTGAATTCCAATTTCCATCCAAAGAGTCTGACACTAACCACAAGTAAAAAAAGAATCAGCTGATAAAGAAATGCAGCATTCACCATTTTCTAATATCATAAATGTAAAATTAAGAGTCTGAATAAATTAAGCCCTGTAGTTGCTTAAATAAATGTATATAGTTATAGTGTATCTTCTTGGCTAACAAAAAGAAGTACTATATTTTGTGTAAGGGCTACAGTTAGTCAACATGCAAATCAGCATGTTTTAATGGTGACCAACCAGGGAGAATCAACCTTTCCTTAGAAGAATAACTAAAGAGTACAAATGCAAAACATGATTAAAACTCATGATTTAAATCAAGGTTTGGTTTGTTCATTTAAATCATGATTCAAAAATCGGTGATTTAAATCAATCCACTATGCCCCCTTCCTACTGAGATAGAGGATTTTGAGCTGCTCTATTTTGTTCTTTAAGCACAGCACTGACAACATTGCTTTACCATCATTAACTGAAAATAGGAGGAAAACCTAAATTAAATTAATTAAATTGGTAAGAAATGGAGTGGCAGTGGTAGATCATAATATTAAGATGCATAAGTTAACAATTAAGCATATATTAAAGAAATAAAGTGATGGTTTATAGTTTAAAAGTTTGATAATTTAAGTATATGTACAACATTGGAACACAGCCAAGAACAGTGATTTGGTGGTTTCAAGCAGTTTAACCTATGGCCAGTAGAGTAGAGTGTGGACTGAGGTTAGGAGAAGGTCACTCCAAAACTGAAAGGGGGGTAAATCAGTCAGGCATGCTCAGTCTAAACAAAACTAGGTAAGAGCCACCATCCCATAATAATAAATATTCCATAATGCTAAAAACCAGTTGTGCAGAAGTTTTGATTGACAGCCAGATTTAGTAGTTATGATTGGTCCATACTTATAGACCAATCAGAGAAGGTCTGAAGGTGACTAGAGGATGGGGATTCTAATGATTGGTTTATTTTTCTATCCTATCAGAACAGGACAGTAAGCACACCAGCCATAATATAGGATATAGAATAGAAATAGGTTTAATGAATGTGTGTGTCTGTGGTGTATATATTTATGTTACTATGTATAAAGTTTATTAAGATTGCTGTTAGTGCCCTGCCTATGACTGATCCCCATTTGCAAACAAACAATCACTTAAGTCATTCCAACTGCATAACATTACGGTATTGGGAACTTTAGCTTGTATACCTGTGCTAAGGGATTAATGTATATGTTTTAATTTAGGTTTAGATTAGTTGCATTAGGAAAGATTGGTTACACTAAATAAAGAAAACACTTTGTTTTGGAAAAGGACTGCCTGGGTGTCAATCCTTTGAGGGAAAGTCTGTATCTGTGTCCTCACAGGGGTGAACAGCTCTAGTCTGTTCAGGGGAAGTTTCCTGAAGGGCATAGGGAGATCCTTGGCAAACCCTGGCAATTTCTCTAGGGTGGACTCCCTCCTTTCACCTTGCAGGAACAGATGAATAAGTTAACATTTGTGGAACCTGGATGTAAGCAACAGAAGAGCTACTCTGGGATCACTGAGTCGTTCTTGGAGTAACACTACTGCCCAATATCCTGGTTCTGAGCAGGAAGCCCTACAACTAATCGCCAACACTAAGCATTTCCTTCTAGCACTGGGTTGTGGGGAGAAGACAGGAGGAACTACACAGCAGTGGGTGCCTGGAGGGCACCCTAATTCCCAGGAGAACATGGAAGTGGTAGTTAAGAATGGATTGAGATTTGAACTTAAAGCAGAACTAAATTCCCATTTCACACTTGTATGGCGCCAAATTTGGAGACTACATTTTCTTATTACTTTGCAGAGTAGAATAAAACTTTCCATAGAATTTTTGTCTTAGAAACCTGTTTACTAAATTTGCAAAGGAAACAGCTGAAGAAAACAGCAAATTTTTAGAAAATTTTTTTTAAATGTCTTTGGGTTTTTCTAGATAAACCATTTACAGACTCCTTTCTCCCACACCCAAGCATGCCCATACACAGGTAATATCCCAGACATAGCCTACATTTGAGTTTTTAAAGTTAAACACAAAGGGTGGGATATTTCTAAGTGCCCATGTGGCTCGGGAGCACACAGCCTACTGACTTTCAATGGGATGTGCTCTCTTAAGTCACTTGGGTGCTTTTGAAAACCATGTCTTGAAGTCTCATGCTCCACACTGCTTTCTGCCATAGTAAGTACCCTGAAGCTCAGCTGTCAGACTACTGGTAGTAGTCATTTGTGACAATCAGTCCACACACCCCCAGGGGAGAGCAGGGAGTCTTAACCTCACAGACTAAGCAATTGAATCAACTGGTTGCATGCCCTATCAATTATATGATAAAAGTGTATTAAGGTATCATACAAAAACTGGTGACACACAGATCATGAATATCATGTGATATATGGATGGTGTGTAAGGAATTTGGTGCGTGGGAAATATGTTCTAAAATATATTTTGGTGGCAGACTTGATAAACCAATTGTTCTCAGACAAAGGAATATGGATTCACCTGTCTAGGTCAGGCTCTGTAGTAAAGAACAGAATTATCAGGCACATAGATGAATATGATTTGTGGGGGAAGAGTCAACATGGGTTTTGTAAAGGGAAATCATGCCTCACCAATCTACTAAAATTCTTTGAGGGGGGCAACAAGCATGTGGACAAGGGTGATCCAGTGGATAGAGTGCACTTAGATTTTCAGAAAGCCTTGACAAGGTCCCTCACCAAAGGCTCTTAAGCAAAGTAAGTTATCATGGAATAAGAAAGAAGCTCCTCTCCTGGATCAGTAACTGGTTAAAAGATAGGAAACAAGGGGTAGGAATAAATAGTCAGTTTTCACAATGAAGAGAGATAAATAGTAGTGTCCCCCAGGGGCTGTACTGGGACCAGTGCTGTTCAACATCTACATAAATGAACTGGAAAAAGGGGTAAACAGTGAGGTGGCAAAATTTGCAGATGATACAAAACTATTCAAGATAGTTAAGTCCAAAGCAGATTGCGAAGAGTTACAAAGGGATCTCACAAAATTGGGTGACTGAGCAACAAAATGCAGATGAAATTCAATGTTGATAAACGCAGAGTAATGCACATTGGAAAACATAATCTCAACTATATATATATATATATATATATATATATATATATATATATATATAAAAATAAAATGATGGGGTCTAAATTAGCTGTTACCATTCAAGAAAGATATCTTGGAGTCATTGTGAATAGTTCTCTGAAAACATTGATGTACAGACGCAGTCAAAGAAAGCTAAGAGAATGTTGAGAATCATTAGGAAAGGGATAGATAAGACAAAAATATTGTATTGTCGCTTTATATCTCCATGATACACCCATATCTTGAATACTGCACACAGATCTGGCCACACTATCTCAAAAAAGATATATTAGAATTGGAAAAGGTACAGAAGAGGGCAACTAAAATGATTAGGGATATGGAAAAGCTTCCAAATGAGGAGAGATTAATCAGACTGGGACTTTTCAGCTTGGAAAAGGGATGAATAAGGGGGGATATAGTAGAGATCTATAAAATCATGATTGATGTGGAGAAAGTAAATAAGGAAGTGTTATTTACTCCTTCTCATAACACAAAAGCTACGGGTCACTAAACAAAATGAATAGGTAGCAGGTTTAAAACAAACAAAAGGAAATATTTCTTCACACAACGCAGATTCAACCTGTGGAATTCCTTGCCAGAGGATGTTGTGAAGGCCAACACTATAATGGGGCTCAAAAAAGAAGTAGTTAAGTTCAAGAAGGATAGGTCCATCAATGGCTATTAGGCAGGATAGACAGAGATTGCTGTTTGCCAAAGGCTGAGAATGATCGACAGGATGGATCACTTGATGATTACCTGTTCTGTTCATTCCCTCTGAAGCACTTGGCATTGGCCACTTTCGGAAGACAGGATGCTGGACTAGATAGACCATTGGTCTGACCCAGTTTGGCCGTTCTTATGTTTGTAAGCCAAAGTATATTTACATATAAGGTAAACAAAGCAATCAAGCTAACAAGCAGCAGAGGAAACAGCTTGGTAAACACACCCAGGGATACACATATGTATGAACCTTTAAGGGATCAGGGCGTGAGCAGCCTGGCCTCGTAGTCACAGCTGGGCTGGAGTTCACATATCCAGTCACAAGACAGTAGTGAGTAGGAGTTCGAGGAATCACTAAAGCCAGGTTCAATAAGTAAGAGTCAGGCCAGGATCAGAGACCAGAGGTAGTTACCAGGCTGGAATCAGGAGTTAAGGGTCAGGATTCAGAGACTGGAGATAAGAAAACAAGATGATATCTGGACCACAGCAGGACAGGAGTCTATGTGATTGCCCAAACAACTTCCTGGGCCACCCTCCAAGGTTAAAAAGGGCACTTGGCCAATCAGCAGACTGCAGGGTATTGTCACTCTGGATCCTTTGGACTGTACTTCCTGCAGCACATACATAGCTCCTGATAGCACTGTGGGATGTCAGCCATCCCAGGCTCTGCAGATATGGGTTCTGGGTTCTAGTTCACAGCTCCTTACAGAACCCTAGAAAGTCTTCCTGGCTCTTGAGACAATGGACTTTGGGAACTATAGAGGAGCACAAAGATACCCTCATTATCTCAACAAAGGGGATGGCACCTTCATTCTGTGAATGCTGGATCCTGAGGGCTGGAGATGCTGGTGTCTTGATGTGAGAAACTGTGCTAGGCAAAGACATAGCTTGCTAGAATTAAGCTTTGGCACTAGAAAACATGTTTTTGTTTTGTTTGTAACCCTTTTCTCTCTTTTATTCTTGCTTCTCATCACTTATATCTTTGTTCGTTATTAATAAACTTATTCCTGTTTTATTACAAAACCATCTCAGTGCTGTGTATTAAAGTGTGAGACCACAGCTAAATTAACAGGCTGACGTGTGCTCTGTCTCTTAGAAGACAGTGAATTTAATAATTTCTGTGAGTGCACAGGGAGAGGGATTGGACATTGCAGAGACATCCCCGGGGAACTCAGATTCACTGGTTGTTACTTCCAAGGCCAGGTTTAGATGGGCAAAGTCTCGAGTAGTTGCTAGTGAGGCAGACAGGCTGGTGAAGTGGGAAGCTGTTTCAGTCTAAACTCCAGCAGTTTTCTTTTGCTAAGGCAGAAAGGGAACACAGTGGTTTATGGCTCTGAATTCCCAGAGGAGATTGTCACACTATTATCTGATACTTAGGAGACAGGAAGAAACACCATAATGCACTTGGCCAGTTTTGTCATGCTGTTCATGGTGAAAAATACCACCCTAGCCCATGTAGGATATAACAGGAACATAGGGATTGCCAGGTTGATCAGACCAGGGTCCACCTAATCCTGTATCTGGTCTCTGACAGTGGCCAGTGCCAGCTGCTTCCAAGGGAGGTGCAAAACCTCCATATTGGACCATTCATTAACACATCCTTAAGGCCAGTTTCTTCCTAGCCCTGGCAGAGTTTGGCTTAGGCTCTGAAGAAGGAATGTTATATCCAATGTAACTATGGAGATACTTACTATATAAACATCTAAAACTTCAGAATATGGTGCAAGAACCCCAAATTAGTAGGCCACTTGGAGGACTCACCTCCACTGCTTATTTCTGGGAAGGGGTGTGGTAGGACCCTGAGGCCTCCAGCAGGGGGCCACTGAACCTGGTACACCCCATCCAAGTCCCTCTGAAGCTCCCTTTCTAATTTTGACTACCTACACTAAATGATTTTGTGTTACCTATACATTTTGCCATGTCATTGCTCAGTCCCATTTACTGAATGTTAAGAAGCATATTGTACAACACCACTCTATGGATATGAGCATTCCAGTCGTAACCTCCAGGACCGTTCATTCCTACTCTTTGTTTTCTGTCCCATCTGATTCTAACTCATGATCAAACTTGACCTTTCATCCCATTGTTACTTTTTCTCTTTAACAATCTCTCCTCTGAGGAAATCTATCCCAGTACAAATAAGTTATATCTACCACTTTCCCTTTATCCATTAGTCTACTGACTACCTCAATGAATTCTAACAGATTGGAGAGACATACATTTCCTTTAGAGAAGCCTACATATTTCTAATCCTTAAATCATTCTCATGGCTCTTCTCTGAACCCTCTCCAATTTATCAACATCTTTTTGAACTATTGACACAAGAACTGGACACACAATTCCAGCAGTGGTCATACCAGTGCCAAATATAGAGGTAAAATAATCTTTCTACTCCTATTTGAGATTCCCCTATTTATGAATCCAAGGATCATATTACCCTTTTGGGCACAGTGACACTGAAAGCTCATGTTCACTTGATTATCCCCTCTTTCCTCAAATCTTTTTCAGGGTCACTACTTCCTAGGACAGAGTTCCCCATCCTGTAAGTATGGCCTGCATTCTTTGTTCCTATATGTAGACATTTACATTTAGTCATTAAAACACCCATTGTTTGCTTGCGCCTAGCTCACCAAGTGATCCAGATTGCTCTATAACAGTGACCCATCCTCGTCATTATTTACCACTTCCCCAATTTTTGTATCTGCAAACTTTATCAATGATGATTTTATATTTTCTGCCAGGTAACTGATAAAAATGTTAAATTCCACAGGGTCAAGAAATTTTACAGGACCCCACTAGAAAACACATCCATTCCATGTGGATTCCCTTTTTATAATTACATTTTGAGACATATCAGTTACTCAGCTTTTAATCCATTTAATGTGTATCATGTTAAATTTTATATCTTTTTAGTTTCTTAATCAAAATGTCATGTGGTACGAAATCAAACATCTTATGGACGTCTAAGTATATTACATCAACACTATTACCTTGATCTACCAAACTTGTAATCTCATTAAAAAAGATATCAAGTAAGTTTTACATGGTCTGTTTTCCATAAACTCATATTGATTTGCATTAATTACATTACCCTCCTTTAATTCTTTATTAATCAAGTCCCATATCAGCCACTCCATTATCTAGCTTGGGATCAATATCAGATTGACAGGCAGGCCTATAATTACCTGGGCCAACCCATTTACCTTTTTTAAATATTGGTGCAACATTAGCTTTCTTCCAGCTTCTAGAACTTTCCCTTATTGAAGGGAAACTTATTGAAAATTAACTTATTGAAGTTTATTGAAACTTATTGAAAATTAACATTAACAGTTCAGCAAGCTTTTCAGCCAGCTCTTTTAAAACTCTTGGATGTAAATTATCTGGAATGTATCTAACTTTAGTAGCTGCTGCTTAACTTCTTCCACAGATATTAGTGGAAGGGAAAGAGTATTATGATATGACTACATCATGTTTTTTTCACAAATACAGAACAGAAATATTTATTGAACTCTTTTGCCTTTTCTGCATTATTACTGATAATTCTACTATTTCCAGCTAATAATGGACCAATACCATTGTTAAGATTCTTTTTGTTTCTAACATTCTTAAAACACTCCACCTTATTTTCCTTAACTTTTCTGGCCTTATTTCCTTTTGCTTCCCTTATCTATTTTCTACAATTCCTTATAGTGATATACTCAAGGAACTCAATTTATTTAGCTTAACAAAGAGAAAGTAAAGGGATGACTTGATTACAGTCTGTATGTACTTATATGGGAAATAGGTATCTAATAATGGGCTCTTCAATCTATCAGAGAAAGGTATTACAGACTTCAGTGGCTGGCAGTTGAAGCTAGACAAATGAGACTGGAAAGAAGGTGTAAATTTTTAACAGAGAGAGTAATTAACTATTGGAACAACATACCAAGGTGGTGGTGGATTCTCCATCACTGACAATTTTAAAATCATCATTGGGTATTTTTCTAAAATATATGCTTGAGGAATATTTTGGGGAAATTAATCTAAATATTTATGTTAATCGAAGTGTTTTTTAGTTATCTCTAATTATTGTTTCAACCAGTTTACCTGGTGGAGAAGAGGAATAAGATTTTTTGATTTGTAATTCCTAGGAAAACTCCTAACACCTTTAAATATATATAAATATATATAACCTACAGCCCTCAGGTATGGTAGCAGATTGGAATGATAGATTACATATTTTCTGATGGTCTCTGACTGTTTTGCTAGCAGATCAGCCACTTACTTCATTCTTATATCCTTGCAAGATTGCTGGATGGCCACCATACAGTTATGGTGACTTATTGCTATTTAATTTATCATTTCTGTGCCAACATTTCCTTTTTGATAACTGAATTTCTGAGAGTGCCCCCTATTTGTTACCTGGAGGAGAAATAGTTCTGAGGTAAGTATCTCCCAACATCTCTGGGATGCAAAAGAACCATTTGGCTTCTTAATTTGTCATCCTTAACACCCATTATCCCCTGTACCTCCAGCAGACCAACCAGTTCTCTTACAGTTTTCCTGCATCTCATAGGCTTAAATAATTTATCTTTGAAGATCAAATAGTGAAAGACAGAAAGAAACAGATTCCCTCTTAGCCTCCCTGACTTCCATCTGACTCTTTATACTCCTTTCTATTGTCTTCACTTGGACTGGGCTTCCATTTTCTTAGGGAAACTTCAGTCACTTAAGGAATGTCTTCTATCTAATCTACCTTTCTATGCCCTCATTACCATAATATTTTTATTGTGTTTAATGTCTTGCATCCTGCCATTTAGCTCTACTGGGGGTGGATTTCTAACCTCCCTTTTCAACATTTATCCCGTATCTTTATAGGAAGGGTGTCCCCTTTCTGAAATAACTAGGACTTCAAAATGAAATCAGTATAATATAGCTTAGTCCTAGAACTGAGGGGCTGTGTCGTGTGGAGCTCTGTGCCACTACTATTAAGCCCAGCTCATGTGACATGCTAAGGATGCTACCCTGCTCTGACACTGTACTTTCAGAGAATCTTCATCAAAGGGAAGAGAATGTCTTGACAATGGTAACAGAGCTCAGGCCATTCTTAAAAACCTCTTTGCCAAGAACAGAGCTCTTTTATGGCTGGTGCAAGAATCTGATGTTAGCCCAGCAAGATGTGACTTGTTAAGAGCCTGTGAACATTTATGTCACAGTTCTTTTCACAAGAAGCAGAGCACTCAAAAAGTATTTCCCATACCAAGGGCTTCCTTATCCAAGGATCTCTGCTAAATTAGTGACACCATCTGTTTTTAGCTATACTCCTGCCTCTCACTCCTCCATTTTCCTATTACTCCTCCATCTTGGCTTCCCATCTAACCAGCCCTGTGTCAATCCACTGCCCTGCCTCCCATAGCTAATGATATGCCACCCTTCAGCCAACCTGCAGGAAGGTCTCTGATTACTTTTCCTAGTAAAACAATCAGCTCTAATTGAGGATAGTGACATCTATAACAGCGGCAGTGAGATAGATTCATAGATTATAAAGCACAAAAGGATCACTGTGATCATTGAGCTTGACCTCCTGTATAACACAGGCCATAAAACTTCCCTGAATTAATTCCTGTTTGAATTATACCATATCTTTCACAAAAAACATCCAAGTTTGACCTAAAAATGTCCAACGATGGAGAATCCACCACCACCCTTAGTAACTTGTTCCAATGGTTAGGTTTTCTCACTGTTAAAAATGTGCATCTTTTTTCAATGCTTCAGCTTCAGTTTCCAGCTGTTGGAACATGTTAGACCTTTCTGCCAGATGGAAGGATCCATGGAGGTACTCATAGGTGTGATCAAGTCAGTGCTTACCTTTCTCTTTGTTAAGATAAACAGCTTGAACTTCTCAAATCTCTCACTATAAGGCATGTTTTCCAATCCTTTCGGACTCTTCTCTGAACCCTCCCTAATTTATCAACATCCTTCTTGAATTGGGGACACCGGATCTAGACTCACAGCAGCAGTTGTAGCAGTGCCAAATACAGAGATAAAATAACTTTCCGAATTGATATTCCCCTTTTTGTACATCCAAGGATCACATTAGCTCTTTTGGCCACTCATGCGCAGCTGATTACCTATCATGATCCTCGAGTGTTTTTCAGTTTCTGCTTCACAGAATAATCTCCCATCATGTAAGTATGGCCTGCATTTGTTGTTCCTAGATGTATGTCCTTACATGCCATGTTAAAATGCGCATTATTTGCTTACACTCAGCTTACCAAGCAATGCAAGTCGCTCTGTATCAGTGATTTGTCCTCTTCATTATTTACCACTCCCTCAATCTTAGAGAATTCTGCAACTTTATCAGTGATTATTTTATATTTTCTTCTAGAGGTCACCGAGAAAACTGTTAAATTGCGTACCTCTCAGGAGGGAGAGCCTGGGATTAGGTCAATTGCCTTCACAGCAGAGTTGACCTCATACCCCTCACTAACATTGGGCACCCTTTCCTCAGAAGATCCTTTTCCTGGGCCTGTTCTTCAGTTGGAGTTTGCTCCTTGAGGGCTTGGGTGGGGTATTATGGTCAGGTATGCTGCCCATGGGCTCTGAACATGTCCACTCAGGAATGAGAGGGCAATGTCCCCAGCCTCAGCCTCTCAACCTAGTTGTGAAGGGCTGGCTGTGCCATGGAGATGGAATGGGATCTCAGCACATGAAGGACAGTCCTCACATCAGGGCCATGCAGCAGGAGCTGTTGTTTACAGCCCATTCAAATACTCTCCCTTCAAGGAATCTCTACATCCTCAGGACTCATCCACCGTAGGTTTTCAAGTTCCCCCTAAGGCTCTCTTCCTTCACTGCTGCATTCTCTCTCATGGCAGATCCATTCTGCCTCCTGTTCTGGCCCTGGCCCAATACTAGCAACAGCAAGGAGTTAACCAGCTTCTGCCATTACTTCCAGACCATGGGTCCAAATGTATCAGCCAACCCTGTTACTGGCTCAAGTGCCATGACTGGGCTAAACCTGCAACAGACTCAAGAACAGGGACTAGGTCCAGCCTGAAACAGACTCTGAGGCAGGGACTGGGCCAAGGTGGCGATGGCCTCCAGAGCAGGGAATGGGCCAGGTCTGTGAGAGGCTCTGAGGCCCTGTGAGGGTACATCTACACAGCCCGTGTCAATGAATCTCCCTGCCTGGGTCGACAGACTTGAGGTAGAAGGACTCATGCTAGCACTCTAAATATAGCTGTGTAGACACAACTCTGAAGCTGTGATTTGGGCTCTGGAGTCCATCCCCCTCCCTAGGTGTTAGAGCCTGAGCTCTGGCCCAAGCCACAACTTCAAAGAGCTGTCTATACAGCTATTTTTAGAGCTAGTGTGGGCCCTGCAACTCCGAATCAGTCGCCCCTGGCTGGGAGGCTCACTGCAGAGGGCTGTGTAGATGTATCCTGACAGGCTCTGAGGTAGGGAGTGGACTGAGACCACGGGAGGCTCCGAGGCAGGGTACAGGCCTATTCTGGGGGCTACTCTTTCCTCTTTGTGTTCTCCTGAATGAGCAGTTCAGTGTAAACATCTCAGTGGAGCTCTTTGAAATGAAAATAAAACTGATAAAAGTCTTGCAAATCACCCACCCCCAGCCCCGTTGCTGACCCGGGAAGTCTCTCTTTCTGCTGCCTCGCAAGCACCAAGTGGCAGAGTTATAAATACATTATGTATGCTGGTGTCCATCAGCCAGAGCCTTTTGTTGGTGCTGAATATGTCATGGCCAACAAAAGTAGACTGGATTAGCCACAGTGGATTAAAAGATTTTCTTCTTAGAGTTTACCTAATAATATAACAATCGACATAGAAGGTTCCTTTGAAACCTACACGACTCTGTTATTTTACCATCTGTGAGTTTGCTTTCCATTAGTATGCGAATATGATGGGGAGCCTGTTTCTGGTGGTGCTTACACTGAGGTAATGCTGCCTATTGCCCGATTTCCTACTCACAACAAAAATACACACATATGTAAGGAGGAGCAGCAGTAACAGAGTAGCTGAACTTCATCCCTCCTCCCTTTGTTGATGTCCCCGCTGCTCTTAGCCCAGAGGGCTCTGGGATGCTACAACTTTGGGAGGAAAAAGAAACCCAACAAAGTAGACTCAACCTCTAAAGAAAGCAACCATCAGCCCCTGACAAAAGCAATGAACTGCCGTGCTATTCAAGGTGTCCTGAGAGGTTCTGAATGAAATAAGCTCGTTTATTAAGAACATATTTGGAATCCCAGCTATTTAGTTTCTGAACTCTCTCTCTTTCCCCACCAGCACCACAAGCTGATGGAGTTTGTCCCTGTTCCAGCCATTCAGCTACAGTTGCGTAATTATCTGCCTCCATCCCTGACTGACATCACATTTGCAGTATCCATTGCAAGATGGGTCACACAGCAGCAGCCGCGACACTCGGAAACATGGAGGGCAGCAGCAGCAGGGGAGGAGAGCTCCCCCCGCCATCCTGCGGCTCTGTTCCTTACATTCAGCCCCCTCCTCTAGCCATCACGACAGCAAACACACACAACTGCATCCTGGCCCTTTGGCTTTGATCTCATAAAGGGACTCCATTTACAAGTCATTAATAGCAGCCTTTGGAAATATCCATCCTCAGAAGTCTTGAGTAATGAGATTTGGAGACTATGATCAGTTTAGGGGCCGCTCTCTTTCTGTCTTTTTGCAAACACACTTTTTAAGCCGCACCGACTTTGCAATGAATTGTCGCATCATCCAAGACCTGGTGGGGGAGGGGGCCATGTGGGCGGCAGGAATATGGGTTGAGTCTCTCTCAGCGAGAGCCCAGCTGGGGGCCTTTGATGAGGCTGCATTGCGAAATTTGATTTGAAAGGCCTACGATAACAATTTTGGGAGAATAGTTGAGCGTTTTTCCATACGGATCCCTTTGTCTCTCCTCTGATAGGGGTTTTATTGTCGGTTTCGGGGGGTGGGGGGTGAGAGTCGGTGGTGGCCGAGGGTGGGGTGGGGCGGCGGAGGGGGCTGCGGTGAAGGAGAACAATAAATGGAGATATAGGGAGAGCTGTATTTTCTCACCTGCCTCCCCTGCTGCGTTGCCTTCCTGCTGGGTTTTCGCAGTCCGCCATGACAGGAGAAGCCGCCCTGTTTGCTGTCCGGAACACTTTCCAACACTCTTAAACCTATTTCCCTTTCTTGGTAACTGTGTGGCTGGAAGATGGGAATCTTTACTTTATATTGCAGCTTTGGCTCCTCAACCTGATTGGCTGAGGCCAGGACCAAATGATGGTCCTTCGAATCCTATTGTAACTATGGCAACCAGCCCCTTTAGGCACCACTGATTTACTTATAATTGCTGGGTAAACAGTCGAGACAGACCACTTTCATCCCACACAGAAAGATTTTCTTCTCTTTCTTTTTAGGATGAGGCACAAAAAAGCAGGGACACTTAAGCAAACTCTTTCAACACTGCTGAAATAAGCTGTTGTCTCTCCCCCAGCCAGCCGGCTTTCCCCCGCTGCTGCTGCTGCTGCATCTGATCCTGACTGAACAATTACTTGATACTGGGGCTTTCTGCACCACCAGACAGACCTCACCATCCTCCTCCTCCAAAGAGGAATTGCTTCAGCTCAGGGCTGAGGAAAGCACACCATGGGTTTCTACACTGCAGCTGGGGAGCATGATTCCCAGCGTGGACAGACAGGTCTGCACTAGCTTGGCTCGTGCTAGCACACTAACAGCAGCAGCGTGGATTGCTGTGGCACAGGCGGTGGCTTGGGTTAGCTGCCCAAGCTCGAACCAAGGGGGTCAGATGGGCTTGGATTGCGGTGGCTTGCTTGAACCGATCTCTCTGCCACACGGCCACTTGGCTATTTTTAGCACGCTAGCATAAGCTGAGTCAGCGTGGGTATGCCTGCACGGGCTGGGAATTGCACCTCCCAATGCAGTGTAGACATATCTACCCAGACTGGACATCGCACCTCCCAACTGCAGTGTAGACATATCTACCCAGACTGGACATCGCACCTCCCAACTGCAGTGTAGACAGTTTCTCAGGCTGATGCCATGAGATGAATGGAAAGGACAGGTAGGTCAGAGTGGGAGGAAGGTCTGGGGGATGGAGGGGCTTCTTTGCCACTAAGGATTCCGACATTCCTGCTTTAAGATGGTTTCTTACAAGCTGCTTTTGCCTTTCATATAAATCTCTGGAGAATGAGGATCAGGCCAAATGTTCTCCCCTCCCCCAGTGGCTAGTGGGGACATGAGCAGTTTATATAGACTATGTTGTGGTTGGGTGATTGGCCCCCTCAGCACATTAAGTCCTCTCACTTTTCCTTCCTGAGTGTAAAATCTACAGACAGCCAGGAGAGCATGAGAGAAACATGACGGCTTGTACGACAACTGACAGAGACTGTCCCAAAATAGTGAACTGAAATTGTGCGCCTCTCCCTGTGAGCCCTGCCCTCATCTAACTGGCCTCAGTAGGTCTAGTACAGCCTCCTCCCTAGCTCTGGGGGAGCTCGCATTGCCTCCACAAGGAGTGCCAGCCCTGTGCTGGGCTGTCTCCTGGCTGTGTCTCTGACTGAGGCTCACCTCAGAGCCAGGCATTTGTCAGAGTTCAACTTTGTTCACAGCGGTGTGTAGTTCACAGAGTGGCCATGCTCTCACCCTCTGTGCTGAGTGGGGCCTGGGCACTGTTTCTTAGGAACCTCAGCTGCTTGCATGGTAGCCCAGAGCTGGGCATGATGGTGCTATGTGAGCCTGGGTCTTGCTGCTGAGGGAGGGAATTTATTATTATGGATGATGTGATTAACTAATGAAAGGCCCAGCTCGAATTGACAGGATGATGAGTGACCAGTGATCTACAGCCATGAAAAAGGCCAGTGTGATCCCAGGATGTATCAGGCAAGGTATTTCCAGCAAAAGATAGAGAAGTATTAGTGCCAGGGCCCTGGGGAAATCTCATCTGGAGTACTGGGTACAATTCTGGTCACTCCTGTTCAAAAGAGATGAATTCAAACTGCAACAAGTGCAGAGAAGAGCTACTAGGATGATCAGGAGACTGGAGAACCTAACTTATAAGAAAAGACTGGAAGAATTTGGCTTGTTTAATCTAGCAAACGAAGGTTGGGGGGAGGGAAGGGGGGGTAAAACCCCAGGGAAGGTGAAGAGCTGTTTAAGCAAAAAGACAGTGTTGGCACAAGAACAAATGGCAATAAACTGGCCATGAGTAAAGTGAGGCTGGACATTAGAAGAAGGTTCCTAAGCATCAGAGGAGGGAGGTTTTGGAACAGTCTCCCTATGGGAGAGATGGAGGAAAAGAATCTACTTAGTTTTAAGATAGAGCTTGATAAATTGAGATGAACAGGATTCTATGATGGGATGACTTGTTATAGCAGGGGATTGGATTTGACAATCCAGAGGATCCCTTCCAGTCCTATGTTCCTATAAAACCATAAGCAAAGGAGTAGGATTAAGGTGGCCATGGGATCCTCCTAACTCTAGTACTTCTGCCTGTTTGTGGATTAAGTCTCAGAGTTAAGACTCATCCCTGATTGGTTCTTGCATGGAATTTCCTGAGTTTTATAAAGGGAAAGAGCAATATGAGACCACAGGAACTTAGGCCTTCAGAAAAAGCCCAAGGATTATTCCAACTCTATCTACAGAGCTGGAAACTGGTGAGAAGATTTCTCTCTTCCCCGCCTTGAGACCTGCTGGTCTATTCCAGAATATTTTTCATGGAGAAAAGCCATGTTAAAAAAAAAAAAAAAAAAAAGGACAGCTCAGACAAAGAAAGATGTGGAGTCAAACTACTATAGCTTGAAACACATGGGGTCAGAAGTGCAGCTGCAGGTTCACAGCTAGTTCTGGATGCTTTTAGATGTACAGACTCATTTCTGATTACTCTTGTTTCAGTGTACAGCAAAATGCCAATTCCTCTCCACGCTCCACCACTCCCAAAAAGGACTTACGGAGAATCTTGGGGATGGTGGTGTTCTTTGGGAAAATGTATAGATAACCTGTCTAAGAAAACCAAAGCCTGTGAGCAGAAGACTGCTAGTCTGGGATGCGGAATGGAATTGCACTGAGAAGCACGAAGCAAATGCAAAGAGTTGTAAAGATTACTCATCTCTGCACCCACATTTTGATGTTTCCTGCCTAACAAAAATGTCTATAGATGCCTCAAAAGAGGGATCAGGGGCAATACTACTGCTAAGGCAAAACTGTGACTGGAGGCCTGTCGCATACGCATTCAGAACCTTCACACACCCACAATGCTTCATATAATTGTTTTATAAAAAGGGAAGGATGTGGGGAGAAGCTCTCTTTGCTGTGGAAGATGTGGCCTGCTGAGACCAAAGCTCATCCTGGAAGAGGGCACCCTGGACTGCTGGGAGCAGAGAGCTGCAGGCCACAGCCTACCCTGTCTCTGGTTGCTGTTGTATTAGAGTTGGGTGTAGTAGAAAGTGAGAGGCTGAGACATGAGGCCTAGTAATACAGGCCAGGTATGAGGCCTGAGCTAAAGTAAGTCAAGCCCTGCTGTTATAAAGCAAACATACAGTTGCTCTAGCTGCAGCTCTGTGTTGCTTTCCCCCTACCCATGCCTGTTGCGGCATGTCTGTTTAGACTGCAAGCTCTTTGGGGCAGAGTCATGACTGCTACCACACAGCACCACGCAAACAATGAAAAGTGGCTGCCCTGCAGAGGGCCCACAACGCTGAAGTTCCTGGGACCCCTCAGCAACTGCTGGTCCCATAGTTGCATTCACTGAGACCTTTGGCGCTGGATCAGCTCCAGCAATAAAAATGTACCATTTTTGAAAAACAAATGTTTGCACTATGACACGTTTGCCATTCAGTTTCTGGGGTTTTTGGGAGAGGGTTTTAAATTTTGTCAAAAATGAAACATTTCTGTAATAATTTTTGTTTGTGACAAAAAGCCATTTTTCACTTACGTTACTTTTGGATGAAAAAAAGGTTGATCATAGCTACCTAGAGGTTACAGACCCAATAGGTCAGTGATGACAGCCTGATAAGCTCCCAGGTGATGTGGAAGCCTAGCTGTGGTCTCTCCCCTTGACTTCTCAAAATTCACAGGCCATCCAGCATTTGAAGACATGGTCGGTCACAGATGTCCAGCCAAGTGCTTTCAACCAAGGAATGTCTGTGGGGACAGTGGCCATTAATCAACATTTCATCAATATGTTCAGGCAAAGATGGTTCTGGACTTAGAGTCTAATCATAGAAATTTTTGCTTCAAAATGAGGGCTCATCAGTTGGAAGCAACAGAGAAGGAGAGAGACCTGGGTGTATGGGTCGATCACAGAATGACTATGAGCCACCAATGTGATGCAGCTGTGAAGCCAAATGTGATCCTAGGATTAGGTAATGCATTTTCAGAAGATATACAGAAGTATTAATGCCACTATACAAGCACTGGTAAAACTCCATTTGGAATACAGTACTGTGTACAATTCTGCTCATGCTCTAGAAGGATTAGGTACAGATAAGAGCTACTAGGATGATCAGGGGAATGCAGGGCCTTTCTTTATGAGAGGAGACTGAAAGAGATTGGCTTGTTTAGTCTAGCAAAACAAAGGCTGAGAGGGGATACAATTGCTCTCTAGAAATACATTGGAGGGATAATCGCCAGGAAAGGTGAAGAGCAGTTTAAGCAAATGGACAATGTTGGCAAGAACAAATGGCTATAAACTGGCCATGAGTAAATCGAGGCTGGACATCAGAAGACAGTTTCTAACCATCAGAGGAGTGAGGTTCTGGAACAGCCTCCCAATAGGAGGTCGGGGGCAAACAAGGGTTAGTTAGTTTTGAGAGAGACTTGGACAAATTTATGAGTGTGATCGTATGACAGGGTTGGGTGGACGGGGAGGGGACAGGGCTCAACAGCTCTGGGGCTTACTTCCTTCCATCTTATGTTGCTAAAACTCTTGCTTCAGGGTTTCAGCCAGGCACCAGCAGGAGTCAAGAAGGGATATATTCCCCCCAGTGCATTCTGGGAGGGTTTTTTTTTTTAATCTCTTTCTTCTGAAGCATGGCTGGAGATGGGATATTACACGAGGTGGGCTAGGGCTCTGAGGGGGTCACTGAACATTTTCTCTCAGGTGCTGGTTGGTTCTTGCTCACATGCTCAGGGTCTAATTGATTAACATATGTGGGGTCGTGAAGGAATTTTTCCCCAGTCAGATTGGCAGTGACCTAGCGGGAAGGGAGGTTACCTTGCTCTGCAGCATGGGTGTGGGTCACTTGCCAGGATTATCTGGGTCTCTGTTACTTAATCAATTCCTTGCCATTGCAGCACTGGTAGACCTCGGACCCTCCTAGTCTCTGCCTCTGACACATAATAGTCTAGTCTGCTGTGGGTCTCATTTACTTTGGTCTCATTTCCATTGTTGGGTTAGTGTGTGTGGGTACTGGTGGTGTTGATGGCCTGAGATATACAAGAGGTCAGACTAGATAATCTGGTGGTCCCTTGGGCTTTAAATTCTATGACTCCACTATCCACATTCCTTTCCATTTCAAAAAGTATCTTCGTCCGTTACCACAAAGACTTAAGATCTCAAAGTCTTTGTAGGCCTCATAATGGTCACATTTTTACCCTACCACATGCAATTATCACCATTTCCCAGACTCTGTTCTGAGCTTGTTTCCATAAGATTTTTAAATGTTTTATTCATAGATTCTGATTATCACAACTATAAAAATATAACTCACCATAAAACAGGGTCCCTCGTTCACATCTGCTGGTAATCTGCTTGTGGGATTGTTACATTTGTGTTTCCCTCAACATGCCAATATCCGGTGAACCTAACAAACAGCCTTTTATAATCCATTTCAAAACTCCATCATAATCAATTACAAATCAAAACAGTTAAAAAGGGACAGACAAATTACCAGTTGGTCCCTCTTGCTGCAGTTTCTTTTTAGCTATTGTGAGCAAAAAGCTCTTTCTGTGTTTCAAGAAGGTGCAGATTTGACATTGAAAATCTTTATTAAAGTCAGAGAAAAAAATATGATCTCCTTCACAGGCTCCAGATAAAGAACAGCCATACTGAGTCAGAACAATAGTCCATCTAGCCCAGTATCCGGTCTTCCAACAGTGGCCAATGTCAAGTGTTTCAGAGGGAATGAATAGAACAGTTTATCATCAAGTGATCATCCCGTCACCCATTCCCAGTTTCTGGCAAACAGAGACTCAGGACTTCAGACCATGGTTTTGCATCCCTTCTCATCCTGGCTAATAGCCATTGATTGGACCTCTCCTCCATGAACTTATCTAGTTTTTTTTAATCCTTTTACAGTCTCGTCCTTCACAATATCCTCTGGCAAAGAGTTCCACAGGTTGACTTTGCGTTATATGAAGAAATACTTCCTTTTGTTTGTTTTAAACCTGCTACCTATTAATTTCATTTGGTGACCCTTAGTTCTTGTGTTATGAGAAGGAGTAAATAACACTTCCTTATTTACTTTCTCCACACCAGGCATGATTTTATAGACCACTGTCATATCCCCCCTTAGTTGTCTCTTTTCCAAACTGAAAAGTCCCAGTCTTATTAATCTCTCCTCACATGGAAGCAGTTCCATACCCCTAACCATTTTTGTTGCCCTTTACTATATCTTTTCCAGTTGCAATATCTTTTTTGAGATGGGGAGATCAGATCTGCACGCACTATTCAAGATGTGGGTGTACTATGGATTTATAAAGAGGCAATATGATATTTTCTGTCTTATCTATCCCTTTCCTAATATTCCCAACATTCTGTTAGCTTTTTTGACTGCTGCTGCAGATTAAGTGGATGTTTTCAGAGAACTATCCACAATGACTCCAACATCTCTTTCTTGAGTGGTAACAGCTAATTTAGACCCCATCATTTTATACATATAGTTGGGATTATGTTTTCCTATGTGCCCTACTTTGCTTTTGTCAACATTGAATCTCATCTGCCATTCTGTTGCCCAGTCACCCAGTTTTGTGAGATTCCTTTGTAACTCTTCGCAGTCTGCTTTGGACTTAGCTATTTTGAGTAGTTTTGTATCATTTGCAAGTTTTGACCCCTCACTATTTGCCCCTTTTTCCAGATCATTTATGAATATGTTGAACAGCACTGGTCCTAGTACAGACCCCTGGGGGACACCATTATTTACCTCTTTCCATGGTGAAAAATGACCATTTATTCCTACCCTTTGTTTCCTATCTTTTAACCAGTTACTGATCGAGGAGAGGATCTTCCTTCTTATCCCATGACATCTTACTTTGCTTAAGAGCCTTTAGTGTGGGACCTTGTCAAAGGCTTTCCTGTAACAGAGCCTCCAGCCTTCTGCGGCACCCGAGCAGCCCATCCACCACCGAGCTCACACGGGAGAAGGGAGGCTGCCCGGATGCAGCCATCTTGCAAGACATATAGCTCTCTCTAGCATCACACACACCACACAGTGCTAATAAAAGCTCTGCCTGTGGGGACCTTTCAAAGAAGATCAGTCCCTTTCCTTCACACACACTAGGGAAGAGCAAAGTGAATATTGCAGAAGCCTGATTTCCCTGGAGCTTCACTAGCTCTTAGGTCCTTTTTTCATCTAGGTAACAGGATTTGTTTGAATATTATAGCCTATATCTGATATTGTATTAGTGTTCTTCCGGCCACACCTGTTTCTATTTTATTCATAGAAAACCATGAGAGCCCTCTGCTGGCCACTACATGGATGTTCCTGGAAGATGGCAGAGCCCAGGGGACAAAGCTTTGCTCTCTGGAACTAAAGCAGTAGCACCATTAGCTAGTAGAAGTAGTAGTCTTTATCCTGTCTAATACAGCCACTAGTAGGACACAGCACATTTAACCAGTGTGTTATATATACACACACCATTAAAGGTCCACTGTTTTATTACAGAGCTACAATAAGGACCTGAAGGAAAATTCTAAGATCATTTAAACCAGCATCAACCCAGAGCGACTCCCAGAAAGGACAAGAGGTTCATATAAATAACAGAGGTCAGAATTTGGTGTTTCATATTTAAGATTTTATGTAGAGATGAGTGAATAAGTTACTCAAAACAAGTTTTGCCTTAGCTGTGAATTGTTAGCCACCTATATTCCCCACATATATTCATTACTCATTATTATTCACAAATCTCTTCGGTAAATCATTCTTAGTCAGTCAGAGAGACAAGGTGCGTGAGGTAATATCTGTTAATGGACCATCTTCTATTGGTAGAAGACACAAGAAGTAATTTGTTGCAAATAGTCACAATTCAAGCTGTCTTGACTGGTCATATGGTATTGTTTTTGTTTCCTGATTGGATGAGTTACATAAGTAAACAATACAGTACAGATCACAAATTTAACACTCAAATATACACTTTGAAATACACCAGCATGTGTGTAGAATGTGACACATTTTCACTGGTAGCCAGTGATGTGAAACATTTCTAAAATTGGTGCAGTGACCATATTAATCTGTATCCCATTAGATGGGACTGGGCAGGACATTGGGTCAGAGTCAAGTTGCTTCTGGAAACTAAAGTCTGACTTCCCCCATTGTTATTTTTAAAAAAAGACTGCAATGTTTGTGTTATTATTTGTATCACCATAATGCCTAGGAGACCAGTTCTGGCCCAGCACCCAGATGTGTTAGGCACTGTATAAATACAGAACAAAAAGAACAGTCCCTGCCCCAGGCAACTTTGCTTCTTTTTGTTTGTGGTCTAGCTTTCCAACCTGAGTTCTATCTTAACGGAATTTACAGGATGGGACATTATTTGGTCTAAATTTTCACAAGTGGCTAATGATTTTGGGAGTCCATCCTTTCAGATGTGTCAAGTGCAACACCTAAAACTTGAGGCACCCAAAAACATTAGTTTCTTGCGAAAATGTGGGGGCATGAAGTCCTATATAAAAGGCTCTAAGAGACCTAGTTTCTGATGATCCTGATGTCAATCTAGAGTAACTTCATTTCCCTTTGACGGCCATACTCTGGAGTCACTCTGCTTTTCAGAATCTGTCTTTCTGTTACGGAAGCACTGCTTGCAGTTCCATAGTTAAGGATGAGTTTTGCACTTAAAGCAGAGATTCTACCACCCAGCTTAAAATGACAGCACTTGCTCTTTGAGTAGAGAATGTTTTTTTCTGAGAATTTATAAGTAAATCCCATTCATTAGTTTCTGAGTTCCAATTAATTCATATATGAGCCCTTTAAGAAATTTAACTCCTCATGACAAACATTTTTTGTCCTGAATGATCTCAGTGATCATGTAGGGGGTAAAAAGAAAGTTAAAAATCAAATGTCTTTAAAAAGCAATTAAATCTCATTTGGGACCACATTTGTGTTATTACTGTTTTGTTTTTCCCTGGGAATATTGAAGAAAACTGGATGTTTCTGATATATTAGTGGATGGAATCAGAATGAGATCTCTCTACTACATTAAATAATTCCTCTAAAAATGCCAGGGATGATAACAGAAACCCAGTGATTTAAGTGTATATTTCCTTTTTCACTACAAGGTCCTTCCTTAAGTGTCTCTGAATGTTTCTCCATCCACACCATTATACATTAATTAATTCTTACCACATTTTTTAGCGAAATATTGATCCCAAACATGTCACATGTCACAAAGCCAAGGGAAAACAAACAGCTGAGCTGGATAATGGTGTGATTGCTCATGAGGGAATCAGTCATTTTACTGGCCAAGTGAAACAACACACACTTTGGGCTAAGGGGGATGCCTTGATCAGAGTTCTCACTGGTGTTGTAATGGGGGACACTCACCTCTTGCGAGTGCCTCCTGTTGGCTGGGTGTGACACTGTGATCTCTCCTGGTCCTGGTGCTCCCTGAAGGGTGGTGACCTTGCTTGGTAGGTCTTCAGTGGCTCAGCCCTCCAGCCGAACCACACACTGAAATGAATGAACAAACCCCTTCCAAGGTAGCAAAGAGCTCAACAAAACTGTCTACCCTCACTGGGATCTTCAGCCCCATCTCTGGGCCCCTTAAACCTAGCCCCTTTTCTTGGGCTTTTTAAATCAGCCATGTCCCTTTCCAGCACTTAGGCCACTCTAGCACTGGCTGGGGGCAGGTGGAGGCAGGCTCACCCACTGCTCCAGATCCCAACCCAGGGACCCTATAAATAGTAACCTGCTGCTTCCTTTACTTGGTTGCTGCTCCTATGTTCTCGAGGCCTCCTTCTACATGGCCTCTTCACCTCTGTCCATCACCTTAGGGCTACAGCGTTTAGCCCCTCTCACTCCCAGCTTTAGCCAATACAGCTCCTTGGGTGCCCTATGGTCAGAGCAGAAACCCCATCCTTCCTGCTCTCTGGCCTAGCCAGGGACTGCCAGCTCAGCCAGCTGCTGCAGCTTTTCATCTGAGTCTGCTGTGCTGATTGGCTGCTTCTGTGCAGCCTTTTTAGGCAGGCCTGGAGGACCCAGCTTTGCTGCTCCTTCCGGGGCAGGGTGGGGTGGCCCTCCAGCAGGGGGCCTTGAAGGCCAGGTGCACCCTGTGACAGGTGTTTTGTGAACCCAGTAGGGGACCAAGTGAACTCTTCCTGGACTTGTTTAACCTGACCATCCAAATGGAAAGACCCTTCCCCCGCAGTCCAAGTGGTGAACCTCATGGCTTTATCTGGCTGACCTGCTCTTTTCCTGGCCTGGCCTCATCTCTGCATGACAAGCTTTGGAGCAGATGATGTTTACTTCACATGAGGTTTCATACTGGATCAACAGTTTTCCAAAAACAGAGCCGTAATCTGATCCAAACTGAACCTCTGAATCCTTCCCCGAGAAGAGCAGCAGAGCCGGCACCTGCAGCCTGTGCCACACTGGGGCAGCTGGTGTCCTGACACACACACACATCTCTCAACCTGTCCGGGCCCAAACATGGGGCGTGACCAGCGACAAAGTCCAAAACTGAGGGACACAAAACTACTCTTCATACAGAAAGTCAACGCATGCAGGATTCTTCCCTGGGGTGCCAATCACTCCCTGAAATCTCAGCTTCATGAGTCTTTATTTTGGATGTAACTCATTTTCAGCTGTAAAAGTGAGGGGACGTCATATTTTACCTGGAACATAGCGTACAGGGGGACAGTGGCAGCGGTCGAGTTGTGGGCACTGGAGAGACATGCATGCACCACGCAGGAAGCACCTGCCAGCCAAAGCTCCTGCAAGCGCCAGCGCCCACACTGATGTAGGGGAGTTGTCCTCCACTGGCTGGTCTGTGAAAAAAGGGGCTAAAGGTCAGGCAGCAGATCCCTCCTGGGTGGGGACTGTGAAGCGGGGGCTCTAAGTGCCCTCTCTCTGCTCTTCTGCTTCGGAGCAGAAGCTGGGCTGGCACTGGTGGGAGACGGGCGGCTGCAGAGGCTGCAGGATTCCCACTCAGCAGCAGCAGCAGCTGCTTGGCCCTGTCTCCTCCCCTCCTCCTTATGTGCAGCCTTAATTATATGGACTCACTCACAGACTAACAAGAAAGTCACACACAAAGCAGGCGGGACTGGTGCCGACCTGCAGGGGTCAGTGATTCTCTCTCTCTCTCTCTCGTGCGTGCACACCTACGCACTCCAGGTCTGAACTGTCCTCTCCAGCAGGGGGCAGTGGTGTTCTCTCTCTCTCTCTCTCATGTGCGCGCGCACACACTTAACTCACTGTGTGTACAGGAACCTAAATAACAACACAAAGGAGTGTAGCAAGAAAACCAACTAACAATAGAGTGTACAGAAAGGAGGCCAGACCTTTCTTTTGAGTGTTTCACACCTTCTTCTTGGCCAGTAAGGGGATGTCTACACCACAATTAGCCACCTTGCAGTGTAGACATCCCCTTACTGGCCAAGAAGAAGGTGTGACTGACTCGAGCATGTGGGTCTCAGGCTAAGGGGCGGTTTAACTGCCGTGTAGACTTTTGGGTTTGGGATGGAGTCCAGGCTGTATGACCCCGTGAGGTGGGGGGCCCCTGCAGCCCAACCCTGGAAGTCTAGGCAATTAAAGGGCCCTGCAAGCCCCAAGTCAGCTGGCACAAGCTGCTAGAGGCCAGCTGTGGGTTGTTAGTTGCAGTGTAGACATCCCCTAAGTCATGGCATGCTGGAGTCCCTGGCACTTTGGTGCATGGCAATAAAGTAGGTCTAAGGGAGTCTGACTGCCACTCACCCATCTTCACTGAATCCCTCTCTCCCGCTGAAGCATACAGCACATTGCACAGTGCAGCGATCTCCTGGCCGGACAGCCACTGGCGCAGGCGACAATAGAATTATCATCCAAACACGGCCGACTCTGTTCCAAATAGAAGTGAAATCAAACCTTCAGTGACCTGCCGTCTGCTGAGCAGCTCGCTATTGTGGGAGCTCTGCAGGGACTAGCCAGGGTCAGTCAGCCAGCCCGTTGAGAAGCTATGGGTGAAAAGCTGAACAAATGAGGAGGGCAGCACGCTGGCAGCACGCCTGCTGCGACTCTCTTGGCTTCCTTGTTGCTCAGAATGGATAGGGCAATGGGAGGCCAGGGCTGCTGCACTATTACCAGTGTGCTTGCTGCTGCCAGGGCCTGGAATGCAGCTGTTCCCTGGTGTGCCAAGAGCTTTGCTCAGCTACGGAGGTAAGAGAACAAACACCCCCAGAGATGCAGCTTCAGGAAGGTGGTACTTGGGATAGAGAGGACCCAGAGGTGGGCAGTGGGGGAAGGAAGGTCCCTCTTTAACCCTGGGCAGAAGGACTCTCCCGAGCCCAAATGAGAACAGCTCCTGCATTCTACCTTGGAACCAGAATACCTTTATGCAAGCAACTATAACGGAGGCCCCCAGTGGAAAGAAATTGACCACAAGCCTAGACAAAGCACCAGAGAAGAGCTAGGGAGGAATCTGTTGAAACTGGAGCTCAGGCTGCAAATATCAGTTGATTGCACATGGTGTGGTCTAGTTGCCAAGGAGCAGATGTAGGAGCAGCTGGGGTACTTATGTGACAACCACCATCTAGGATTGAACCAGGGACCTCCAGAGTGAACGGCACGAATCACTGTAGCTTGAGCCAAAGAGCCAGCTTGCCAGAGAAAATCTGTAACAGGCACATTCTCTATGGACTGGACACGTAACACTTCCACGTTAGATGGGCTGCACACCTTCCTGAAAGGCTGGCAATCCTCTGAGTCTCAGTACAACACCTCCGAGCCCTCACTGCCCCGCATCCAGAGAAACCTGGGGTGCAGAGACAGCCTGCTCTGGCCCAACCAGATACAAGCAGCCTCTTACCCCGCAGCATGCAGATGCAGCGTAGACTTGGAGCCACAAGGCCATGTTACACAGTGCCTGATCATTTGGTGGATATAAGAGGAGCTGGGAGCAGTGGTTATTGTGGGGACAAAGCATCACACTTGAGTCAGTGATGGCTCTCATGGGCCACAGTCCCTTGGCCAGAGTGGATGGCCAAAAACTGGGGCCTTACTGGATTGGTTCCATTAGGAGGGGAAGTTGAAAACAGGGTCAGGCATTTCTTTGCTGCGATCCTGTTTATTGACAAATAATGGGCATGGAGTCCTGTCTCCCTACACACAGCAGCAAGTAGTTTTCTGTCTCACAATTCCATGTCTGCCTTTCCAGACGGAGACACACTCCCTTGGCATCCTCCCAGGGCCTCTCTCACCAGTGCTTCTCTGGTCCTGTCTGCTTGTGACACACACTGTGCCACCAACCAGGGGCTCCCTCCTGGCATTTGCTACATCCGTCCCTTCTTATTCTTCCTGAGTTAGCTCTTCCTCGGGCCTCCCCATATCCAGCGCCTTGGGCAGTGGCTACCGTTGTTTCATCTATCTTACTTCATATAGGAGCTTAATTGCTTCTTTCATGTACCCTGAATGAAGGGCAGCTTGCTCGCCTGCCAGCTTCAGCGAGGTCAGTGATTGTCCACGGATCAAAGGCAGCCACGAACACCCTCTAGCACAACAGCTCGTCCTGGCAGCCATGGCTGGGGATTTGATTACCTTGGACCTCAGGCTTCCTCAGCCCTCCTGAGGCAGGAAGCCATAGAAATTCCTACCTGGACACTGCAGGGCTCCTTCTGGCTCCAGTTCCCAGCCCAGCAGTGGTTCCAGGAGCTAAGGGCTCACTTGGGGCCCCCTCAGTCCCCATGGGTGCCCCTGGCTGTGGAGGGCACCCAATAACTTGTAGTGGGGAAATGCTGATTCTGCATGGGACAGAAGATGGCTTGCAGAGAGGGTGCAGGAAAGCGCCACAGAAATGGTTGGCGGGCTGGAGAAAAGGCATTCAATGATGGACTTAAAGAGCTTCATCTGTTTAGCTTGTCAAAAAGAGGATTGAGAGATGCCTTGATTACAGTGTGCAGGTACATTCACAGGGAGAAAACCCGGGTACTAAAGAGCTCTTTGATCTAGCCAAGAAAGGAAGAACAAGAACCAGCAACTGGAAACTGAAGCCAAATTCCAGTTGGAAATAATGCACACACTTTTCACCAGGGGGGGAGGGGGCATTAACCCCTGGAACAAACTCCCCAGGGGAGAGGTGGATTCTCCATCTCTTGATCTGTATAGATCCGGATTGGATGCCTTTCTGGAGGACGCTTTAGTTAAACACAAGTTATTAGCTCAATACAGGTATAACTAACTGGCTGAAATTTAATGCTTACAGGGGTCAGATTGGATGGTCCCTTTTGGGCCAATGGTCCCTTTTGGCCTTAAACTCTATTTATGAAAGCCCCTCAGCTCTGACCTCCCTCTCATAGTAGCAGAGCAAGGAGTATGTTGGGATTCTCTCCAGCCTTTTCAGGGATATATGACACCAAAAAGCATCAGAAATAACACTGAGGCTAACCTTAGAGGACTCACTCTTGGACTGCCGTGCCAGCCTCAAGGGGCCTGGAATAGCTCACCCGATCTCCCAGCATCCATCTGGAGCCCAGCCTCCTTGCCTTTGGTCAAAGTGTGTGGTGCCTCTGTTAATCAGATGCTGTCGAAGTCCTGTGAACAATTCAGCCTTGTTCCCCTTGGCTTGCATCCAGCAAAGAGCTTTACTCCACTCCTGTGGATCTCTGCACAAGGGCCTGCCTCCTCCTCTGCCACCTTCAGGGAAATGGGACAAAAGAGGAGAAGGACAGAAGAAAGGAAGCCAATGGCCCCATGTAGTCACCAAAGGGCCCGGTCCTGGACGAGCATCGGCTGCTCTCTCCCTGACCCAGGAAGAGAGGCATTTGCCATCCTGAGACCAGAACTATGATGCAGCCAGCCAGTTTCACAAGCAGATATGGGAGCTTTGCAGTTGAGGGCGCAGCCTGGCTCATACTCCCTTGGGATAGACGATAGGCGCTCAGCCTACATGTCTGTTGTAATGAAAGGTCAGATCCTGTTCCGTCCCCTGTGAGTGCGGGACTCCCCCTTACAATGCAGCCGCTCCAGGGTGATGGGGAGGGCCAGGATGTGCAGTGCTAAGACTGTCCCTGGCCAATACACATTTCAACGGGGTCTCTCCTTACCAGAGACTCCTTGTTGTTGTTGTTGCTTCCTAGAGATTAGCTGCATTGCCCCAAAAGCAGGGAGATCCGGCTCTGCAGCTGCCACCTTGGATCCCCTCCAGGAGGGGGAAAACCACGGAAGCCATTTCTAATGATTCGGTTTGGTTTGAGCCCCATGCACAATGGCAGAGCGAGGCTACACCAGCCACGCAGTCTCCATCAGCCAATCGCTCAGGGAGAAGTGGGATTATATGAAGGCATCTTCTCTTTGCTTTTCCAGCTGACAGATCAGTGAGGATGCTAATGAAATGCAAGTTCGTGCCCCACTAATTAGGCCATGTGTGAGCCTTTCCATTGCAGAGCTCAGACCTTGCAGTGAAGGAGCCTGGTATAAATGGCTGGACAGAAGGAGAAGGTTAGGTGGACAGAGGATGGTCTCCAACAGCAACAAACTGCTTTGCCATTTATTTGCCAGCTACCCTCCTTGATGGGTAGGTCTGACATGGTCAGGGATCACGGCCAATGCTCTCGGAGGTCAGAGCCTGCAGGAGAGGAAGGAGACCTGGAATCAGATGTAGGCCAGCTCAGTTCTGGACATGTTGAACCTATGCCTCCATTGGGGGCCCAGAGTCCCCCAAGAGAACAGGATCCTAATGCAGTTACTGCTCAGCACTTCCAGCAGCAGGCAGCCCCCGAGTGTGCCCTGGAGGCCCTGTGCTCTGGTGGTCCCCAGCATTCTAGTCTTTTGCCTTTAACCCTGCCATTCTGCACCTAGTGGTTAGTGCGCTGCAATGCCATGGAGAATCACGGGTCCTCAGCTAAGCGAGTGCTGCACACAGCCTTCTCTGGCTGATTCTCACAGGGGTTCCCAGGAGAAGCCAATCCCTAGAACAGTGGAGCCATGGAGGGGAGGAGGCCTAGAGGATAGGGGCCTCAGGGCTATAGCAGGAACTCAGACACACTCCCAGGGACTGGGGCGAAGATACTGGTGGAAGCTAGCTCCCACTGCACTGCACTGCACTGGGCCACGCCCAGCAGCAGCAGGGCCATGCAGGGGATGTGAATTCAGTGGTGACTGATGGCGCTGTGGCAGCTCCACAAGAGAACTCCAGCACATCTGCATTGCACATCTCCAATCCCCAGAACCAGCTGTCAGGCCCACGCAGGCCCCCTCAGTGCAGCAAAGAGCTCCACCCAGGGACCAGCAACTTGCACGTTCCTTTGCTGCACTGCAGAGCTAGAGGCTTCTGCAGCAAACACACGTCTCCTGTTTTCATTGACAAAATCCTGAGGGAAGGAAACCAAAGGGCTCTCTGGGGGCTCTTCTGACTCTGGCCCACTCCATGAGCAGCTGACATTTTCCCCCATTTAAATTCCTTTCGTACTCACTGCAGTTAACATCAGTCACCCTGGGGCATTTGTCTGAAGAATACACTAGGCTACGCGCAGCTCTGCATTCCCTCCCAGACTTCTGGCTTTTCCTTCAGTGCCTCCATTATTACTATTGTTTATTAGGTGTATTATGGCAATGCCAAGGCACCCCAGGAGCCTGCTGCGCTAGGTGCTGTACAAACACAGACCAAACCACTAGTCCCTGCCCCAGAGTGCTGGCAGTCACTGAACTCTGCTTGGGCTCTGTAGCTTGTCCTGTCAGATTCGCCTCTGTTGGCCCCAGCCAGAGCTGAGCATAATTCCCAGGTTTGGGTCAGAGGCATTTTGCCACTTGCATGCGTTTCCTGAAGCTTGGCGTGTGATGCACATTGGGTGCCAGGGCTATTTCCATACATGGAGAAGGGAGTGTGTTCCCTTGCAGGTGTGTGGTATGAGACTGTTAAGTTCTGAGGCAGCTGCATGGCAGGAGAGAGAATGGTGAGAGGGGGCAGCCCTGAGTAGGGAGGGGAGGGCGAGCTGCTCTCTGTGCTGAAATGAAGAGAGGGACCCAGCTCTGCCAGTCATTGAGCAGGAGGGCCTGTTCTTAAGCTTGAGCAGGTTCCCCACTCACCTGGTCTGGGGATCCAGAATCAGCCACTCACTGATCTGCCAGGGAGGCAACGAAGTGAAGTTGCGTCCAGCCATCACTTGCTCCAGCAGGTCCCCTTTGTCTGCCCATGCAGAGTGGGACTAACTAGAATTATGAAGCATGGTTGTTGGCTGTTAATGTAGTGGCTGAAACTCAGAGGCCACCTGGAGTGGCTGACAGGTAATAGCTAATTAGCACTTCATCAGAAAGCAGGGGCCATAGCAGGCTGGTTTGAGTTCATTTCCATCATCCCCACATTCTCTTCACATAACGAACCTTTGCAACTAATTAATGTTGCAAATCCCTTGGAACTGGCTGGAGGCTGGAGAGCTGGAGGAGGCAGCACAGCAAGGAGGGCCAATTAATACCACCAACTTGCTTCCAGGTTCAGGAGGGGGAACAACAGGGGACCTTCCACCTGTCGGGCTGGCCTGGAGGAGAGCACCACCACAAACACCAGACTGGGCCAAGAGCTCACACACTGGCTTGGGGCTTTGCAAAGTTTGTCACAGAATTGGAAAAGAATCTGCATAGCTAAAATCTGAGCTCCTGGCCACTGTGGCTAGCAATTTTCCTGAGAAAATTAGCTCCACTGTCCTGGCCAAATTCCATGCTAAGAGTCCAGAATCCCAGTCCCACTGGGACAGTCCCAGTTTTGCACCATCTGCCCCAAGGTGCCAGGAACTTCTCTTGGGAGCCCCCAAATGTCCCAGTTTTTCATTTCATTGATCAAAACCTTTAAGTTTGCCCTGGGTGAATTGCTGCCCGGAGTATGCCCTGCTTGGTGTCTGCCAGGTCCGAGCAGGCCAGTGGCAGGGGGCTCCAGCTCAGTGAACAGTGTTTGGAGAGAGGAAGGAGTGGAATGAGTGCAGGCGCAGTCAGAGCTGCTCAATGGGAACGTGAGCCTCCATTTTATACCCAGATGTCTATGGCGTTGGCATCCGTGGCTCAGAATCTGCAGTGAGGAGGCCATATAAGAACCTAGAAAATCAACTTCAAACCAGCTCTGAATGCGGCCTGCTAACCTCTCCTAGCTGTTGGTTCTGTCAGGATGAGGGCACGCAGTTAGCCCCTGCATTTTCACTCCAGGTCCTTGTTACATGGGGGTGGCTGTTTGAAAGGCCAGTCCCCTCGTTGCTGCAGCAATCCCCTCCAACGGCATCAAGGAGAGACTCCTAAAGCACAAGGTTGCAGATGGGAGCTGCTAGGTCCCTCCTCTGCAAAGGCTCCTTGGTTCAGGACGCAGTCTGCCCGTGTGGTGGGACTGCTAGCGCGCCTGGGGCCCTCCTGGGTTAAAGAGAAAAGCAGGAGATCGATAATGGTGTGCTGGGCCCTGCTAGGCCTCACTGCACAGGATGTGTCATGTGGGGGAGCAGGAAAGGCTAATGGACACAGACACGGCCCTGGATTGACTCTGCGTTTCAACCTGCTCAGTTAGGCGCCTCCAGGCCCACACCCTCAAACTGACTCCCTGCAGCACCAAAGCAGGGGTCTCTTTGAGCTTCCTGGCTCCAGTGCTGCTGCATGGCTTTTATAACCCCTCCCTGTCAGGGCAGGCATTCGCTTTGGCCTGCCTGTTGCCACTCATAGCAGGGTCCCGCTCCCAGACCAGCCGGGAACCTTCCGATGTAAACTGCAAAGCATTTCCAAAGCCTGGCTCTCATGGGGGCCTTGTTGTGTGCCCACCAGTGACAAGAGTGCCACCCACATTCGCCTGCCTGTAGTTTGCCTTGGCAACATACAAGCAATGGAACCACCTCTCAGAACTAAATACTGTGCTTCACTCCCATCCAGCAAGGATCCCTACTTGTATGAAATGTGCCAGTGCTGAAAAAAATTGTCATGCCGCCATAGAAGGGGCATCAGATACTCCAGTGACTAGCAGATTTGCAAAAACAAAGGCAGAGAGAGACAGTGGCGCATGGTTCACCTAGTAGGAACCCAGAATTTGTGTGTGTGTGTTGTAGGAACCGTTTTTCCCCACCTCTGGCATGTATAACAATGCACAACTGTTCTACAGATTGCTTAGAACAGGAAGTGAATTCAAAGTGTCCTACTGGAACTAGAGGAGAAGTTTCAACAGACAGTCTATAGTAATTACCTGGCTAGAACTAGAACACCCTCCTTTTTGCAAGAAGCACTGTACATTCCCTAATACACAGTGGTCGAGACCTGCGTTTTGTCTTTTCTGAAACACAGCCCCTCCAGCAGCACAGCGCCCCCAGGCACCACACTGGGGCATTGTTTCAGCACTGACTCCTGAGGAAGTGAATGACCAGCACAGCTGCCTGGAGCACCCACCTGCCTCTCATAGTGATCTCCCATTCAGGCATTCAGAAAACAAGACCCTGCTTAGCACTGAGATGGCAGCAGGCCTGGCTACCGAGCAGTTCTTGGTCTCCAGATCCCTTTACATATCTGGTGCTGTCCCTCCCCTATTCTCTGGGAACTCCTCCATTAGAAGAGGATGATGATGATTGATGACCTTCCTTTTGCTTCTTCCATTTCAGTGCAGGGGTTACCGGTACACCCTGACAGTAACCCCCTTTCCCAAAGGGGTGGTGAAGAGGCTCCAGGACCTCATCACTCCTGATGGGAGCAGACCCCCTCCCCCATCTGGGCCTCAATGGCCATATTGGGAGCCGTGGGCAGCCTCTTGTCAGCAGTTCTTTAGGGCCCTAACCCTATCCCATTGGGACAATAGGGAGACTCCACCTTCCCCTCCTCAGTAGCAGGAGGAAACATTTGAGGAACAAGAATTCAGAGTAGACATAGGAGCTGCACCTCAGACCATCATCTCATCCTCTTTGCCGGATGAAGTCATGATGCCTCCCTCCCTCCCTCCTTCCTCCCCCCAATCTATAGCCGATGATTTTCACCAGTTCCAGAACCTTGATAAGCAGGTGTCAGACTTTCTACAGATACCCCTCAAGGAGGCTGGGGACCACAACCCAAGCTACTGGCCATTTTGCACTCTGAGACACCATCCAGAGTTGCTCTCCCCAATAACGAGGCTCTACTAGAACCTGCTACAATTATCTGGCAAACCCTGGCTACACTGAGATCCCCTTGTAAGAGAACAATTCCAGGCCCCTACTGCTGAGGAACAGTTGCCGGCAAGAATGTCTTTGTAGACAGCACTCAATGCTACAGACATCGCAGCCCCATTCCATCTCTATGGCGGCTGTGATGCATAGCGCTTCCCAGCTGCAACTGGCTGGCTTCCCCAGGAAGTTCAAAATACAGTTGAGGATCTCCCGTGTGATGGACAGAAGCTGACTGCAGAGAACACTGACCAATTGTTACATACCCTTAAAGATTCCAGGGTCACATTACACTCATGAGGCAGCTACACTCCTGCAAACAAAACAAAACAAACAAACAGAAGTTCAGCAGATCACAAATGGCTCAAAGACCCTGACCTATACAATTCTCTGGATTCCAGAGACACAAGGAATGCCCCCAGGAAGAGGCACAAGGTTCCAGAGAAAAAGACCCTCTAACCCATCTGATGTGGCTCCACAACAGGAATCGTCAATGAAGTGCCAGTTTTGATGAGACAGTTGAGGGTTTGAATTCCTACCCCTCATTAGCCTGGCAGCTTCAGTGTTTTGCTCACCTTTTCCCCTTTGGAAAGCAACTCTCCCACTTCAAGCATGCATGGGAGTAGATCATCTCAGACAAATGGGTGCCGGATGTAATATCATTGACACACACCATCCACTCTACCCCCTCCTCATTCCCCTTCCCTCTTCAGGGACTCCTCTCATGAGCCCCTGCTAAGGCAGGAAGTAAACATCTTTCTTCATTTAGGAGTCACAGAACCGGTACCTGCTCAAGACAAGGAAAAGGGCTTCTATTTGAACTATTACACAGCTGCATCTCTGTGGGGTGGGGGGGTGTATCTGGCCTCCCTGACAGCACAGGGCCATTGGTCACTTCAAGAACAAGGTGTGCAGCTGAGCAGGAATCACTAGCCAATGCCAGAACCATCACTTCCAACATAGAGCAGGAGTGGCCTGGATGGTAGGGGTGAAAGCAATAGCAGTGGCTCCCTTGGAGGAAACTTGTTTCAAGGGAAAACAAGGAGGTCTGCGGGCTGGAGTGCTGGAAGAGAAGAGAGTTCGTGCATGGAAACATCCAAGGAGCAGGAAATCATGCAAGGGTGGGGGTCCCAAATGTCTGAATGAGAGCTGGGCTGGGCGGTCCTCAGAATAGCTGACTGGCCTGTGAATCAGTGTTGGGCATTTGCATGGCCAGATGACCCATATTTCTGCTTACAAGTATTAGGAGTGCCTCTTGGACCTTCTGTGGGCATTGCTGCTCTGCAGTGCCCCACAGTCCTCAGCAGGGGGCAGCAAGCTTTCCCATTTGTTTGGAAGGTGGAAGCTCTCTTACCCCCAGGCTAGCTACATGGCATCTGCCTATGAGTTTCAGTGTGTTGAGCACCGCACGTTTCCACTGGGCTCATGAGAACAAACAAGTGGGGAAGGTCACATTTGCCTAATTAATGGTTTCTTAGTGAGCCTGAGACAGTGACATTTGGGTAACTTCCCCTTCCTTGGCATCTGATACCAGGCATCAGAGTGAGAAGCCACTGCCCAGCTCCCTTGGGACCTTGACATTCTGCCCTCATTAGAGCTAATTAGCTGGGAAGAGCTCGTCCTAGACAGCTCTGTGTATCGTAAGGGCTATAACAGCTACTGACATCATACATATTAATGCCAGCACATGATAGCTCAAGCAAAGCTCCAGCTCATGCATATGCCATGGGAATCCTGTACAGACCAGCAGCATGACCCAGATCTGCAAATCAGCATTCAAACCACGCAGTGCTGGGAGACTGGAGCACAGCACTGGTTCGGGCAATGGGTCCACAACCTTCAGGAATCCACTTAGCCAAAGGGCTCTCCAACAGCCCGTAGTGGGGACCATGACTTAATAGAGCCATTGCTTGGTGGGCATCTCCTTTTTCATCCCTCCCATTCACTGTCACCTCGGTCATCTCCCTTCCTATTTGCCATCCCCCCTTCTCCTCTGTGATGCTTCCTGTGGGTGCTCAGGGCTGAAAAGGCACCTCACTACCATGAGGAAGCCTTGTCCGTGCCTGCCGTGGGTCAATTCCCCCACTCCACTAAACACAGGCACTCCCCTCTAGGCCACGCTGGCTCTGATCTTGGCCCAGGTTAGTGATAAGCCCACTCCAGCCCTGCGAGTGTCTCCCTGGCACATGCGGTCACTAGACACACTCAGAATTCACAGGCCTGCAGCTCCCAAAGAAGCTGCACTCCACAGCTTACCAGTTCCACCTCGATTCACTGCTTAACACACAGCACTTGGATACGTTTATAGTGAAAACTAGTAGTGGTGTGTCTAACCAAGAACAGAGACTCAAGTAACAGCAAATAGAGCATTGCATGTAATTACACAGAATGCTCTTCCGGCTCAGGAGCACTGGCGTCATCTCTGTGCTCGGAGACGTCTTTGTGCAGCTGCTCAACCATTAGAGTGACAGACTTTTCCTACCCAAGGCCAAATGGCTCGGAAGAGAGTATTTTTGTCTTCTCCTTCCTCATGACACAGAAGCAGTTCACAAGAAAAGGGACCGCAGATGCCAGAGCTCCCTGTACAGGCGATGCTCAGCTTTTTGTCTCTGCAGCAGACTGCCACGTGTAGAGCCACCTGCACCCCATGGAAAGCCGGTGGCAATGAGTGAGGCAAGCAGCGAGACTCCAGAGCCAGCCTCTCTAACTTCAGTTCCCTGAACCGGAGGCTAGCAGGTCTCCTGCCCTATAGGAATGTGATTCTGTGAGCACATGGTTCGGTATATGCTCATTCAGCAAGAACAGAACAGAGCTGAACTCCTCCTGAGAGCCAGCTCAGAAAGCCCTAACGACTGACACTTTCTGAGCCCTGGGCACAGCCGCTCCCCTCTCTTCTCTCACACTTCCTGTCCAGTGTTCGGTGCTTGGGAAGTGGCCTGCTCTTGAGCAAAACCCACATACGTGAGCAGAAGGGGGAGAAGACCACTCAACTTACGCATACGTAAACCACTCCTGCAGCTGCCAGCTGCACTCCTGCCCTGGGCTGGGAGCACCTACAGCAAAGACAGAAAGTCCCGTGGGCAGGTTATTAGTGCTTGGAAAGCAGGTGCAGACAGCAGGCAGGAGATTAGTTTCCTGCCTTTCAGGGCACTGCAATAGGGTCTATTTAATGCAAGCTTTGTGGAATGTCTGTAGTTCAGCCAGCATTGGTCAGCAGGCTTGGCTGGGTACAGCAACCTAGTGATAGGCACAGTTTGCAGGCTATATAAGTGGGTAAAGAGAATGGACAGTCACCATGTAATCATCCTCCACACAGCTCTTGCAAAGCAGCTGCCTCAGGACATGCAGCACATTGTGCTACCTTGAGCTTGGAGGCCCAGCCACCCAGCTCTGAGCATGCATATTCACACCCACTTGGCCTTCTCTTTGTAATCCTGGCCGCCTGCTCTTTCCCCACTATTTCTGACTTCCTCATAGTATCTTGCCTGTGACCCAGATAACAAGTGCATTGGGGCAGGGACTTGGTCTGTGAGGGCCCCAGCATGCTTTGGGGTACTGCAGAAATAACAAATACATTAAATGTAAGGTGCACTGGTGCAGCTTGGAGGGCAGTCCACACCTTGAATAGCGGGGGCTGCAAGCAGGGATTGAGGTGCATCAGCAGGGCTGCACTGGAGCAGCTTACACACTTCCTTCCTGCACTGTGCCTAGCTCTTTCCCAAGCTCCACAGACATTGAAGCAATACATGAGCTAAAGGCACAGAACTGCTCAGCGTGACTTGGACGTGGTGCTGGTTGCCAACCTCGCTCTTTCAAATGGGCCTCTTGCATACATACATACAAGCACACAAATGGAGGTTACTTACCGGTAATTGAAGCTTCTTCTAGATGGCTGGCCCCTATTTATTCCTTACGTGAGTATGTACGTGCACCATGCACCTTGAGTCCAGGACCTTTAACTGGAGGTTCTTCGTGATGTGTGGTTCCTAATTGTATTCCACTACCTGCCCTCCATTCTCTGCTTCGGATCATTTGGATTTCCAGTAAGAGTAGGAACTGAAGAGGCTCTACCCTTTATGCCTCAGTTCAGAGCACAAAGAGAGCTATAGCCTATGTGCGGGCCAACAGACACTCAGTAGATATTCAAAGATAGCAGTGATCACAGAAGAATCTGGATATAACTGGCACTGCTGAGCCCTCAAGGAGAAACGCCTCCATTTAGCTTCATAACGTCTCCTAGTAGAAGCTTTCCTGCTTTGGTTGAGGATGGGTTGCACCCTGCTGGAACATGAGTGCTCTACAGCCGATGCCCATCCAAATACCAGGCTCTGAACTGCAGTGGTTCTGGACTGGGGTGCCAAACAATGCCCTTGTGCTTTGTTAGAGTCCTGAAATAGACAGATGTTTATGGGCAGTTGAGCTGAGAGCTTCAGTAGATCCATAAAACCAGAGCAGTCTTGGCCAGTTGGGCACAATAAGGAAGACTCCACTTCTGCCTTGACAGATTTTCCATAGAACCTGTGGTATTAAACAAATGGGAGGGAAAACATGATTCAGGTGATCCTTTCATGTAGCAGGAGGGCATCTCTCATAGAGCCCTTGACTAGGGCTGCTCTGGAACAGTATTGCAGAAGTTTCTTATTCATGTGTGAGGCAAAAAGGCCCCAAGACAGAGTTTCCCATTGGGTGAAGATCTCCTCAAGAACTGAATTGTGAATCTCCCATTTGTTGGTCATTAAAAATGTCTGCTGAGACTATCTGCCAGGGAGTTCTGCACCCCAGTAAGTATACTGCTGATAGAACTACTTGATGGCTGATGAACCAGTTGAAGAGGTTGACTGCTTCATTACAGAGAGGGAGGGATCTCATTTCTCCTGCTTGTTTCAATAGAATACAGCTGTCTGTCTTTATTTGGACATGTCAGGATGGGAGGAAGGTGTTGCAGGCTCGAGAGATTGCCCTGAGTTCTAGTAAACTGATATGTGCCAAGCTGTGCTGCGGTAGCTCAAGAGCGTGAGACCAACCTCAGGGAAGACTTAAGAAGCAGTGCACAAACCCCAGATTGGCTGTGTTTTGTACTTAGATTTTACCAACCAATTAGCAAGTGTAAATTCCTCAAGCATTATAACAGTCTTAACATGGGTTACAGACAGTCCCTTTGGGTACTCCAATCTATCTCAACACCCAGGTGAGCCTACCTTTGTGACAGATGGGTCCCTTACACCAAGAACCACAAGAATACTCAAGTTACTCCCACTCCTAAAGGACCAGTCACTTACTCCAGGTCAATTGCACCTTAAACCTCACAGCAAAGACAACACATATAGCCAATCCTATAATAAACGATCTAAAGATTTATTAACTAGGAAAAGGAAATAAGAGTTATTTACAAACAAAGCAAGTAAACATGCACACAGGAGTTACAGTATTAAGTTTCCAAAGATAATGGAAGCTTCTATAATAAGCAAGCTCTGTGTGTCCTTTAGGGCTAATACAGGCCAACCACTGGGGATATTCTGATTATGTTTAGTAATCCCTGCCCCTCGGAGTCAAAGCCGCATAAAAGATCCAATTCGTTGTTAAGGCTTTTTATGTCTTCCCCTCCTCTCCACTTTGAGTTGCAAATTCAGCTGTTAGGAGGAATTCTCTTGCACATCTCTTCATGGAGCAGGGGTGGGAGAGCAATCAGCAAAGTCTTTTATCCCCTGAAGTTCCACAATGCACATCTGGTGTTTATGGGTCTTCTTTGTTGGGCAGGAGAGAACACTTTCTATTGGAAACTACTATTTCACACTCAGTAATGCTTCTGTCCTGTCCGGCGATTTATAGCTACAGAGCAAAACACTTAAATATTACCCTATAACATGGGATACAGGTATTGTTCACGCAGCAACTTACAAACATTTCATAAAGTCTAAACACGAAGCACAGTCTTATAATTCTAATACCTATTTTAACAATACCAACACGAGGTGAGCCAGATTAGTTCCAGCTATGTATTTGTCCTTGTTCAGCTGAGACCTAGGGGCATTGGTGTGAGCTGGCACCTGGTCTGCCAGTGCCACAATATGCATTTTAGACTCTCTGAGAAGGACAGATGCTTGGAATATACACAGGGACCCTCACTTGAAGAAGAAAACTACATTTTGCAACAGTTAATGTAGTGGAAAGAGTTATCTTAAAGACATGGAAATAAGTTAAGAAAGGGATGCTTAAGTCTTTCCTCTATCTTCATATGTCCTATAATGCTGTTGCTAATACTCTTCAACACTCCATAAGGCTTTCACTTCCATCTCCAACAAAAACAATAAGTACCTCAGCTTCATCAAACCCACTAGGGCAAATCATTAACAGTGCTCCCACATGCTTTTAGATCAATTATATCAACAGATCAGTACATCTGGCTGCTCCACTTTCCATGCAATGGGGACACTGCTCTGCCTGAACCCTACTGAGGTCACTTTTATGGTTTCGTGTTGGAATGTAAAGAAAAGTGAGAATCCATTGAAAAATTGCCAAAGCAGGTGATTTTTAAAAACTGTTCTTTCTGTATCAAGTTTTCATCAAACCACCATGAACACTTCAAACAGCACTCACACTTTATTCTAGGATTTGGTTTTAGCCATTTTTTATTTTATTTTATTATTATTATTATTTTTTTTTACAAAATAAAGATTTAAAGCTTGTATTAAACTGAATTCTAAAGCAAATGGTGTAGAAGGAACACACAGATACAATCCAGGCTAAGAACACTGCGCCACCTACTGGCACATGTGTATTTTGGAGTATTTGTCACTGTTTCGGAGCCCAGAATCTGAATGCTATATAGCTGGCTCTTCTAGATAAGCTGGAACAAGCGATCTGAACTCCTAAATTGCTTCATCCCTAAAGCCTGCTTTTTGTGCTACACAGACCAAATAAAATCAATCAGCAGTAGGGTTATCATATGTAAATTTATTTACTGATGCCCTGAATAAGCACATTCATTGTACATCAAGAATCCAGTCCAAAGCATCTGAATCAGCTCCCCGTTCAAGCAGCAAAAGGAATTATTTACAGAGGCAGATGGCATCACTTCGGGTCAGTATAACAGGTGCATTGTGGAAATCTACAGGGCTAAGTCCTTTCCTTGACCAAAAATTTTCTTTCTGAATTCAGGCTTCCCTTTGTGCCACTATAGTTAGAGAGTAATAGCAGCCATGGTCAAACTCTTCTGCAGCACACCCTTCTCTGTTGTACGAGTGACTCAGGAGACAGAGAGAGGCTGGTTGAAATCAATAGTCCTGAAAGATCACACACTCCAGGCTGTAACAGGAAGCTGTTCCTAGCTAGGATTTCTTCACTTCTGCTGCTTCAGAGACTGACTGCTCTGTGAGCTGCTGGACAAGCTCTTCCACGTACACTTTAAAAAGAGGAGTAGGGTCCTGAGAGAGAAAACCGGTTAATGAAAGACTGAACCTGAGTCGCAACAGGAAGAGGGAAGGAGTGTGCAGCAGCTATTTTATTAGTTGAACCATGAACAATCTTTAATGGGTGTTTTAGTCTTTATTCTCTACACACACTGCCCCTCTCTCTATTTATACTATGCCATGAAGACTTATCTCTGTTGACTAAGCTGCAGCCAGGGTGGATAAAAATCAAGGATTTAAAAAAAAAAAAATTGGATTTTTTAATTTAAATCAGTTTTTTAAATCATCAATAAAATACTAAATTTATATCTCGTTTAAAAAAATCAGAATACTGGAAGGGGAAAATCAGAAAACCATAAAGGGAAAATGGGGGATACAGAGCCCCTCACATCTGCTTAGCACACCTAGCAACTTTAACAAGCTCTGTAATTGTCTAGAGATCAAAGGACCAGTTGATAGCAGCTATTAACTTCCAGCATAACACCACCCGTCTCAGCTCTGCCCATGTCCCAAAGAAGTTTAACAGGTTGATACCCTGAGTGACTTATCTCCCAAACAGGAAAAAAGAAATAGCGCGGGGGGGGGGAGGCGCGGCGGCAGAGAAAGAGCACTGGAAGCTAAGGAATAAAAAGGTACCCCAGAGCCTCAGGGGTGAGTGGAAAGAGGAAGCAGGGACTGGACAGAAGTGGAGATGGAGAGGTCAAAGCAGGGACCTTGATGGGAGGGGGCAGAGTAGTTGATGATGAGGCAAGCAAGGACCTGGGGGAAGGAGAGGGAAGTGGAGATGGGGAGGGAAGACAAGGGGACCTGGAAGAGGGGGCACAGAGCAGAGACTGTTTATAGTGAACCCTGGATGTATCAGCTCAACCTCCAAAAATACTGACTCTGGGAGAAGACGGGCCCTTCAGGTGGGTGGGTGAGTAGGCAGTGATTCTCAGCCAAATGTTGGCGGGGAGGGGGGGTTCGGGTTCTGGTGAGAGAATGGTGTGAACTTCTAGGGTTAGATGGAAAGAGGAGGGGCAGACTAACGAGTAACTGAAGGGTAAAGGACAAAGCAGCTCGGAGTACAAGAACTGGAGGTATCTGTAACAGGTTCCCCATTACCCATCCACATCCACCCCCTACATGTCCTCTTCCCACACAAAACAGCTGCAGGCAGAAGAATGACTCTGGCTCCCCAGCTGCTGCCCACACATCATAGGCTGCAGGAACATGTTGCCCTCTCACTGTATGTGCAGCTTGACCCACAGACACAAAGTGTGACCCTCTAGTTATTTATGACCAATAATGCAGTAGTCACTTGCTGTCACTGAGAGCACACAATGTGATGCTGCTACAGGGTTTCAGCTGATCACTACATGGGTCAAGAAAGAATCCTGACCACAGAGAGCACTGCAGACTTTGCTAGGTGCTGAAGCTGCCCAGAGACCGGGCACCAGTTTAGAATGTCTCAGAAAGAATGTAAGTTCACAGAAGAGCACAAGTAGTGATCCATCCACACATGCAGGTAAGGCTAGAGACCAATGATCCCACATAACGATTGCTAGAGCCTTTTGATAATGGCCCTTGTCCTCCACTGCCTATCCCTTCCATGCTCTGTCCCTTCTTCCTCTCTGCTATTACAGGACCCCCCTCTCCCCCTCTCCGGAGCATGTGGCCTGGAATCCCATCCTCTCATGAAGCTCAGGGACAACTAGCCACACTACGCTGTAGCTTTCTGTTACTGCTGAGGCTACAAGCGGGTGGGAGGAGGGAAGCACTGGGGGTGAGTGCAGGGCAAGCTGCTTGAAAGTTCCTTTCCCTTATGCTCCATTGTGGTTGCCTGCGGGAACCCACAGCCCCTACTTCATAGCACTAAGAAGCTCCAGATGGATATTTCTGAAAAGCAAATGAAACTGAGGTGTTGATCAGGCTGCAGGGGAAAAACTGGGCCCTGCAGTCACATCTACATATCCTGAGCAGCATGAACGTGACCTGGAAGCAGTGCAGAGGAATGACTCCTTCCGAAAAGAAAGACGGCAACAGGCCCAAAACATTTCCATTATAGAGGCTGGGGTGGGATATAACTGACCCTTATCAAACACCGCCCAAGGAAATCATTCCAACATCAAACATCTCCTGTTTAAAATATGTCCATGTTAGCAGTGCTGATTAATGTCGTGTTTCAGAGGTGACCACCTCAGAGCAGAGCATCAATGAGAGCAATGCATGGGCTCTCTGTAAAGCAACTGGATTCATATTCAGTGAGTACCGCCCACGAGAGAGTGAGACACCATGTTCCTATATAACTCAGAACTCACCTTCTTCTCTAGGAGCCTCTGCTTTTCTACAGCTTCTTCCAAACTCAGCCCAACCCACTCAGCCTCCTCTTCTGGGATCACAAATTCCTATGTGACAAGAGAAAGGGGTTAACAGTACAATCTGTAACGGAGCAGCTAATGACAAGCTGCAGTAGGACTGTGGGACTCTCTCAGGCAACTGGGAGGGAGCTAATTGGAACAGAATCATGGGCAAAAGAACTGAACATTTTGCATTTGCACTTAGACTAGCAGAGAAGTTTATTACTCCCCAGTTTACTCCTTTCCATTTAGCAAATGTAATTTTATTTCTTATCGCACCAAGCTGCCACAGCTCTGTCTTAGGCCAGCATCGTGAATGTAAGAATACCTTTGGGAACTGGGTATTATGTTAACATTTGCTCTGTGCTGACTTACCTCAGCAGATGCATCTCCAGTGTGCGGGCTGCATTAAATGTTAATCAGCAGTATCCCACACACACGGCTAGGACTTCACTGCAACAGCAGCAGCTCAGACGGCCACTCTATCAACATAGTGGTGATGTTAGTTGCCCAATGATCATTTCAGGGCCTTACTGGCAAGCTGGCTAACATTGAAAACATGAGTCTTTGTCTGTCTGACTGATCTAAGGTGCACTCAGCAAACAGCCCATGTAAAATGACAACTGGCCTAGTAACAGAATTAGGGGCTGGAGGGGGGGGGGGGGGGGAGGGAAAGGAATCTACTCTACTCCCCAGTTTTATCCCTAAGAACAGAATCCTGAACTATTTATCCCCCCACTGACTAGAGATCATTACCAATTAGGGGGGGAAGAAAAAGCTTCATTGTACATACAGACCTGATGATAAATAGCAAGTGATCTACCCACCTGGTACTTGTTATAAATAGCCTCTCTCTTTTCTGGATCATTTGGATGCAGGCTAGGGTCCCTCCGAGCAAGTCGTAGCAGCATTGTTCGTTTCAAATCCATCCCTAGCTTGGAACACAGATCAACCGCTGGAGTCTGGAGGAATAAAGTTTGAGGATTGGTTAACATTGATGGATGGCTTCAAAAGACTGTATATTACTTCTCTGCAACATCAGTGAAACAGTCAGTCCTCCTTCCCCTACCTATTGGTGGCTACTCCTCAGGACCGCCCACTATTTTATAAGCAGTACTATAGTAACAAGTAGAAAGTAAATTTAAACTAGGCGCTAAGAAAATGCTTCAAACATCTGAATGACTAGCTGGTGGAATAATCTGCCCAGGGAGGTTGTTGAAGCTCTCTCATTAGAAAGGCTTGAGGACAGTCAAGGCACAGCATGTAAGGCTGGAAATAATCTCTTGGATCTACACTGCAGTTAACTCACTCTGAGGTGTGCTCAGAGCATAGCCTTCGAGTCACAGAGGTCTGCTATATGGTCACACCTAACATTTAATGCCGAAATCAAGATGAAGCATTGCAGGCTGAGACTTTTAGGTCTGCACTGCCATATTAAGGTTAGGGTGCCTGCAACCAGTTTCACTTACGTGATTTGGGTGCAGCCCTGGGGTGACTGGCAAACTGCTGATGTGGATCTCATTGGGAAAAGTTCAGGTGCCTACCCACCCATACAACTCAGCAAAGTAGAAACCCATGTGCCTTGCCTTGAGGATGTAGAAATCCAATCCATAAGCTGCATCAATCAGGTCCAGAGTTCTCATGGTGACTGTAATGGTCAATTCCTTGTCAAGGATCTCACTATATAACTCCCGCTCAAACACCTGTGGCTTCCAACACTTCTTCAGTCTGTTTGAGAGCTAATGGAGATACAAAAAGATTCACAGTAAGAATAAATCATCCCTCTGTTAATGGCCTCATTACTCAAAAGAGACTACAGAATGGCACCCACAAATACTGGCTATGTTTGAACAGGGCAGTGCAGAGCTTATGTTTTGCCACAGAGCCCCTAAGGTAGGAACATACAAACATAGCTCACCCACAGAAAGAGCATGTGGGGTCTGCAGAACCCAGCATGCAATCTGAGCAGCCATGCTGCACTGCATGCTGGGACACACTTCTCACAGCCATTGCAATCTGCTCCATTTTATGCAAACTAAGCTACTGGCAAGCTGCCAATGTGATCCATGTTTGAGCTAAATTGAGGCATATTTATTCCTATGCCAAGAACTTAGATCCAGATTCTCAAAAAGTATTTAGGTAGTCAACTATCATCGATTTCAATGGGAGTTAGGCACCTGATACCCTGGAGGACCTGGGCCTTAGAGCCTTTCAGGAACTACAAAATAAAATCATGTTGGATGCAGAAATTAGATCTAGGTATGATCTGCTGAAAACTGGATGGTTTACTGGAAAAGTCTCTCTAATGTTGGAGTCTAAATTTAATTCTAAAAGAACGAAAACTCATTGTGATATGAAAAGATTTGGGAGCAAGAATGATTTTATCCTCTTAAAAGCATGAAATTGGCATTATGAGGTCTGGGGTTTTGGGTCTCTAATTCCTGAGCAAGTTTGCTCAGCTGGCAAGTAAATGATATTTGTTCTACCTGCCAGCCCTGCAAACTCGCCCTGGGATCTGACATTTCAGCTGGGCTCTTTCCAATTTGCACATCACCAGTATTAGAACCTAATACTGGAACTCAGCTGACAGACTGATTTGATTATGCTGCACAAATAGGTGGACAGCAGACACCAACTATTTGATCAACTTAATGTACTTTCTCTACACACCCACACCCACTCCCCACCTCATACATCATTTGAAAGCTTATTATGTCTACTTTAAGATGAGGTCTGATGTGGAGCTGTCATTTGGTGCCATTACCATAGAAACGGTGATACCTCCATCAACATGTTAAAATGACCACTTTGAAATATTTGCATTTGTTTCTGTTAGTTTAATGACTCTATTCATCAATTCAAGATATAAAATTGAATTTGTTGTTGTGATGCTTTGAAGTTACAATCTAAGGGGTAAAACAAAGTATAACACCAGATTTGTACCAGTATTATTGAAATGTAATAGCACTACTGACATTTCTAGTCACCATCATTACTGTTGGGTGTGAAGGCATATTTTGGCTTGACAGAAGCCTGCCATGGATTTTAAGAGTCCGTTCTGATAATGTTTAACAGCATAAGTAGAACTCTATATATGTAAGAAATGGCAAAGCAATCATGCATCTCTCACAAATCTCTCCAATCCATTTGTTCTTCACCAACATCTGCTATTTCCTGTAGAGACTTGTACATCTGATGTGACATGCAGTTAAGTTGATAAGCTCCTCTGAATGCAATTCAGGGTCAAATATATTTGTCTTATTGTTGCTGACAGGGTTGTTAAGAGCTATAACATGCTCTTCTTCTCTCTCCAGTGCAGAGGCAAGGACTTATTTGTAGACTTTGTTCTTCACAGCTTCTTATTAGGCCACTTCTTTCTTTCATAGCTTTTGCATATTCATAATATGAAGGTGTTAATACTGACCTGTGCATAAGTGTCACTGAATTAAAAAATTAGTTTCTAGAATATTCCAATGGGTAGTTGCGTAGGCAATTTACAAATTCAAATCTATCTGGCAGACTAGATGCTACATTGTATGTACAAAAGCTCACAAATGGAGAAGCATTATATTAGGAATTAATATACATTTATATCTACGAAGCACAAACTATGGGTATGCAATCTACTGCAAGTAGTGCACAACCTTCAGTGAGAGTCTGATCTGGTCAGCAAATCTGAACTGAAAATATAGAAAATTATTATAATCACGTGAGATACTTTGAGAATTAAGAATATGTGATGTGAAAACATTTCATGTTAGTATATTGCAAGGTGTTAATGTTTGCCATTTTTGCCACATGCTAAACAGCATCATTTCTGAAAAAAATATTTACCCATTCAAAATCAATAAAAATCTTTTAATACATTGTTATTTGATAGCTTTGACCAATAGGCACAACATTAAGGTGTTGAAATTAACTTAAACAGTAGAAGCTGTTACAGTGTTTCCTGGAACTGTGAAAAAGTTACACTCATTTTGTGCACCACTGTTTCATCTTACCTATAGGCTTACCACTTGACAGTTCCACATCATACCTCATAAAATAAGCTTTCAAATGATATATAATGTGGGTGTGTGTAGTGTGGGTACACTGAACTTAAAAAATATGGCCCTTTTTGGAAAATTTCCACACGTTTAAAGAAGAGTAGACATCAGCTCTCTTCTAGAGCTGTGCTGACACAACATCAAGGCTGCAGCAGCTTCTCTTGCACAGCCCATTACAACACTGCCTATACAGGGATTATTCATCAAAGTTAACAAATGAGAGTATATCAGAACACAGTTTGTGTGATGCTCTCGGCCGAGCAACTGGGATAAAGAGGAACAATAAATGCTCACTTGGAACCCTTGCTGCTATTGGTGAAGAAAAGTGAATAAGAATTACAGCAACTACCACCCCAGATCCCTGCTACTGAAGATGGGGCTCGACTTTCCCTCTGCTCTGATTTTGCTGCTAGTGTAATGACAGCAGCTACTCAGTGCATGCTTGTTTACTGTTCCTAGCACTGACCCAGTTCATTCAGCAGACAAAGGAAGCCATAGAATGAGAATGCACCTGAACTGCTAGCTATTTTGGTTTTCCCTTTCAGATGCGGCTCACCACCCGCACTTCATACTCACTCACTTTGTCATTCCCAGCATAGCGAAAGCCTGAGACCCAGCCTTCCCCTCCCCAGAGCCCTTGCTGAGACTCGGGGGGGCGGTAGACTGGAATGGGAACATCCTGCACTCGCTCTCGTTGGCCTGTTTTGGGATTCAGTTTGTATTTCACCCCCAGGGGTTTCCAGTGAACCGGGGTGGCCTGTGTGTTATCCTGGAGCGACCTGAGATAATGAGCGGGCAGACGGGCGTAGATCCCCTCCTTCAGTTTCAGCGCGTCCCAGATCCGCGGCGGGTACTTGTGCAGCGGCATGAGGCCGGGGTGAGTGACTGCAGGGCTGGCGGAAGGAGACGGAAGGGCTCGGTGAGAACGGAGGAGCGCGCAGCCAGACAGACCGACCGACCCCCGCGAGACCCAGGCATTAGAGCCGTCGGCTACTCAAGCTCGCGCTTTCCCCTGCTGCTGTTACACGTCACCCCTTAGATGGGTCCCTTCCCCCGCGGAACGTAACGGCCCCCGGGCACAACCAACGCTTCACGCCCAGCCAGCTCTCCCGGCCGTTAACTGGCCCTCGCCTTCCCCTCAGCAGCCCCCGCCCCACACACCTCAGGACCCCTCGCGCGCAGACAGGGTGAGGCAGAACGAACGCCGGCGCCCTTCTCTCTCCGTCCTGCCCCCGGAACCACAACCGGCTGCTTCCGGGCCGCCGAGGTTGGCGTCACTCTTCAAGCCCCGCCCCCTACTCGCCGGGGCCCGGTGGGGAAAGCGCGCGCGGGGAAAAGCGGAGGAGCGAACCAGGGAGCGTCTGCAAAGGGGCACACTCGGGCCCCGGCGGAGCGGAAAGAGGCGGCGGGTATCACGGAGCCCAGGGGCCTGTCTCCCGTCAACCCAGCTCGAGGGAAGGGGAAAGGGAAGGGGAAGGGTGCGGGCTTGGGGGCTGGCTGGGGTCGCTGAGATCGGGGTGGGTTCAAGGGGTCGGGCTGGGGGCTAGGGTGTCCACCTCCAAGACACAGAAAAAACAGCCCCTAGCTACCCCTCCCCCCCAGAAAGGGTCCTAGGGCCAGCAAGAGCTACTTGTTACTGATGTTCTCGAGAACCCTTTTACACACACAAAACAACCACCCGCCAGGAAGTGGTGTTGTGGTGGTCTCGTTTTTCTTACCTTACTCGCACACAGTGCCACAGTCCAGACACTGGGGATGGGAATTGTAGAGCACACTGACTAGGTCCAAGTTCAAAACAAAACTAGCGCCTTAAATCTGTTAACAAGCAAGGCAATACAACTGGCCAGGCTGGTTAAAAACCAGCTGGGGGGGGGCACCCCTACCAGGGCAACAAAAACAGAATGGAGGAGCAGGGGGGTGCGAGGGACAGAGCAGGCAAGCCCGTGGCCCTGGTGTCTGGGGTCAGCAGGCCCCCCCATGGGGGGGGGGGGGGGGGAAAGGGTACACTTAACCGGGGCCCAGGCTGCAACCTCTATTACCATGAGGAAAAAATTGAGGCTAAACTGTAGGTCATGCCTGAGGATATTTATAGAAACTTATTCCCCTGTATCTATTGTCCAGATCTAACTAGGGAAGCAGATAAACAAAATCAAGATGCTTGAAAATGATTTCAATACAGAGTCTGTGTCTGTGGCACTGGCAATTGATGACAAAGAAAAGCTGCCAGAACATGAATCATGTGACTCCAATCCAATGCTTAAACATAGTCAGGTAGTATCACCATTAGCACCACCACATGCAGAAGATTTACAAGAAGTTCTAGAAGAGGGGAAGAAAGCTAATGTTGTGCCAATATTTAACAAGGGTAAACTGGATAGGCTTGTCAATGGGACATCCATCACAGGCAAGATAATGGGGGGGCTGATATAGGACTTGATTAATAATTAAAGGAAGGTAATATAATTCATGCCAATCAACATAGGTTTATGAAAAATAGATCCTGTCAAGCTAATTTGATACTGGAGGTTTTTTTGTTTTTATGAAAGTACAAGTTTGGTTGATAATGGTAATAGTATTGATGTAATAGAGTTTTGACTAAGTATATTTAACTTGATACCATATGACATTTTGATTAAAAACTAGAATTATATAAAATTAACATGGCACATTAAATGGATTAAAAACTAGCTAACTGGTAGGTCTTAAAATGTAATTATACATGGGGAATTATCATGAAGTTGGTATGTTTCCAGTGGGGTCCCTCAGGGAGTGGTTTTTAGCCCTATGCTATAACATTTTCATTGGTGTCCTAGAAGAAAACATAAAATCATCACTGGTAAAGTTTGTAGATGACACAAAAATTAAGGGAGTATGGTAAATAATGAAGAGGACAGATCACTGATACAGAGTGATCTGGATCGCTTGGTAAACTGGCCACTAGCAAACAATATGTATTTTAAGATGGTTAAATGTAAAGGTATACACTAGTAACAAAGAAGGTAGAGTCTACCCATTCTGTAGGTATGAGCTATCTTGGGAAGCAATGACTGAAAAAGATTTGAGGGTTGTGGATAATCAGCTGAACATGAGCTCCTAGTGGGACCTGTGGCCAAAAGGGGTAATGCAATCCTTGGGTGCATAAACAGGGGACTCATGAGTATGTGTAGAAAGATTATTTTATCTCTGTATTTGGCACTGGTGTGACCACTGTTGGAATACTGTGTCCAGCCCTGGTGTACACAATTCAAGAAGGTTGTTGATAAATTCATAGAAAAACTAAGAGAATGATTAAAGGATTCAAAAACATGCCTTATAATGATTGAGCTCCTTGAGTCTATTTATTTATCTTAACAAAGGGAAGATTAAGAAGAGACTTTTTTTTAAAACAGTGTACAAGTACCTACATGGGGAACCAATATTTAATAATGGGCTCTTCAATCTAGCAGTCGAAGGATCCACTGGCTGGAAGTTGAAGCTAGACAAATTCAGACTGGAAATAAGGCGTACATTTTTAACAGTGAGAATAATTAACCATTGGAACAGCTTACCAAGGGTCATGGTGGATTGATAATGTTTAAATCAAGTTTGGATGTTTTTCTAAAATATCTTTTCTGGGAATTATTTTGCAGCAGTTCTCTTGTCTGTGTTATACAGGAGATCAGGCTAGAAGATGATCACAATGGTCTCTTCTGGCCTTGGAATCTATGACACACCATTGCATTCACTTTGTTTACATTGAATTTTCTCCACCATTTCTGTTGTCCCCCCTCATTGAGGTGCCTGGCTCAGTTAGGAAAAAGAAATTAAGACCAGTTGGCCACAGCTCAAAATAAACCCAGCATGCAATTCCAATGTTCTTCTCAAATGTTCCACATTCGTGCAGCAATGTAGAACAAACTACATTTATGATCATTTGTCTAGAGCTCCTCATCTTGGCAGATTGAAGATGTAGCAGAAAATTTACCATGCAAGCTCACTACATGGTTTGCAAAGGCACCTGTCCTCATTGAGAAATAAGGCTGCAACAAGACTAGTTTTCTTTTAAAAATAAGCTGATTTTGAGACAAATAAGGGACAAGTTTTGCAGATGAGGAGAGGGTGGGTGTTGTGCATGTGGGGGGAAGGGGGAAATTGAACATTTCTTAAAGCATTACAGAAAGACCCTGACTTTCACTTAACTCAAAACACACACATAACCAAATGGAATTTCACCACATTCCTGCCCCATCCCTACACTGACACCACCTTTGGGTAGTGAACAAGCATGAGAAACTTCAGCCCAGAGGGCAGGTTTCTTCCTCACAAAACATATAATGCAAGTGCTGTTCTGCTATGAAATGTGTTATGGAAAAGTGGACCATTCTTTCCCTGCCATCAGTTCCTTGTATCTACTGAGTCAGAGACAGTCGCTAAAATAAGGATTTGCTCCTGTTAGCCCTGCAGAGCCAGCACAGATCTGGGAAGGAAAGCCTGAGTCATTTCCTTATTGGGAATCATCAACAAAATGGTTTGTCCTGTACAATGAAGGTAAGTGACCCGTTACATTGGTGTGTGCTCACTCAACACAAGGGGGTCAGCCGAGGCCGGGCTTCTCTGTCATTTGGCCCACATTTATAGAGAAAATGTCGCACGGACGCCTGCTCTCCCAGCTGGAATTGCATGGGACATCACCCTACCTATTCACATACAACTTCCCTGTGGCATCCACAAAGATCATTCCCACAGGAAAGGAACATTCAGCAGCACTGTTGGATTTTTAATGCAATTTAGCAACTGAAAATGAGGAGCAGCAGTCACATTATGTGACCTCCCCCCATCTGCAGAACCAAGTGAGTGGACTAAGAACCAGAGTTTGCAAAGCTCTGATCTAGGGTATAATCTGAGGAGGGGAATTGAGGAGGTGTCACTGAGGGCCTAATACGGAGGAAATAACCGTTGAACTCAGAGCTTGGGCTGGCTGTTAGAAGAAACATCTGCTACATGTAAACAGCAGATTTGATCTGGAGTCACTGGGAGACAAACATACAATCCCATTTATAGAAAGAGACCTCTCAGGGCAGTGCTGCATTTTCACCATCACTAGTGAGCGAATGATAGGCTTGGAAGTCAATTATGGAGGATGCTTTAGGAATAATGCACTGTCTAACCTCCTGCGCACTGTCTAACCTCCTGCTACAATGCTGGGAGATGGACCCTGCTCTAGGAGGCCCCCTTAACAACATTCAGTATGTTACACTATAAGGAAGCAGTTTTATTTCGCACCATGACTCTGCCTGCAAGTTCTTATCCAGCAGGCTAACAAATTCCCTCCATGCTCCCTATACCTGGCTTGACTTAAATTATCCCTAATTTTGACCCAGGTATATTCCACCTACTGCTTCATTGACTTTAAAGGGGCAGTGGCTTCTATCTTTTTTTTTTTTTTTTTTAAACAATAAAATAAATAGAACATTTAGCAAGAAACAGATGATGGGGCATGTCAGCGCTAACATACACAAGCAATTGCAGAGAAACAATTCCAGAGTATTATATAGATGTTTGGTCAGGGTTCCCCATATGAGAAGGGGAGATCATGGTTTAACTTTTCTGCCAGTAACCCTGGCAGGAAGTGACCATTTCTTTGCCTGCCTGCTCAGTGCTCTGTGCAATGAGGCTGGTGCCCTCAGACTAGTTTTACTGGATAGTTGTGTACACCACAAAAGCCTCCAGCATGAGATGCCAAGGACTGAATGGGCCACAAAGGCTGAATTCCCTTCTTACCTGCACAGAGGGTTTCTACAGCCAGGAAGAGGGCTCACTGGTGGGGAAGGGGAAACATGCACTATTGCAGAGCTTGTTCTATAGACAGATTACTTCAGCCTCTAGGGCACCACCACCACACAATCTTCACTGGTCCCTATGAAAGAAGAGTGACTCGGACCACAGAACTTTATTTTGCTTTTAATTTGATTTCCTGCCCTAGACATACACGTCTAAAATCCCATTCCAGAAAGTGCAATTGCAGATTGGACAATCTCAAGTACAATTACATTTATTAAATTATAAAAACAGTAAGCTTTAAAATTCATTATATAAAATAAAATTAAACCACAAATATTACAGCAAAATATTAAATCTTTAAATATTGGCATCTGCTCAAATGCTACCCGAGGTAATTGACAAAATATTTATTTTTCCCAGTAAAATGATACAAGATCATTCTTTCCGATCGTAGTGTTGGGGATAAAGAGGAATAAGACTAGCAAAATAACGAGAGATTTATCCCCCCACCCATCCCAAATCTCAATGTGCTTCATAGCACTGAAAAAGATATTAAAAAGGCATAAATTGGAGTATTATTGCTCCATCTAGTTAATACGCAGAATCCTAAGAGGAAATGCAGCACTATAACGTACGAAAGAGTTGCAAATAATGTATTACAGTCCTCTAAGGCCAAGTGCTCAGCTTACAACTAAGTTGTAACAACTGAAGGGAAAGTGCCAAAAACTGGATAAAATTATAGGAATCCCAGAGTGTGTGTAATCCTGCTCCAGTGAGGTACAAAATTACTAACTAGGCATTGCTACAAGAGATGAAAGGAATAGTAAAGACAGAGCCTCAAACCTATAGCAGCATGACAAAGACCTACGGATTTGGGACATTATGTCTCAATATGAAAATCCTGTTTTCATGGTGTTTGGAACAACTAAAAAGTCAGACTGCCACAACACACAGTTTTACCACCCAGCCTCTTCTATACTAATTCATACCACCTGTAGCATGGAGTGGAGAGATGTAAGTGTTTCTAAACAGCTTGCAATAGCCACAACCATTTTTTCCTTCCATCTGTGGCTTTTTCATCTAGGTCCAATGAGCATTAATCACTCATCTGTATGTCTGTTTTAAAAAAAATTCATTTGTAAAGAAATATGGCAACCAATGTGAAGTCCTCATCTCTGCTTTTACTCCAGGAGCAAGATGCAGGTCAACTCAGCTTGCAGGTCTTCCCCCAGTTTACCTGCCCAAATCCAGCCCGGCACCCCTGAAGATAGTTTGTTGGAACTTTAAGTTCGCTGGTGACTGGATTAGTTGCTAGAGAAGGTTAAAGCTTGAGCCTGCAAGCAGCTGGCAACAAGCTGGCCTCCTTTTGGTAGCCACAAATTGCACACACAAATAGTCGCAGATGCAATTTTGCTCCTGTAATTTAGTTTGCTGAGGTGTCTGATCCCCTGGTTGGTACATGTACTTAGACATCAGCATGATCTCAGCTGTGGATGCAAATAATTTAACCTGTAGAAAGGGAGGCCTAGTTAAGGGCAGATTGAAAATCTGTCCCACCATGTTCAACAAGACACAGCTGTCTACTACGTGGGATGTCAAAGTCTCATTCCGCCCCCTCCTCCTAAGTCAGACCCTTTCCAGGACTCACCTACCCTCTCTCCACTACCTACTGCAATCATAAGAACTGCTATAGACACCAAGGGCATTTAACCAAGCTCCAGCAGCTGCTGACCTGACACTTAATAGAAACAGGAGTGAAAAGATGCCAACTCCACAGCTCCTTCCGCCTGCGGGCAAAGCACCAGCACAACGTTGCAGGCTCCGGTTCTTCACTGCCTGAAAAGTTATTTTTAATTCCCCTGTCTCTCATGCATGCTCTCATGACCACGCACCGCTCTGTTCACATTGGGGCCTAGAGGAAACTGCTGCCTTGTGTTTAATTTCTCAGAGTGAAGGAACTAAACCCTCCAAAGGGCGCAGACACACACTCAGATAGAATTAAGGTAAACAAACAAACAGGCCCTAAAGCCTTTAGTTGGTAGTTTCCAAACTTTTGGGGGCAGCTACCCCAGTTAACAACCAAGATGCCAGCTGTACTAGTCAGTGCCCACACCTGCCATTCAGTGTCATACTGTGCATGGCACCCTAACTCCCTGGGATCTTCGATTGCTATAAACCCATCTTGCAGCAGGTATGTGACAAGGTCCAGCTCCATCTCTTCCTTACAGGTAGGTGGGGAAGCAGAGAGCTCCAGTGACTGGGAACCATGACAGGGTCTTAGCAGTGTGCACGTCTGTGTGCACATGCTCACAGGTCAAATCTAATTTCCTTGTTAATGATGCTCTGTACCACAAGAAAGAAACACTGTTGGGGTAAGAACAGGCTCATTTTTTTAAAAAGCAAACCAGGGCTTGTGTCCTAAGGGTACTATAAGATTTGGCGCAAGCCCAAATCCAGGGCTGCCCAGGGGCCTGATCCCAGCCTTGTGCAGTCATGGATTGTGCAAGGACACCTATTCGTGATACAGAAACCTGGCATTCCCCTGCACTGCATGATCTGCCCACTAACTGGAATGCAGCTGGCTGGATTTACAAGAGAATACAACAGGATATGATCATTCCCTGATACTACAAGAGGTGTGCAGACAGCCTTGCCCGTGGAGGGCAGCTTAACCCACATGCCTTCTCAAAGCACTCATGATGCTTCTCACCTGTAAATCTTCCTCACTGGAATCCACGTTGCTCACACAGAGCTGCCACCTGTCACCGAAGCCAGAGGGAAGAAGAGGAAGGAAGACAAGTGCCTGAACATCAACACCCCAGAGGGAAGGAGTATTATGGCAACTTCATGGCTCTCCTCGAATTTACCGAGATGGGCCAAAATAGAAGCTTAAATACTAGACCTCCAGAGTGTCAGATCTCTGCTCCCGCATCCACCTTTTTGGTTCTGGGTCAGGTCTATTTCGCCCCTCTGGTTTGGATGTCACTGAAGTCTCAAGAACAGATACGTTATGGTGCCATCAACTTGGATTCTGAACTATAGCCCTAATTCTTCCTCCAACCCAAGCCCCAGCCTCCTCAGGGCTCAGCCCTGAACACCCCTTGTCAGCCCAGCTGGTAATGCTCACCAAAGAGCAATAAGACACCGTTCACCCACAGGACCCTGGCGTGGGGAGCAGGCCAGCAGTTATAGGGACCAATGATCCAGAGCGGACACTTTGAAGGATGGCTCATTACTGCCCCCACAAAGGGCACACAGCAGTACTCGAGATCCCACCAGCTCCAGCTCATACACAGTTGGGGTAACTGCCTTTTCCATGGCAAAGCGAGGTGAGATCACAGGAATTCAAGTGGAAACACAGCCAGGCACCATCCTGGAGCCCTGTGTGAGATGTTCTGGTGCCGGAGCCCTTGCTATGGTTCATAACAGCGAGCCTCAGCCCGGCTGCCATGGCAGGAAGGGAATGGAGCTCTCGTCGTCTTGGTGGTGTGTGGATGCAGGCTATTCCTTTATTTATAAAGGATATTGGAAGCCCCTCCCTGTTCCATGGAAGGGCACACCAGCATGACTCAGGTCACTGCATAGAGCTCCTCGCGGTCATTCTGGCATATCTGATAGCGACAGATGAGCTTCTGTGACCAGGCCCAGGGCTTCTTATGCTCGTCGCGAGGTGGAAGCAGGAAAGACACACTGCTGGCCACCAGGATGTGCCAAATGCTGTGTGTGTAGTAGTAGTTGTCATTGGTTTCCATGAATGCATACACTGATATGGCGACGAAAGCCAAGGTGATCCCAGGAATGAGGTAGAAAACCCAGCGCTTCCATGAGGTGGGGTAGCAGTTCCGGCGCTTCACTCCGTGGTAAACCTAAAGGTATAATACCAGGAAGGGTTAGAGCAACACAAACCCATCTCTTCCATGGGGACCAGCAGATGCTGTACTGACTATGCTCGCACTGTTACCCGGGGATCCAGCCGGGATGGGAACAAACCGATAACTAAGAGGTCTACACTTCCCAGCAAGAGCGGTCACTTGTACCATCTCGGTCCTGAGGAAGGAAGCAAGCCCAGAGCCACCCCAGCATGATGCAATGCCTGGACCTTTTTTTTTTTTGGTATTCAAGGCTCTAAATTCCTTCAGTTAATAGAACAGCCAAGTGACACACTTGAACATGCAAAGAGCAAGGCAATGCCCAAGTCACCGTTGCTGTATCTTTAAAGACACAAAGCACACATGTAGCTGGCAATCACAGCTCGGCCATGAGACGTGCCAGTGAGTTAGTGCTAACACGGCAGCTGGGCTGAGATCTGTAACCTGAGAATTCTTCAGTTAACGTATGGTAACAAGTTAAGGAAGAGACAGAAGGTGAAAGCCCCTGACTCTTCCCCTGCACCTTCCCCTTCACTAGGGTCAGTGCATCCACAGATCCATGAGCTGAGGCAAGTTTGCCTGAGGTCTGCTCTGCAGGGCAGTCAGAGATCTGGTCCCACTCAGCCACTGCAGCAGCTCCTCCCTGCCGCCACCTTGTTGAAAACACGTTTCTCAAAGGAGTAACAAATGGGGCAAAGTCCCAGCCAGATGCCCCTACCCAGCAGTCACTTACCCATGCCATGATCATGATGATAAGAGCAAAAAGACAGGGGCCCATCATGTTCCAAATGCCTCGGCGGTCCAGCTGCAGGGACATGGCAATTAGCAGGGTCCCCAGCACAAAGAGAACCTAAGCCAAGATGAGAAGACAACACTGACATCAGAAACGTACTGACCAGATCGCCTTACAGAGTGCGACACAGCACTGTAGTCACATGGCTCCTCTGGGTGCCAACATCATAACTCAAACACAGGGTGCCTGGCAGGGAGAATCCTGTGGAGAGGTGCCGGAATCTGGACAGGATATGATAGCACAGCATAAAAAATGTCACTTGGTCCTGGCCAGACAGAAGCTCCAGACCCGCCCCACTAATGTGGCTCTGGAACAGCAGGTTCAGTGCTGAGCACCCTGGGATAATGAGAAACTGGAAAGGGTCAGAGAAGAGCAACAAAAAGCTCCTTGGGGCAGGGACTGTTGTGTGTCTACATGGCAGGGCCTGGCCCAGGGCTGCACTCCACAGCGTTTCCCCACACAGATAGTTGGGAAGCTGCAGGAATGGAGTTCTGAGTAGAGATTCCAAGGGCTAAATCCACGGTTTAGCTCAGTGACAGTGAAGAAAGGAGATGCGAACTGAAGGGGGATGGTACAAAGGAGCTAGGGTGAACAGAACCAGTCCGGAGGGGATGATTTGGCTGAATGTATTGCAGCAGCACACAGGCCCCCCATCAGGCTCTGAGTGCTGCACAAATACAGAATAAAATGCAGGCTTTGTCCCAAAGAGCTCACCAGTGATCCTGGGTGCCCAGCCTGAGACACTCGGCCTGCCTGAGGTGCAGAGCCCCCCAGCCCTGTCTGCACCCAGCAGGGCAAGGGCGCTCTAGCTCTGACTAAGCCAAGTGTCTCACTCTGGGCACGCAAAACCATGGACCACTTTGGAAAGTGCCTTGACCCAGGTCACACAGACTGTCAGTGGCAGAGCCAGAAACAGAAGCCAGCTCTCCTACCTACCCCCACCTCTCAGCTTTCCCCCACAGCCCAGCTTTCTGCTCTGGGGCTAGCAGGAAAAGGAACAGGTAAGAAGCCAGTCTCCAGTCAGTTGTGATAAGCAACTTCCTGCCACAGCAGCTCTCCCCCACAGGTCTCAGCCTCAACATTCCCCTGGATTCTTCAGTTAAAACTGAACTCGGCAGTACCAGGGCAGGAGGAAATGTGCCCTTCTCCCCACTCTGTTAGTTGGGAGGGGGAGGTTGTCGGTGTCTTAGGAGAGGAATCACAACGCTCCTGGTGGGTCAGTATCATTTACAAAGAGCCCAGGATTTACAGTCCTGACTTAGCCACACATTCTGACATTCACACACTGAGGCACTGGTGCAGGGAGAATTTGTTTTGAAGTTAGATTAAAATCCTTTCAGCCATTGTAGAAAAGGTTTTTTTTTAAAAAATGGGTGAAAAATACCATTTCCCCACTTCAGAAGACAGCCCCTGGATCTGGTTCTTTGCTTGGTGAGGCCAGGTGTCCCACCGACAGGTGGGCTGGAGGGGTTAAACCGAGCAGGCGTGTTGGCCTCTCCTAGCTGAGCGAGAAGCCAGGCAGTAGCTAGCCCAAGCCTATCAGCCCTTATCTTTCTGCATGCCAGGGATAGCAGCAAAGCACATCACAATGTGGATATTTGAATAACCAATCCTTAGGCCCCATCCTCTAGAGATGAATGAGGCAGTTCATCCCTCTCAGAGCTGTTGCTTCAGGGTCTGCAAGGAGCCTGAGACAAGGGCTGAGAGGATGGAAAACTGCCTATTCATCTCTAGGAGTTAGAGTCTGAAACCTGCTCTGGAGGGCCAGACACTGGCGCAGCTGAGAGTTCTGTGTGGGGAAGGTCCTGCTTTTCACCCCCTCAGCACAGCTCTGCTGTGGTAGCATTGGCAGGGCCCCTACCCAGACAGATCCCAGCCTGCCTGAGGACAGGGAGCCATGGTCAAAGAACAGGAAGGCCCAGTCTCGCCAAAGAGAAGTAACGGCTTTCCCCCTTAGCCCAGCAGATGGCTCACAGGGTGGCCCCATCATTCCAAACAGGGCAGGCTCATGGCCCAGTGGCAAGGCCATAAGAAGCCGGCACCCCAAGCTGGGCTGTGCCAAGAGCCCCAGGTTGCCTTAACTGACATCAAACCAAGTACCAGGGACATTCAGGGGTTTTACACTTATGAACACTGAGAACTGGCGAATCTTTATCACTGACAGTGGTACAAGGGCACAGAGCAGCACACAGCAGTGGGCAGGTATCCTGCAACGCAAGTCAGCCTTTGGCAAGCCACATGCTGCTGCATCACCCCGGCCTGATCCAAAGCCCAGCGAAGTCCGTGGGAATCTTTCCATCAACTACAGCAGCTTTTGGCTTGGGCCCCAAGAGCACCATGGACTTTGCTAGTTTTGACCTGTTCATTATAGAAATGGGGCTCTCTCAAATCGCCTACGTTTAAATGCAAAAAGTCAAGCCCACAACACTGATGCAGGGGGCAGGCTGCTTAGCCCAGCACTCAGGAAGGCAGGAAACACCAGCGTTGCAGTTGAACATGCAGCCTTAGTGCTTGTCTGCATTAGAAATGTTGCACGGGCTTTTAAACTGATCTTGTGAAACTGATTCCCTTTTGTATAGGGCAGGCCTTTGAGCCATGTTGTGTACACATTACAGGAGAACCCCTCCTTGTGAGATAACGGGAATGGAGAGCCTTCGGGTCTATGGCTGTAGGAGATGGGTCAGACTGGCCGGTGGACCGTGAATAAAGAGCATAACAACAGCCCCTTTGGCACGTGCTGATCCTTGAGTGCTTCACGTTACAGTGTGACGGGTGCTTTGTGCACTGAATGCCCGTTACTCACGTATTTTAAGATTTTCTTCACTCGGGCCATACACAGGATCGTCACCCAAATGGCAACCACGGAGCCCAGGAAGTCGCAGTACTGCAGAGTGTCATAATCCATGATGCACATCACAGCGACTCCTGGCTGGTCACACGCATGGTAGAACTAGAGGCAGGGAACAAAAACGAGGAAGTTAAACAGAAATTAAAAGATGCAGTGCCAAATGTGAAATCCCTGCAAGCTGCATGGAAACTTTTTAAAGACACCATAATAGAGGCTCAATTTAAATATATACCCCAAATTAAAAAAAACATAGTAAGAGGACCAAAAAAGTGCCACTGTGGCTAAACAAATAAAAGGAGCAATTAGAGGCAAAAAGGCATCCTTTAAAACGTGGAAGTTAAATCCTATTGAGGAAAATAGAAAGGAGCATAAATTCTGGCAAGTGAAGTGAAAATATAATTAGGCAGGCCAAAAAAAGAATTTGAAGAACTAGTAGCCAAAGACTCAAAATAGAACAGCAAAAACATTTTTTTAAGTACACCAGAAGCAGGAAACTGGCTAAACAACTAGTGGGGCACTGGACGATCGAGATGCTAGAGGAGCATTCAAAGAAGATAAGGCCACTGCAGAGAAACTAAATGAATTCTTTGCATCAGTCTTCACAGCTGAGGATGTGAAGGAGATTCCCAAACCTGAGCCATTCTTTTTAGGTGACAAATCTAAGGAACTGTACCAGACTGAGGTGTCATTAGAGAAGGTTTTAGAACAAAATTGATAAATTAGAGAGTAATAAGTCACCACGACCAGATGGTATCCACCCAAGTTCTGAAGGAATTCAAATGTGAAATTGCAGAACTTCTAACTGTGGTATGTAACCTATCATTTAAATCAGCTTCTCTACCAGATGACTGGAGGATAGCTATTGTGACTCCAAATTTTATAAAAGGCTCCAGAGGTGACCCCAGCAATTACAGGCTGGTAAGTCTAATTTCGGTACCAGGCAAATTGGTTGAAACTACAGTAAAGGACAGAATTATCAGAAACATAGATGAACACTATTTGTTGTGGAAGAGTCTATATGTTTTTTAAAGAAGGGAAATCATGCCACACCAATCTACTAGAATTTGAGAGGGTCAACAAGCCTGTTGACAAGGGTGACCCAGTGGATACAGTGTACTTAGATTTTCAGAAAGACTTTGACAACGTCCTTCACCAAAGGCTCATAAGCAAAGTAAGCTGTTTTAATGGGTCTGTCCTCCACTGGAGGTGCCTGGTTGATGGCAGCGAGCATTCCCAGGAACTGTGCAGGTTATGCGGAAAGAACACCCTCCTGCTAAGCCTTTCCTTCTCAGGTACAGAGCAGCAGGCTACAGAAGTCTGTCACTTTGGGGGTGGATGCAGTGGAGTGGCTATGGCCTCTGGGGAGGGCCCAACACCCCATCAGCTTGCTGCTGGGTGGCAGAGCAAGCGTACATAACCTACCGTGGAGAAGAACATGGTGTAGGTGTAAACAGAGGCCTCCACCAGGTAGTAGCGATACAGAGCAACTGCAATGGCTGGCAGGAACATGAGGTTACTGAGCGTGAGCAGAAGGGTGGCCAGATTCTGTGAACCGATAGACTGGGCTTTAGTGTCATCCGTGCAGCTCCATCCGCCCCAACCTGGCACACAGCAGAGAGAGGTTACATGCCGCATCGGAAACCAATGGCACGTCTCCAGGGCTTCTATAACATGCCAACAGCTGCCCAAGGATTCCCTAGCAAAGGCATACACAACCTATCCCGTGTGACAAATTCCATATCCTCTTGATCTCCTCTCTCCATATCCTGTGGGGGACCAGCTGCACTTGCTGCATTAGTCATCTGTCTACTCCCCTGCTCCTGCCACCCCAGGCTCTGTTGCAGCAGTTCAGCTGGCAGGCAATGAGGCAGACTGCACCTTCGTGAAGGATTCCTGCACTGGGGCGATTCCAATAGGCAATGCGCATTGGTTGGCCAAGTCCAAACTAACAAGAGACAAAGGGACACTATACTCCTTCCTGCTTAGTCAAGGGTCCCAGCAAACATGGCTCCAACTGCACATCTCAAACCTTCAGCCAGTGACACTCCTGCTCTCAGCCCCAGGAGAAGTGGGGTCTCCAATTTACACTAGCACTGCGCCAGTCCCCAAAGCCCAGTGAACATCCCTGCGGATGGTATTTTGCAGAGGTTTCCATACAGCTCCTGTGCAGCAGGGGCTATCGAGGATGGCTGTAGATGGGCTGCACTGGGTATGTCAATCCCTCCTGGAGGTCAGGGCTCTCTCCACCTCCAGAGTGATTCACAACATGCATTCCCTACTCACTAAGCTATATTTCAGACACTGATCAGTGGCTGGGAGCTCAAAGAGAGAGATTCCCACAAAGCCAGGGAACTGGACTGAAAACCAATGCCACAGTTTACAGACGGGGCTGCGTTCTTGTTCCAGGCCCACATGGCTGCAGCCAGACAGTGAGAAAGGAACTGGCTGGAGTTTGAGAACAGCAAGAAGTTTGGGGCAAATTTCACCTCTGTGTCTGTGAGGAGCTTGACAATCTGAGAAAACTGTCAAGATCTGGAAGGATGTCAAGTAATTATGGCGACACCCCGGACTGCAGTGCGTTTGCCAGCCACTTGCTCTGAGCAGTTGAGAGTTCCAGGTCCAGCAGTGTGGTTTAGTTTTGACTGAAAACTGATTCTGTTCATTGACTGGAGCGTGGCACCCATCCAGAACAGGTTTGTGGGGTGAATGCTCAGTTAGGAATTGCAGAGCTCAGGCTAACACTCTCCAGTATTCATTGGCCCTGCTGGGCCACTCATGGAAAGCAAACACAAAGGTCCAAGAGGTGCAAAATGTTATTTGTTCGGCCTCCATGTTTTCAGAAGACGTGGCAGGTTCACCCAACTCTGCAACTTAGGAGGAAAGTCTAGAAGCCAGTCTGTGAAGTCCAAGTGCTGACCCCATTAGAATACAATGAATAGTGTAAAGAGGCAGTACCTATGTCTCAGGAACTGGCTAAGAGCTTCAGGGACATGGCTCTATCCCATTCACTCTGTAACTCTTGGCTGTTCCCTGACTGTTGCAATATGGCTATCCCACAATGGCTACATGGGGCCTAAACACACAGGCAACCAGCCAAGTCATCCTGCATTTTCCTTGGGCTATTTTCTGATTAAGTCACTTGGGAGTCAGGAAATGCAGGTTCTACCCTCAGCTCCACCAGACCATGTGTCCTGGGACAAGTTACCTGCCTTTGCTGGGTCATCTAGTGCATGGGACATGCTGCCTGCCAGGGAAGCTGGGAGGATTGATTCACTGATATCGCAAAATGCTTTGAGAACAACAGAGCCAACTATGTCTAAAGCCAGTAAGGGCAGAGCACTAGCAGCTGGTGTTCTGCATGGCTGCATTACCCCAGCTGGGCAGTCTGGCTCTTCACCACCACCACCACACAATGAGACAGGCTCATCTGCTAGCTGGGAGGCGACTTTTGCCATACAGGACAGGCCACAGCTTTTACCGCCCTTCCCCCCCTTCGCTCCCCCACTAAGATACACAAACATGCAACATTTCCCTTCCCTAAACCAGCCCCTGCCGAGATGTCCCATGCTGAGCTAGGCTCATGACCCCTGCCTGCAGCCCGGCCATGCAGCTAACATACGGCTGAATTGTTTGTACGAGGGGTTGGGCATCTGAGATTTGTTACTTGAGATCAACTCACCCCAGATGCTCTCTGGGGGAGGCACCTGCAGTCCCTCCAGAAGGCTCATGCAGCCAGCCCAGCCAGGCATGGTGGGCTGCTCCTGAAGTTTGTTGGCCAGCACTCTCGGAAGAGCTCTGCTCGCAGGAGCCCAATGAAAATCACATCTGTGCTGTTCTCAAGAACCAGGTGGAAATGAATGTTGGGTGGGGCTCGGCAGCTCTGACTACCTGACACCCGCCACCAAGCAGGCAGGCAGTCTCCACGCAGTAGGTGATACCTGACTGCTCGCTCCTAACACACAGCTAGGGCAGCCCAGCTTCTGCTCAGCGACGGCATGAACATTTCAGCAGAAGGCTGCTGCGGCTCAGCATTTCCCCGAGGCTGCCTTGTGGGTCCCAGAAACCAATTCCTCCCTGGGGAGGGCGGCCTCAGAACCAGGGATGAGGGCCTCCATCTCCCCTCGCTCACGCCAGCGTAACTCCACCACCGGCAGCATCGGCACTCCGGGGCTAGGCCAGTGCAGCAGAGAACCAGACCCCCTGTTCTGCATGGTCTGTGGGGACAGGAGGTGCCAATCAGCCATCCCTGCACCAGGGGTTAGTGTCTCCCCCACGACCTACCTGGGACCCAACCCCTCTCCCCCACCCGAACAGGCTGGGGGCTCCTGCACCATATCTCCTGTGGCAAACGGCTGGCTCCACCCTAGTGGGTCTCACACTCTTGCCTCTCGTAGTGGGCCAGGGCGTCTCCAGTCACCCCGTCTTCCCCGAGGAGGGGGGCAGGGACCCGGGCCCACCCACTCCTCCAGGTCCCAGCCCAGGGGCCCTATGAGAAGCAGCTGTGCGCTGCTGGCACCGTGTTCCCAACTGCAATCTCTTCCCCTGGGCTAATTTTCTCCCTCCTTCTGGATTCTTCAGCCCGGTACCTTCCTCCTGTCTGCTCCTCCACACAACTCAGCGCTCCTGTACACAACCCAACCCAACTCAGCTCAGCTCGGCACGGCACTCCTCCTCCTCCGGCTCGTGCTCTGTCTCTCTAGAGCAGAGGGTTTTTATCAGGCACCTAGCTGGGTCTTAATTGGTCTCAGCTGCTCCCAACTGCCCTCTAGTGCAGTGTTTCTCAATTGGTGTTCAGCGGAACCCTGGGGTTCCCCGGGAACACTGTTAGGGTTCCACGAGAAAGTGACATCACGCCGCTGAGAGCAGCTGTTCTCCGTGCCACCGAAAAAGGGAAGATGTCCCGGATTTTTCGGCGGAAGGTATTGAGTATGAGTGTAATTTCTCTGCGGAGCCTAAAGGGTTCCGTGGGGAAATTTAATTGAGAAACGCTGACCTAGTTGTTTGTATATAATTTGCTTATTTTGACATTTTTTTTGGCCCCATATGTAAAAATACTGTTAAGAGTTTGGGGGGTTCCACAATTATTTAACAAGTTCAAAAGGGTTCCGTGGCCAAATTTAATTGAGAAACACTGCTCTAGTGACCCTGCCTAGTCTACCTGGAACAGGGCCCTGAGCATTCTGGGGCTTACATACCTCCTTTCCACCACTCTCCTACTGCCCTCTGCCCTTGCTATATCACACTCTTCATCTGGTTAAATTGATTAGCACTGATGCCTCAAGACCTCCACCAGTGCACTGGCTGAGTTTCCCCACCCAGGAACCAGCACAGGTTGCCTGAAGCCAGATACCCCGGGGGCTACATGGCAATTGTGTGACCCCCAGATTGCCTGGCTAGCCTGGCACAAGCGTGAGGAAGGCTGAGAGAGGTTTGGGACTGCTACGCTGGGGGCAGCCGCGCTAGTGGACAGCAGCCAACTAGCCAGGCCTATTTCAGCCCTTTGTAATAAACTGCCCTGGGAGTTATGGAAGAGACCTGCTAGAGCAGGTGTCTGTGCCCGGGCCTCTCACGTCCCTGGAGCAGGCACTGTCACGGAGCTGCTCCCATGGCCATCCATGCACAACGTTCACACAACACGCTCACAAACCCAGCCACAGCCCAAGCGGTCTGGTACCATGGCCTGATGCATGCTGCAGCTCAGCTGCTCGTTAGTGACTATCTCGGGCCTCCTGAGGCCAGGAAACACCCAGAAGCTCTTTGGGGAATCATGGGCCTCTCACCCTGAGATGTGCCTTGTCTTGCTGCCAGCAGCCTGGCCCAGGAGGGCCTGCATTGCTGTCCTTTAGTGAGGCTGAGGGAAGATCACTGTTCTGGTACTACTTTCATAAGGAAAGGGAAGCTGGGCTCAGAGCAGCAAGTGCTGCAACCCTTCCCCAGGTGTTTCAAGCTGGAGGGGACTGTAGCCACTGCAGGGGGGCTAGTCCAGTGCTCCTCACTAGCACAGGGGTCTCTGAGCACTGCCTGTGCAGGGCCTGCACAGGGGCTGTAGTTACACTCTCCAGCTACAGCAGCCCCAGCACTCTGCTACCTGCACAGTAGAGTCCCTGCACACAGAAGTGGCCATGCAGGCTGCCGTAAGGCTGGCCAAGGCTCCGGAGAGAGGGGACTCACCAGCTTTACAGCTGCAGCTGGCGTAGAGGTAGCCATGTCTTCTCAGGAGACTGCACTGTCCGTACGTCCCACAGTCATCAAAGCAGGGGGTGAGGTATGCGGAGACGGTCACTTTGGCTTTCGCTTGGTTACATTCACTGCAGCCAGAGGAGATTCCACTGTCAGATGAGCCTGAACGTGCCGAGGTGTCTGCATGTTAATCCCCTCCCCAGGGTAACACACAGCTTGGAGCCCCTTCCCTGCCCTGAGGCCAGGAGATCTTGGGGTTAACGTCCACCAGGCAGTCCACCCGCTCAGCGTACTGGGCTGCCAGTGACCTGATCTCTGCTCGGAGACTCACTCCTCTCCTGGGGCTGGAGAAACGCTGCAGACCGTGGACACCTCTCCAGGAAGCCAAACCCCCTCCCCACTCCTCATGCTTTTTAGCCGCCATAACTGTCTCCAACGGAGAGATGTGCACAGCTTCCACAGCCTCGTAGACCGCAACGATAAATGGGGGTGGGGAGGGTGTTTGGGGGGTTCCTCAGCTAGCTGGGTAGCGAAACCTCCTCTCTGGGTATCACGGAAGAGCCTGACCCCAATTGACCCATCCCTCCTGTCCCCACCAGGAACCCAAAGCAGGACCGGACTCTACAGAGTACTTTTGAGAGCTCTGGACAATCTCCTCTGAAATCTCTCTGGGAAGAACACTTCCCCCCAGTCCCTGGCTGCACGCAAGAGTGACATTAACATTCCAGCACCACCCCGCCCCAGGTACCTCCCACCTCCAGCTACTTCCTGTTGGTATCCGCAGAAGCACAGCAGGAATGGGAGGGTTGCGCAGCACTCAGTGTGAGGGTGGGGGCTTCTCTTCCATTGACCTAGACATAGGACATGCTGGAGGGTTCTGGCCTGGCCGATGCTTAGTGACCTGCTCACTGGCCTTAATTGGTTCTCAAGGACCTTGGCCAAAGCGTTCAAACCTGGGGGCCTGAATCCATCTGGAAGGGACCTGGGCTGGCAGGAGGTTCCATCCAGGTGCCAATCCATGGCCATGGGACCCTGGTTGCAGGACCCCAACTTTGGGCATCTTGGCCACGGTGCCCCTTTGAACCGTGCTCACCCTTGTTTCACAGAGAATGTTTTGCTGTTGACAGAGAGAAGGACCTGGCTGGGACACTGATTGCTGCATGGGGCAGAAAGGAGTTGATGGGGCACTGGCTGCATGCCCAGCAAGTGGGCAGAGCAGCCATTTCACACTGTGGACAACTTGTCAAGCTGGAGATTGACTAGTGAGCTGGCTGTATGGCAAAGGAACACAATCAAGCTAGGGTGAATCTACCCCAGGGTGACTGGCTCAGCTGCCTGGCTCCCATCCTGTCCATCTGGGCAGAGCAATTGCTTCCCTTTAATCCCATTTCCCCTCACCACCTGCAGCCCCTGCCTCTTTGGTCTCATCCCCTGTGTATGCACTGTTCCTCCACGGTGAGATCAGCAGCAGAGCAGGTTAATTTACACCAGAGAAGTGAAGCAGCTACACATCCTGTGCAGACCAAATTCAGCTGGCCAGAGCAAGACAGTAGACACCCTGAGGTCCACCATCCTGCTAGCTGGGAGAGTCAGTGCTCAGTGACTGGGACATGAGTTACCACTGAGGTGAAGCAGCACAGCCAGCTACCTGGACAGGTCTCACAGAGCCCCATGATCCATCCAGGGCAGAGTTTATTTGACAGTGATTGGATATTTCTGACCAGCAGCTGCACTGTCCAACTCTCAGTGAAGGGACAGTGACTTCAGCCTCTGCAGGTCTCAAACGACAGAGAAATACTCCCAACCTAAGGCTGCAGAGGCCCCTGCGGAGCTGTAGGGCAGTGGTTTTACTTTCATTTAGAGCAGCAGTTCTCAACCTTTTTTTCCCCCGAGTACCACTCGGGTCAGGTACAGTCAGGTCAAGTACCACTTTACCTGACTGTACCTGACCCGAGTACCACTTGGGGAAAAAAAAGGGGGGGGGACTTTCGGCAGCGGCGGGGTTTCGCGGGGGGACTTTCGGCGCGGATTCGGCGACGCAGTACAGCTCGCATACCACCCAGCCTTCTTCGAAGTACCACCAGTGGTACGCATACCACCGGTTGAGAACCGCTGATTTAGAGCATGGATGTTTGCAGCAACTCTGCCCTATCAGGTGAAAGCCAGACTCCATGGCCACTAAGAGAAATCTTTCTTGCTTGCAAGAAAGCAAGCCAGCATCAACCTCCGCCACTGCCTTCTCCAGGTGGGAGCAAAGGGGCATCCTGATCCTGCTTCACGCTAGTGGCTTTCTGGTGCCAGGTAGGGTACCCCGCAGCAGAGCACTAGGCTGCGCAGTGCTGCATTTTGTCTGCATGGTGGCATTTGTCGAGGGGAGCAGAAATCGGGGGTGCCCAGCCAGCCATGAGACACTCACCCCTGGCCCTGTGGACAGACGAGCTGCAGGGAAAGGAACCAGTTGTCCGTCTCTGGGTAGGGAATAATTAGTGTTGCTTCTGTGGAGGACGCAGTCACATTCATAGGGTAGCCCTGGAAAAAAGCTTCAAAGAAAGAGGGTGTTTGCCATTAGTTACAAAATGTGGCTAAGAACTCCCAGGGTCTCCGGAGCTTTGGGGGGGTGGAGGACGAGAGAGACACAACAAGTCCCATAGAAATACGAGGCGGAGACCAATCCCCTGCCCTGCGGAGCAGTAGGAGATACATTCCCCATGGCAGCCTGCATCTCTCCTCGACTGATTATTCCCTCGAGATCAGAGCACACCAAGGAGCCAACCCTCATTACTGGGGATTAGGGGCAATGGGAAAGGCCCATACCCTACACCTGAGCACTCTCCAAGGCCCCAAACCCCACGAAGGACACTGTCCAAAGAGCCCCACTAGTTCAGCTCCGCTGGTCCTCGCAGCATTGGGAGCACAGGTGCAGATGGGCTTGGGTGTCTCTGCTGTATAACGCTGTATGATGCAACCCTGCTCATAGTGGGAGGAGTCAGTGCTTAAATCACGAGGAGCAGCCAGCTACCCACTGCAGCAGCATCCCCGACGCAGCAGTACATGAAGTGCTGCCAGGCTCCAGCGCCAGCCACAACATCCTGCTGCTAGAACCCTAATAGTACATAAGGAATACAAGCAGATGCACGCAGAGCCCCAAGCTGGGTGCCCGCTGTGCCTGTACCTGTGTCGCAGTTGTGTGTGGTATTGAGGGTCAACACTGGAGAGGCAGCACTCACACATGCGAACACGCTAGCATTGCCTATGCTCAGGAGAGTCTGCAAACAAAACACACAGGGTCTGAAACAACATTAAGATGACCCCTCCTCCCAAAGTTACCCCTCCCACATCACCACCTTGCCCCTTCCCCCGACATTACCCAGCTATATCTCCTCACACCTCCCCTAAACGGAGCACTGGGCATCAGAGTTTGTAGAACAAACCCATTTGGCAACATTTCACTGGTCTCTGTGCCAGCCAGGCTGGGACACAAGTAGGGACTCTTGCTAAAAAGACCTATTTGCGAGTCACAGACACCCACGTGAGTCACAGACACCAACGGTTTTGCTGACTTGATGTTCCTGCTCTACACAAATGCACATCATACATCATTTGAAAGCTTAGTGCATCTGCTTTAAGATGAGATGTGATGTGGAGCTGTCAAGTGGTGCTGTTACCACAGAAATAGGGCTAAACAATGACATTATCAGCAAGCTAACATGGCCACTTTAAATTAACTAACAAATGCAAATATTTCAATGACTCTATGCATCATTTCATGACATAAAATTGGATTTCTTTGTGACCTCAAAGCATCACAACAACAATTCAAATGGGAAAACAACATCTAATACTAAATTTCTACCGGTATCATTGAAATATAATAGAAGCGGTGATATTTCTAGTCAATACTGTCATCTTGTTCATCATGACAATCTGTGTTGAGAATGCATGGTTACCATTGCCTTGGCATGTACAGGGTTCTGTGCAGGGAAGATTGTGTGAACCACAGACAACTGGATACTAGGAAAAACTTTTTCACTAGGAGGGTGCTGAAGTACTGCAATGGATTACCTAGGGAGGTGGTGGAATCTCCATCTTAGCGGTTTTTAAGGCCCGGCTTGACAAAGCCCTGGATGGGATGATTTAGTTGGGGTTGGTCCTGTTTTGAGCAGGAGGTTGAATTGATGACATCCTGAGGTCCCTTCCAATCCTAATCTTCTATGATTGTGCCTGTACCAGGAAGGGTGCAGCACAAATAAGGTTATGGAGAAGCTCAGATGCCATTGGCCCTTGAAGAATATAAGAAATAGTTCATCATCCACATTTTTCTAGCCATGTTGCAATAGTGACCCAATACCTGGTTTCCCTTTGTGCAAAAATATCCAAATCTTTGTTTGCCAAAATGCTCTTTTGACATGTTCTTCAAAACTGTCCACCCATGGACAGTGGTTGTAGTGGTACCAGACATGGTGGTAGTTCAGCTGGTGACTTGTCCTTTTTGATGACTAGATTGAGGCATAGACAATTCAGGTTTCTGTGGGATCTCCTTTTCTCTCTCTCTGGTCATTCAGCACTGATACTAACCTCCTTGCTGCAGAAATTGAGGCTTGTCCATCACTCTCCCCCGACATGTCAGATATCTTGATGGGGCGGAAGAAGCTGTGTCCGCTCAGAGTCAAGTGCGCCTCTCACAGTTCTCTCTATTTGTTCTTCACCAACATCTGCTATTTTCAGTAGAGTCTGTTGTACATCTGATGTGACATGCAGTCCAGTAGATATATTGATAAGCATCTGTGGACACAATTCAGGGTTTATCATATTTTTGCTGACATGGTTGTTAAGAGCTGCAACATGCTCTTCATTCCTCTTTAGTGCAGATGCAAGGACTTGTGTGTGGAATGCTTCTTGTTAAGCCACTTCTCTCTCTCACAGCTTTTGCATTTTCACTCAAGACATGTCTTGTGAGGGTCCATCTGACAAGAGCTGGCTTCTTGTCAGTCCTACAATTCCACTGCTGCCCTTTGAGTCTTTGATGACCACTTTCTTTGTTCCCACGTCACTTCAAATTCCACAGACAGAACCAGGAGTCTGACGTACAACAAATGCCCCAGATTCAAAGGCACTGTGTACTTCTTCAGGGAGATTTAACATATCAAGAACGTAGACTGGTACCCACCTATATACTTGGGCGTGTTTGCAATAAAGTATGCAATGCTGTGCATGTAGGTGAAGATTCCAATCATCCTCTCACACTGCATGGACATTTAGCAGCAGTATCTGCATAACCTGGAGAAAATGATCCCAGAAGTTGACTGTAAGAGGGTTGGCATACTCCCATGTCTGAAATTCCACCAACAGCGGTTGCATATGCGGAATCACAACATCATCAAGCTCTTTAACAATATGTTGTAAGGACTCAGTATCTTCAGACTCAAACACCTTTTGAATGTCAGCCAACATTCACCAGACAAATGCTGGAACTACATAGAATCATAGGGCTGGAAGGGACCTGGAAAGGTCATCTAATCCAGTCCCCTGCACTCATGGCAGTACTAAGTAATAGCTAGACCATCCCTGACAGGTGTTTGTCTAACCTGCTCTTAAAAATCTCCAATGATGGAGATTCCACAACCTCCTTAGGCAATTTATTCCAGTGCTTAACCACCCTGACAGTTAAGAAGATTTTCCTAACGTCCAACCTAAACCTCCCTTGCTGCAGTTTAAGCCAATTGCTTCTTGTCCTGTCCTCAGAGGTTAAGAAAAACAATTTTTCTCCCTCCTCCTTGTAACAACCTTTTATGTACTTGAAAGCTGTTATGTCCCCTCTCAGTCTTTTCTTCTCCAGGCTAAACAAACCCAGTTCTTTCAGTCTTGCCTCATAGGTCATGTTTGCTAGACCTTTAATCATTTTTGTTGCTCTTCTCTGGACTTCCTCCAATTTGTCCACATCTTTCCTGAAATGTGGTGCCCATCTGCTTTGAAGTACTGCCTCCCTTAGAATGGTTGCTCTCTCCTAAGTTTTTTGTCTTTCTTGTGTGGTTTTCTCAAGCAAACAATGCAACAGGATGTGTCGCTGGAGAACGTTCTTGCTCTGGTGGCTATAGACACAGGTGAACATGATGCTTTGTCAGCTTCAGAGTCTATTTTCTTTCCTGTGTTCAATATAACTCTGATATATACCAAAATTGACTTGTTTATGTATTTCTGAAAACAATTCCTGTGAGAGTATTGGTAGCAAATCGGCTAAACTAGAAAACTCATCCGGTACCTGCCAATGAATTACTCTCTCCTGGAGTCTGCTGCCTCTGTCACAGAATTCTGTTCAGCACTGTTAGCTTTGGATGGTATAAAACATTTTTCAAAATTTGCAGACAGCCTTTTTCTCTTTGATATAAAACTTTAAGGGGCTAGTATTCTCCATGTCTTCATATACTGTAACTTCCCTGTAGAGATAAAATTCCTAAAGTATATTGCAAGCATTCCCACACTCTCTACCACCATTTTTCATTTTGTACAACTATACAGACTTGTGCTAAATTAAATCTATGTTAGGATCAAAATTGCCATTTTTGTTTAGTGAAGATTTTGATTGGAGCCCAGTATGAAGCTATGTATGATCATCTAACACTAATACTGATCTGTGCATAATCGCCACTGAATTAAAAAGCTATTTTCTAGAATATTTCAACAGCTAGCACTGCATCCACAAGCAATTACAAATTAAAACTGTCTACCAGGCAGACTAAATGTTACATTATATGCATAACAGCTTACAAAAAAGGAGAAGCATTACTTTAGGAACTCATGTATGTTTATATCTGCCCACTATACAGTGCAAACATCAGGCACACAATCTACTGCTACTGGTGCACAACCATCAGTGCAAGATTGATCTGATCAGCAAATTTCAACTGAAAATAGAGAAAACTATTATAATCACTTGTGAGAGACTGACAATTAAGCATATGTGATGTGAACACATTTCATGTCAGCATACTGCAAAACATTGATACTTGCTATTTTTGCCAAATGCTAAACAGCTTCATCATTTCTGGGGGGGGAAACACAACAACAAAAAACTTGCCCATGCTAAACCAATAAAAATCTTCTCATGCGCTGTCATTTGGTAGCTTTGACTAATAAATACCACATTAAGGTGTTGAAATTAACAGTAAAAGTTGCAATCAGTCATTTTGCAGCATTTCTGGAACTGAAAAAGTTACACTAATTTTGGGTACTGTTTCACATCATCTACAGGCTTATGGCACCACTTAACAGCTCCCCATCATGCATCATCTAAATGTACTTAAAATAAGCTCTCAAATGATAAATGATGTCTGTGTACATAGGGTGGGTACAATAAACTCCAAAAACATGGAGTTTTTTGGAGACTTGCTGCATGCCTACCAGTCATGGAACCCGGAGACTGCACCAGGGCAAGAGGGAAGACTAACCAGGTTGGAGCATTAGGAAAGTTGCCACTCAGGTGCTGCCAGTTACACAGCATGCATTGTCACGTGTGTATTACATGCTCACTGAAAGGCTCAGAAGTAGCTGCCTGAGTTGTTCAGCAACATGTCAGGATGAAGCTCCCCCAGAGGGTGGATCTGACCTCCCTGCCCGGCTGTTCATTCGAGTATATTGTTTTGCCAGGTCACAAAGCTGGAGAAATGCATGTGGGTTGCCATCACCCAACAGAGAGGTTAAATGACTTCCCAAGGTCATCTGTCCCTGGTAAAGCTGGGACTTGAATCAAGGTCTCTCAAGTCCCAGATCTATGTCTTAGCTAGTGAACCATCCTTCCTCCCCTGCTAATGTGAACAGTCCCCTGCTTCTCTCAGCTGTTGGGCAGGCTCTGCAACACAGCGTTTTCAGTGATGGCTGGGGTAGGGCTGTTGTGAATGCACAAATCCTTTCCCACTGCCTCTTTCCATTAGGCTGGGCTTTTCTGCTATGCTCTGATGTGACTAAGAGACACCGACTATACAGTTCTTGGCCTCCCCAATCAGGGAACTTTTCTCCCCAGCTGTTCCAGAGCCAGCTGGCAAGACACATTAGATACAGAAGGGCAGATTTTTTAAATTATTTGTGAAACTGAAAGATGAAAAGCAATGAATAGTGAGGTTCTCCCACTGCTCTGCAGCTCCCCATGAACTCCCAGCCTCCCCAGACCTGCCCCTGCAGCTCTACTAACACCAACACTCCCCACACAGCACACAATCAATGTATGTGCATGCATGGCAGGGCAACTATGTAGAGAAGATGCCAACACAGAAGTGACAGACTACAAGGGAGCACACTATACCTGGTTCAGCAGCAGATTCACCACCAGGGTGCCTCCACTGTCCATGCCAGTGTTCAAGTTGAAGAGGAGAAGCGTGGGGAATTCAGAATGGACAGGAACGCTGGGCCCATTTATGACTCTGAACCTCAGAGAGGCAACGTCCAGGTCTTCCCGGATGACGGGCTGATTCTGGAGGCAGAAGGTCCCTAGGTTGGATGCATTGTTTGCAGCACCCACTGTGGGCAGAGTGGTGTTCCCCAGCATTCCTGGGGTGCTAGCTTTGGGACCCTCACCCAGAGCTGGAGTACTCTGGCTCTGGTTCAGGCTGGTGTAGAAGTTAAGGAATGAATTGGTGCTCCCCGGCTTGCAAGCTGCAGAGCAACAAGGAAAGGAGGGACTGTTAGCGTGGCTCAGACCAGCGTGAGCACACAGCGCTGGGATGTTCCCGCTCGTTGGAACGAGAGAACTTTGCATTGGGGTCTGCTAGGCCATCAAAGCACAGCACTGCCAAGCAAAGCAGTTTGATCCTGAGGCCCGAGCGGGGAACCAGGCCTCACTCCTCCAGGTCCAACAGGCTGAGATTTGTAGGGCTGCACACACTAAGTGGGTGAGATGCCTAGATTCCAGGCATTTGAGTGACAGGGCCAGGACCTGTTCGTTATAGCTGTTTTAGACATACCAGCACTGGCAGCGTCTCTTTCAGAGCCCAATTGTGACTGGAAAATCCCTGTATCAGAACCTCTGACCCAGGGGCCGGACAAAGGCCGGACAGCCAGAACTGCCATGTCCCCCCCCACTTGTGAGCAGGACAACATGCACAGGCAAGGCGCTCAGGATAGGGGGTTGCTGACACTTCTCATTATCTGCTCATGTCAACTGGGCACAGGGGGCACTGCCTGGGCACCTGCACTAACCGCTGCCACACAGGAATGGCCCACTGACATCAATTCTGGGCCCCAGGGCAGAACAGTCAATGGCTCCCCTAGAAAGGGATGGCTGAGGTTTACCACCATGGGTGGGGTGGGTGAAGCTTCCCCTGGGGAGGCTTGCTCCACATCCCGCCTCTTCTGCCTGCAGCCCCACTCCAGGCCCTGACCCCTTTCCCACTCAGTACATCCCTCCTTCCCTTCTCAGCCCCCCTCCTCTCTTCCACACCCCTTCCTTTCCCCAAGTCAGCAAGCGAGGGCAGAGGGGCTGACTGGGGGGGAGAAGGAAGAGGGACACGTGGCGAGTGGGCTGAGCGGGGCGGCAGGTGAAAGATGCAGGATGGGGAGCTAGCCTCCCCGAGGGGAAGTTTCACTCCCCCATCCCCCCCCCATGGATCTATCCCATCTGCCTGGGCCCTTTTAAATTTCCAGGCCCCATGGCAACTGACCCCTTTGCCCCACTCCCATCAGCAGGCCTTGGCCCACTAGTGCTGGGTGTCTCATAACCGCTCCATGTGCACAAGGCACCAGAGCTCTCCACGGGCCTGGTGTTGCTGCTGCACTGAGCAAGGGGGTGGGTTAAATCTGCCTTGAGCCCAGTTACAGAACCAGGAATGAACCCCAAAGTGCAGGGGTGCAATCTGAACTGACACACTCAGTGCTCTACCAGCTTTGACAGCAGGGCACCATGACCTGGCACTCGCCGGGGCCAAAAGTGCCCCATTTCTGAACTAAGCTCCTGCCTCCCACCCCCCAAGCTCAGTCTCCTACAGTGGCTAGAGACACTGCTACTCTACAAGCACCCAGGATTATGCTCTTCTCCTGCAGCAGCTTGTGGGATCTCACAGCAAGAGAAGTCAGAGCCCCCACAGCCCTCCTGCCGGGCAGGAGAAAAGGGTTTCTAAAAGCTAATTTGTTAAGAATTTTCCAAGAGTCAAATACTCCACAAAGTGAAACCCAGATCCGAGAGCCAGGCAAGAGACTTTTGGAACCCAGCGAGAGCCTCAGGAGGCCCATAGGGGAGCCACTGGGACCTTGAGAGCATGGGAGCTCTAGCCCAGAGCATGCCAAGGGAAAAGGCCGTTCTGATGTGTATCTGAAATGGGTTCAAGTCTTGAGAGCACTGTGAGGCAGGAGGGGACAACAGGTCGGCTCCCCCACGGACAGCAGCCTCTCAGCACTTGCAGTCCAGAGCCAGACAGGGTTTCAGTCTCCATGGCACCATCCGTTCTCAGCATTTACAATATGTCACTGGTCTGCCCCACGCCGCACTGAGCGCCCCGGCTCATTGCAGAGCCGCCAAACAGCCAGTTTGATTGATTATCGTCTCAGTGCTGGGGGGAGGGGAGGCAGGGAGAGGCTGCCTCTCTGACTGCAGTGCCCTGAGCTAGCCTTTGAAGAAACCTGTGGCTCAGATACCCTGAGCTCTTCTGAACTCCCACCACCAGCCACCCACTCAGCCCGAGAGAATTGGTGGTAAGTACCCGGCAGGGAGGACTCCACAGCCCGCAACTAATCATGTAACAAGCAGCAGCACACATGAAGGCATGACTAGATCCCAGCCTCCAGGAAGCATGAACAGCCTAGCCATGCCAGGCAGCAGCCACTGGGGACAGTGACACACGATGACGTTGTCACATTGCATAAGCTGCCCCACCCTACCTCAGTAAACCTGTTTCCACCCTGTAGGAAGAGCACAGGAGCAAGCCAGCCTGTGCTGGTGAAAGCCCAGTGGAGACATGGCAGACTAATGGGCACACTGGCCCTCGCACACATGGCCGGCGGCATCCAAGAGCGCACCTGTGAAGGAGGCAATCATCTCAAAGGAGACAGTGGCGGTGCCCAGATTCTCTGCCTTGATCTGCAGCCACTTCTCCCATGGGGGCGAATCGAGAACCAGGCTGCAATTCGCTCTCCCCCGGCAGTTGAGGGTTTTCTGGAAGGACTGGGGCAGCGTGGTGGAGCCCAGCACCAGCTGCACGGCACACGCCTTTGTGTCGTACACCACACAGCTCCGCAGCGTGAACCGCATCTTGGCAGTGTACTCGGGGATGAAGATCCTGCAGGAATGGGAGCGAACAACACCTCAGTACATGCCCTGAACACAAGCCAGCCTGGAGTGCTAGGGGCAGAGAAGGTCTGTAGCCCTAGAAAGTGACCACAACCCCCCGACTCCCACCCTGGTGAGTCCAAAGGGGCTTTGGAGCCCAGCACAAGGGCACTTTGGTTTGCATTACTACAGTCTTGTCCAGGATGGTGCATCGTAAAGCCAATAACTGCATCTCAAAGAGAGCCAGGAAGGAGCTCGTGTTTCCCTTTCTTGGGGGAACAGGGCCCTATTTCATACAACCCCCCACTCCCCGACACAGACCTTTTGGCTCCAGGGGAACTATCACAGCTCCAGGTCACCGCCAACATGCAGGGCACCCAGGGGCCCTTGGTGAGATTTGTGCGCGCCTGTACTAGACCAGCACCTGTGGGAGATCTGAACTCCAGCCCCACAAGGGAAAGTCCCGCAATCCCGGCTGCCACGCTTGCTTACTTGACATGCAGCGGCCTCGCAGGAGAGACAATGGTTTGCTGTAGGGGAATGTCCGGCTCCAGGACAGGGACAGCAACAACTCTCAGCACAAACATGTCCGGCTGGAACAGGTAGGCGCATGGAGTAGAAAAACCCTGCCGGGAGAGCAGGAGGGCAGCTCAGCATCAGCTGCCAGGGAACACCCCTCCAAAACCTGCTCTGTTGGGCAAAGGATTGGCCAGTGGAGAGCCCAGCTGTCACCAGGGAACCAGCACCCAATGCCATCCCTTCCTGACTCCCAGCCAGTGCTCTCCTTCCCCTGCCATTGCCTGCACACACAGCGACACCCTTGCCCAAGCGGTGGCAGTACAGCTGGTCTGCCTGAAGGTGCGTCTCACTGCGCTCCATGAATCAGTGCTACATACCCCCCTACCCCCAGCGCGTGCCCCACTTTCTGCGCCTCTGAAAGCCCACATCTCCCCCACTGCAGCCCTGCCCCAAAGCATCCAGCCACTTCTCTGCAGTGCTTCCACCTGCCAACCGTGGCGCACTGCATGTGGGTCTCTTGCCTTAAGCAACAGGCATACCACACAGCAGAGCGCTGCATTCAAGTTGGCCCAGGTAAGCAAGGCGGGTGAGATACTTATTAGCAACAGGCTCTAACTAATACCAAGAATTACTGCTCCTGGAATTGCCCCACCTCCGACCTGCTCTCCTTCCAATGGACGCATTGCCAGAGCCAGGCACTGCTCCACAGCTCCAGCCTGCGTCAGAGCAGCACGCCCCACCTAGCAGGCCATTCTGACACACTCCTGCCTCCTACTGGAGCCTTCAGGGCAGGAGAGGGTGCCAGGAGCAGTTACCAGGCAGCACATCACACAGTGTCTTCACTTTCCTTGGTGGAGTTCCCATGACATGGGGGGCTTGAGCGAGACAGAATGCTGAGAGGCAGAAAGGAAGTGAAAAGGTGGAAGACAGGAGGTGCCAAGCAGATGATGGGATGCTGGCAGCCATGCCAAGGAAGGATGGGATGGGATGGGGAACAGTGCAACAGGCACCAAGCCACCAATACCCTTTTTGACAAGAAAATTTGACTCTGTCCAGAGAAAGTTAGCGCATAGCAAGCATCTCCCAGCAGGTGGCAAGCACAGTCTGGGTCCCCAGCTCTCCAGGCACAGGCAGTCACCCCTCCCAGAACGGCTCATCAAAGAGCAGAGACCATTTGGTGAGGAGGATGCCCTACCGGAGCCTGCGAGAGAAAACAGGGTGAGCTCCCAGGCAGGTGTGCCTGAGCAGAGTGGAATCTGGATTCCTCCAGCAGCCAGTTTGTATTAATGGAAGCTGAGCCTAGCACATGCCACTAGAATCCGCCAAACAGCTGACAACCAGAACCAGCTGAACTGGGCCTGCAGAGACCATGGCCTCTTCCACTATTACACAGAGCAGCCCTAATGCCACCATCCCCAGTCCCTCAGGGTACCTCTCCCTGGTGGAAAGCGATCTCCAGATGCCTCCCTAGGGCAGTGTCTCTGGACCCTGCTATCTCCGGGTAGAGTGGGGAGAATGGTGGAATTTCTCAAGTCAGTCTCTGGCCAATGGGCCTAATCATCTGGCATTGGCTGCATTTTTCAAGTTCTTCCCCAGTGAATGTTCCCTTGGCATCTGCAGCCGGTCTGGCTCCTGCAAAGACTGTCAATCTCTCAAGGGAGATTCACAGATACCAAGGCCAGAAGGGAGCACTGTGATCATCTAGTCTGCCCTCCCACAGAACACAGGCCAGGGAACTGCCCCACAAGGATTCCTAGAGCAGAACTTCTAGGAAACCATCTCTCCTCAGAAGCAGAGGGCTGTAGCTCCCCTACTGCCTTTTGCTCTGTGGCCTGGCGCCCTGGTGGAGGAGGAACCAACTCACAGCCAGGCTGGATGCCAAGTGGGCTCCCACTGACCCAGAGAGCATAGACACGGTCCCAGCGTGTCTGGACAGCTCAAAGTCCACCCCATGCAACCCCAGCCCCGTTCCCACATCTCAGCTGCAAACACCGAGAGCTCAGAACGACTCTCCTATGGCTGGAACACCAGTCCATGCCCAACCCCTGGGGTTCCAGAGAGCTGCACAGGCAAACCCTCTGCCACGGTGAACAGTTACCTTCTTCCTCACTAGAGGCAAGGGCTTCCCTTGCTGGAGGCCTTGGACTGGTGAACGAATTCTGCACTCAGGTCCCTTGCAGCCCTTACCTTCACTTCAATCTTGCCTGCAGCCTCAGGCAGGTGTGCAATGATGAACCAGTCTCCAGCAGCAGGGGTGGTGATGTTCACAAAGGTGCTGTTCTGCAGAGCGGCGCTCAGAGTCAGGGTTCTGTTGTAGGAAGGACGGACAGTCGTGTTCGAGGGAAACCGAGTGCCAAGTGGGTTAATGATGGGAGGGGCTCCGTAACGAAAGTGGCTGCAAGATAAAGCAGGGAAGGATGCATAAAAAACATCAGGCCTGTCCTCCAATAGCACAAACATCTGCAGCAACAGCCAGGCTGGATCAACTGGGGAGCAGAAAGGAGACAGCAGCCTGCTCCCAAGGAGAGCACAGAACTGCAGGCTGGACTCCAGAGTTTGCCTTGCCCCCTCCCTCTCCTGACTTGCTGGCAAATCCTCCTGAGGAAAAGGAAGTGGGAACATTTCATTGGCCTGGAAAATAATTAAAGCAGCAGAATGTGCTCAAGGGGTCTGAACTCAGGGACCACCTTTCCCTCTAACCACCTGTGTCCTAAGCGTGCAAACCGACATGGAGGAGACATTTCAGCCAGCGCAGGACAGAGATCAGAGCAAGAGAGCAACCAGCATGCATCCCCAGCACCAAAAGAAGCTGGTTCCAGACACTGGCACAGGCAGGAAGTTGAGCTGCAATAGCAAAGGAACAAAAGAATTGCCAGGCTGAAGCAGACCCAAGATCCATCTAGTCCGGTATCTGGTCTCAGACAGCGGCCAGTACCAGATGTTTCAGCTGAAGGTGCAAAAACCCTGCAGTACCCTTGTGGGATAATATGCCTCTTTTAAAAATCTCCTCCTAGCCCTAGTAGGAGATGGCTTGAGCCCTAAAGTGGGAGGGTTTATAGCCCTTCCAAAACTATAAACAACTGGATATTCTCATTACCCATTAAGTGTCCAATACCTCTCTGAATCTTGTGAAGTTCTAGGCCTCAACAAAGCCCTGTGGTGATTACCTGTTGTATGAAAGATCATTTCCTTTATCAGTATTGAATATGTTCCCGTTTTAAAGTCATTGACTGTCCTCTTGTTCTTGTGTTATCAAACAGGAAGAACAGAAGCTCCCAATCATCCCCAGACAATTATTTGATTGACTTAAGTCACCTCTTCTCGGTCTCGTCTCTAAGGGAATAACCCCAGTTGTTTCAATCTTTCCTCACTGGAGAGTTTTTCCAGTCCCGATCATTCACACTATCCTTCTCTGAACCCCTCTAATTCTGCAGTTTCCTTTTTCAGAGGGGGTGGCCAGTCCCGCCCATAGAATTCCAGAGGCAGCAGCACCGTTCATTTATATAATGACATCATCACACACCAGCAACATGGACCGGAGGGCTTTACCACAGAGTGCTTGGGATGAGGGAGGTAAGTGGCAACAGTGACAGAAATAAGTGGGGTACTAGAGATGCATCCAGTCTGGAGTGCAGGAGGGAGCTGCATGCATTTCAGTGGAAGAACAGCATAGTGCAGCCCAGCTGGGTCCAAGGGCATGGGGAAACTCACCTACCAGCACCACTCTCTGCCTGAGAGCAAGCTGTGAGAGAGCATTCACAAGGCACTTCCCCAAGCCCCAAGATAGGCTATGGTCATGGACGTGGAGTTATAAAGTCGGCCTAGTGGGGCAGTTACATCGACGAGAGCAAAACTGAAATGTAGACACTTCCCTAGTTAGGTTGATGTAAGCTGCCTTGCATTGACCTAACTCTGTGGTGTAGACTCAACCTAATAGCCTACTTGGCTCTCCTCCCTCACCCCCACTGTCTGGAAAACACAACCAAAAATACAAGAATAACAGTTCAGTGAACTTGTGCCTATGAACATAGGGCAAGCAATGCTGGCGGAGGCAAGTGCAGTTGGTGCTGCAGCTGTGCAAGCTTCCCCTGCTCAGTCACTTAGTGCACCACCATTCTGCATTCCCCACCCCACCATTCATAGCTCAGCCAATGTACCTCTTTTACAACCTGCAGCAGCCACTCCTGCTCCCAGCTCTGCTGATGCATTTCAGTGAGCCTTCTTACAAGCTTGTGACGTGCATGTCACAGCCTGCCCACCCTCCCCCACTGCGCCCATCTTGGGCATCTTGAGAAAGTTGTGTCCAACCAGCCAATGGTTTCACAGGTCCTGAAGAAAGGCCTGGACGCAATGGCTGCTTCTTGGGTTCCTACTGATATTGAAGACCTGAAGGAGAGCTCTTTGTAGATCAAAAACTTGTCTCTTTCACCAACAGAAGTTGGTCCAATAAAAGATATTACCTCCCCCACCTTGTTTTGCAACTCAAGATTAGCATTCTTTAAACATGCGAACTAGAGATTGGGGTTTATTGCATAGCCTGCCAGGCACGGACTATGGTGAGCAGGCCTCATTCCTATAAGTGGACAAACGCCCAATACTTATATCCTTCATCAGCACTTCAGCAAAAAAAACTTCAGTCTTCAAGAGGCTAGTGCATCAACTCCTACATACCAGAACCCTGCTTGCTTGATTCATAGATTCCAAGGCTAGAAGGGACCACTGTGATAATCTACTCTGACCTCCTGTATAACATACACTAGAGAACTTCCTCAGAATAATTCCTAGAGCAGATCTTTTAGACAAAGAGCCAATCTTGACTTAAAAATTGCCAGTTATGGAGAATCCATCACCACCTTTGGTAAATAGTTCCACTGGTTAATTATTCTGTTAAAAATGTACGCCGTATCTCCCATATGAATTTGTCTAGCTTCAACTTTCAGCCATTAAATCATGTAATACCTTTGACTGCTAGATTGAAGAGTCCATTATTAAATACTTGTTCCTCATGCAGATACTTATAAACTGTGATCAAGTCACCTCTTAACTTTCTCTTTGTTAAGCTCAATAGATTGCGCTCCTTAGGTCTATCACTAGTATAAGGCATATTTTCTAATCCTTTAATCATTCTCATGGCTCTTCTCTGAACCCTCTCCAATTTATCAACAGCTTTCTTGAACTGTGGTCACCAGAACTGGATACAGTATTCCAGCAGCGGTCACACCAGTGCCAAATACAGAGGTAAAACATCAGAAGAATAGCCATACCAGGTCAGACTAATGGTCCATCTAGCTCAGGATCCTGAATTCCAACACTGGCTGGTGCCAGATGCTTCAGAGGGAATGAACAGAACAGGGAAAGTTATTGAGTGATCTATCCCGTCATCCACTCCCAGATTGATGGACCTATCCTCCATTAATTTATCTAATTCTTTTTTTTAACCCAGTTATACTTCTGACCTTCTCCCCTGGCAATGAATTCCACAGGTTGACTGTCCATTGTGTGAATAATTATTGCCTTATATTTGTTTTAAACATGCTTCCTATTAATTTTATTGGGTGACCCTTACTTCTTATGTTATATGAAGGGGTAAATAACACTTCACTAGTCACTCTCCACACCAGTCAAGATTTTATTGACCTCTATTATATTCCCCCCCACCTTTACTTCTCTTTTTTAAAATGAACAAACTTAGGCTTTTTAATCTCTCCTCACATAGAAGCTGTTCCATACCCATAATCATTTCTGTACCTTATATGTACCTTTTCCAATTCTATTATATCTTTTTGAGATAGGGAGACCAGAACAGCACACAGTATTCAAGATGTGAGTGCGCCATGGATTTATATAATGGCATTACGATATTTTCTGTCTTATATGTCCTTTTCCTAATGGTTCCTAACATTCTGTTAGCTTTTTTGACTGCTGCTGCATATTGAGCTGATGTTTTCAGAGAACTATTCACAATGACCCCAAGATCTCTTTCTTGAGTGGTAACAATTAATCACTGTATATGCATAGTTGGAATTAGGTTTTCCAATGTGCATTACTTTGTATTTATCAACATTGAATTTCACCTGCCATTGTGTTGCCCAGACATCCAGTTTAGTGATGTCTGTTCATAAGTCCAAAGCTGAATGCGAAAAGTTATCTATCTTGAGTAATTTTATATCATCTGTACATTTTGCCACTTCTATGTGCCCAGCTTACCAACCGAACCAGATCACTCTGTATCAATGACCTGTCCTCTTCGTTATTTACCACTCCCCCAATTTTTGTGGAAACTGACAACTCTACCAGTGATGATTTTATATTTTTTTCCAGGTCACTATTTAATAAAAATGTAAATGGCACAGGGCCAAGAACTTATCTTTGTGGAATCCCACTAGAATCGCACCCCTTTGATGATGAGTCCCATTTACAATTACATTTTAAGGCCTATCAGTTAGCCAGTTTTTAATCCATCTAATGTGTGCCAAGTTAATGTTTCTAGTTTTAATTTTCTAGTTTTTTTAATCACAACGTCATGAAGTAACAAGTGAAATGCCTTAAACAAGTCTATTACATTAGACATTTATCTGTTATACATCTATTATCAGACAAACTTGTAATCTCATCACAAAAAGATATCAAGCTAGTTTGATAGGATCTATTTTCCAAAAATCCATGTTGATTGGTTTTAATTATATTACACTCCTTTAATTCTGTTGTAATGGGACTGCAGAGGGTTAGAATGATAGGTATTACACACGGTGGTCTGTGGAAGCCTGCTATCCTCTCACCACAGTACTGATCACGACAGCACTTGGGGGATGCTGCTTAATAAGCAGCATACCATTCACTGACAGAGACAGATCTATTAAATCATCCAGTCCAATCACAGTTACCAGACTAAGACCTCAGCTGTGCCAGCCAGTGCCCAGTGCCTGCCATTCAATGGTGCATTGTGCCCAAACTTGCAGCCGAGTTTATTGGAGCTGCCCAAGTTCCACTGTGGGTCAGAGTTCATGCAGTTGGCTGGGAGGCGGGTGGCAGCAGTGCAGTAACATCTAGCTCAGAGGCTAATCAAGATCAGGAGAAGCCCAGACTCAAAGCAGCAGCCCCAACAGCCTGAACCTGCAGTGGTGGACACCACCGGCTGCCAGCCTGCTTGTCTGCCCAACCACACGGGATCCTTTGCCTTTGATGAAGTCTTGCAAAGTTACAATGTTGAGAGTTTACAGCTTTCCTGCTACAGCAACACTTCTCATGGAAGCAGACAGGCCCTGTGTGACCCCAAATGCAAGAGGCAGTCAAAGGAGGAGTGGGGACAGGCGATAGTTGTGACAGACCAGGGCCACAAGCATACAGGGAGCATCTCTCTCTCCCTCCTGTTGAGCCTGCTCCACTGTGTATAAACACAGTCAGTGGGCCAGAGAGAGTGAGCAAAAATTACTCTATAGTCTGGTGCTTAGGGCTCCCATTTGTGAGGTGAGACACCCAAGTTCATGTCTCTGTTCCAATGACTATTTATTTATACACAGTGGAACAGTTTCCACAGGAGAGATTGTGTCCCATATCAGAACATCCCACAGCTCTGTGGTTAGGGCACTCTCCTGCAGTGGGAAGATCCAAATTCACATTCCTGCTCCACATCAGGCAGAGGGAGGAATTGAATTAGGGTCTCCCATATCTCAGGCCAGTGCCCTAACAACGGGGCTGAAGCTTATAAGGGACACATCACCATCACCTCCTCATAAAAAATGGTTTTGGCCAAAACTATTTGGTGAGTGTATGTCAAATTCACAAACAATTTCAGTTTGCCAAAAATGCAATACATATATAAAGCGCAACACACAAAGTGAAAAACTAATCCTTGAAAAATCAGGAAGCTACAGTTCAGGCAAATTCCTCTCTGGGCTGAGACCAACCCCAAAGGAATTTAAAGGGGGGCGGAGGAGTTAGAATGGCAGGCATGCCTGGGCTTTGGCACTAGGGGGTGATGCCCATGCATGCCAGGTTATACGTACATGGTGATCTCCATGCTGGTGCACTCAGGTCCTTTTCCCTTGGACGCCTGCAGGAGCCAGCGCAGCAGAACCGTGTCCTCTGGCACATGGAAGCGGAAGAGTTTGGCGTTCCCATACCAGCTGTAGAAGGACAGCTTCTGGGCACTCTGAGAGAAATACTCAGAGACGTAAAGCAGGTCTGGGAGGGAGAGAGCAGAGCATAGGTTAGGGACCTTTCATGCAGATCCTACCCAGAGGAATGCATGGGCATTCTAGTGTCGCTGGAAAGGACCCCGTTACTTCATTGCGTTCTCACACAGTGTCTCACCTCTTGACACAAGCCAGTTAGTCACCTATGTCCCACCTTAGCCCTGCTCATGTGAGGGGGGCAGTCAATACTGTCAGCATCAACTAGACGCAGGTGACAATCTCACTATTCCTGTCACACTGCAAGATCACACTCATGCAGGCCAAGCCTTTGGTAGCCAGGATATGCCAGAAGAGGAGAAATGGGCACCCTCAGCTCTGCCCCGCTGGATAGACATAACACACCCCAAGCAGTCTAGTTATCAGATCACAAGGTGGTCAGGGGAAAAGGGGAGGGACCAAGGACCGAGAGAGCTTGGAGGGACCCTCAGGAAGGGACAGGGAGAAGCCAGCCAGGGAGATGACAATGGCACAATCAGACATGATGGAGGCAGAGAAACCACCAATTAAACAGCCACAAAAGCCCAGCAGGATGAGGAGGAAGCAAATAACTGGGCCAAAATGAGCTGGCTAGACCCAGGAGGATGAGGCTGGCACAGAGGCCCTTGGACGTGGCATGGGGAGGTCGTTAGTGGCTTTGGGGCATGGACTGGACTTTGCATCTCAGTGACTGGCTGTAGAGTCACTAAGAAAAGAGCCACGTCTTACTCCCCTGGATTGCACCGTGGTTTCCATCTCTTGGCTGGCTGCGAAGGTATCTGTGTTTTGCAGTACACTGTCACACTTTCTTTGAAATTTAAGACCACATTTAGAATGACCAAAGTTGATACAATCCTCAGCCTCACCTCTCTCCTTCAAATGCTCCTTTCAATGCCTGACCTTGCCTCCCAGCCCTGAAAGGCCAACAGGACATGGTCAGACACAAGGTGACTCCCCATCACTCAGGAGACTGCACTAGCTCACACGGCCAGGCACTTACTGTCCATAGCCAAGAATTCCTTCAGAGTCTCCTGGGTCGGCCGGGCTCTGAACTGGTGGGCCAGACCATCCTCTCTACTGGCCTGCATATTACACCAGGGAGGTTGAACAGAGCAGTCCGAGTCATGCCGCCCAAGACAGCCATGGAGATCAAACTCAAGTTTCTCTTGCCCAGTAACTAGGGGACACGTTCAGATGAAAAGTTCAACCCTAACCAAAGTTTGCAGGACACAGCAGCCAGGCGCCTATTGTGGATACACAGTACTTAGTGTACATCTACACTGCAATAAAAGACCTACAGCATAATTGCAGCTGGCCTGGGTCAAATGGCTCGGGCTGTGGGGCTACAAATCTGCAGTGTAGACATTTGGGCTTAGGCTGGAGCCTAGACTGGGTGCCAAGGGTTTCCAACTGCAGTCTAGACACACCCTAAATGACCAGTGCTGTCAGTCTTGCGAGCAAGAAACTGGAGAGTCTGTGACTCAGGGATAGCAGCAAAGAGAAAGAGACCAAGACTGGGAAGAGAGCATGGAGGCAGAAAATCAGCAGACAGCGCTCTGGTTTTTGCCCAGATGGGTTGGAACAAGAGGCCCAGGCCATACTATGCCTGCATGGAGCCCAGCCTTCCTAACATCCAGCAATGATCTGGGGAGAGAAGAATAAGGCACCTCTTCACACTCCTCCCAGATTCAATGGCTGTTTCTTTCTACCCTCCCAATTTCCTAGCATCGGAGAAGACGGCCCCTTCCAGACCAATTTCACTTCCATTGGGAAATAAGCAGAGCCAGTGGGTGCTGTTTAGCAATTCAAAAGGCTGTGGCAGCTTCATCAAGGTCCTGCTTAGAGCAGAACACAAGCTGGTCTGGTCCCCTGGCGGTGTTTGGACCCAGGGTACCAGTTGCCTGAGAGAAGCCTATTGCCAACAGAACTCATACATGATTGACAACTCAAAGCAGGAGCTGTCCTGGCCTGCATTTGAGGGATTGCAATTAGACAGGGTAATAATGGGTTTAATTTCTTGGCACATAAGCTCAGACAAGGGCCTGCAGGTGCCTCACAAATCCAGCAAATAAAGCAGTAGCCTAAATATACCACAAAGCATGAGCAGGAAACACTGCTCCAGCTAGCCCTCCAACCCCCTGCCACTGTGGAGAGAAGCCTCCGCCTCCTCCTGTGCCAGATGCTGTTCTGTTGCACGGACTGCCCCAGCCCCTCGCTCGGGCAGGTTCCAATAGAGGAAGCAGCTCCAGCGCCTCTCAAGGCACAGGGTGCCAGGCACTGAGAGAAGTCATCTGCTATTCAGGACACCAGGAAGCCCAGCCACTGACCAAGAGGCAGACAGAGCAGGCATCAGTGCGGGTGCCTATGGCACAATCACACCTCTGAAAAGGCAGCAGCAGCATGGGAGCCCCAGCTACACTGGCACTGAAGTCCAGGCTAAAAAGCATCGCTGCAGACAGAGACTCACACACAGCAATCAGGGCTGCTGTTGGCCGTGCATCCACAGGAGTAGAGCTGGTGAATCTGTCTACACCTGGCTTATTCTGTCATCTTTGTTTGGGAAATTACCAGATTAAACTGGTTCAAACCCCTGCTAGTGAACCAATTTTAAATACAACTGTAGATAAACCAGCGTGACCTGTGTGTAGTCAAAGCCCATCACAGATAGCTTTTATTTTAGGACCATTCCAAGCCCAACTAGGGTGCAGGCTCTCTGTGCTGGCTGTTGTACAAACACAGCAAGGGAACAGCTGCCCCTAAGCGCTCACAGTCCAGGTCAGTGATGAAACGCACAGGGAGATGAAATTAGACGTGGGGAAGGACAGGATAACCACTGGCATGAAAACACACTTCTCCTTGTAGTCTAGCTACATGCACAGCACAGCTCAGCACCTGCCGGACTACATCCAGACAACAGGTCGGGCCAGTGGCATTTAAAGGAGTTGCAGAGAAAAGAGATGGTTTGGGACAAACCATTGTGAGCAGAACTACACTGTACACAAAGTGAGCTGGACATGGAAGCAATTGGGAAGAATGACAAATTCCCAGACAAGTGAGAAGCACCCTTCCCCTCCCCCAGCCTTTGACTGAGCAAGGGGGGAGATCCCAAGGCAGCTCCCCCCAACAGTCACAGCACATCAGTGTGTGGTGAGATGGTGCTTGCCTGGCTCAGGAACAGTGCAGCTGTATGATGGACTGTCTGGCTGTTTAAAATAAGGGAAACCTCACTTCCTTAGCTCATGCCTTCAGGAGGCTGGCTTCCTCATGACATCATCCCTGGAAATGGGGCAGCCCTGCTGGGAAAGTCCATTCATTTGGCCCTTAGAAATTCCCCTTTGGCTCTCAGATCAGAGCCCGATTTCCAGCTGTGTGTTTTAATGCAGGTCTAATGCACTGATTGCCCAGCTGACACCTCCAGGAGTGCACTGTGCCACAGGGTGGGTGGCAGCAATGAGAGAATTGACACTTGAACCCTCTCTTCACACCCACCTGACATTGTTTTTAATGGAGCCATTAGCTGCCTGATGTGTTCTGCATTGAGCTCCCACTGGTTACCCAGTAGTTGTACAGTAGTTGATCTAGCCTCTGTGCTCTCTCTCTCTGACTCTTAACTCCCATGGCTGTGGTACAGCGCAGCCACTCTTGCCTTGAAGAGCCCAGAGTGGGCTGACTGCCATGAGTGCAACAGAGCATTTGCTGTCATTGCTGGCACCGGCTCTTAAGGAAGCTGCTCCTTTCCGGTGTGCCTTTGGCCTGGTTATCCTTTGACAGAATTATCTTTTGTGCTTCCCTGGCTACTCCCTCATTGCTTGCTATCTCTAGTGCAATGTTTGTTCAAGCTGCTGAGCACACAGAGCCAGCTCTTGGTAGATCTGCCCCACCCTCACTGGGCATGCTGCTTGGTTGGTTAACCAACCCAGCCCTTATGGAGGCTGCCACCCACCCTGTGGCACAGTGCACTCCTGCACGGGCCAGGTGGGCAGAGTGCATTACACCTGCCTTCCCCTTCCCCTCCCCCCAAACCCTCCCCCCAAAAAAAACACAACACATGAGAGAGAGAAGCCTCCCAGATTTAGTTTTAGACTGTAAATTCTTAAGACAGGGATTGTGTCTTTGTTCTGCATCCAGCGCCTATAGCACACTGGGGCCCTGGTCTTAAATTATCTATTTATATTGTGGTAGCACCTATTTATGAATACCTTAACCCCAAATGACTTAAATGGACACTGTCTATTTAAACATCATACCTCCTGCTGTTTCTGTGAGTTATAAGCAGCTCTCTAGGGCAGGGTCTGGGCTATCTTGGGGTCAGCACAGTGCCTAGCAGTTCTGAGCACCACCTTTTTTCTTTTTTTTTTTTTTGGGGGGGGGGGGGGAGTGGGGAGACTGACTAGATTTCAAGTTGATGGTGTTTTGTATACACTTTAAATTGAAGATTCACTTTACACGAAAAGGAGCTGAAGCACCTCAAAGAGAGAAAACAAAGGAGACTCCAGCATGAGCCAACACCATTATTGGGTTTCTCTACACTTGGTTCAATGCCACAACTCTTAAAGTGTAGGCAATCCCACCGGTACCATATCTCATGGACAGACCCAGGCACAAACTCAACACAGACAGGTGGTCGCAAACGTCAGAACAATCCCTTCTTCCCCAGACCTAAGATTGGAAGGAAGTGGTCCCATTTCAATGAACCTCTGTTATAACTTGCTACCCTCTGCATCCTGACTCAGGGCAGAGTCACTGCCTTCAGGACACAACTGAGGGCAAGGCAACTTCAGGCAAGGTGAAAATTAGAATGACGTGGACGGCAAGGACAAGGAAACCTGGAGCATTTACACGATCACAGGGGTGAACTACACAATAACCAGCCACAGAGAACAGCAACGAGCAAAAAACCAGAAGACCTGGTTCTGTCCTGCTTGTCACCAACCCACTCCAAGGACAAACTGCTACAGAGGGAGTGACTAGAAGAACTTTCTGTAGGGGCTAGGCTCTGCAGTCAAAGAAACTTTTGTAACCTTTTATCCATGAGGATCTAAGGAGATAGGTCAGTCCTGCCACTTTCAAGCTTAGTGTCTGGCTATGTTTATTTTATTGTTTGGGGCTGCCTTTATTACAAGCAATGGCACAGAGCTATTTGTTTTCCACTGCTCTGTAACAGATTCAGAGAATACAGCCCGTCTGCCCTTTCAGCTGGGACTGCTCTGCGAATCTGCTGGAGTTTTACCACAACAGAAGTATTTGAACAATGATCCATGCTAAGGGATGGCAGCCACAAGACAGGCGTGGGTTTATTACTCCAGCAAATGCTATGCTGGGAGGGTTGGCAGCCCTAGGACAGAACTTTCATAGCATCACTGACATGCCTCCCTAACTGATGAAGTTGAGCTGGAGAATGGCCTCTGGCAGCAGGGAAGGTATGCATGATCCAACTCAGCGTGGGTGGAGAAGGATCTTGCATTGAAACATGGCCTCTAGGAAAGGAAGTATGTGGTCTCAGCAGGGTGTACGCTCCTCCCAAACAGTACCCAAAGAAGGGCACGCATTCCCAGGATGCAGGCCAGCTAAGCAAAGCTAGGTGAGGGGTGCAGACAGCCCACCTGGAGGGGACTTCCCAGTAGAAGTGTTTGGGAAAGCACCTCATATATGACCTGGGAACAACTCACCTTGATCTTTTGGATAATCCACTCCTGAGACTTCTCAGACAAGCTAATTTGTAGCCAAAATAGGGCAAAAAAGAACAATTTTGAAAAGTTTTTGAAATGATGTTCCACATTTTTAGAACAGCTTCTCCATGTAACCTGGAGTGTGTGGAAAGTCTGCTAACACAGGGATCTTGGTGCAAAGGGGACTTTCCTTTTAGCTCCCTGACCTTCAGTGTAGATCATCTTCCCTTCTGCTTAAATGCTCCTTAAGCAGGCTGAGCAAAAGCATTCCTAAAATCTTATTAATTCCATTTCACTGATGAACTCACAAATAGAACTAGTGATCAGTGAAGTCAAAAGCCTCATCTGTTGTACTAACCTTTTACTCTATTGTCACACTTCCACTCCTTGCAAACACCACAAGGCATCAGAGTATGACTCACTCACCATGGAATCTGATTTTGCTAATCAGAGTCTCAACTGATAGAGCATAGGGATGGAAGGTTTTTTAATACACTTGTCTCTCCAATATCCTGGGACCAACATGCCTACAACAAACACTGCAAATAACTTTTACTAGATATCCATTTCCCACTGATTCTGAAAAATCTGCCTGTTGCCTACACAGATGAGGAAGCAGCAGTGGTGAGCATCAGAATGAAATCTCTTACACACCCAGACAGAATTCTGCAGCTCTGAAACTATGCTGTAGGTAAACCATTATAGAGCTTCTGACAGTGCTAATAAAGATAGATTATAGCTTGAGTGACCTTTCTGAGCGGCAAATTCAGTCTAATGTATTTAATTCAGGCAGCAGAACTTGCCAGGTGGAGAATTTGCCAGCACATGCAACAGTTGCAAGGAAATCATGGTTTGATGTGCCCACAGATGCAACTCCTAAATGAGAGAAAGGCAAGCTGCACAAGCCAATGGCCATCACCATCACCAAACTCCACCAATGCTCACAGCATTGGTACAGAAATGTCTGGCTGTGATACCTCTACTGTTGTGATGCCTCCACAGGGATAGAAGTTCAGAAATCGCACCCTTTTCCAAGAAGGATGGCACACAGTTAGCATATGGGGCTTTAGGTCAAGAGAAAGCCACCCCCACAAGGGCCAAGAGCCCAGCCAAGGCAGCATACTCATCTCCTCACACACACCTCTCCAGTGATGACCTGGCCATCATTCAGGTTAAGGGGCTGAAACTGGGAGCCAAATCCCACAGAGCCCCCCACTTCCAAAACTCAAGCACTGAAAGACTGAAGAAAAGAGAACAGCCGCTGCCTCGACTGACGAACTGCTCAGAAAACAGAGCAGTGGCCCCTGGATTCTCCCTGCACAGCTGGTCAACAAGCTCTGAGTCTAGGCCTCTCAGCAGACCGCCATAGCCGCCCCGTTTCCAAGCCTAGGCTGCACTGGCAGCTGGGTGAGGAAAGCAGCACCTGAGAGTCTGATTCCCCTGCTCCAGCCCTGGGGAGAGGCAGGCTGCAGGCAGCGCTAAGCGGGTATTTAGGCTGTTTCCACGGCCGCCCCCCGCCCCCCCACCACAGGGAATTAGTCCAGGCTGTCAGCGCTGCCCCTCCGCAGCCAGCGCCTCCGTTCGGGAGCCGGGACCAGGCACCGGGCGGCTCCCGCTCCCTTCCCTACGGGTGAAGCGCCGCAGCCGGCTGGCCTAGCGTACGGGCTTCCCGGGCCTAGGGCTGCCCCTTGGAGCTGACAAGCACTCGGCCCGCGGGCAGCGGCCGCTGAGCCCCACCGACTTCCCAGGGCAGCTCTCTGGAGACGGGAGGAGCCCCCTGGTGCCCAGCGCCCGCTGAGGGCAGCTGCCCGCCCCTGCTGCGCCTCTGTGCCGGGGGAGCAGAGCGAGCCGGACGGGCAGAGCGAGGAAGCAGGGCTCAGCCCCACACGGCGAGGCCCTGCCGGGCGGACGTCTCCGCTCTACCCCGCCCCGTTCCGTTCCGTTCACTCACCGTGGGGGCCGCCAGGCCGGCTGCTGCGGGCGGCGGGGAGCGAGAGAAGCTGCAGCAGCAGCCGCAGGAGGAGGAGCCCAAGCGCCGGGCCCGCTGCCCGCGCCATGGTACCGACCGGCCGCGCTATCCCGGCATCGCCCTCGCCGCCAGGGGCTGCGGTCGCCGTCCGCCGCGGGACCGCATTGCCAGCCTCCCGCCGCGGCTCTAGGCTGGCTCTGGCCAACGCCAGTCCCGCCCCGCCGGCTTCAGTTCTACGGCTCGGGCTCGGCCGCGCCGGCCCCGCCCCAAATGGAAGGGCCCAGCCTCAGCCAGTTCGGGGCGCGGCGGGAGGTGCTTCCTCAGTCCAGTGAGTGAAGTAGGAATGGAAATGACCCCTACCTCATCGAGCCCCTTGGAGAGACGCAACCCAGAGACTCCCCATACACCTCGACCCCTGAGATCTACCCCCCCAATGACCCGTTGTCCCAGAATGACCCAGCCCGCCCAACGACATCTCCCTGTGCACCCCATACCCTGGAGAGCTCCCCAAAGTGATGACTCCCTTAGAGCGAGCACATCACCCCGAGGGACCTCTCCCCCCCAACCTACACATACCGAGGGCCCCACACAGTGACCGGATCTTGCCCCGGAACTAGCCTCGGGATCAGACGTGTGGGTGTCCCCAGCTCACACTATGATCATCGAGGTGAGGACACACACCAACCACAAGCCCTGTAATGACTACTGCATCTGTAGGTACATGTAAATTAGGTTAGGTTAGTTTAGGCCTTGTCTACACTAGCATTTATGCTGGCAAAACTTTTGTTGCTTAGGGTTGTGAAAAAACACCCCCTTGAGCAACATAAATTTTGCTGGCATAAGCACTTGTGTAGCTGTGTGATGGGAGAGGTTCTCCCACCAACATAATAAAACCACCTAAATGAGTGGTAGTAGCTATGTCGGCTCCCGCTAACATAGTGCTGTCCACACAAGCGCTTATGCCACCAAAAGTTATGTCACTAAGTGGGGGGTGTTTTTTTCACGCCCTGAATGATAAAAGTTTTGCCAGAATAAATGCTAGTGTAGACAAGGCCTCAATTTTGTAGTGTAGACATGCCCTCTCATTCAGAATTGAAGTGGCCTTAATTTGATTTATTTTATTCATGATGAAACCAAATAAAGGCCATGTGAATTCTGAATGAGAATGTCTACACCGGAGTTTACTGCAGTTTAACTAATCCACTTTAAATTCACACCTGTTTTGCATGTGTACATTTTAGCTCTTTTCCTAAAGAAAGGTTGATTCTCATTGTTGGTAACCATTAAAACCTGTTAATTTGCAACTAAGTATAGCTTTTACACTAAATGTGGTGCTTCTTTTTGCTAACCAGAAGGATACACTATGTCAGTACACATTTATTTGAGCAATTATATAGTTTAATTTACATTTATTCAGTCTTAATTTTTACATTTTTTGTCTAAAAATGTTGAATGATAATCTAGAGTAAATAAATGTATGTTTAATTTTTTACTTGTGATTTGTGTCAAACTGTTTGGATGGAAATTCAAATTCAGTTAAAAAGCACAAAACCAAAAAAAATTAAATAAAAGTACCTTATATTTGCTGGAAACAGAACAAAAAGATTTATCAAAAAAGCTTACCAAAGCATGTTTTCCATTTAAAATTTATTTAAATATAGTACTTCCTTTCTTTAATAGTGAATTTCAACGATTATTTCTGGACACTGTCGTTAAAGATTTTAACACTAGTCGAGGTCATCCCCCCACACCTCATTTTTATTCATAGATTGGAAGAGAAAAATTACTTTCCTGCTTTTTCAGCTCAATTGTTTTTTCAGCATTGAAAGAATTAGTAACTGAACTGAACTAGTTGAATAAACTGAAGTGAAGAAAATATTTTCTCTACACCTGCAGAAGAGGCTATTACTGTCAAAAGCTGGGTTAGCTCATCAACTCTAGTTCCAGGTGCTTAACCAGTGACTTCCACCAGTTTAGTGCTTTCTTTAACACTGGGCAAGAAATATGTATTGCTTAATATTTTTTAATTTAATTTAAAATTGTTTTAATATATTAAAATGCATTTAGGCCTTAATATAGGTTTTCAATTTCAAATTTAGTTTTAAATAGTTTTTTTTTTAATAAATCTGTATTTAATTTAAATTTTAAAAAATCTGCTTTTTAAAAAATTGTCAATATGAATCTACTCTGGCTCAGGCTTTACGGAAATTTCTCAGGCCTACTTCCAAAATCTTAGGGCCATTAGTACCATGGCTGCAGCAGTCAAATTCTAGAAAGGTTCATTAGGTTAGAGGAGGTATTGGAGAGCTCAGTTCTGCCCAGAGAGGATGACTGCTCTTGCGCTTGAGTCTTGATGCTGCCAGAATTCATGCATATCAAGCAGAGATTTTAGTTTCCTGATTTAAAAATCAAACATGCACATTCTTAGGTGCTAATATTTGTTTGACTGGCAGAGTGTTCACGGGTGTGTGTGGAAGGTGCTGGGGACAGCCAGGAGAGCAGTCCCAGACTTTTTTGCGGGTAGCAAAAATCCATTCTTTGCCCACATGCAAAAATTTGGGAGATGCGGCTGGGGAAGCTGCAGGACAGGACAAAGGCAGATTTTGGGTTATAGATTGTTGCAGTGAACCATAAATCCAGTATCTTTACCAAATCCATGATTTTTAGTGTCTAACAAAGTTATGAATTTAAGTTCCCAGGATCATGACAGATATGACAAACAGACATATTTTGAGACCATTGTATTTAACGTTATGGATGTTCTGTATGTGAGAGCCGCCCTTTGTAAGCATGAAAACTCCATCCATCTGTGATTTTTAGTGTCTAGCACAGTTATGAATTTAAGCTCCCAGGCTTGTCTTTTCAAAATGTTATGCAAGTTCCCTATGACCTGAAGAAGAGCTCTTTGTAAACATGAAAGCTTGTCTCTCTCGCCAACAGAAGTTGATCCAATAAAAGATATTACCTCACCCACCTTGTCTCTCTAATATTCTGAGACCAATACGACTACAACACTCCATACAACAATGGAAGATATTGAAGTTTGTCATCTGAAATGGAAACTCCACAACATGATGAAAAAGTAAGCAAAACCTACCAGCAACATCTACTTCCTGAGCAAATGCAAGAAACAAATCATCATCTGCAGAGGTCTCACCATCTGTAACTCTCTGACCACTACATACAACTCCAAATATGCTGAACAGCTCTGCAGATGGATTTTGGAGAAACTGAGGAACCTCTTACTGCATTTCACATACTCCAACAGGGACCACCTCAAACAAGAAATCATCATTTGCTCCCATTCACGGGGGGAGGGGAAAAACAAAAAAACAGGGAAGTTACCTGGAAATCACACAAGAAATCCAAAACAGCTGTAAAAAAGCCTGACAACACCAATCCAACTCCAAAAGAGAAAATGGAACCAACTACTGCTACTCCACACCCCACAGAACACTGCATCTAGGAGAAACTATGGCACTAGTACCCACCACATAGACACTACCCAACACCCAGTCATCATCAGTTTATCAACCCTGCTCCTCACTGGAGCTGAGTTATCTGTATTCTAAGAGACTGAACGTCTGCCCCACCACACAACTTGATACCATATTAACGTGGAGAACTGAAGAATTCATCCACTGTTTCTGCCTCCAAGAATTTTCACAGCAATGACGACACCACTCACAATTACCACATACCCACTGACAATCATAAGAAAAAAGAATCATCTGATTGGACACCACAGAGTAGATGAAACCACACTCTTGATCATTACGTTGATTGCTTCAGGAAAAAAATGCACTGTGAAATCCTTAGCAAACATCATGTCTACCATAATCTCTCCACCACCAAGAGGACCGCTATATGGTTCCTAAAATCTAACTACCAGACAGTGATCAAATCAGCAGATAAAGGGTGACATCATAGTTCTTAACCGTGATGACTACATTAATGAAACCAACTGACAACTCTACAATGCCACCTACTGTAAAGAACTCAAAGATGACCCTGCACCACAATTTACTCAGGAATTTAAGATCATCAATTCTTTCCCCAAATGACTCCAAGAGAAACTCTACAAACTCATCCCCCCCAGACTCACCCCAAGGACCTTTTACATGCTTCCCAAAATACACAAACAAGGGAGCCCAGGCAGACTCACCATATCTGGCCATAGCACTCTGATTGAAAGAATATTGGGATTCATAGAAACCATCTTCAAACCACTCACCACACAAAGGGCCAGCTTCCTCTAGGACACAACCGACTTCCTCCACAAACTGCACAACATTAACAACCTCCCTCAGAACACCATCCCTGCCACCATGGATGTCACCTCCCTATACACCAACATCCCTACAATGACGGCATAACTGCCTGCCTCAAATATTTGCAAGACAATGGACAACCCTCAGATAGCCACCCCAAACACATCGCCAACCTCATCCATTTCATCCTCACCCATAAACATTTTACATTCACACAACAAACTCTTTGTCCAAACCATGGGAACCATGGGTACTAGGACGGCTCCCCAATATGCCAACTTCTTCATGAGCCACCTTGAAGATAACTTTCTGGACAAATGTACCACAAAACTAATGATGTACCTGAGATACATCAATGATATTTTCATCCTTTGGACAGACCACTTAAAGTCCCTCGTGGATTTCCACCATGACTTTAACAACCACCATCCATCCATTAAACTCTCTCTGGAACACTCCTACACTAGCATCAACTTCCTGGACACCACGATCAGCTTCAGCAATGGAACCCTACAGAAAACTATATACAAGAAACCTACAGATCACCACACCTACCTTCATAGATCCAGAAACTACCCCAAATACAACAAGAAATTGGTTATCTAGAGCCAGGCATTCTGATACCACATAATAGGTTCCGAGGAGAAAGTCCAGGATATACATTCTAACATGCTCCAAACTGCCTTCACCAAACAAAGACACTCCACCAAAGAAGTAGATATAATCATGGAACAGGCCACCCAAATACCCAGAGAGAACCTGCTTCAATACAGAAATAAACCCCCCTCCAACCACACACCCCTAGTTCTCACCTAACACCCCACACTAGAACCCATACAGGATATCATCAAACAACTACAACCCATACTCAGTGGGACACCATTCTGTAAGAAATCTTTCATGAACCCCCTCTTCTGGCCTTCAAACAACCCCCCAACCTCATCATCAGAAGCAAGCTCCCCACAGACCAGGACACTCCAACTCAAAGTGG